>NC_135235.1:752559073-753183618 GCF_051348905.1 Ranitomeya variabilis | reverse complement strand
ATATAAATAAAATTATTATTATTATTATTATTATTATTTAATAGCCCCACATGATGCTCCATACTGTATAATGGCCACACATGATGCTCCATACTGTATAATGGCCCCACATGATGCTCCATTCTGTATAATGGCCCCACATGATGCTGGGTACAGTATAATGGCACCACATGATAATGCGTACAGTATGATGGTCACACATGGTTACCTCACCCTCATAATTGCCTTCTCCATCACTACACACACACCCCTACACACAAACACACACACACCTTTCAACGCGCTCCCTAGCAGCAGCCGGCAGCTTCCATTCCCACTGCGCTGAATGATATCATCCAGCCACACCGTACCGCTGACTGCTCACGTCGCTGCAGCTCCGATACGCCACTGATGAAGACCTCTCCGTGTCTCCTGTGCCAGTCAGTGTCAGAGCGAGGAGCAATATCTGATCCGACCCGACACAGCTAGCTAGTGTACACTTCATACACACGCAACTCTGCTTCGTACACACACGACTCCGCTCTGTACACCTCGCACACACGCGGCTCCGCTCCGTACACCTCGCACACACGTGGCTCCCCTTCGTACACCTCGTTCACATGTGGCTCCGCTCCGTACACCTCGTACACACGCGGTTCTGCTCCGTACACACAAACATCTCTGCTCCATATACTTTGCACACGTGGCTCCGCTCCGTACACTTCATACACACATGGCTCCACCTCCGGACACCACTGCTCTGCGCCGTTCACATGCGGCTCCGCTACTTACACCTTGTACACACACAACTCTGCTCTGTACACACACAGCTCTGCTACAGCCACACTGTAAACACCTCCTGACCCCACACACAAACTTACCCTCATCCAGCACCATGACACCCAGCAGAGTACTGCATGTATACACAGAGGCCTCAATGATGTGACCCCTGACTCCTCCCCTCCTGTGACCTCATCACAGGTTCTGTGCACACAGAGCAGCCATATATGTGGTGTGCTGCTCTGCAGGTGGAGGGATGAGGCTGAGGCTCACATTGCAGTGCGGGAAAAGTGAGATCCCGCCTGTGACAGCGGGGTAGACTGTCAAAATCGGGACTGCCCGCTGGATCTGGGATGGTTGGGAGGTATGGTATGGGGCCATTAGTATTACACTGACAGGCAGTGATCATACACTACAGTAGTACAGGGCATCATCGGAGACCTGGTTAATCCAGGCAACGTCCGAGCCGGCATGACTCTCTTTGCTCTTGACACTCTCGTTTATTGAGGTGAGAACATTATACTGTGTGTGAGGGGGATGCCAATCCTGTGGAAAACATTATCCTGTGTCTGTGTGAAGCCACTATTGTGGGAACAAAATACTGTGAGTGGTGGATGATGGTACTGTGGGAACTTTATACTGTGTGTGGGGGTATGGTGATACTGTGAGAACATTATACTATGTGCGGTGGGATGGCGGTACTGTGAGAACATTTTACTGTGCGTGGGGGTATGGCGGTACTGTGAGAAGATTATACTCTTTGTGGTGGGATGGAGGTACTGTAGGAACATTATACTGTGTGTGGGGGTATGGCAGTACTGGGAGAACATTAAACTGTGTGTGGGGGGTATGGCGGTACTATGAGAACATTATACTGTGTGTGGGGGTATGGCGGTACTATGAGAACATTATACTGTGTGTGGGGGTATGGCGGTAGTGTGAAAATACCTTTTTTACGAGAGATGCCAGTGCTGTGGGAACATTATACTGTGTGAGCGGCATCATATATATTACATAAGGGGTGTAAAAAGGAGCATCATAAAAAAGACTCCTCAGGGCTGTGCTGCATTTGTACAGACCGCTATCTGCCGTCCAGACGGGACCATGTGACACCAATGGGAAGAGGGAGGGTTTCTGGAGGGAAGAGTCTAGAGGGTGCACCTGTTCAGGAGACCTTGATGGCGCAGTTACTGATATTATAAAGGCCGGAGCCCCAAAGGCAGAACAGATTTGGCGCCAAGCAAAGGAAAGGGGTGCGGGGAAGAATCTGAGGTACCAGCTCATGGTAAAGTGCCCGAGGCAGCTGGTTGTGGGGCAGAACCCTGCTTACAGGGCATAATGGGGGCATTACACTGTGTGGGGCCAAGAAAGGGGCCCTGTACTAGGAGAACAATCCGTTCCCTCACTTCCTGTCCTCCATAGTTGGTGTTGGAGACAACATGGACAATGCACGTATCATAGAAATCACTGAGATATATTGAATTTATGAGTGCTGAATATTTCCTGGACTCTGTTGATGAGATAAACCAGATACAAGACTGTGTAAAACTATTAAGGTACCGTCACACTCAGCGACGCTGCAGCGATATAGACAACGAGCCGATCGCTGCAGCGTCGCTGTTTAGGTCGCTGTAGAGATGTCAAACACAGCAGCTCCACAACGATGCAGGAGCGATCCTGTGACGTAACGGTGACTCACTTATCGTTCTCACAGGTCGTTAGCTCCATGTTTAACATTGCTGACATTGTTGCTTTTGCTGTCAAACACGACGATACACGCCGATCTGACGACCAAATAAAGTTCTGGACTTCTAGCTCCGACCAGCGATATCACAGCCGGATCCAGATCGCTGCTGCGTGTCAAACACAACGAGATCGCTATCCAGGACACTGCAACGTCATGGATCGTTGTCGTTCTCGTTGGAAAGTTGTTTAGTGTGAAGGTACCTTTAGGCCATGTGCACACGTACAGTATTTTTCGAAAATAATTTCACGAAAAAAACGCTTACATATTACTCCCATTATTTTAAGTGTATTCCGCATTTCTTGTGCAAATGTTGCTTTTTTTTCCGCAAAAAAAAAAGCAACATGTTCATTAAATTTGCGGAATTGCAGGGTTCCGCACACCTAGGAATGCATTTATCTACTTACTTTCCACATGTGGCTGTGCACACCATGCGGGAAGTAAGCAGATCATGTGCGGTTGGTACCCAGGGTGGAGGAGAGGAGACTCTCCTCCACGGACTGGGCACCGTATAATTGGTAAAAAAAAAAGAATTAAAATAAAAAAATCGGGATATACTCACCTTCGATGGCCCCCGCCCCTCAGCGCTGCCTGCTGCCGCTTCGGTTCCTATAGATGGTGTGGTGAAGGACCTGCGATGACGTCGCGGTCTTGTGATTGGTCGCGTGACCGCTCATGTGACCGGTCACGTGACCGCGACGTCATCGAAGGTCCTGCGCACACACACCATCTATGGGAATGGACGCCGCTGAGGAGATCGGCTGTCTGCAGGTGAGTATAACCATTTTTTTTAATTATTTTTAAACATTCTTTTACTATTGATGCTGCATAGGCAGCATCTATAGTAAAAAGTTAGTCACACATGTCAAACACTATGTTTGACAAGTGTGACCAACCTGTCAGTCAGTTTTCCAAGCGATGCTACAGATCGGTTGGAAAACTTTAGCATTCTGCAAGCTAATTTCGCTTGCAAAATGCTAAAAAAAAGCGAAAAAAATGGGAAAAAAACGCAAAAAAAAATGCGGATTTCTTGCAGAAAATTTCCGGTTTTCTTCAGGAAATTTCTGCAAGAAATCCTGATGTGTGCACATACCCTTAGGCGGTCAGGCCTGTGTTCTTTTGTGTGATGTCCTTTGTGTGATGTCCTTTGTTTCAGTGATAAGGCAGAGGTGCATCTACATACTAAATGAATATTAGCCCTCCAACCTAATGGAGGATATAGGTGTACACTGTGGAAATCTTGAATGAATAGCCTGTATCCTGTTATGATCCGGTGACCTTGGAGCAGCATGAGACTTTCTCTGGAGTAGGTGGAACCTGTACTGACCGCAAACCCTAAACTGACACCGCAACTAGAAGTAGCCGTGGGGTGTACCTAACACATCCTAGACACCTCGACACAGCCGGAGGACTAAATACCCCTATAGATAGAAATGGGAATACTATCTTGCCTCAGAGCAGAACCCCAAAGGATAGGCAGCCCCCCACAAATATTGACTGTGAGTAGGAGAGGGAAGACACACGCAGACTGAAAACAGGATTTAGCAAAGGAGGCCACTCTAGCTAAATAGGAAAGGATAGGACAGAATACTAAGCGGTCAGTATTAAAACCCTAAAAAATATCCACAGCAGATAATACAAAAATTCCACCATCTAACTAAGGGTACTGTCACACTATACGATTTACCAACGATCATGACCAGCGATACGACCTGGCCGTGATCGTTGGTAAGTGGTTGTGTGGTCGCTGGGGAGCTGTCACACAGTCAGCTCTCCAGTGACCAACGATGCCGAAGGCCCCGGGTAACCAGGGTAAACATCGGGTTACTAAGCGCAGGGCCGCGCTTAGTAACCCGATGTTTACCGTGGTTACCAGCATAAAAGTTAAAAAAAACAAACCGTACATACTTACATTCCGGTGTCTGTCCCCCGGCGTTCTGCTTCTCTCCACTGTGTCTGCGCCAGCCGGAAAGCACAGCGTTGACGTCAGACGTCACCGCTGTGCTCGCTTTCCGGCTGGCCGGCGCTCACAATGCAGAGAAGCAGAACGCCGGGGGACAGACACCGGAATGTAAGTATGTACGGTTTGTTTTTTTAACTTTTACGCTGGTAACCACGGTAAACATCGGGTTACTAAGCGCGGCCCTGCGCTTAGTAACCCGATGTTTACCCTGGTTACAAGCAAACGCATCGCTGGATCGCTGTCACACACAACGATCCAGCGATGACAGCGGGAGATCCAGCGACGAAAGAAAGTTCCAAACGATCTGCTACGACGTACGATTCTAAGCAGGGTCCCTGATTGCTGCTGCGTGTCAGACACTGCGATATCATATGGATATCGCTGGAACGTCACGGATCGTACCGTCGTAGCGACAAAAGTGCCACTGTGTGACAGTACCCTTAAGACATGGAATGTATACCTGTATCTCCTGAGAATCCAACTTGACTGAATAAATCCTTACACAGTCTAAGCTGGACAAGAAAAAACAATGAATAGTACTGAATTGTAAAGCACACAGCATGTGTGCTGCTGAAACAAAAACCAGACACTTATCTATGCTGATATGGCAGCAGGGCAGGAGGAACCAGACAGAGATGCAAAACCTCCAAGAACAATGGACAACTGGCAAGGACTGATGAATCCTGCACACCTAAATACCCCAGTGAGAACAGCAATAAGCAGGAACACCTGAGCAGGATTACAACCCAGGGACAACTGCAATACCACCAACAACCACTGGAGGGAACCAAAGAGCAGAATTCACAACAGTACCCCCCCCTTGAGGAGGGGTCACCGAACCCTGACCAGAGCCCCCAGGCCGATTAGGACGAGCCAGATGAAAGGCACGGACCAAATCAGCAGCATGGACATCAGAGGCAAAAACCCAAGAATTATCCTCCTGGCCATAACCCTTCCATTTGACAAGGTACTGAAGCCTCCGCCTCGAAAAGCGAGAATCCAAAATCTTCTCAACCACATACTCCAACTCCCCATCAACCAACACAGGGGCCGGAGGATCAACAGAAGGAACAACGGGCACCACATATTTCTGCAACAAAGATCTATGGAAGACATTATGGATAGCAAAAGAGGCCGGAAGGGCCAATCGAAAAGACACCGGATTAATAATCTCAGAAATCCTATAAGGACCAATAAATGACGGGAAGACAACCAGACCAGATCCCCAACCCGAAGCCGGGAACCAACACACCGACGACGGTTAGCAAAACGTTGAGCCTCCTCCTGAGACAACACCAAATTGTCCACCACATGAGCCCAAATTTGCTGCAACCTATCAACCACAGAATCCACACCAGGACAGTCAGAAGGCTCAACCTGCCCCGAAGAAAAACGAGGATGAAAACCAAAATTGCAAAAGAAGGGCGAAACCAAAGTAGCCGAACTAGCCCGATTATTAAGGGCAAACTCGGCCAATGGCAAGAAAGCCACCCAATCATCCTGATCAGCAGACACAAAGCATCTCAAATAGGTTTCCAAAGTCTGATTAGTTCGTTCGGTATGGCCATTTGTCTGAGGATGAAATGCGGAAGAAAAAGACAAATCAATGCCCAGCCTAGCACAAAAGGCCCGCCAAAACCTAGAAACAAACTGGGAACCTCTGTCAGACACAATATTCTCCGTAATACCATACAAACAAACCACATGCTGAAAAAACAACGGAACCAAATCAGAAGAAGAAGGCAATCTAGGCAAAGGCACCAAATGAACCATCTTAGAGAACCGGTCACAAACAACCCAGATAACCGACATCCTCTGGGAAACCGGAAGATCAGAAATAAAATCCATAGAAATATGCGTCCAGGGCCTCTCAGGGACCGGCAATGGCAAAAGTAACCCACTAGCACGGGAACAACAAGGCTTGGCCCGCGCACAAGTCCCACAGGACTGCACAAAAGAACGCACATCACGTGACAAAGAAGGCCACCAAAAGGACCTACCAACCAAATCCCTGGTACCAAAAATACCAGGATGGCCAGCCAACACAGAACAATGAACCTCAGAAATCACTCTACTTGTCCATCTATCAGGAACAAACAGTTTCCCCACTGGACAGCGGTCAGGTTTGTCAGCCTGAAATTCCTGAAGAACCCGTCGTAAATCAGGGGAAATGGCAGAAAGGACCACCCCTTCTTTCAAAATGCCGAGCGGTTCAAGGACCTCAGGAGAATCAGGCAAAAAACTCCTAGAGAGGGCATCAGCCTTAATATTCTTAGAACCCGGAAGATACGAGACCACGAAATCGAAACGGGAAAAAAACAAGGACCATCGAGCCTGCCTAGGATTCAGCCGTCTGGCAGACTCGAGGTAAATCAGATTCTTATGATCGGTCAAGACCACAATACGGTGCTTAGCTCCCTCAAGCCAATGTCGCCACTCCTCAAACGCCCACTTCATAGCCAAGAACTCCCGATTGCCGACATCATAATAGCGTTCAGCAGGCGAAAACTTATGGAAAAAGAAGGCACACGGTTTCAACAAGGAACCAACAGAATCCCTCTGGGACAAAACGGCCCCTGCCCCAATCTCAGAAGCGTCAACCTCAACCTGAAACGGAAGAGAAACATCCGGTTGACGCAACACCGGGGCAGAAGTAAATCGGCGTTTAAGCTCCTGAAAGGCAGAGACAGCCGCAGAGGACCAATTCGTCACATCAGCGCCTTTCTTCGTCAAATCGGTCAAGGGTTTAACCACACTGGAGAAGTTAGCAATGAAACAGCGATAAAAATTAGCAAACCCCAAAAATTTCTGAAGGCTCTTCACGGATGTGAGTTGAATCCAATCATGAATGGCCTGAACCTTAACCGGATCCATCTCTATAGATGAGGGAGAAAAAATAAAGCCCAAAAAAGAAACCATCTGCACTCCAAAGAGACATTTAGACCCCTTCACAAACAAGGCATTATCACGAAGGATTTGAAATACCATCCTGACCTGTTCCACATGAGACTCCCAATCATCGGAAAAAATTAAAATGTCATCCAAATATACAATCATGAATTTATCAAGATAAGTCCGGAAAATATCGTGCATAAAGGATTGAAAAACAGAAGGAGCATTAGAGAGCCCGAATGGCATCACAAGGTATTCAAAATGACCTTCGGGCGTTTTAAACGCAGTTTTCCATTCATCACCCTGCTTAATACGAACAAGATTATATGCCCCCCAAAGGTCAATCTTCGTAAACCAACTAGCCCCCTTAATCGTAGCAAACAAATCGGAAAGCAGAGGTAAAGGGTATTGAAACTTGACCGTGATCTTATTCAAGAGGCGATAATCAATACAGGGTCTCAAGGATCCATCCTTCTTAGCAACAAAAAAAAATCCCGCTCCCAATGGTGAAGAAGATGGCCGAATATGCCCTTTCTCCAAAGACTCCTTAACATAACTCCGCATGGCGGTATGTTCAGGCACAGACAGGTTGAAAAGTCTGGAATTTCAAAAGAGGAAGAAGAGGAGATTGACATCAAAGGAACGTCATTATGAGCCTCCTGACAACTCCAACTAATCACAGACATAGACTTCCAATCCAACACAGGATTATGTACCTGCAACCACGGAAATCCCAGCACGATAGTGCAGCGCCCCAGAGTCCTGGTCGTTGCAGTACTATGGCTCCGCCGCTAAGGGGGGGCTATGGTACGTCTGATGGCACTGAAGGAGTTCATCTGACCAGGTATCACATACACCAATACATTTCACAGTCTGGCCTCCAGGGGGAGCTAAGGGTACTATTCATTAGGCCACTCCTCACAGTCTGGTAAAACTGGGGGTTAGGCAGGAAGTGAGAGAGAACGCTGACTGGGTTGGAACCAGGCAACACCTTGTGGCAGAGGGTGTTGTAGGGGAAGATTCGGTAGGGTCCCTGTCAGGGGTGGGATCCTGACAGAGGCCTGGCAAACAGAGAGAAAGCTACGGGACCGCGCCTGCACTTCATAGCGGCGTTGCCCTAAGAAAGGATAAGAAGCGAGATTTATTGTGCTGAGTGAGAAACGAGATCAAAGCAAGAAGGAGAATACCAGTAGGAGTCATGCTGTAAGATCGAGGCAACATCCTACTGAGGCGTAAACAACCGGCGGCCGGAACACCGAGGAGGTACAGAGCTCTAAGCCATACTTCAAACCAACGGCAGGACAGTCAGTCATAGGCGGGCTGTCTCACCTAAATCACCTACGCAGACATAGGGGGCAACCTTTGGAGAGGGGCGACTCTAGGGTCCCGGAAGAGCTCCGAGCCTACCCGTCATACGGGTGCGTCCCAACCATTACATCTGGGAGGGACGGAAGATTAGCAGAAGATCATCTAATCGAGTTGTGAGGGAACACGAGAAACAGACACAACAGTTGTGGGGACTATCCCGTAAGCTCAGCAGGGGAGGACCACAACACATAGCGCTAGCAGGAAGGCACAGATTTCCACCTGCAAAGGGAACTCTGGAGGTGCCATCGGACTGGCCGGACTTGCGCAGCCTGGTTAACCGTATTCCGGATTGAGGACTCAGAAGCCTTCAGTAAAGAGGTAAAGAGACTGCAACCTGGTGTCCTCGTTATTGACTGCGACCGGCACTACACCGCACCATAACATCAGCACCATACCACCATCTTTTATTGTGCGCCCCTCAGCAGGGTCACGGACCGGGTCTAGCCACCGTGACAACCCCAGAGCAGAGACTCAGAGGCCCGGTACCGGGTACCCCTCGGCCCTGCGGCAGTGGGGGCGCTGCAATAGCGTCATGCAAATTATGCAACACCAGAAATTGACAATCTTCCTGATGTACTGGCGCCATGCACATGGTCACCTGTGTCAAAAACTGAGGCTTATTTTTAGCCAAAGGTGTAGTATCAATGCCCCTTAAAGGAATAGGATTCTGCAAAGACTGCAAGGGAAAACCACAACGCCTGGCAAACTCAAAGTCCATTAAGTTCAAAGCGGCGCCTGAATCCACAAACGCCATGACAGAAACTGATGACAATGAGCAGATCAAGGACACAGATAACAGAAATTTAGGTTGTACAGTACTGATGGTAAATGAACTAGCGATCCTCTTTGTACGTTTAGGGCAGACTGAAATTACATGAGAAGCATCGCCACAATAAAAAACACAACCTATTCTGACGTCTGAATCCATGTTGTTCCGTTCTAGACAGAATCCTATCACACTGCATTGGCTCAGGCATCTGCTCTGAGGACAACGCCACAGCGCGCACAGTTCTGCGCTCCTGCAAGCGCCGATCAATCTGAATGGCCAGAGACATAGAATCACTCAGACCGACAGGCGTGGGAAACCCCACCATAACATCTTTATCGGATTCAGAAAGACCCTTTCTGAAAATTGCCGCCAAAGCATCATCATTCCATTTAGTCAACACAGACCATTTTCTAAATTTCTGACAATACAATTCTGCCGCTTCTTGACCCTGAGACAGGGCCAACAAGGTCTTCTCCGCTTGATCCACAGAATTTGGTTCATCATATAATAATCCTAAAGCCTGAAAAAAGGCATCTATATTAAGCAAGGCCGGATACCCATATTCCAGGGAAAATGCCCAATCCTGAGGATCGCCACGCAGCAGGGAGATGACAATTTTAACCTGCTGAATGGAATCACCAGAGGATCAAGGTCTTAGAGCAAAAAACAGTTTACAGTTGTTTTTAAAACTCAAAAATTTGGACCTGTCACCAAAAAACAAATCAGGAGTAGGAATCTTAGGCTCCAAAACCGGAGTCTGAACAATATAATCAGAAATACCCTGTACCCTAGCAGCAAGCTGGTCTACACGAGAAGCTAATCCCTGAACATCCATGCCAGCACAAAACTCCTCAGCCACCCAGAGAAAAAGAGGGAAGGAAAGACAAAGCAGACTACAGAAAAAAAATGGCTCAACACGTTTCTTCCCTTCTTCTGAGATGCATTTAACTCATTATGGGCCAGTTGTACTGTTATGATCCGGTGACCTTGGAGCAGCATGAGACTTTCTCTGGAGTAGGTGGAACCTGTACTGACCGCAAACCCTAAACTGACACCGCAACTAGAAGTAGCCGTGGGGTGTACCTAACACATCCTAGACACCTCGACACAGCCGGAGGACTAAATACCCCTATAGATAGAAATGGGAATACTATCTTGCCTCAGAGCAGAACCCCAAAGGATAGGCAGCCCCCCACAAATATTGACTGTGAGTAGGAGAGGGAAGACACACGCAGACTGAAAACAGGATTTAGCAAAGGAGGCCGCTCTAGCTAAATAGAAAGGATAGGACAGAGTACTATGTGGTCAGTATTAAAACACTAGAAAATATCCACCACAGAAAATACAAAATCTCCACATCTAACTAAAGATATGGAGGGTATATCTACATCTCCAGAGATACCAGCTTGGCTGAACAAATCCTTATACAGACCAAGCTGGACAAGACAAAACATGGAATGAACTGAACTATAAGGCCCACAGCATGTGGACTGCAAAAAACAAAGCCAGAACTTATCTTTGTTGAAAAACAGCAAAGCAGGAGAGACCAGGCAGGGATGTGAATCCTCCAGGAACAATGGACAACTGGCACTGACTAAAGGGTCAAGCAAGACTAAATAGCCCAGTCAGAATTGCACTAAGTGGACACACCTGATGAATGCTGCGATCCAAAGACAGCAGCGCTACCACTTATAACCACCGGAGGGAGCCCAAGAGCAGAATTCACAACAGGACAGAATACTAAGCGGTCAGTATTAAAACCCTAAAAAATATCCACAGCAGATAATACAAATATTCCACCATCTAACTAAAGACATGGAATGTATATCTGCATCTCCTGAGAATCCAACTTGACTGAATAAATCCTTACGCAGTCTAAGCTGGACAAGAAAAAACAATGAATAGTACTGAATTGTAAAGCACACAGTATGTGTGCTGCTGAAACAAAAACCAGACACTTATCTTTGCTGATATGGCAGCAGGGCAGGAGGAACCAGACAGAGATGCAAAACCTCCAAGAACAATGGACAAGTGGCAGGGACTGATGAATCTTGCACACCTAAATACCCCAGTGAGAACAGCAATAAGCAGGAACACCTGAGCAGGATTACAACCCAGGGACAACTGCAATACCACCAACAACCACCGGAGGGAACCCAAGAGCAGAATTCACAACACTATCCTGTTTGTGACCTATCATTATCTACATATGTACACAACTCCTGTGGGTTTCCATTAGAAGCCAGTGGTCCTGAGATAGACATCCTGTCTTTGGCCTATGGATATGTATATTGATGCACAATGCCTCTGGCGTTTGGGTGATAAACCATTGTTCTTTGAATGGACATGTTGGAGCCAGCCCAAATTCAGTTTAACCTGTCCTACACAAGAACTTTCTTCCCAAGTACAAGGATGCCATCTGCAGGAAGGTGATGATTACTGCAGCCAATGACAGTGTTCACATTGCCAGAAGATGATTGGACATTTGCCACAGAAGATACCGGAAGCAAGGGTGGAGTCATGGCTTGTATGTGGGTGTGGATGTGCATTGGTTTAATATATATGTAAGGATCAGTTATGTATCTTCTCCTTCCCACATCCCAGTTTCCTCTACCCTCTCCTATTACCTCTTCCCTTTCATTTACCCTTGTCCCTTAGTTTAACTTCCCTTTTGTATGTCATTGTAAATGCCTTGTTTGTAATAAACCCCCTTTTAAAGATCCAGTAGTTCTTGTTAATTAGTATCAACTGGCCCCCGAAAGCACAGCAGATTCTACCGTTGGGTTGTATGTATCTATTACAGGAAACAGAACAACAACGTTATGGTTCTTATAAAGGGGCAACAACAACCCCAAAAGAGTCTCCTCCGTGCAGAAGGGGTTAATGTCCCCGGCTGCGCTCAGTACTGGGGAATCTCCACATACCTCCACCTGCAGAGCCGCACTCCACAGATATGGCTGCTCTGTGCGCACAGGACCTGTGATGAGGTCACAGGGGGAGGAGTCAGGGGTCACGTGATCCGCAGTGAAGACGCTACATGGAGACTTCTCCTCAGTCAGTGACATTCCCGCCATTATTCGCCCTCACTACTGGCACAATCACCTCGCGCCGCCTTTTCTACACAATGTTCTGTGTGGAATGTAACGTGTGATTTCTCTGGAGACAAATAGACCCCACACATGAGGGGATTATCACCGGTTACCGGACGTCTAGTATATGGCGGCATATGATTGTGCTATCGCCTCCACACCAGGAGCTAAAATGCCGAAATCTCGCTTATTTACCCCCTTCCAGTGTCCGGCTTAGGGCTCATTTCCACTTGCAAGGAAAACGGATGAGTGCAATCCGCTAAAAAAATCGGATTGCACTCGGACCAATGTTATTCAATAGGTGTCTTTTCATTTGCGATTTTTTTCTCAGCCGATATCGGACGAGACTCGCCAATGCAAGTCAATGGGTGCGAAAAAAAAAATATCGCACAGCACTTGCACCATGCGAGTTCTGTCCGATTTTTACGCACCGGTGTCCTTTGAAAAGCCGGTAATTCAGCGCGGTGTACAGTAAAATCACACTGACAGGTTAGAATAGAGAAGATATATACACATAGAATAGGTATATATACATATATATATATGTCAGTGAGACACCTATATATATATTTATATTTAATGCAGCGCTAGATAGCATAGAAGCCGCTAATTCAATTGCCGGCTTTTCATTTCTCCTTCACAAACCCGAAAGGATATGAGACATGATTACATACAGTAAACCATCTCATATCCCTTCTTTTATTACATATTCCTCTTCACTAATGTAAGAAGTGTCTGTGTGTCAAATTTGGGCGCTGTAGCTATTAAATTAAAGGGTTAAATCGTGGAAAAAATTGGCGTGGGCTCCCGCACAATTTTCTCCGCCAGAGTGGTAAAGCCAGTGACTGAGGGCAGATGTTAATAGCCAGGAGAGGGTCCATGGTTATTGCCCCCCCCCCCCCCCCCGGCTAAAAACATCTGCCCCCAGCCACCCCAGAAAAGGCACATCTGGAAGATGCGCCTATTCTGGCACTTGGCCACTCTCTTCCCACTCCCGTGTAGCGGTGGGATATGGGTAATGAAGGGTTAATGTCACCTTGCTATTGTAAGGTGACATTAAGCCAGATTAATAATGGAGAGTCGTCAACTATGACACCTATCCATTATTAATCCAATAGTACGAAATGGACCCTCTCCTGGCTATTAATATCTGCCCTCAGTCACTGGCTTTACCAGCTACAGCGCCCAAATTTGACACACACACACTTCTTACATTAGTGAAGAGGAATATGTAATAAAAAAAGGGATATGAGATGGTTTACTGTATGTAATCATGTCTCATATCCTGTCGGGTTTGGGAAGGAGAAATGAAAAGCCGGCAATTGAATTACCGGCTTTTCTCTAACACCGGTGCGTATTTCTCGCAAGTCACACTGCTGGTCCGTGTGGAATCCGTATTTTTCTCGCCCCCCATAGACTTTCATTGGCGATTTTTTTTGCACAATACGGTGACAAACGCAGCATGCTGCGATTTTCTATGGCCGTACAAGACCGTATATTACAGATGTGTAATATACGGCAGATAGGAGCTGGGCCATAGAGATTCATTGGGCCGTGTGCACGGACGTAGTTTATGCGCTCATACGTCCGTAAAACTTGCTAGTGTGACGCCGGCCTTATATGCAGTCTTTTTGAAAAAAAAAAGCCAAACAAAGCGCGATATGTCAGAGTTCATGAGAAAGTCCATCAAGCAAAGATAAATTATGGTTCATATTAAAAAGTACTTATGAATGAAGTGAGGTCACCTAAAAGAAGGAATAAACATGTATGTGATGTGAATGAGAAAGTTCTTGCCAGTAAATAAATCCTTTATAAATGGTGTTATTGAGTTGTGTCAGTAGTTTCCTATATGAGATGTGACCTGGTGTTCTGGAAGGTTCTGAAGTCACAGGTATAGTGGTGTAAAGCTGGGCACCACTAGTGAACTGGATGGATCAGCATTGGACTGAAAAAATAGGATTATTGGAAAAGAATCCCCTGAAGCAGAAGACAAATCCGTAACCCAATCTATATACATAATTGTCTAAGGGGTACTTCCGTCTGTCTGTCTGTCTGCAACTTCCGTAACGGAAATCCCGCGTCGCTGATTGGTCTCGCCAGCTGCCTGTCATGGCTGCTGTGACCAATCAGCGACAGGCACAGTCCGATTAGTCCCTCCCTACTCCCCTGCAGTCAGTGCCCGGCGCCCGCATACTCCCCTCCACTCGCCGTTCACACAGGGTTAATGCCAGCAGTAACGGGCTGCGGGTACCGCACTCTGTAACCGCTGCTATTAACCCTGTGTGACCAAGTTTTTACTATTGCCTATGCAGCATCAATAGTAAAAAGATCTAATGTTAAAAATAATTTAAAAAAAACAAACAAAAAACCTGCTATGCTCACCTTCTGTACTCCGACGATGCGCTCGCGGCTGCCGCCAGCTTCCGTTCCCAGAGATGCTTTGCGAAATTACCCAGAAGACTTAGCGGTCTCGCGAGACCGCTAAGTCATCTGGGTAATTTCGCAATGCATCCTGGGAACGGAAGATGGCAGCAGCCGCGCGCATAGAGACAGCTTCGCTGGATCCCTGCAGGTGAGTATATAACTGTTTTTTATTTTAATTATCTTTTCTTAACACGGATATGTGCCTACACTGCTATATACTACGTGGGCAGTGTTATATAGAGCATGGGCTGCGTTATATACAGCGTGGCTGCTATATACTACGTGGGCAATGTTATATAGAGCATGGGCTGCGTTATATACAGCGTGGCTGCTATATACTACGTGGGCAATGTTATATACCGCGTGGGGTGCTTTATAAACTACTAGATGGTGGCCTGATTCTAACGCATCGGGTATTCTAGAATATGTATGTCCACGTAGTATATTGCCCAGCCACGTAGTATATTGCCCAGTTACATTGTATATTGCCCAGTGACGTAGTATATTGCCCAGTTACATTGTATATTGCCCAGTGACGTAGTATATTGCCCAGCCACGTAGTATATTGCTCAGCCACGTAGTATATTGCCCAGTTACATTGTATATTGCCCAGTGACGTAGTATATTGCCCAGTGACGTAGTATATTGCCCAGCCACGTAGTATCTTGCCCAACCATGTAGTATATTGCCCAGCCACGTAGTATATTGCCCAGCCACATAGTATACAGCACAGAGCCACGTAGTGTAATGCCCAGCCACGTAGTATATTGCACAGCCCATGTAGTATATTGCCCAGCCACGTAGTATATTGCCCAGCCACGTAGTATATTGCCCAGCCACGTAGTATATTGCCCAGCGACGTAGTATATTGCCAGCCACGTAGTATATTGCCCAGCCACGTAGTATATTGCCCAGCCACGTAGTATATTGCCCAGCCACGTAGTATATTGCACAGCCCATGTAGTATATTGCCCAGCCACGTAGTATATTGCCCAGCCACGTAGTATATTGCCCAGTTACATTGTATATTGCCAGCCACGTAGTATATTGCCCAGCCACGTAGTATATTGCCCAGCCACGTAGTATATTGCCCAGCCACGTAGTATATTGCACAGCCCATGTAGTATATTGCCCAGCCACGTAGTATATTGCCCAGCCACGTAGTATATTGCCCAGAGACGTAGTATATTGCCAGCCACGTAGTATATTGCCCAGCCACGTAGTATATTGCCCAGTTACATTGTATATTGCCCAGCCACGTAGTATATTGCCCAGCGACGTAGTATATTGCCCAGCCACGTAGTATATTGCCCAGCCACATAGTATACAGCACAGAGCCACGTAGTGTAATGCCCAGCCACGTAGTACATTGCACAGCCCATGTAGTATATTGCCCAGCTACGTAGTATATTGCCCAGCCACGTATGTCACAGGTTAAAAAAATAAACATATACTCAACTTCCGCAGGCGCGTTGTAGCTCTGTCGCCTGTGTGGAGTGCAGGCGGCAGCTTCCGGTCCCAGGGTGTGATGACGTCGCGGTCACGTAACCGTGTCGCGGTCACATGACCGTGACGTCACGACACGTCCTTGTCGCGCAGGACCTGTGATGACGTCGCGGTCACATGATCGTGACGTCACGGCAGGTCTTTCCTGCGCAGGACTTGTGATGGCGTCACGGTCACATGACCGTGACGTCATGGCAGGTCCTTCTCCCAAACCATCCTTGCCACTGGAACGTGCCGCTTGCATCGCGAGGAGCTGGAAAGGCGGCGTAGCTGAGTATATACACTGTGTTCCAAATTATTATGCAAATAATATTTCCTCATATTTTCTCTAAATTACCTATCTGAATTGCAGTCATTGTTATTTTCCAGTCATCTACTATTCCAGTATAATTGCAATATTTTGGAAAAAACTGCCTATGAAAACAGTATCTTTTTAAAAAAAATAAACAGTCAAAATGCATGTTCCAAATTATTATGCACAGCAGAGTTTTCAACCTTTTTTTTTATTTTGAACCAAAAAATGGTCAACTGTGAAGTTATAAGCATTATCAGCTTATTACAGAATGAAATCAAACAGTTTTCAAGTGAAAACTTTATTTTAGGTGATGTTACATTTGCACATAGGACCCCTTGTTCAAAAGAAGCTTCTGAACTCTCTCGTCCATTGAATTTGTCAGGTTTTGGATGGTTTCTGCTTCAATTGTTTTGCATGTGGACAGAATACCCTCCCAGAGCTGTTGCTTAGATGTGAACTGCCTCCCGCCATCATAGACACTCCTTTTGATGATGCTCCAGAGGTTCTCAATGGGGTTGATGTCCATCCTCCACTCCATCCATCTGGACCATCGAGTGTTGCACGGCACTCATCGGTGAACAAAACAGTTTGGAAGTTAGTCTTCATGTATCGTTTGGCCCACTGGAGCCGTTACTGCTTGTTGCAGTGGATAGAGGTGGTCGACAGGATGGCTTACGCACAGCTGCAAACCTCTGAAGGACCCTGCATCTTGTTGTTCTGGGGACGTTCGAGGCACCAGCAGCTTCAAAAACTTGTCTGCTGCTATGACAAGGCATTTTTGCAGCTGCTCTTTTAACCTTACACAATTGCCTGTTGGAAAGAGTCCTCAATTTTTCCTTATCAGCACGCACACGTGTGTGCTGGGAATCAGCTACATACTTCTTGATTATGCGATGATCACGATGAACTGTCTTGGCAATGTTGATTGTAGTCATGCCTTGACCTAAATACTCCACAATTTGCTGCTTCTCAGCAGCCGACACATCCTTTTTCTTTCCCATTTTGGCAAAAAATGTAGGCTGCTTAATAATGTGGAACAGCCTTCTTAAGTAGAATTGCCTTTATTTGGACACACCTGCCAAACTAATGTGCACAGGTATCTGCAATTGCTTTCAGTGATATAAAGAGCCCTGACACACAACACCATCAATGAGTTTAAATGAAAAACAAAAAAATTCTAACCTTATCACTCCTAAACTCTATGTACATAATAATTTGGAACACAGTGTAATGATTTTTTTTTATTATTATTATTTATAACATTAGATGTTTTTACTATTGATGCTGCATAGGCAGCGTCAATAGTAAAAAACTTGGTCACACGGGGTCAATAGTGGCGGTAACGGAGTGCGTTACCCGCGGCATAACGCGGTCCGTTAACGCCGGCATTAACTTTGTGTGAGCGGTGACTGGAAGGGTCTATGCGGGCGCCGGGCAGTGAGTGCGGGGAGTAAGGAGCAGCCATTTTCTTCCGGACTGTGCGCGTCGCTGATTGGTCGTGGCAATGGTCGTGGGCGTTTTGCCACGCCCAATCAGCAACTTGGATTCCATGACAGACAGAGGCCGCGACCAATGAATATCCGGGACAGACAGAAGGACAGACAGAAAGATGGAAGTGACCCTTAGACAATTATATAGTAGATGTGGGCAGTGTTATATACCGCGTGGGCTGCATTATATACTATGTGGGCTGTGTTATGTACTGCGTAACCTGTGCTATATATTACGTGACCACTGTTATATACTGCATGGCCTGTGTTATATACTACGTCGCCTGTTATATACTGCGTGGCTGCTATATACTGCGTGGGCTGTGTTATATACTATTTGGGCTGTGTTATATACTGGGTGACCTTGACATTGGTATTGTTTGATAGCTTAGTCGGATCCTCCTATCTACAGGCCCCCCTCCCAAGTACCCAAATAAACCCCAACTCAAATAAAGACAGGATTCAAAAATTGGATAATTATTGGCCACAGTGGCCTTTATTATAAACATACAAACATTAATGGTAAAGTAATGTGGGGAGGTCCTTGAAGCTCCAAACTGGTGGTAAACCATAATATATAGAGTGGACATAAAACCAGACCATAATTTACTCCCAGCCGCGACCACCTGGCTCAGGAGCACCAAAATACCCCGAAGGGCTACCATTGTCCACTTGACACCTGGGAATCCGGCCCACCGTTGCCAAGATCCCCCCAAACCACCAGACCCGAAACCAAACTTTACACCAACTGAAGAATCCGTATCCCGACGGATCCCCCAGGCCAATTTAGTACCAACTCCAAGGACCCCTCCCACCGCTACCAGCCACTATGACCCGGAGCAACTTAGCCCCAAAAACACTCCAAAAGAGAAAATGGAAAAAACAGGGCAGGCGGGTGGGCGGGAACTCGCTATTTGGCCTCCAGAGCGGGAACTGGCCAACCCCACTCCCTCCTAGCCCTATAAACCCCCCCAATGCATACTATCCCCCTCCCCTAAAGCATGCCCCACCCCATCTATCCTCCCTCTCCAAACCCCTGTCATGACGGCCTGCACGTACGCCGTCGGGGGGGGGGGGGAGGGGACGGCTCGCTCCGGCCTGCTCTTGACATTGGTATTGTTCGATAGCTTAGTCGGATCCTCCTATCTACAGGCCCCCCTCCCAAGTACCCAAATAAACCCCAACTCAAATAAAGACAGGATTCAAAAATTGGATAATTATTGGCCACAGTGGCCTTTATTATAAACATACAAACATTAATGGTAAAGTAACGTGGGGAGGTCCTTGAAGCTCCAAACTGGTGGTAAACCATAATATATAGAGTGGACATAAAACCAGACCATAATTTACTCCCAGCCACGACCACCTGGCTCGGGAGCACCAAAATACCCCGAAGGGCTACCATTGTCCACTTAACACCTGGGAATCCAGCCCACCATTGCCAAGATCCCCCCAAACCACCAGACCCGAAACCAAACTTTACACCAACTGAAGAATCCGTATCCCGAATATCCCGTATAGCCAATTTAGTACCAACTCCAAGGACCACTCCCACCGCCACAACGAGAGGTACTTGAACACCTCAAGGACCCGAGGCCCCCCCAAACTTGACCGCTATGGCCCTTTCAATACCGCTCTGCAATCCGAGAGCCCACAAATCGATGCCCACCGCATTTAAATGGACACCATCTCCCAGGAGAAATTCATCTCCCCCTTTTTCCAATTCAAAATGACGGATGAACAGACCACCGTTTCTAACGACAAAACTAGATATAGCCCGATTCACCTTGATTCTAGCCTTGTTGATCCTATCCACAGATCTGGCGTGTCGCCAGCACCTCCTCGGGACGATATCTGACCACACAACTAACAAATCCCGGAAAGACACCCATAGCCTCAGCAGATCAGGTTTTATATCCCGGATCAATTCACGGCAAGGGCGAACCCCAAAATCGTTGCCCCCCACGTGAAAAACTAAAATGTCGGGAGTTCTGTCCAACCTGATACCATTGTGCACCTCCCGCGTAACCCCACTCCAACACAAACCCCTAAAACCCAGCCACCTGACCACGGCCACGTCCCTTGAAAAACCGAGTTGACGTCCGTCCCGCCGAACATCCGCTCACATTGCGCCCCAATAGACGAAAGAGTGGCCGACGATCCAAACCAACAGGGGGGTGCGACCTAGAAAATACAGACAACTTAAAATCCAAAACAATAACACAACAAAATACAGGGGTACAAGAAAAAACGCAAGGCCTTCATGGTCTAACATAGCTCTTGTAACGCCCAGACTCCCATCTCCCTATCCTCTGAACCACTTCAGGGGCCAAGCCCCCCAGAGCCGCTTCAGTCGCGGCCCCAATACGAAATGGGTGCGACGCAAAACGAGAAGCGTCCAAACCCAGCCCCAACAAAGCTTTCCGAAAAACAGCAACAAACTGGAATTTGGATAAAAAGGAACCATCCTCGTGACACAAAAAAGGACCATCCAAAACCGGCCGAATGCTAGTAAAAGCCTGAAAACAACGAACAGGACACATAACCGAACCACTGACCGAGCCCAACTCAACCCGTTTACCTTTTCCCGCCTGATCAGTCTTTGACCGACGTATCCAAAATTGTAAACGACTCCCAATAAGCACCACATCCTTGGCCCAGAGCCCCCTTCGCCTAAACGTGGTGGGAGACACCAGCTCCCCAACCCTCAAAGCCCCAAAAAACGCCAGGGAAAAGGCTAAACGAAAGAGAGCCACCTCAAAGTTAGATAAGCAAATGTCACTCAAACTCGTGCCCACCTGCTCCAACACGCTAAAAGAGACTGGGCGCCGAAGATCACCTCGCCCCGCCTTTCTACGAAAACCCTTTACCGCCTGCCGTACCAAAAACAACTTCGTCAAATCCTGCAATCCTCGAAGCTGAAAACCGAAAGCCAGAGCCGCCCGAACTCTATCCACCTTCGAAGCCGACCACCCCTCTTCCGCGCCGCGTCTCAACCACAACAACAAAGCGCCCAGCTGATCTTCACCCCCGTTAGTAACCCCACAAGACACCATCCAAGAATCCCAATCACACCATACCGACCGATACGCTGACCACGTGCTGGGCGCCAAAGACGCGCGAATCAAAGGTCCTGCAGCCCGGATACCACGTCCCAGAGCTCCGGCGGGCAGTCCAGACCCGTCTCCTCCGCGTCCGGGGCCAGAGACCGAAACCGTTCCCACTGAAACCGAAACAAAGAGTCAGCCACAGAATTCTCCACTCCGGGTACATGAGTCGCCATAATGTACACATTGATAGACATGCAGAACAACACCAACTGACGGAGAACCCTGATAACCGAAGGAGAAGCCGTCAAACCGTTTATGACACACACAACCGCCATATTGTCACAATTAAAACGAACCCTCCGATTGCGCAAATCCTCCTTCCAAATCCTCCTTCCACAAGTAAACTGCAACCAGGATAGGAAAGATTTCCAACAAAGTGACGTTCTTCGCCAACCGGGACGCGAACCACTCGTCCGGCCACCTAGTGGCACACCACCTGGCGCCAAAACCAACACCGCCTGAAGCATCAGTAAACAAATCCAACTCAGCGTTGCCGACTACGTCCTCCATCAACAACGAACGGCCATTGTACCGTGCCAAAAAACTGTCCCACACCTCCAAATCAGCCTTATGCTCACTAGACAGGCGAACAAAATGATGCGGGGCCTTAACCCCAGCCGTGGCACCGGCTAGCCTCCTTGAAAAAACCCTCCCCATCGGGATGATCCTGCAGGCAAAATTCAATTTGCCAAGGAGGGACTGCACCTCCCGCAAGGGCAACTTTTTTAAGCGACGCGCCCGAGCCACTTCGTTTCTCAATCCAACCACCTTCTCTTCAGGCAACCGAAATTCCCAGTTAACGGAGTCAATAACAATGCCCAGGAACGAAAGACTCGTGCAATGCCCCTCAGTTTTTTCCGGCGCTAACAGAACACCAAAACGCTCCGCTACCCATATCACCGTTCTCAAGACCATGTCACAACTTCCAGACTGACTCGGCCCGATGCACAGAAAGTCATCCAAATAGTGAATGACCGAGTCCAAACCCGACACCTCCCGAACGACCCACTCAAGAAAAGAACTAAAAGCCTCAAAGTATGCGCAAGACAACGAGCAACCCATCGGCAAACATCTGTCCACGTAAAAACCACCGTTCCAATAACAACCCAACAGCCTCACACTGTCCGGATGAACGGGCAATAAACGAAAAGCCGACTCAATATCAGTCTTGGCTAACAACGCGCCCCTCCCGCAACTACGCACCCAGCGTGCAGCCTCGTCAAAGGACGTATAAACCACCGAGCAAAGCTCAGGGTCTATCCCGTCGTTCACGGACCTCCCTTTGGGGTAAGACAAATGCTGAATCAGCCTGAACTTGTTTGGTTCCTTCTTCGGAACCACACCCAACGGCAAAACTACCAAATCCTCTAGCGGCGGAACAGGAAAAGGACCGGACATTCTCCCTAACGAAACCTCCTTATGCAACTTGTCCGATACCACCGCCGCGTGTAACTCAGCTGATCTCAAGTTCTTCAAAACCCGGGGGATACCGAAAGGAGGAGCAGGTATACGAAAACCATCCCTGAAACCCAACAACAACAACTCCGCTTTTTCCCTATCCGGGAACCTACTTAGATAGGGGACCATCGCGTCCAGCCTCACTGGCGTCTCCCCCTTTGGAATTGCCCTCTGGCTTTCCCTTTTTCTTGAAGCACTTGGCGGCGCCATGGGAAGAACCGCTGCAGTGCGAGCACGCGTGTTTAAATTTACAAGTAGCTCCGAATTTGCACTGGCCGTCATTAAACTGCCAGCATAAACCGTGCTTCTGTCCTCCCGATTGCCCGGACTGACCCCCCGACCCCGAAGAACTACCTTGCGATGCGGAGTGGCCGGCAGTTCCGGCCCCGCCTTGAAAGGAATGGCCAAATTTCGTTGGCGCCATAACCCGCAGCCACAAACCGATATCCTTCTGATCCCAGCGAATCGAAGGACGGACCGCCTTCCTCTGTCTAAACTGCTCGTCATACCGGAGCCAAGCTTGGCCCCCGTATGCCCTATGTGCCTCACCTATCGAGTCCATGTAACAAAACAACGCGGAACAGTTTTCCGGAGCCTTCTCGCCAACCACGCTTGCCAAAATCGCAAATGCTTGCAACCAATTCACAAACGTCTGAGGAATAAGACGCCATCTGCACTTCTCCTCATCCTCCTTCTTACTGTCCTCCTTCTTGCTCTTATCTAAATTGAATTTCTCCAAAGGAAGGAGCGAGAAGATCTCCTCCACGTACTCATCCTTCCAAATCTTCTCCCTAACTTCCTTTTTCAAATGAGCCCCCAGTGGCCCCTCAAAACAAACATAAACCTCTCCCCGCGCTTTATCGTCTAAGCGAATACCGCCCTCCTTCTCCTTCTCCGTCTGTACTGACACGAAAACGGGCTCCGACGACCTACTTGGCGCCGCTAAGCCCCCCAAAGACCCTCCCAGACCTATCTCCGAGGCACCCACCCACGCCGCCAATGGTGACGGCACCGACCTAGTGCCCCCCAAACGTGAAAGCAACTCGCGGACACTACACAATAACTCCCCTACCCCATCACTCCCGCACTCCGGCCGAACCCGTGGACGCTCCCCCATGGCTACGGCCCCACCCCCTTGACTAACCCCAACTACCGGGGAAAACGATAATAATGGCGACAAAACAAACACAGAATTGTCCTCACCAGGCTGCAAGGGAGCTGACGTCCCCCCAGCCGCAGTCGTCCCGCTCATCCAGCCGACGTCCGCTACCGATCCGCTGTGTGGCACTGCCGGAATCAGAGGCTCGCCCTGTGATGTGGACCCATCTGCTCTGGCCCCGTCCCGGCCTGCTGCCGATGATGCCGATGCGGCCCTGCCTGGTGGCACCTGGGGCCCACCGCTGTAGCCGGCGCCAGCCGGCCCTCTGCCGAGACTCCTTCCAGATCCAGCCGAACGCGTAGGAGAAGGTCCGGCATCCCTGGTGGTGCACAACAGCTCCGCAAGTCCGGCGGCGCTGCTTGCCGCTGCAGCCGCAGGAGCTCTCCCACGTTGTCCGGGACGAGCAGGTGAAGCAGGCCGCTGGGCAGCGCCATTACCGCGGCACACTGCTGTGACGTCAGCGGAAGTGAAGGAAGATCCGGCGCGTGGAGGCCCCGCCCCCCGAAGCGAGGGAGAAGGCCTGTCCACCGCCGTAGGCCCCAGCGCGGCAGGTGGATTCCTCCCGGACCGGGCCCTGCTCGGACGCTTGCTGGCGGGTGATCGGTCCGGAGGGTCCCTGGAGGGGCTCCGACGCCGTCGCTGAGGCTGAGGCACGTCGGGGGAGAAACGCTCCGGAGGCCGGACTCGCCGGGAGCGCCGCTCGCCTGCTGACGCCGCCAGGACATCCCCGCTGCCTCCATCTAAAATGCCGGTCACTTGGGCTTCCAGCCAGCCAGGAGGCTGATTCGCAGCCGCCGCCCGCAGCCTCTGAAGCACCTGGTCTACGGCCGACATGGCAGGTCCTCGCTATTTGGCCTCCAGAGCGGGAACTGGCCAACCCCACCCCCTCCTAGCCCTATAAACCCCCCCCTAATGTATACTATCCTCCTCCCCTAAAGCATGCCCCACCCCATCTATCCTCGCTCTCCAAACCCCTGTCATGACGGCCTGCACGTACGCCGTCTGGAGGGGGAGGGGACGTCTCGCTCCGGCCTGCTCTGTATTAACGTATCGGGTATTCTACAATATGTATGTATGTATATAGCAGCCACATAGTATATAGCACAGGCCACGTAATATTTGTCTGCTATATACTACATGGCTCCTATATACTACATGGCCTGTGCTATATACTATGTGGCTGCTAGATACATACATACATATTCTAGAACACCCGATGCGTTAGAAATCGGGCCACCATCTAGTGGTTAATAATTAATAAGAATGAATGTCAGCCTGTGGTGTTACATAGTGAGAAATAGAAGTGCCGGCAAAACAAGAAATTGATTGAATCTTGTATGTGACGGCTGTCTATTCGAAGAGCGCGTGTTGGTTCCTGATCGCGGCTGTTCTGGTAACAGGAGACATAAACCTAGTGAGCATGTATCGGGGTCAAGCTACTATGGTGGAAGCTGATAGAATGTGTAGTGAAGGGGAGTGAGGGAAAATGAGGGAGGTGTTGTTGATGAGGGGAATAATGCGATACGAAGAGCGTCGGCTGACCACTCAGGCTACAGAATGGAGGATCCATTGGAGGAGCTCTCTGGATGCCAGAGACAATGAAAAAACTGGGGAACGAACTAAACTCGTGATGAGCGAGCATACTCCGTAATGCTCGTTACTGGCCAGAGCATCGCTGTACCGAGCATTTCCGGGTTTACTCGGCGGGAGTTCGGGTCCCCGCCAGGGGCGGATTATAATAGGGTCAATCTGGGCGCTAGCCCAGGGCGCAGCGGTGTGGGGGGGCCCTTGGCTACCGCTCAGATTGCCCACCGCCAGTCAGGGCATTACTGCCCTGACTTGCGTATGGGCCCGGTGCGCATCGGGCCCCGTCTCATATGCTTAGCGGGCCCCTACCGGCGCTGCAGCAGTTTCACCTATTGACGTGCGGGCACGCACCCGCACGTCAATAGTTAACAACAGCCGCCAGCCAATTGGAGGCTGACAGCTGAAGTCTGCCGCAGGCGCAGCTCACACGTCGCCGGCGTCTGACGTCATTGTCAGCCGCCGGCGAGTGCGAGCTGCTGGAGGGAGCTCGCCGCTGGAGCGCACTGGTCAGGTGAGGAGAACTTTGTTTGTTTTTTTTTTCTTTGCGAACGGCCAGATTGCTGGTCACACTGGGGGCAATATGCTGGAGACACTGGGGCAGATTGCTGGTCAGACTGGAGGCAATATTGGAGACACTGGGGCAGATTGCTGGAGACACTGGGGGCAGATTGCTGGAGACACTGGGAGCAGATTGCTGGAGACACTGGGGGCAATATTGGACAGCCTGGGGCAGAATGCTGGACACACTGGGGGCAGAATGCTGGACACACTGGGGGCAGATTGCTGGACACACTGGGGGCAATATGCTGGACACACTGGGGGCAATATGCTGGACACACTGGGGGCAATATGCTGGACACATTGGGGGCAATATTGGAGACACTGGGGCAGAATGCTGGAGACACTGGGGCAGAATTCTGGACACACTGGGGGCATATTGCTGGACAGATTGGGGGCAATATTGAAGACACTGGGGGCAGAATGCTGGACACATGAAAGCAGATTGCTGGGCACACTGAGGGTAATATGCTGGACACACTGGGGCAGATTGCTGGGCACACTGGGGGTAATATGCTGGACACACTGGGGCAGATTGCTGGACACACTGGGGGTAATATGCTGGACACACTGGGGCATTATGCTGGAGACACTGGAGCAGATTGCTGGACAGACTGGGGACAATATTGGACAGACTGGGGGCAATATTGGACACACTGGGGCAGGATGCTGGACACACTGGGGCAGGATGCTGGACACACTGGGGGCAATATGCTGGACACACTGGAGCAGATTGCTGGACAGACTGGGGGCAATATTGGACACACTGGGGCAGAATGCTGGACACACTGGGGGCAACATGCTGGACACACTGGGGGCAGTATGCTGGACTCACGGGGCAGATTGCTGGGCACACTGGGGGTAATATGCTGGACACACTGGGGCAGATTGCTGGGCACACGGGGGGTAATATGCTGGACACACTGGGGAAGATTGCTGGACACACTGGGGGTAATATGCTGGACACACTGGGGCAATATGCTGGAGACACTGGAGCAGATTGCTGGACAGACTGGGAGCAATATTGGACAGACTGGGGGCAATATTGGACACACTGGGGCAGGATGCTGGACACAATGGGGCAGGATGCTGGACACACTGAGGGCAATATGCTGGACACACTGGAGCAGATTGCTGGACAGACTGGGGGCAATATTGGAGACACTGGGGCAGAATGCTGGACACACTGGGGGCAGTATGCTGGACATACTTGGGGTAATATGCTGGACACACTGGGGCAGATTGCTGGACACACTGGGGGCAGGACTGGAGACACTGGGGCAGAATGTAGATATGGGGCAGGATAAGATCATGGGCCAGGATGGATACGATGGAGACAGATGGGGCAGGATGGGGAGATCATATTGGGTAGAATGGATACTCATGAGGGCAAGATGCGAGAAGATATGGCTGGAGCCAGGAATGAGACACACGGGGCCAGGGTGGGGAATATTATTACCATAGGGGCTAATTAAGGGATATTATTACTGCAGTGATGTATTTATTTTATTTTGAGTATATTGTTTTAAATGAGGGGGCGGTCCTGTTACTTTGCAGAGTGACACTATATCGCCTTTTTTTCTTCATGTGGTGTAATGTAGACGTTGGGAAAAATTAAGTAATGTGTTCTGCAAGCTGAGCTCTAGATAACTGTGTTATTTCCTGCAGAGACGAGCCCTGGCTAGAAGAAATGATGGCGGTCTGTGCTGGATGAAATATGGAGGACTGCACCTTGAGACGTCACTGGTGAGTCAGTGTTAGGCCGGGGTCACACTAGACCGTAATACGGACGAGTGCTATGCGATAAAAAAATCGCATAGCACTCGGCCCAATGTTAATCTATGGTTCAGCTCCCATCATCCGATATTTTCTCCACCGTATTTCGGATCCGAGGGAACTCGCAGCATGCTGCGATTGTCAGCGTATCTCGGCCGAGACTCGCCAATGGAAGTCTATGGGTGCGAGAAAAAATCGGATTACACACGGACCATGCGTGTGCATTGCGAGAAATACGCAGCGGTGTTCTATAGAAAAGCCGGTAATTCAATTGCCGGCTTTGCATTTCTCCTTCACAAACCCGACAGGATATGAGACATGATTACATACAGTAAACCATCTCATATCCCCATTTTTTTTGCATATTCCACACTACTAATGTTAGTAGTGTGTATGTGCAAAATTTGGGCGCTGTAGCTACTCAAATAAAGGGTTAAATGGCGGAAAAAATTGGCGTGGGCTCCCGCGCAATTTTCTCCGCCAGAATGGTAAAGCCAGTGACTGAGGGCAGATATTAATAGCCAGGAGAGGGTCCATGGTTATTGGCCCCCCCCCCCCCCCCCCCCCGGCTACAAACATCTGCCCCCAGCCACCCCAGAAATCTGATTTCTATCAATGACCTATAGTTACCTTCAGTCGTGGTGATGCGCCCCCTGGTGGATGTCCTCATATGACCTGGAGCGTGGGAAAAAGTTCCCAGGCTGCAGTTCATGAGAACATCCACCAGAGGGCGCCTCACCGCGACTGAATGTAAGTATAGATCACTGCTTTCCTTTCAGCACCCGGGGATTACAGGCACGAGCGAGTGGTTTATCACAGCTCGTGCCTGTAATATTAGTTAACCCCTTCAGATGGATTACTTCGTGGGACGTGATAGGACATCAGAGAGGGTATGTATATTGTGTGTTTATTGTTTTGCCAAGCGAGGGTCTGAAAATGGATTGAGAGATCAATAAATTATTAAAACAACCGCTGTGTTTATTGCATTAAAATACTTTTAAATCATGTGTGTGTGTTTTTTAACCCTTTCATACAATTGGATTAATAATGGATAGGTGTCATAATTGACGCCTCTCCATTATTAATCTGGCTTAATGTCACCTTCCAATAGCAAGGTGGCATTAACCCTTCATTACCCCATATCCCACCGCTACAGGGAGTGGGAAGAGAGTGGCCAAGTGCCAGAATAGGCGCATCTTCCAGATGTGCCTTTTCTGGGGTGGCTGGGGGCAGATGTTTGTAGCCAGGGGGGGGCCAATAACCATGGACCCTCTCTAGGCTATTAATATCTGCCCTCAGTCACTGGCTTTACCATTCTGGCGGAGAAAATTGCGCAGGAGCCCACGCCAATTTTTTCCGCCATTTAACCCTTTATTTGAGCAGCTACAGCGCCCAAATTTTGCACATACACACTACTAACATTAGTAGTGTGGAATATGCAAAAAAAAGGGGGATATGAGATGGTTTACTGTATGTAAACCATGTCTCATATCCTGTCGGGTTTGTGAAGGAGAAATGCAAAGCCGGCAATTGAATTACCGACTTTTCACAGATATCGCGCTGAATGAAATCTAAATACAGAATATATATATATATGTGTCTCAATGACAGAATATATATATATACTGTATATATGTTTTCCCGAACATTTGAGCACATAAATCCATTAGATGTCGGTTTTGCAAGCTTGCGAGAAAATCTCGGCATACGGATGCCATACGGATGACACACGGATGTCACACGGATCATTTGATGCGAGGAAATCGCATCCTCGCACTGCACACGGATCACTGTTTTTGAAACATTTGTGCGATTCCCGGCTGTGAAAAACGGACGTTTAAGTACGTTAAGTGTGTCCCCGGCCTTACCTATAC
The DNA here is from genome assembly GCF_051348905.1 of Ranitomeya variabilis. Lineage (NCBI taxonomy): Eukaryota > Metazoa > Chordata > Amphibia > Anura > Dendrobatidae > Ranitomeya > Ranitomeya variabilis. Next base: position 753,153,797 of record NC_135235.1, on the reverse strand, counting down.
ACTGACACTATACACTGTATACTATATACAGAGGTCCTGTGTACAATGTCACCGGTTATCACTGTATAACCTCTACACAAACACTGCATACTAAGTACAGATCCCCTGTGAATACTGGCACTTATGGTGATAGTATTGTGTTTGTTTTGTTTTATCACTGATCAGTATTGTAGTATTCAGTCACTATGTGGTAGTAACATGTGGTCTGGAATTGGTGTTGTGGTATTTGTCCCCTGTATGTGCTATTTGGTCACCATGTGGTGGTAATATGTGGTCTTGACATGGTGTAGCGGTATTTGTTCCCTGTATGCGATATTATTCGATCACTGTAGTTGCAATATGTGGTCTGGTCATGGTGCGGTGGTATTTGTTCCTTGTATGTGATATTATTAGTCATTTTAAAAATTGAAAAATAAATCAAAATATACTTAAATTGTATTGCATATTTTAACAAATATTTAATAGGTTACAGTAGAGTAGGGCCCGTCCAAAAGTGTCTACCGTGTTATGGTGGCGGCTTACAAAATCTTTGTCACATGACCCCGTCACATGACCCCGGGGGGCCCACAGTGTCTGAACAGCCCGGGGCCCTGGCTACACTTAATCCACCCCTGGTCCCCGCGCTGCATGTTTGGCGCTCTTTAGAGAGCCAATAAACATGCAGGGATTGTCTGCCATGCACTGTAAGGCTGTGTTCACACGATGCGGATTTAGTGCTGATCTGCAGGGTTTTTTCCGCGTAGAAATGCTGCAGTTCCGCAAAGTGATTTACAGTACAATGTAAGTCAATTGGAAAAAAAAAATGCTGTGCTAATGGTGCAGAAAAATCCGCATGAAAACCGCTGCGGATCAAAAGAAGTAGCATGTCACTTCTTTGGTGTGGAACTGCAGCGTTTATCAACCCTTCCATTATAGAAATCCGCAGAGGTAAAAAAGCGCAGAAAATCCGCAACAAAAACGCACAAACTCCGCATAAAAAAGCGTAAAATCCGCACCTGCGTTTTCTGCCAGGAGATGCGGATTTTGTGCAGAAAATTCTGCACCCCAATCCGCAACGTGTGCACACAGCCTAATGCCGTAGCCATGTTGGTTGTGGCATTACAGTGATTGGCGGATACACAGCTGATAGTCCTACCGAATAGACTGTTAGAATTTGTATTATGGCAAGAAAAAAGCTGCTAAGTAAAGAAAAACGAGTGGCCATCATTACTATAAGAAATGAAGGTCAGTCAGTCCGTAAAATTGGGAAAACTTTGAAAGTGTCCCCAAGTGCAGTGGCAAAAACCATCAAGCGCTACAAAGAAACTGTCTCACACTAGGACCTCCCCAGGAAAGGAAGACCAAGAGTCACCTCTGCTTCTGAAGATAAATTTATCCGAGTCACAAACCTCAGAAATCGCAGGTTAACAGCAGCTCAGATTAGAGACCAGATCAATGCCACACAGAGATCTAGCAGCAGACGCATCTCTACAACTGGTAAGAGAAGACTTTGTGTGGCAGGCCTTCATGGTAAAACAGCTGCTCGGAAACCACTGCTAATGACAGGCAACAAGCAGAAGAGACTTGTTTGGGCTAAAGAACACAAGGAATGGACATTAGACCAGTGGAAATCTGTGCTTTGGTCTGATGAGTCCAAATTTGAGATCTTTGGTTCCAACCACCGTGTTTTTGTGCGACGCAGAAAAGGTGAACAGATGGACTCCTTATGCCTGGTTCCCACCGTGACGCATGGAGGAGGAGGTGTGATGGTGTGGGGGTTCTTTGCTGGTGACACTGTTGGGGATTTATTCAAAATTGAAGGCATACTGAACAAGCATGGCTACCACAGCATCTTGCAGCGGCATGCTATTCCATCCGGTTTGCATTTAGTTGGACCATCATTTATTTTTCAACAGGACAATGACTCCAAACACACCTCGAGTCTGCGTAAGGGCTATTTGACGAAGAAGGAGAGTGATGGGGTGCTATGCCAGATGCCCTGGCCTCAACAGTCACCTGACCTGAACCCAATCCAGATGGTTTGGGGTGAGCTGGACCGCAGAGTGAAGGTAAAAGGGCGAACAAGTGCTAAGCATCTCTGGGAAATCCTTCAAGATTGTTGGAAGACCATTCCCGGTGACTACCTCTTGAAGCTCATCAAGAGAATGCCAAGAGTGTGTAAAGCCGTCATCAAAGCAAAAGGTGGCTACTTTGAAGAACCTAGAATATAAGACATATTTTCAGTTGTTTCACACTTTTTTGTTAAGTATATAATTCCACATGTGTTAATTCATAGTTTTGATGCCTTCAGTGTGAATATACAATTTTCATAGTAATGAAAATACAGAAAAAAATCTTTAAATGAGAAGGTGTGTCCAAACTTTTGGTCGGTACTGTACCTGTGTGTCCTCTCCCCTGTATACAGTATATACCTGTGTGTCGTCTCCAGGTTGCCCCGTCTGTACACGGTGGAGGTGCAGTGTCCCCGCAGCACAGAGCATTTCAGTAATACCATTTAGTTAGAGATTGTATAGAAGGAGTCATTTAGAGCGGCATTAGTTGTAGCTGTATAAATAGGTGTACAGTGAACCCAGCATTGTCAGGGTGACGCTGTTACACCGAGTAAAATGGTTCCTGGGTTGGAGAAATCCGTCTTGTGTTTCTTTCTTTAATCTGTGGTTGAAGTTAATGAGAAGCTTCATGCCAGACAAAGAAGTTCCTGATTCTGGGCCCCCTGCCGTCTGTGGCAGAGGCGGGTCTGTTTCGGTACGGTAATAAATTGTGTTATTTCCAGCTTTACAGATGGACGATAACACCATAGAAATGAGAAGAATAATAGGCCTCAGTTACCACAACTGTCTACAAGGAAAACTGTTGCTCATAGCAGCCAATCACAGCTCAGCTTTTATCTTCTAAACAGCTCTGGTGAAATGAAAGATGCTTAGTGATTGGTTGCTATGGGCAACACAGGCAGTGTAAGCTATTGTGGTCAAGAAGATGTGCCTATGAAATAGATATTATATGGGGCTTTGCGTGTGGCTATGCGGAGTGGGCGGGGCTTCATACACACATACATATATGTATGTATACATGATTGATTACAACTTCTGTCTCTGTAAAAACAATCCCCATTTAACCCCTTTACGACACCAGCCATAAATGTACGCCGATGTCAGACTCCCTCCCTTTGATGTGGGCTCCAGCGCTGAGCCACATCTTTTCTGGCACGTCAGCAAGCACGCCTGAAATCCCGCTCATCAATGATCCCGTCACATGATCGCGGCTCACCGATGGGTTGGCATGACAACCAGAGGTCTCCAGCATAAGTCTATGGTTGTCACTGCAGGATTGCTATGAGCTCCGCCCGCTAGCCGAAAACGCATGCACCAGGGATCGTCTCACCGAACTCCCGCTCTCCTTTTAACATGGGCAAAACGCTACTCAGGCAACACAGGGTGAAGGTAAAACAGTGTGGCAATGCTTTATTGTACCACAAAACAGGCAGATAACACATAGAACAGTCCCAGCAAACATCCCAAGATGGTGCACATTAGAGTCTCGCCCTTCCGCTGACTCGCTGGGATAATAGCACCTGTGACTAGTGTTGAGCATTCCGATACCGCAAGTATCGGGTATCGGCCAATATTTGCTGTATCGGAATTCCGATACCGAGATCCGATATTTTTGTGGTATCGGGTATCGGTATCGAAACAACATTAATGTGTAAAATAAAGAATTAAAATAAAAAATATTGCTATACTCACCTCTCCGACGCAGCCTGGACCTCACCGAGGGAACCAGCAGCGTTGTTTGCTTAAAATTCGCGCGTTTACTTCCTTACGTGAAGTCCCGGCTTGTGATTGGTCGCGTGCCGCCCATGTGGCCGCGACGCGACCAATCACAAAGCCAGAACGTAATTTTAAAATCCTGAAGGACCTGAAATTACGTCACGGCTTGCTGTGATTGGTCGCATCGCGGCCACATGGGCGGCACGCGACCAATCACAAGCCGGGACTTCACGTAAGGAAGTAAACGCGCGAATTTTAACCCCTTAACGACCGCCGATACGCCTTTTAACGGCGGCCGCTAAGGGTACTTAAACCACAGCGCCGTTAATTAACGGCGCTGTGGAAAAAGTGAATAGCGCCCCCCAGAGTCGGATTTTCTCTGGGGTCTCGGTTGCCGAGGGTAGCCGAGACCCCAGAGAACATGATTCGGGGGGTTTTTACCGACCCCCGAGTTGCGATCGCCGGTAATTAACCGTTTACCGGCGGTCGCAACAAAAAAAAAAAAAACGCGATTTGCCGTTTAATTTCTCTGTCCTCCGATGTGATCGCACATCGGAGGACAGAGAAATGTGGTCCCCGATGGCCCCCAATAGCCCCCCAATACTTACCTACCTCCCCCGGTGCTCCTCGTGTCTCCCCATGGGCGCCGCCATCTTTTTTCCGGGAAAAAATGGCGGGCGCACGCGCAGTGCGCCCGCCGCCCGGCACCCGGATGTTCTTTGGGGTCTCGGCTGCCGGGGGTAGCCGAGACCCCAAAGAACATGATCGGGGTCGATTTGCACCGACCCCTGCTTTGCGATCGCCGGTAATTAACAGTTTACCGGCGACCGCAAAAAAAAAAAAAAAAAAAAAAGCGATCAGTTATTTCTCTGTCCTCTGATGTGATCGCACATCAGAGGACAGAGAAATAGGGGGATTCGGGGACCCTAACATACTCACCCGGGGTCCCTGGGTCCTCTTCTGTCTTCTCCTGCCAGCCGGCTTTTTCATCATGGCGGGCGCATGCGCAGTGCGCCCGCCATCTGCTGCCATCTGCCGGCCGGCAGGAGAAGACAAGTTGGGGCTAAAATTAGGGTTAGGGTTAGAGTTAGGGTTAGGGTTAGGGTTGGGGCTAAATTTAGGGTTAGGGTTAGGGTTAGGCTACTTTCACACTAGCGTTTTTTGGCTTCCGTCGCAATGCGTCGTTGGAGAAAAAACGCATCCTGCAAAAGTGCTTGCAGGATGCGTTTTTTCTCCATTGGCTTGCATTAGCGACGCATTGCGACGGATTGCCACATGTCGCATCCGTCGTGCGACGGATGTGTCGTGCTTCGGCGGACCGTCGACACAAAAAAAACTACATGTAACTTTTTTGTGCGACGTGTCCCACATATTTCAGTGCCACGTGCCACGTATTTAAGTGACACGTGCCACGTATCAAAGTGCCACGTGCCACATATTTCAGTGCCACGTATCAAAGTGCCACGTGCCACGTATCAAAGTGCCACGTGCCACGTATCAAAGTGCCACGTGCCACATATTTCAGTGCCACGTGCCACGTATCAAAGTGCCACGTGCCACGTATCAAAGTGCCACGTGCCACATCTTTCAGTGCCACGTGCCACGTATTTAAGTGACACGTGCCACGTATCAAAGTGCCACGTGCCACATATTTCAGTGCCACGTATCAAAGTGCCACGTGCCACGTATCAAAGTGCCACGTGCCACGTATCAAAGTGCCACGTGCCACGTATTTCAGTGCCACGTATTTCAGTGCCACGTATCACGTATAAGTGCCACGTGTCACGTATTTAATTGCCACATATTTAAGTGCCACGTATCAAGATTTTCCATGGAGAACAGACACATCCAGAGATATGTCTGCTCTCCACGGCTGCAGCAACACACTGACAGGAGCCATAGTTCCTGTCGGTGTGTCACTGCGCATGCGCGAGCGAGTTTACCGGCGGTCATTGACCCCGGCACTCTCGCTTAACGGCAGTGCTGCGTGGGAAAGTTCAACGCAGCTGTACTGCTGTTAACCGAGACGCCGGAGTCATTGAACTCTGGAACAGTACGCGATACACTGCTAGGAGCTTCGCTCCTGGCAGTGTATCGCCGGAGAGCAGCCGATCGGCGTGGGACACTCGTTTTATGGATTCTGCGGACAGGGAGTATGAATTTGGTTTATTATTTTTGGATTTTTTCCTGGAGGATCGAGGGCTTCGCCTACAAGTGTGCTGTTGGTGAGTATATACTCTGTGTTATATGTTGTATGTACTGTGTGTCATGTATGTGTATTGTGTGTAGGTGTTTTGTGTAACTTTACAATTGTGCTAAGTCGCCGGACACAGGGACAACTCTCCCATCCTAATACCGGATGGGAGTAGTAGTCCCATACGGCGACTTAGCACAATGGTGGCACTAGCGTCGCATGGGGACACACACACGCACACACACGCACACACACACACACAGAAGGACTCCATGCTGCTTCACTGGGGGGCGGGGGCTTCCCTCTTCCTGTCCGACGTCACGTCCGGTCCTGGGTGTCAACCCCTCCGTACAAAGACGCCGACACCCAGGACAAAGGCGCTGTGTGTGGAAGGTAATATGGGGCCCTAGGGGGATACGCAGACACGCCGCTGCGTAAAGAATTGACATGTCAATTCTTTTTACGCCGGCGTGTTTGCAGACAAAAGCGCCGCGTTTTTTTGCGGTGTGTCTGAACGGCAAAGTGAATTTCTCATTCACTTTGCCGGCAGACGAAAATGACATTGCGCATTTTTGAAAAGCGCCCGCAAAATAGCCCGCAAAATAGCGCTCAAAAATGCGCTATGTCTGAAAGTAGCCTAAGGCTTCTTTCACACTTGCGTCGGTACGGGGCGGTCGCAATGCGTCGGCCCGATGTACCGACGCACGTTGTGAAAATTGTGCACAACGTGGGCAGCGGATGCAGTTTTTCAACGCATCCGCTGCCCAGTCTATGTCCTGGGGAGGAGGGGGCAGAGTTACGGCCACGCATCCGTGGAAATGGCGGACGCGACGTACAAAAAAAAGGTTACATTGAACTTTTTTTGTGACGACGGGGGCTAAAGTTATGGTTAGGGTTGGGGCTAAAGTTAGGGTTGGGGCTAAAGTTAGGGTTAGAGTTGGGATTAGGGTTAGGGTTTGGATTAGGGTTGGGATTAGTGTTACGTTTGGGATTAGGGTTGGGATTAGGGTTAGGATTAGGGGTGTGTTGGATTTAGGGTTTTGATTAGGGTTATGGTTAGGGTTGAGATTAGGGCTGTTTTGGGGTTAGGGTTGTGATTATCGTTAGGGTTGTGATTAGGATTATGGATCGGGTTGAGATTAGGGTTAGGGCTGTGTTGGGGTTAGGGTTGGAGTTAGAATTGGGGGGTTTCCACTGTTTAGGTACATCAGGGGGTCTCCAAACACGACAGCCAATTTTGCGCTAAAAAAGTCAAATGGTACTCCCTCCCTTCTGAGCTCTGCCGTGCGCCCAAACAGTGGTTTACCCCCACATATGGGGCATCAGCGTACTCGGGATAAATTGGACAACAACTTTTGGGGTCCAATTTCTCCTGTTACCCTTGTGAAAATAAAAACTTGGGGGCTAAAAATCTTTTTTGTTGGAAAAAAATATATTTTTTTATTTTCACTACTCTGCATTATAAATTTCTGTGAAGCACTTGGGCATTCAAAGTTCTCACCACATATCTAGATAAGTTCCTTTGGGGGTCTATTTTCCAAAATGGGGTCACTTGTTGGGGGTTTCTACTGTTTAGGTACATTAGGGGTCTGCAAAGGCAACATAACGCCCGCAGACAATTCTATCAAAGTCTGCATTCCAAAATGGCACTCCTTCCCTTCCGAGCTCTGCCATGCGCCCAAACAGTGGTTTACCCCCACATATGGGGTACCAGCATACTCAGGACAAATTGGACAACAACTTTTGGGGTCCAATTTCTCTTGTTACCCTTGTGAAAATAAAAACTTGGGGGCTAAAAAATCTTTATTGTTAAAAAATATATATTTTTTATTTTCACGACTCTGCATTATAAACTTCTGTGATGCACTTGGGCATTCAAAGTTCTCACTACACATCTAGATAAGTTCCATGGGGGGTCTAGTTTCCAAAATGGGGTCACTTTTGGGGGGGTTTCTGCTGTTTAGGCACATTAGGGGCTCTCCAAACGCGACATGGCGTCCGATCTCAATTCCAGTCAATTTTGCATTGAAAAGTCAAATGGCGCTCCTTTGCTTCCGAGCTCAGCCATGCGCCCAAACAGTGGTTTACCCCCACATATGGGGTGTCGGCGTACTCAAGACAAATTGTACAACAGCTTCTGGGGTCCATTTTCTCCTGTTACCCTTGGTAAAATAAAAATTTGGAGGCAAAAAGATCATTTTTGTAGAAAAAATGCGATTTTTTTATTTTCACGGCTCTACGTTATAAACTTCTGTGAAGCACCTGGGGGTTTAAAGTGCTCACCACACATCTAGATAAGTTCCTTAAGGGGTCTAGTTTCCAAAATGGTGTCATATGTGGGGGGTCTCTACTGTTTAGGCACATCAGCGGCTCTCCAAACGTGACATGGCGTCCGATCTCAATTCCAGCCAATTCTACATTGAAAAAGTAAAACGACACTCCTTCTCTTCCAAGCTCTGCGGTGCGCCCAAACAGTGGTTTACCCCCATATATGGGGTATCGACGTACTCAGGAGAAATTGCACAACAACTTTTGTGGTCTAATTTCTCCTGTTACCCTTGTGAAAATAAAAATTTGGGGGCAAAAAGATAATTTTTGTAGAAAAAATGAGATTTTTTATTTTCACGGCTCTACGTTATAAACTTCTGTGAAGCACTTGGGGGTTCAAAGTGCTCACCACACATCTAGATAAGTTCCTTGGGGGGTCTAGTTTCCAAAATGGTATCACTTGTGGGGGGTTTCCACTGTTTAGGCACATCAGGGACTCTCCAAACGCGACATGGCATCCGATCTCAATTCCAGCCAATTCTGCATTGAAAAAGTCAAACGGTGCTCCTTCACTTCCAAGCTCTGCGGTGCGCCCAAACAGTGGTTTACCTCCACATATGGGGTATCGACGTACTCAGGAGAAATTGCACAACAACTTTTGTGGTCTAATTTCTCCTGTTACCCTTGTGAAAATAAAAATTTTGGGGCAAAAAGATCATTTTTGTAGAAAAAATGAGATTTTTTATTTTCACGGCTCTACGTTATAAACTTCTGTGAAGCACTTGGGGGTTCAAAGTGCTCACCACACATCTAGATAAGTTCCTTGGGGGGTCTAGTTTCCAAAATGGTGTCACTTGTGGGGGGTTTCCACTGTTTAGGCACATCAGGGACTCTCCAAACGCGACATGGCATCCGATCTCAATTCCAGCCAATTCTGCATTGAAAAAGTCAAACGGTGCTCCTTCACTTCCAAGCTCTGCGGTGCGCCCAAACAGTGGTTTACCTCCACATATGGGGTATCGACGTACTCAGGAGAAATTGCACAACAACTTTTGTGGTCTAATTTCTCCTGTTACCCTTGTGAAAATAAGAATTTGTGGGCGAAAAAATCATTTTTGTGAAAACAAATGCGATTTTTTATTTTCACGGCTCTACGTTATAAACTTCTGTGAAGCACTTGGGGGTTCAAAGTGCTCACCACACATCTAGATAAGTTCCTTGGGGGGTCTAGTTTCCAAAATGGTGTCACTTGTGGGGGGTTTCCACTGTTTAGGCACATTAGGGGCTCTCCAAACGCGACATGGCGTCCGATCTCAATTCCAGCCAATTCTGCATTGAAACAGTCAAACGGTGCTCCTTCACTTCCAAGCTCTGCGGTGCGCCCAAACAGTGGTTTACCTCCACATATGGGGTATCGGCGTACTCAGGAAAAATTGCACAACAAAATTTGTGGTTAAATTTCTGTTTTTACACTTGTGAAAATTAAAAAAAATGGTTCTGAAGTAAAATGTTTGCAAAAAAAAGTAAAATGTTAATTTTTTTCTTCCACATTGTTTTAGTTCCTGTGAAGTACGTAAAGGGTTAATAAACTTCTTGAATGTGGTTTTGAGCAGCTTGAGGGGTGCAGTTTTTAGAATGGTGTCACACTTGGTTATTTTCTATCATATAGACCCCTCAAAATCACTTCAAAGGTGATGTGGTCCCTAAAAAAAACATGGTGTTGTAAAAATGAGAAATTGCTGGTCAACTTTTAACCCTTATAACTCCCTAACAAAAAAAAAAATTGTTTCCAAAATTGTGCTGATGTAAAGTAGACATGTGAGAAATGTTATTTATTAACTATTTTTTGTGACATATCTCTCTGATTTAAGGGCATAAAAATACAAAGTTTGAAAATTGCAAAATTTTAAAAATTTTCGCCATATTTCCATTTTTTTCATAAATAATCGCAAGTAATATCGAAGAAATGTTACCACTAACTTGAAGTACAACATGTCACGAAAAAACAATCTCAGAATCAGCGGGATCCGATAAAGCGTTCCAGAGTTATAACCTCATAAAGTGACACTGGTCAGAATTGTAAAAATTGGCTCGGTCATTAAGTACCAAATTGGCTCTGTCACTAAGGGGTTAAGCAAACAACGCTGCCGGTTCCCTCGGTGAGGTCCAGGCTGCGTCGGAGAGGTGAGTATAGCAATATTTTTTATTTTAATTCTTTATTTTACACATTAATATGGTTCCCAGGGCCTGAAGGAGAGTTTCCTCTCCTTCAGACCCTGGGAACCATCAGGGATACCGTCCGATACATGAGTCCCATTGACTTGTATTGGTATCGGGTATCGGTATCGGATTGGATCCGATACTTTGCCGGTATCGGCCGATACTTTCCGATACCGATACTTTCAAGTATCGGACGGTATCGCTCAACACTACCTGTGACTACAGATCTTCCAGGGTCGCTACCCCACCTGTGGCATGCACAGAGAGGAGGTAACTACAAGCGTAGGAAGATGACAGTCCACTGAGTCCATACAAGCTACAAGGCCAGTGGATCTAAGGATCACAACCTGGCTTCATATTCCAGGGTCGGTTATTCCACCTGTGGCACGCACACAGAGAGGAGGTACCAACAAGTGTAGGAAGATGACAGTCCACCGAGTCCATACAAGGTACAAGGCCAGTTGATCTGAGGATCACAACCTGGCTTCTCCAAACGTATTCATGGTTCAGCGATGGTCTATGGAACAGATCTGTATTCTTCCAACTGAGGCTGAAAACCCCTAAGTTGTTACCTATAGAATGATAGCTCCGTGTCCCTCGTAATGGAGCCATGATGTAAAATAGCTGCTGTCATTTCTCTGGTCCTTTTGAGATATATGGGTGTCTTGGCAGAATCGCTCTGGCTGTTTCTCAGTATCTTTATACAGAGGCATGTAACCTATTTTTAGACTTAACAAGTGGCCCTCATTCAGTATTTACATAAAGGGTAAGAATGCAGATGAGATCAAATAGCATTACTTGATTATTTAAACTATCTGCAAAGCTTTTCCCTCTCTGCTTTAGAAGTCAACAAACATGCTAAATATGCATTGTTTTATTGAGCCAAACAGCAAACATCACTAGTGATCAAGGATAAGCCACAATAAGGGTATGTGCACACGTCAGGATTTCTTGCGGACATTTTCCTGACAAAAACCGGACATTTCTGCCAGAAATCCGCATGCGTTTTTACCGCATTTGACGCGCTTTTGGTGTGTTTTTTTCCAAAATGCATAGAATAGGGGGAAAAGCGCAGAAAATCCGCAAAATTAATGAACATGCTGCTTTTTTTACCGTGATGCGTTTTTTTTGCGGAAAAAAAAAAGCATTAATGTGCACAAAACACGCAGAATGCATTCTAAATGATAGGATGCATAATGTATGCGTTTTTAATGAGTTTTTATAGCGTTTTTACCACAAAAAAACGCGAAAAAACCTGAACGTGTGCACATAGCCTAAAAGTCAATATTCCAGGCTTACACTAACAAAAGTGTTTTCTTGACCAACCAGAAATAAACACTTAAATTTGAAAACCAACATACAGATAACATTCTATTATTCTTCATTTGCTAAAAATAGTTTTCTGGTTAATTAAGATACAATGCTGTATGTTGCTAGGTCGTGTCACACTGGGCCAGTCACTCCGTGACATTTTCATACTAAATAATGGCACAGATCCTACATACATTATGATTGCACACATCCCTAGTCTTTATACGGATATTTCACTCATTCCTTGACAGACCGCAGCATGGCCATTAGAAGCTGCTATTGATCTTTGGAGCAGGTAAGGCTAGGTTCACATTGCGTTAAACGGACTGCGTTAACGCAAGAGCCGAAAAAGATCGCGTTTATGCGATCGCGCTAGCGCAGATGCTCTATCTGTGCTAGCGGTGACGGACCTGAAAACACTGCAGACTGCGTCCGAGGGTCCGTCACAGAATGACGGCACATCGCTAACGCATGCCGATTGGTTGGTGATGCGCTACATAGTGGCAGTTAATGGGTGCACTAACGCATCCGTTACATAGCGTTAGTGCCTCTATGTAACGGATGCCGTCAGAGCATTGCCATTAACGCAATGTGAACCCAGCTTAAGGTTTCCCTGAGTGGTACATATTGGGCCATCTGAAAACGGAGTTTAGCCTAGGAGAGCTTGCCCTACTAATTAACAGCTGTTACAATACCAAACTAGGGCAGTCACTATAGGATAAAAACACAAGAATTATAATGTATTTTTCACATACTATCTATTCCTGACACTGGAGTGGCTTATAATTATAAACTTATGAAATATATAGTTTGAGGTCTGGGATCTGCCAATATGTGGCTGGTTTTCTGACTGTTTCGGATAACATGATACATGGTTTTAGTTTTTTTTGTCTAGTTTTGCTTAAATATAGGTCAATATTAGTCTCCTGATGAGTTGCCTTTGGTGAGGACGATGAAACCCGTAGAAATGAGAGGCTTGGAGAGTGAGAGTGTATACGTCACCTCACCCTATATAATGAAATGTGGGGTACATTTTTTTTCTATTAGTCACCTACTGACTAACCTTCAGGGGGTAAATTATGGGTATAGTTTTACATTTGGAATTAATAAAGTGTAGTTTATCCTTTTGTCAGCAAACATGAGGAATGACAAGAGACAACCCATTTAAGAAGATTCAATTTTGGTTAAAACTATGCCAACATTATGAACATAAAAAAGGCTTCTCCCCTATGTGATGTCTCTGATGTTTATTAACAGTTGATTTCCAAGTAAAGTATTTCCCACATTAAGAAAATGAAAAAGGCTTCTCTGTGTGACTGCTCTGATGCCTAACAAGAAGCGCTTTCCTGTTAAAACATATCCCACATTCTGAACAGGAAAAAGGCTTCTCCCCTGTGTGAGTTCTATGGTGCCTAACCAAATCTGATTTCAGGTTAAAACATTTCCCACATTCTGAACAGGAAAAAGGCTTCTCCCCTGTGTGAGTTCTATGGTGCCTAACAAAATCTGATTTCAGGTTAAAACATTTCCCACATTCTGAACAGGAAAAAGACTTCTCCCCTGTGTGAGTTCTATGGTGCCTAACCAAATCTGATTCATGTATAAAACATTTCCCACATTCTGAACAGGAAAAAGGCTTCTCCTCTTTGTGAGTTCTCTGGTGAGTAACAAGATTCCATTTCTGGTTAAAACATTTCCCACATTCAGAACAGGAAAAAGGCTTCTCCCCTGTGTGAGTTCTATGATGCCTAACCAAACCTGATTTCAGGTTAAAATATTTCCCACATTCTGAACAGGAAAAAGGTTTCTCCCCTGTGTGAGTTCTATGGTGCCTAACCAAATCTGATTTCAGGTTAAAACATTTCCCACATTCTGAACAGGAAAAAGGCTTCTCCCTTGTGTGAATTCTATGGTGAGTAACAAGTAGTGATTTACGTGTAAAACATTTCCCACATTCTGAACAGGAAAAGGACGTCTCCCCTGTGTGAGTTCTATGGTGCCTAACCAAATTTGATTGATGGATAAAACATTTCCCACATTCTGAACAGGAAAAAGGCTTCTTCTCTTTGTGACTGCTCTGATGTCTAACAAGATTCCTTTTCTGGTTAAAACATTTCCCACATTCTGAACAGGAAAAAGGCTTCTCCCCTGTGTGAGTTCTATGGTGATTAACCAAATCTATTTTCCATTTAAAACATTTCCCACATTCTGAACATGAAAAAGGCTTCTCCCCTGTGTGGGTTCTCTGGTGACTAACAAGATGCCATTTCTGGTTAAAACCTTTCCCACATTCTGAACAGGAAAAAGGTTTCTCCCCTGTGTGGATTCTTTGATGGCTATCAAGATTTATTTTCCAATTAAAACATTTCCCACATTCTGAACAGGAAAAAGGCTTCTCCCATGTGTGAGTTCTATGGTGATTAACCAAATCTGATTTCCGGTTAAAACATTTCCCACATTCTGAACAGTAAAAAGACTTATTTGCTTTAGAAGCAGATTGTCTTTTAATGCCTCGTTTATGACTTTGATTTTCCTTAGTAGTTAGCAATGAATCAGAAGATGGGACCTGTTTCATAGGACCAGATGACAGATCTTTGCTGTGAATGGATGATGATATATCTGGAGTAATGGCATTCACTTCAGTTGTATCTTGTAGGATCTCAAGATCATCAGATTTAAAAACTGAAGATGTCAACTGTCCCTCTGATCTCCTGGTACAGTCATCTGCTAAGATAAAAAAAAACAACATATTTTTACTAAAATATCCTTGAGTTTTATATTTTTGAACATTTCAACTTAAGCCATCCATAAAAATGGCAAGCTATGTAAAAACTTTATTTACCAAACAATAACTGTTCACAGTCTAAGGCCGGGATCACACATACACGAGATACGTCTGAGTCTCACAGGTGAAAACCCAGCTCTGGCGCCGGCACTCTGGAGCGGAGAGTGCAGCAACACATGGAGCCTCACGCTCCGCTCTGGAGTGCCGGCGCCAGATCTGGGTTTTCACCTTCGAGACTCGGACGTATCTCGCATATGTGTGATCCCGGCCTAATAGAAAACCTTGTTGGATGAACCAGTAGTGTGTGGTGTTCAACTGTTTGTTCATTCTGCCTCCCAAATATTGAATAAAAAGAATCAATCAATGTTATGTATGCAAAAATAATACCAATTCTCATCTCACAAAAAAACAAGTCCCCTGTCAGGTCCATCATCGATCAATGGATAAACAGAGGTTAGAATATAGCACGGAGAGTCTCCCAATAATTAAAACTTAACTTTTAATCACTAAGATAAAGTGGACAAACTAACATGACAAAATTAACACATGTGAATAAGGTGCTCATGAAAACCAGTGTGCAAGATAAAAATTGGTTTGGTCTCACCAATGGGAACGACAAATGTCCACAGCAGGTTCCTCCTGTTGCCTTCTCTAGATAGGAGGAGAGGAAAGAGAGGGAGGGGGTATAGGGCTTTACTAAACTCCCTGTCGTGCCCCTTGTATTGCTCCTGTCCTAACAAGGACAGGCCCCAAGTATACCCTGATAGGGACAATCACCATCCACTACATCTAATATATAAGTCTCCATACGTGTTTCCTCCCCAGTCACACGAATTCATTAGGGGAGTTGATTTAAAGCCAATGGGACATAAAGTATAAAAAAAATTAAGTGTCCGTCGTCTAAGTAACCCTGCAGTGGCAGGGTACCTATCAATGGGTGTGACAATTTGTGTCACTGCCTATGGGTAGTCATGAATCCCCGTGACTGGGGAGGAAACGCGTAGGGAGACCTATATATTATATGTAGTCAATGGTGATTGTCCCTAGCAGGGTATACTTGGGGCCTGTCCTTGTTAAAGGTACCTTCACACTAAACGATATCGCTAGCGATCCGTGACGTTGCAGCGTCCTGGCTAGCGATATCGTTTAGTTTGACACGCAGCAGCGATCAGGATCCTGCTGTGATATCGCTGGTCGTTGAATAAAGTTCAGAACTTTATTTGGTCGTCAGACCGGCGTTTATCGTCAGGTTTGACACCAAAAGCAACGATACCAGCGATGTTTTACGCTGGTAACCAGGGTAAATATCGGGTTACTAAGCGCAGGGCTGCGCTTAGTAACCCGATGTTTACCCTGGTTACCAGCGTAAAAGTAAAAAAAACAAACAGTACATACTCACCTGCGTGTCCCCTGCCGTCCGCTTCCTGCTCTGACTGAGCGCCGGCCGTAAAGTGAAAGTACAGCACAGCGGTGACGTCACCGCTCTGCTGTTAGGGCCGGCGCTCACATAGTACAGGAAGCGGACGCCGGGGGACGCGCAGGTGAGTATGTACTGTTTGTTTTTTTTACTTTTACGATGGTAACCAGGGTAAACATCGGGTTACTAAGCGCGGCCCTGCGCTTAGCAACCCGATGTTTACCCTGGTTACCCGGGGATCGTTTACCCTGGTTACCTCGGCATCGTTGGTCGCTGGAGAGCGGTCTGTGTGACAGCTCTCCAGCGACCAAACAGCGACGCTGCAGCGATCGGCATCGTTGTCGCTATCGCTGCAGCGTCGCTAAATGTGAAGGTACCTTTAGGACAGGGGCACGACAGGGAGTTTAGTAAAGCCCTATACCCCCTCCCTCTCTTTCCTTCCCTCCTATTTAGAGAAGGTGTCACGATATGGTATGAAATATCATATAGGTTTAGTTTCTCTTGTCAGCCCAGGATGTGGGCTAAGAAACCCCCTCTTCTCTTTTACTTCAGAGTTGAGCTTGCCTTTCCACTGTGCATGGGGGAAGAGAGTTTTATTGACGAAAGGCATTTACGACCGGCATTTCCTGTAGTAGAAAGTGCTCAGCTTCAACTGTTAGAGAAGATTCTAGAATCATGAAAGTCCTTTGTTCTGTTTTTGTAAGATATTAGGCAAACGATTTAAAATACGAACACAAAAATATATCGTCATAATCACACTCGGAGGATCTACCCATCCCTCGAAACACAGGTTTCTAGCTCCATCTGGTACAGAGGTAGGGATTTCTCTGTCAGTGTGCGTGACAGGTGGGACATGTTTGGTCTCACTGGAATGCCGGCGATGATACGAGATGAATGAGGGGTATGGTGCGATTATGATATGTTCAGCAGCGGAATTACAAGTCTTAGAAAGATTTAGCTTATACTTAGTCTAAATGTAGAGAGAGGAGGGTCTGGGATAGCCAGCCCTTTTGGTGATGTCACCGATCTAAGCTATAACTGTTTTGGCCGGACTCCAGCAGTCAGTCTGTTGCTGGAAGAACATGTGGGTCTGACCTGAAGAGCTGTACCTCATGCATTGGGATTTCTGGGAGCCCCTCCCCCTAGCATGGTGTTTGCCTGAACTGATATGAACTAAGAACATGTGAGTTATCTTTTCTTCCTTTAATCCTTTTATTTTCATAATTACCTTGTACATATTTGCAATTGTCTCATTTGTAACATCTTTGTAAAATATTTTTATAAAAAGCACTGCCTACATTCTGTGGGGTATATTATTTGATGCCAGTCCTTTCTCCCTGCTCTAAAAACGTACCCCAAGTCTCTTGAAGGGGAATTACGCTACTGTTTTGGGGTTAGCTCCGGACCCGTTTGATCGGAGCTGGTGGCAGCTTACCGTGTGCCGGCTTTTGGGGGGTCACTGTAGCGACTGCGACTTGATAATTATTGTTCCTGCCTGAGTGGGAGTAGTTATCGCGTCGCTGCAGTGCGCCCAATAGCCAGTACATAGCAGGCAGCCTTTCTGCCGACTAATTACCCTAGGTGCAGTACCTAATCTGACCTGAGAGTAAGGGGGCGCCAGAGAGCTGCAAGTGTTGAGTGAAACTGTAAGCGGGATACACAAATCCCTGCAGTTCATGGTATATTGAAGAGCAGTGGGATACCTAAAATAAGCCCCTGCTGTAAACTAAGAGGTCAATAGCATTGTGTGTGTTCTTTTCATCACATTGTGGCAGTGGAGGAATAACTAGGATAAGCCCCCTACACATGTGATAGCCGTCTGCTGGTCTAAAGTCACCCCAATCCGTGACATCTTGTGGGCAGCGGCTAAGGGATCCTGACAGTCACGGTGTGAATCGTGACATAGTGGTGGCAGCGGTGGGATATTAGAGCATTAGTGATTTGGTTTGAGCAATCATTCCTCTCACTAAAAACTTGCAGAAAGTTCTTGCGAGAACTTGCGCAAATAAGTTTGGAGAAAGAACTCAGTGTTTATTAGTTGTGAGACAATTGTGTACTGGAAATTATCCCTTCCCTTTCTCTTCGTTTTTCTATCCTATCTTTTATTTGGCAACCATGGCTGCGAAAGGAGAAGCCTGGTACGCCCAGCAGAAGAGGGACGCTCTTGCTGGGATATGCACGTATCATGGCCTGAACCCCCACAGCATGTCCAAGACTCAAATGGTCGCTGAACTGGTGCAACTCGAAGCAGACCAAGCCAGGCTACAGAGCCCAGAGGCCGCAGAAGCCGGCACAAGCGAACATGGTGCTGCAGCAGAGGTCCAACCACTGAATACGGGCCCTACTGGCAACCAAGGGGGCGCAGACCTCCTCCTGCAGCTGGCTCTGCAACAATGCTCCGCAGATGACCTGGACCAACGTCTGCAGCTGATCCAGCAATACCAAGAGAGCCGAGCGAGAGGCTGAGAGAGCCGAGCGAGAGGCCCAGGCCCAGCGAGCCGAGCGAGAGGCCCAAGCGCAGCGGGAGTACCAGCTGCAGATGGCTCAACTGCAAATGCAGGGGTCGTCCCAGAGCCGTGAGCCCAGCAGCGCTCAGACACCAAAGCCCCGGCCCGACCACTTTCCTGTTATGGAAAAGGATGGGGACTTGGACACTTTTCTGCGGGCCTTTGAGAAAGCCTGCAGACAGTACCAGCTGCCTTCACAAGAATGGGCACGATACCTGACACCAGGGCTGAGAGGAAAAGCTCTGGAGGCGTTTGCTGCACTCCCTCAAGAACAAGATGGTGACTATGAGGCCATCAAGCAGGCTCTCATAGCCAAGTACCAGCTTACACCCGAGGTGTACCGTAAAAAGTTTCGGACCCTCCAACGTGGCCCACACGACAGTTACAATGATGTGGTACATGGACTGGGGACCCACTTTGACCAGTGGACCCAAGGACTGTCAGTGACTACCTTTGCACAGCTGCGAGACCTGATGATCAAAGACCAGTTCTTCCATCTTTGCCCAACTGAGGTGCGACAGTTCGTGATGGACAGAGAACCCAAAGACGTGACGAAAGCAGCGCAGATTGCCGATGCCTATGAGGCCAACCGTAGATCGGAAGTGCGGAAGCCAGTCACCACCAGCTGGAGAGGGGGTAAGCCTGCAGCCAACGCCAGTACCCCTGCCAGCCAACCCACCAGAGGTCCTGTCCCCGTGGCCAACAGCACCAGACCAACCACCGAACTTCGCCAGTGTTACCACTGCAGGCAGACTGGACACCTCAGTCACCGATGTCCAGCCAAGCAGAAGAACCCCTCCTCCCAGGCCCCAGGGCCTAATGCAGCAGTTCTTTTGGTGGGTGGTGTGGCTGGGAGGGGGTGTGATAACGTACAGCCTGTCATTGTGGGAGGTCGTGTTGCTACAGGCCTCAAGGACACCGGGGCTGAACGAACCCTCATCCGACCCGAACTGGCGGCCCCTGAAGAAATCATTCCGGGGAAAACCCTAACTGTCACTGGGATTGGGGGCATCAGCTGTCCCTTGCCAATGGCCCGGGTTTTTATTGATTGGGGTGCCGGGAGCGGGGTGAAGGAAGTGGGGCTGTCTGATAATTTGCCCACTGATGTTTTGTTGGGGACTGATTTGGGGAGGTTGTTTGCATACTACGTCATTGACACCCCTCCCCAATCTACTAATGAGGGTAAAGTTAACCCTGGTGATGATGATGATGATGATGGGAAATCGCATGTGTTACCTGACCATGCTTTATCTTGTAATGATGCATCTGTTAACACTTTTTTCCCTAGGATTGATGGTGAAAATGTTGTACCTGTGCCAACTGTACCTGATAATGATGTTTCTATGAAAGTTGATGTGTCCGTAGGTACAGGAGTGCTCAGCCACATCGCTCTGCGGAGTGAGACGGCTGAGGAACCCCTAGCAGGGGCAAGTGTCGATGCTACCGGAAATGGGGAGATACATGGGAACCGTGAGGAAGGTGATGCCATGCAATTGACCAGTGCCACCGAGGAAGGTAACTGGCCCATAAGTAGCAATGCTCCTGAGATAATGGGGGTGGATGGGGAGGTAGAGCCCATAGCAGCGTCGGCTGATGGGTCTGTAGAAACCCCCGGGGAGACAGCCTACGTAGCTGCTGTCACCCGCAGTCAGAGTGCCCGGAACGCAGATAACTGTTTGCCTCCCGGACCCTCCTCAGTCATCAGTATGACTGAACCAGAGGTGGACCCAGAGCAGGTCCCAGAGGGCTCCCGTGGGGAAGGGACCCTGACATCGCTTCTGGCTTCCCCTAGCCAGGAGATTCAGGCCGCTCTGCACACAGATGCGAGCCTAGAGAGTTTGAGACAACTCGCCGGGACGTCATTCTCCGAGACTGATAAGGAGAAGGTGTTCTGGGAAGGAGGAAGGTTGTACCGGGAGACAGTACCCGGAGAATCACAAAAGGAGTGGTTGAGGGAAAGACAGCTGGTCGTCCCACAGCAATTCCGGGGTGAGTTGTTGTGGATTGCCCATGAGATCCCGCTAGCTGGACACTTGGGGATCAGCAAAACTAAGGCCCGGCTGTCTCAACACTTCTATTGGCCTAAGATGGGGACAGATGTGTCAAACTACTGCCGCTCCTGTGTCACCTGTCAAAGAGTGGGGAAGGCGGGGCCTGCTCTTAAGGCTCCCCTGATCCCTTTGCCAGTGATAGAGGAGCCTTTCCAGAGGATTGCGGTGGACATTGTGGGCCCGCTGGCCGTCCCCAGCAGCTCTGGAAAGCAATATATTCTTACTGTGGTAGACTACGCTACCCGGTACCCAGAGGCAGTAGCTCTGTCTTCAACTAGGGCAGATAAGGTGGCGGATGCCCTGTTGGCTATCTTTGCCTGGGTAGGATTTCCCAGGGAAATGCTTACTGATCGAGGGACCCAATTTATGTCTCACCTAATGGAGGCTCTCTGTAAGAAAATGCAGGTGAAGCACCTGGTATCGAGTGCGTATCACCCACAGACCAATGGCTTGTGTGAACGCTTCAATGGTACCCTCAAACAGATGCTACGCATGCTGGTTGAGACACAAGGGCGCAACTGGGAGCGGTACCTCCCACACCTGCTATTTGCTTACCGAGAGGTTCCGCAGGCCTCGACGGGGTTCTCCCCCTTCGAGCTCCAGTACGGCAGGCGAGTCCGGGGACCCCTTGGGTTGGTAAGAGAATCCTGGGAAGAGGAGCCGAACCCTTCTGAAGTGTCCATAGTGGAGTATGTCCTGCGCTTCCGTGACAAGATGCAGACCTTGACGCAGTTGGTGCATGACAACATGACGCAGGCTCAGGCTGATCAGAAGCACTGGTACGACCAGAACGCCCGGGAGCGGACCTACCACGTGGGTCAAAAGGTGTGGGTGCTGGTTCCTGTACCAACGGATAAGCTTCAGGCAGCCTGGGAGGGCCCGTACGTCGTCCACCAACAGCTCAACCCGGTCACCTACGTGGTCACGCTTGACCACACTCGGGGTAGGCGAAAGGCCTTTCACGTCAACATGATGAAGGCTCATCACGAACGTGAACCTTTCGTCCTACCGGTCTGCAGCGCACCCGAAGACGGGGAGGAAGACGCCCTCCTGGACATGCTGGCCCAAGCCAAGGCCCGTGGGTCCATTGAGGACGTGGAGGTAAGCGCCTCGCTAGATGAACCACAGCGGTTGCAGTTGCAAACCACACTGGAACCCTTCCGGGTCGTGTTCTCCAACCGGCCTGGAAGGACTGAGTTAGCCGTCCACGAGGTGGACACCGGGAATCACGCCCCACTACGGCGAACACCCTATCGAATCTCTGACCAGGTGCAGCAGATTATGCGCCAGGAGATCGATGAGATGTTACAGCTGGGGGTGATTCGACGGTCAAAGAGCGCGTGGGCCTCACATGTAGTTCTCGTGCCAAAGAAGGACCGGACCACCCGGTTCTGCGTGGACTACAGGGGGCTCAACGCCATTACAGCCTCTGATGCGCACCCAATGCCGCGCATCGAGGAGCTGCTTGAGAAGTTAGCTGGCGCAAAATACCTGACAATAATGGATCTGAGTCGCGGATACTGGCAGATTCCCCTGAGCCCCGAGGCGCAGGAGAAGTCCGCCTTTATCACACCCTTTGGACTGTACGAGTCCACGGTCATGCCCTTCGGCATGAAGAATGCCCCTGCCACTTTCCAGCGGATGGTCAATCTCCTGCTTCAGGGACTGGAGAAGTACGCTGTGGCGTACTTAGATGACATTGCCATCTTCAGTCCCTCCTGGGATGAACACCTGCAGCATCTCGAGGAGGTGCTCAGGCGAATTCACCAAGCAGGCCTGACTATCAAGCCGGGAAGGTGCCAGATGGGCATGAGGGAGGTTCACTACCTGGGACACCGGGTAGGCGGAGGCACCCTGAAACCGGAGCCTGACAAAGTGGGCGTGATCGTGAACTGGCCCACTCCTGGGACCAAGAAACAGGTGATGTCCTTCCTGGGCACTGCAGGGTACTATAGGCGCTTTGTGCAGCACTATAGTAGCCTGGCAAAACCTTTGACGGACCTCACCAGGAAGAAGCTACCCCACATCGTCAACTGGACAGATGGCTGTGAGGTGGCCTTCCAGGCGTTGAAAACAGCACTGTGCAACGCCCCTGTGTTGAAAGCAGTCGACAGCAGTCGACCGTTCTTGGTACAGACCGACGCCAGCGAGTTTGGCCTTGGTGCTGTGCTCAGCCAGGTTGACTCGGAGGACCAAGAGCACCCCGTGTTGTACCTGAGCCGGAAACTTTTGCCGAGGGAAGTGGCCTACTCCACCATTGAGAAGGAGTGCCTGGCCATAGTCTGGGCCCTGCAGCGCTTGCAGCCCTACTTGTACGGTCGCACCTTCACTGTGGTGACCGACCACGACCCTCTGCGCTGGCTAAGCACCATGTGTGGAACCAATGGCAGGTTGCTACGCTGGAGCCTTGCCCTTCAGCAATTTGACTTCACCATTAAACACAAAGCGGGCAAAGAGCATGGTAATGCAGATGGACTCTCCCGCCAGGGTGAACCCACGGAGGTGCGCATGGAGGCATACCGAGAGTTTCTGCCGCCGTAGCGCACGCTAAAAGGGGGAGGTGTCACGATATGGTATGAAATATCATATAGGTTTAGTTTCTCTTGTCAGCCCAGGATGTGGGCTAAGAAACCCCCCCTTCTCTTTTACTTCAGAGTTGAGCTTGCCTTTCCACTGTGCATGGGGGAAGAGAGTTTTATTGACGAAAGGCATTTACGACCGGCATTTCCTGTAGTAGAAAGTGCTCAGCTTTAACTGTTAGAGAAGATTCAAGAATCAAGAAAAGCCATTGTTCTGTTTTTGTAAGATATTAGGCAAACGATTTAAAATACGAACACAAAAATATATCGTCATAATCACACTCGGAGGATCTACCCATCCCTCGAAACACAGGTTTCTAGCTCCATCTGGTACAGAGGTAGGGATTTCTCTGTCAGTGTGCGTGACAGGTGGGACATGTTTGGTCTCACTGGAATGCCGGCGATGATACGAGATGAATGAGGGGTATGGTGCGATTATGATATGTTCAGCAGCGGAATTACAAGTCTTAGAAAGATTTAGCTTATACTTAGTCTAAATGTAGAGAGAGGAGGGTCTGGGATAGCCAGCCCTTTTGGTGATGTCACCGATCTAAGCTATAACTCTTTTGGCCGGACTCCAGCAGTCAGTCTGTTGCTGGAAGAACATGTGGGTCTGACCTGAAGAGCTGTACCTCATGCATTGGGATTTCTGGGAGCCCCTCCCCCTAGCATGGTGTTTGCCTGAACTGATATGAACTAAGAACATTAGAGTTATCTTTTCTTCCTTTAATCCTTTTATTTTCATAATTACCTTGTACATATTTGCAATTGTCTCATTTGTAACATCTTTGTAAAATATTTTTATAAAAAGCACTGCCTACATTCTGTGGGGTATATTATTTGATGCCAGTCCTTTCTCCCTGCTCTAAAAACGTACCCTAAGTCTCTTGAAGGGGAATTACGCTACTGTTTTGGGGTTAGCTCCGGACCCGTTTGATCGGAGCTGGTGGCAGCTTACCGTGTGCCGACTTTTGGGGGGTCACTGTAGCGACTGCGGCTTGATAATTATTGTTCCTGCCTGAGTGGGAGTAGTTATCGCGTCGCTGCAGCGCACCCAATAGCCAGTACATAGCAGGCAGCCTTTCTGGCGACTAATGACCCTAGGTGCAGTACCTAATCTGACCTGAGAGTAAGGGGGGCGCCAGAGAGCTGCAAGTGTTGAGTGAAACTGTAAGCGGGATACACAAATCCCTGCAGTTCATGGTATATTGAAGAGCAGTGGGATACCTAAAATAAGCCCCTGCTGTAAACTAAGAGGTCAATAGCATTGTGTGTGTTCTTTTCATCACATTGTGGCAGTGGAGGAATAACTAGGATAAGCCCCCTACACATGTGATAGCCGTCTGCTGGTCTAAAGTCACCCCAATCCGTGACATCTTGTGGGCAGCGGCTAAGGGATCCTGACAGTCACGGTGTGAATCGTGACAGAAGGCAACAGGAGGAATCTGCTGTGGACATTTGTCTGTTCCCATTGGTGAGACCAAACCAATTTTTATCTTGAGCACTGGTTTGCATGAGCACCTTATTCACATGTGTTAATTGTGTCATGTTAGTTTGTCCATTTTATCTTAGTGATTAAAAGTTACGCTTTAATTATTGGGAGACTCTCCGTGCTATATTCTACTGATATACAACACCTATTGTATAGGTGTGACCCATCTCACACTTTTGCTAGGTTTGAAAAACAGGTTCCCACACTATTAGTAGCTCAAAGGCTGATGAAAAGCAACACCCACGTACCTTATAACGAGAGGATTCTGGCGCACAACACTTACTGTGACCCCCGACCTCATTGAGACTTGATTGGTTCAGGTCGTGATGACGTCAGCGTCACACCAGCCAATGAGACAAATCACTAATAGTGTGTTGTAGCAATTAACTTTCCCGGGTGATCTGCCTCATAAAAACGCTGTTTCTCCTCAGATCTCCTGTCAGTGAGAGATTAGAGGAGAATCAGTGTTACAAGTGCTGCTGGCAACAGCTGAGTCAGTCAGCGATCTTGTTATAAAGTAAAAAAAACAGATAAGGCAGGTTAGGGTTAGTGCTATAGTTAGGGTTAGTGTGGGGGCTAAAGTTAGGGTTTATTCTAAAGTTAGGGTTAGGCTAAAGAATTAAGCTGTTCTCAATTGTCTCCCCAATAATTTGGTCACATCAGTGTTTTCTATTTCCGAAAAAAACAGAAAAACAAATAAAATGGCCCATCAGTATTATAGTGTAGAGGAGGTTTATGCACTTTTATGTTATGACAGCGAAGATAGCGCAGTGCCGGATGGGGATGTGGATTTCGAGGGCTTTAGGAGCAGCGACAGTGATAGCTCAGAAATGAGCAGTGATTCTGGTCGATCCTCACACACAAGGACCAGTACAACAAGGACAAATAGCGCTTCTGGAGAAATATCTCCAACTCAGGGAACAATGCCCAGTACTAGCGCTGTCCCTAGTGCCCGTGAGTTGGTGCACACCAATGTCCAAAGGGCTTTGCCTCTTGATGTAGCATTTCCCAGATGGGAGGATTCGGATTCGGCTTCTCCAGTCATCCCTAATTTTACTGCCATTCCTGGTATAATGTGGAGGTGGAAAATTTTGGACCAATCAATTTTTTTTTATTTGTTTGACAGATAGCTTGCTACAGCATATTGTCCTACAAACAAATTTATGTGTGTCCCAATTCATCAGCCAGAATCCATGGTAATCATGGTAATACGGCCGGACTACACAACCTATAAAGCAGCCACAGCCGGTGACTGAGAAGAATCTGTGACCTCTCTGCATTTAGTGGTTACTGCTCACCTGGGTAGCCATATGTGGGAATCTCCTCTTTACACCACTCATCCCCCCTCACATATGTCTCTGTAGTATTAATATGGGTCAGATCTTCACCCTGAAACAAATATTATAAGTCACCGACAGATGGAGAAGTCACATCTATGATCAGCTCTAATCCTGCCATCTCCACCGTTCTCATTACACAAGTATAAAACACATAATACTGGTGGATAAAACAAGACTGAGCACAAGACCTTCACAGCCGTCTACACATCATAGGGGAGATCTCCTGACACCTTCTCTCCATCTACCTGATGATCCTGAGGAGCATTGGGATCTTCTTGCTTGCAGTCCTGTGGAAGAAGAGGACGGGGACATCTCTCTGGTGTTATCTTACTGGATAGATCTGGAGGAAACACATACAGGGAGTGAATTCATTCTTTACATACAGATAATTATAGGCCGTGTGTATTTAGTCTTATTACCTGGAGATGTGAGGGGCTGGGGAACCTCCATTATGACGTTCTTGTACAGATCTCTGTGTCCTTCTAAATACTCCCACTCCTCCATGGAGAAATAAACAGCGACATCCTGACACCTTATAGGAACCTGACACATACAATGATACCGTCATACCCCCGATCCCTTCATAGTGTTACTGTATAATGTCCCAGCATTCCCAGCACTGTCACCTCTCCAGTCAGCAGCTCAATCATCTTGTAGATGAGTTCTAGGATCTTCTGGTCATTGATGTCCTCATGGATCAGGGGGTGAGGTGGAGGCCTCGCGATTGGGCTCAGGGGTCTTCCCCATCCCTCAGACACAGGGTCCTGACAGCGATCACTAGAGGTCTTCTTCACCACTGTGTAATCCTGGTAATGGAGAGACACATTAATAAATCTCACTACAGACATTTCCAGAGTTCTCACCTCTCCAGTTCTGTCCATCTGTTATTCCCATAGATAAGAATGATGTAATGTGACGTCATCAGAATCTCTCACCTCTCCAGTAAGCCGGAAGAGGATCTCTAGGGTGAGGTGCAATATCCTCTCCGCCATCTTGTCTCTGTCCATATCTATCTTTGATGGGTAAATCAGGACAATTCTCTTTTGTAGAAGATCTTCACTGAGAGGATCCGATATTGTAGAGACCTGAATGAGAAGATGAGCCGATGTAACATCATAAGAATCCTGTGTAATAATACAATTACTGGAGATAATAAGGGAAACATATGAGGAGATTTATTATTTTACAGTATTTAGTTTCCTTCTTTACATCTACTAATAAATCCTATATATTTAGGCCACAGACAACAAGCAGTTTCCTCCTCAGAGTCGGCAGCTGAATACGTTTCTCATAGACTCATCTTCCATAACGCTAATTCTCGTCTCATTTACCGACCCTGGAATCGGCATTAGCAATACTGCAGGAGATATTCATTACACGCGACATGAGAAATAACTACTTCATGATGAGGACGACATCTTCATCTTCTACTACGGCTCTAGAGACATATTTGGCCAGAGTCGGTCACTGACTCCATCACCGCCGGCCGTCTATATGAAGGTTTCCCGTCTTCCCCGCACTGTAATCTTCTATCACATTAGATCTCAGATCTGATTCACACACACAAGTTTGAGGCTTTTAGAAAAGCTTTTTTGTTTCCACAATCAACGCGGACAGAAATGATCTGATCCCAAAGTCTCCATGTACAGTGATTTATGGGGTTTATTTCCGATATTACAAGAAAAACACCAGAAAAAAACAGATATTGAAATGTTTCTAAAGAAAATTGGCTCCAACAATTCTTGCAAAAAGAAAAAAAACATGGAAAAAGCAGAAGACACATTTTATAATTTTTAACTTGTTAAACATCTATTAAAAATAAATAAATCTTTGTGTGCCCCAGAACATAGATGTGCACCGCAGGGACGGCACAGATGAGGCTTCAACAAAAACCCTGGCAGTTTATCCACTTGCTGCTGTGAAAAGCAAACATGGCATCTAAGGCCTCTTTCACACTTCAGTTGTTTGGCGTCAGTCTAAAACCGCCATTTTCATCAAATAACGGATCCGTCATTTTTTGTGACGGATCCGTTATTTTCCCCATAGACTTGCATTAGCGACGGATTGTGGCGGATGGTCGTCTGTTCCATCCGCCATGCGACGGATCCGTCGAAATTTGGCGGACATTGTCTAGACATTGACGGACTTTGTAACTTTTTTTTTCTACGCCTAATTGGCGGTCCGCGACGGATCCTTCGCGTCTGCCATTTCATAGAATGGGCGCCTATGGGCGACGGATCCGTCGCGATCCGTCATTTGGCGAATCCGTTGCCCCAATCCGTCTTTTTCAACTGAGCATGCTCCAAAAAGTAGATACTTTTTCCAGACAACCCCAAAACTATATAAACAGGACAGGTGGGCCTCATTTCTCAATGTGTCATCAAGAGAGAACACAGACCCTGCCAGCAAGAGAGAGACCCTGCCAGCAAGAGAGAGACCCTGCCAGCAAGAGAGACCCTGCCAGCAAGAGACCCTGCCAGCAAGAGAGAGACCGTGCCAGCAAGAGAGACCCTGCCAGCAAGAGACCCTGCCAGCAAGAGAGAGACCGTGCCAGCAAGAGAGAGACCCTGCCAGCAAGAGAGAGACCGTGCCAGCAAGAGAGAGACCGTGCCAGCAAGAGAGAGACCCTGCCAGCAAGAGAGAGACCCTGCCAGCAAGAGAGAGACCGTGCCAGCAAGAGAGACCGTGCCAGCAAGAGAGACCGTGCCAGCAAGAGAGAGACCCTGCCAGCAAGAGAGACCCTGCCAGCGAGACAGACCCTGCCAGAGAGACATACCCTGCTAGCAAGAGAGACAGTTCCTGCCAGCAAGACATACCCTGCTTGCAGCCATCAAGACCCTGCCAGAGACTGCTATGTGAGTACTGCCATCCAGCGTGTGTGTGCCCGCCTTGCATGTTTTTTAATTTTCATACTGTGCTGGTATTTTTAATGGCTGTGCTGTGACGTGTGTGTGTGTGTGTGTGTGTGTGTGTGTGTGTGTGTGTGTGTGTGTGTGTATAAATGCCGTGTGATGTGTTCTGCCTTTTTTTTTATTTTTCATACATTAACATACTGTACTGCTATTTCAAATAAAGAGCAGTGTAGCTCCTACTTTCCAACCAAAAAAAAAGAAAAAACAAAAACAAAATTGTAATAAAAATTACACAAAACTGTCCGTAGTATGATTTCAAGATAAATTTATAACTGGTCTACATTCAATAAAGGTGTTTGAGGTTCTATATATATATATATATATATATATATATAAATGCAGAATGCAAACCTTTGGTATACAAAATGTTATCTGGTTAAAGAAAATAGTAACTAGGGTCACCATAATTTTCATTTTTGGGTATTGGTATTTTAACTTTGAATGAGGGAATTTTTTTATAAGGTTGAAACTGTGTCTGGAGGAGGGGGTGGGGTAGGTTTACCAACATGCGCATGGCGCATATCAAGATTGAAGTAGTTTTGGTGTTGCTTTCATGGAATTTTGGGGGGAAACAGGAGGTGGAGGGTTTTGCAGCTTGTACATCAAGCATATAACATTTTTATTTTTTTTATTTTTTAGGTGTGGTTAAAAATTTTTTTAGGGGGGGGGAATGTAATTTGGCATAGCAATTCATAGTATAGTAGCTTAGAACTCTCTTTATACTTGAAGATTCTAGGTACCAAGTGACTAGGGACCAAGGGACCAAGACAGACGCAGGCAGGCCCCCCAAAGCTTTGAAAACAGATGTAAGTATAAAGTCCCGAAAAGCTGCGTCTATCCTTTTGTATAGTAGCTTAGAACTCTCTTTATACTTGCAGATTCTAGGGACCAAGGGACTAGGGACCAAGACAGACGCAGGCAGAAAACGGATACCATAATGTCTTCTTCTGAGAGCCCCCTCACATCGTCAGCCACCTGAGGTTTTTTTTTTTTCCTTCATAAATTTTTTTGGGGTACATCTCTGGTAATATGTTTTTGAACCCTATATGTAGTTATTCTGTTTTCACAGGAAGATGAAGCAGAGGGGCTTCCAGAAGGAGACGGGCAGGGTGGAGAAATGAGAGGAGCGGGAGCGCATAGTGTAAGTTTTGCAGATACAGATCCTCACATAAAACACACTACACCCAACACAAACATTCAGCACAGCACACACACAGTAGATATGCCTCCATCCAAGCACATTTTTTTTTTTTTTATTAGTCTTCACAATCCGTGGCTCGACGTAGAGTTCCTCAGAGCACCTCCCATAGTCGTCGGAATGCTAATCGCGGTGGTCACAGAAGAGTAAGTTCCTTTTTTGGTTTGGTGTTTAGCATACTGTAAAATTTATGTGGTATAATATTTCCCTTTTTATTCTTTTGTTTTGTTGCTTCACAGCGTGCTCCCGAACAGGATGAGGAAGAGGAGGGCATTGATGTGGACACCCTCATCCAAGCGGTCCAAAGTCGGGAGCCGTTATGGAACATGGGAGACCGCCGCCATGCTGACCAGTTCGTCACCCGACGGCTATGGGAGGAAGTGTGCAGTGCTGTTATTGATAACTGGGAGGAACTCGAAGCTGGGGCCCAGGATCTAGCGCGTAAGTATTCACACTTCATTACCTTATGTTAGCATGATTTAATGTGTTGTATAGTAACCAATTTTTGCTTTATCTTTCCAGGTAACAGGGTTATCGTGCGGTGGCGGTCACTCAGGGATCGCTTCAGGAGGGAATTTAACAAGGAGATGCAGGCCCCGAGTGGATCTAGAGGACGCAGGAGCAGATACAAATATTACAGAGCCCTGTCGTTCCTCCGGTTGACGCTGCTGAGCAGAAGGTAAATATTCAACACCACATGTTTTCAGTCAAACTGTTAAAATGTGTAACCTTCATATTTTTTTGGCAGCAAGGGCAATTGTAATATCAAGATACTAACTTTTTTTTTTTTCTTCTTTAACAGTACTGTCTGCAGCACTCAGGAGCCTGCATCAGAGTTGCACCCCTCTGGAGAGATCTCTCAGGGGTCCGCCACCGGGACCACGTCGACCCCTCTGTGTCTGTACCTTCCCTTTTGTGTGATCCCTCGGCCCCATCCACCAGCGCTGGAGCAGCAGGGTGGACTTCGTCACTTGAAGCTGCAGGTGATGAGTTAAGGTACCGTCACACTAGGCGATATCGCCAGCAATCCGTGACGTTGCAGCGACCTGGATGGCGATATCGCTGTATTTGACACGCAGCAGCGATCTGGATCCCGCTGTGAAATTGCTGGTCGCTGCTAGAAGGTCTGCACATTATTTGGTCGCTAGGTCGCCGTGTATCGCCGTGTTTGACAGCAAAAGCGACGATACCAGCGATATTTTACACTGGTAACCAGGGTAAACATCGGGTTACTAAGCGCAGGGCCGCGCTTAGTAACCCGATGTTTACCCTGGTTACCAGCGTAAAAGTTAAAAAAACAAACAGTACATACTCACCTGCGCGTCCCCCAGCCTCTGCTTCCTGACACTAAAGCGCCGGCCCTAAACTGAAAGTGAAAGCAACAGCGGTGACGTCACCGCTGTGCTGTTAGGGCCGGAGCTCAGTCAGCGTCAGGATGCAGAGGCTGGGGGACGCGCAGGTGAGCATGTACTGTTTGTTTTTTTAACTTTTATGCTGGTAACCAGGGTAAACATCGGGTTACTAAGCGCGGCCCTGCGCTTAGCAACCCGATGTTTACCCTGGTTACCCGGGGACCTCGGCATCGCTGGTCGCTGGAGAGCGGTCTGTGTGACAGCTCTCCAGCGACCACACAGCGACGCTGCAGCGATCGGCATTGCTGTCGCTATCGCTGCAGCGTCGCTTAGTGTGACGGTACCTTTAGAGTTCCCTTTACCCCACCCCTCTGACACTGCCGCAACATCTAGACCACCTTTGGGGTCAGGACGGCAGTGCCAGAGAGGTCAGGAAAGGAGATATGCGCCTGAGTTTTTGCATCTGAATGCAGCCTTCCAGAATGCCATCAAGCTTTTGGGTGAGCAAACATCTGCTGGGTACAATATGCTTAACAAAAGCATATTGGAACTCAGCAGTCGTCTGGATAGGATGCAATCAGATGCAAACCAGTCACCAAGACACTGTTTTTTTCAGTCAGTCCTCAGGCACATGGAAAACCTAACTCCTGACCTGCAGATGCATGTGATGCAAGGCTGCCACACTGCTCTAGTGCAGGCGATGTCCCAAGCCCCTCCACCCACCCTTCATGTTTCAACACCTTTCCCCTCTCAAGTCGCCGTCTATCCTCCCGTCCGTCCTCCTCCCGTCCATCCTCCTCCCGTCCATCCTACTTCTACTCCTTCACCATACCTTCCTTCCCCCCTCAGTATTTCCCAGTTCCTACTTTCCCCTTTCCAATCTTCCCCTTTAACTTCACCGTTCCCAATCCCACCAACACCTTCACCATACCTCCCACAAACCACATCTGTACCTCAACTCCCTGCCCAACCTCATGTTTTCACCACCCATTCCACTTCTGTTCCTCCCCGTGATGTCGTGTCCCCCCCTATCGACGTGGCCCGCCACTATCTCCACCCCAAATTATGAGAACCTTTAAAAACTTGTACATAAATAAAACTTTTTGTGGTTTAAAAACAATTTTGTCTTTCTCTTTTTTTAAAAAAAAAAACTGTATTAAAACCACCAAGGTTATGGTAATAGTAACAGTAGAAAATGTGTAAAGGGTACCGGTTCAAAACATACAATACTGCAAGGTTAAAGTACAAAGGTTTTGTAACCAAACAAAAAAATTGTATTTTTACAAGTGTGAAAATGTAAAAAATTTTTTTTACACCATTTCATACTGCCAGTCAACTGATCCTGGAGGAGACATGAAGTAGTCTGCAAACTTGTCCCGCATTCTGGAGACTGCTACTGTACTGCGAAAAGTTGTGTTGTGGTAATCCCGCAAGGTGCTTTCTGACACATTATCCTCCAGGGAAACATGTTCTTTTGATAAAACAAAATTGTGAAGTACCACGCAAGCCTTCACCACATCATCGACAGTTTCAGTCTGCAGTTTAATTGCAGTTAGTAGTATTCTCCATTTAGCAGTTAGGATGCCAAAAGCACATTCCACTACTCTTCGTGCTCTGGTTAAGCGGTAATTAAAAATTTTCTTCCTCTGGGTCAGTCCACTACTTCCAAAGGGTTTAAGCAAATGTGGGGAAAGCTGGAAGGCATCATCTCCAACGCAAACAAATGGTAACGGTGGACCGGTGGTTCCAGGGAGAGGTCTAGGGGGGAGGAAAGTTAAATGTCTCTCCATACAACCGACGCCCCATTGGTGAAGTTTTAAAAATCTGTGAGTCATTTGCGCGTCCATACGCACAGACATCCACAGCGATGAACTTGCAGTGTGCGTCGGCTATGGCCATCAATACAATTGAGAAGTACTTTTTGTAGTTGTAAAATTCTGATCCAGAGCCAGAAGGTTTGACGATCCTTATATGCTTCCCATCGACTGCTCCGACACAATTTGGGAACTGGCATATCTGTTCAAAATTTTGTGCAATCTCCAGCCACCTCTCCTGTGATGGCTCTGGAATATATTCCGCTTGTAAGCACTCCCACAATGCCCGGCAGGTATCTCTGATGATCCCTGAGATGGTGGATATCCCAAGCCTAAACTGAAAATGTAGGGATGAAAATGACTCTCCAGTTGCAAGGAATCTGTTAACAAAAGGAAAAGACAATAATTAATAAAAACTTCAAAAAACAACATTGCAGTTATAAGTCTAATGAATGAGAATCGTTTAAAAAAAAAAAAAACTTACCGAATAGTCACCATGAGACGCTCTGCTGGTGATATGGAGAAGTGCATCTGGGTGTCTCGTCTCCGTATAGAGTCTTCCACATGGCCCAATAAAATTTCAAAATTTTCTGCTTTCATCCTCACATAGTTGAACAACTTCTGAGGGTTTTCCCTCAGTTCAATGTAAAGTGTGGAATAAACACCACGGGTCATGCGTTGGGCTGTGATGGGATGGATCCACAGCCTTCCCTTCCGCTGCTGCTGCAGGATGCGCAGTCTTTCCTACTCCTTGTCCCGAACGATGACTGCCAACCGATTTTGCCTCAAAAGTAAAATCCGCACATATCTTCGCTATGTTTGCCAGCACCCCTTCCATCTTTGCCACTTTCTGTACAACCTTTCAAAGATGTGATGTAAATACACAGTATATATAGTTTTCCAGTAGTTTCCAGTAGCCAATCACATTGAGATCCTCCCTTTTAAAAAAACTGATCCGACAAAAAACGGTTCCAACGGATGTAAAAACGGTCGCAACGGTTCCAACGGATCTGTTTTTGTGACGGATCAATATAACTGATCCGTCAGAAAAACGGATCCGTCGGAACCGTTTTTCCAACAATTGTGACGGATCCGTTACGATGTCGGAGCTGACTGACGCCAAACAACTGAAGTGTGAAAGAAGCCTAAGAAAGTGTGACAGAGTTTGGCTGAATGCCCCCTGCCCCAAGTACTCGATAGTATGGGGCGGCCTAGTTATTACAGTACTTACATGCCTAATAATGGTGTCTGGGCTGCAATGTATGAAGGTCTATTAGGCCGGGCCAGAGGCAGCGTCCAATAAGTTACCTTTTACCGCCCCCATACACATTAAAGTTACATGCAATCACTGATTTCGGGGGTTTGGGCGACTATATAATGTATTTGAGGGCCTCCCGACAGATGATGTCAGGGCAAAAAAGGATCTGACATCCTGAATTTCAGATAAGCCGTTTGTTCATCCTGTAGATAATCCTCCGCTAGAGGAGTCTGGAGGCGACTCTCTCATACAGACCCCAGGAAAGCTGGAATATTTGTGTGTATGGGGGAGTCGGGAGAGATGGCCGTCTGCCAAATGACTGTTCAGCCAACTCTTATCTCATGTGTATGGCATACCTCTCAACTTTTGAAGAAAGGAAAGATGGACAAAGTTTGCGGCACTTGCAGCTGCAAATTTTAGGCCACGCCTCTGACCACACCCATTTCACAACTAGTCACACCCATATCCACACCCCAACACACCCATTTATCACTGCTGATCACACTGATTCATAAACAATAATTATAAACAAAAATAAACACGGCCACACAGTGCTCCATACTGTATAATGGCCACACATGATGCTGGGAACAGTATAATTGCCCCACATGATGCTCCATACTGTATAATGGCCCCACATAGTGCTCCATACTGTATAATGGCCACACAGTACTCCATACTGTATAATGGCCACACATGATGATGTGTACATTATAATGGCCACACATGATGCTCCATACTGTATAATGGCCCCACATGATGCTCCATACTGTATAATGGCCCCATATGATGCTGGGTACAGTATAACGGCCACACATGATACTGCATACAGTATGATGGTCACACATGGTTACCCCACCCTCATTATTGCCTTCTCCATTACTACACACACACCTTTCAACGAGCTCCCTAGCAGCAGCCGGCAACTTCCACTACTGCGGTGCTGAATGATATCATCCAGCCACACCGCGCCGCTGACTGCTCACGTCGCTGCAACTCCAGTACGCCACTGATAAAGACCTCTTCGTGTTTCCTGTGCCAGTCAGTGTCAGAGCAAGGAGCAATATCTGCTCCGATCCGACACAGCTAGCGTCCGTTGCGTACACCTCTTATACATGCAGGTCTGCTTCGTACACACACACACACACACACACACACACACGACTCCACTCAGTACACCTCGCACACACGCGGCTCCGCTCCGTACACCTCGTACACACGCGGCTCCGCTCCGTACACCTCATACACATGCGGCTCCGCTCCGTACACCTCGTACACACGCGGCTCTGCTCCGTACACACAAACGTCTCTGCTCCATATACCTTGCACACGTGGCTCCGCTCCGTACACTTCATACACACATGGCTCCGCCTCCGAACACCACTGCTCTGCGCCGTTCACACGCGGCTCCACTACATACACCTTGTACACACACAACTCTGCTCCGTACACACACGGCTCTGCTACATCCACACTGTAAACACCTTCTGACCCCACACAGAAACTTACCCTCATCCAGCACCATGACAACCAGCAGAGTACTGCATGCATACACGAGGCCTCAGTCATGTGACCCCTGACTCCTCCCCTCCTGTGACCTCATCACAGGTCCTGTGCGCACAGAGCAGCCATATATGTGGTGTGCTTCTCTGGGGGTGGAGGGATGAGGCTGAGGCTCACATTGCAGTGTGGGAAAAGTGAGATCCCGCCTGTGACAGCGGGGTAGACTGTCAAAATCAGGACTGCCCCACTGTATCTGGGATGGTTGGGAGGTATGGTATGGGGCCATTAGTATTACACTGACAGGCAGTGATGATACTGTGACGCCCGAGGAGACGGACAGAGAGTGGACCCTCTGGGTCACGGTACTGACGCACCCTAGGGCGAGCGATCCCGAGGGCTACCCCTATACAGGGACAGTTGGGAGCAGGCCGGAGGAGGTCGAATACCGCAACAGCTGGTGCCAAGAGGGACGGCTCAAGGAGAGGCGGGTAGGAATATCAACAGAAACAGGAGGAAGGAAGTAGGAGAGAACCGGAGGCAGGCAAGGGGAATGGAGGAAGGGAAAAGGGAAAAACAAGGGAATAAGTCTGCGAGGGCAGACCAGGCAGGAACGGTAGGAGACCGAACCACAAGGACCTGAGTTAAGCACAAAAAGCACAATAATAATCAGGCGCCTCCAATATGGAGGAGCCGCCTGATATAGCCGGAGGAGGTACCTGATTGAAGGAAGGGGAGGCGTGGAACAGGTTAAGAGGAGTGAGGGGCGCGCGCCCGCGTCCTAAGGCGCATGTGCGGGGCAGACACAGGACGGGGAAGAGAGGAAGCGCGGACACCACGCCGGAATCCCCGGACAGCAGGAGGAGGAACCAGGGAACCGGCGCGGCGCAGAGAGCGGCGACTGCAGCGAGAAGAGCCGGCAGGAGCAGGGACTGCAGCAGCGGGTATGACAGTACCCCCCCTCTTAAGACTCCCCCCTCTGAGGCTGGCCCAGAATCTATTCAGGATCCGTGGGGCGTTAACGTTCTCCCTAGGTTCCCAAGACCTCTCTTCAGGACCAAACCCCTTCCAATCAATAAGATAGAAGATTCTCCCTCTAACCCTCTTCATGGCCAGAATATCCTTTACTTCGAAATCCTTGTCACTGCTTAGAGGCAGAGGAGAGTCAGGTGGTGCAGGACAGAACTGATTAAGGATGAGAGGCTTCAGGAGCGAGACATGGAAGGCATTAGGGACTCGGAGCGAAGCCGGCAATCTCAACTTGTAAGCGACGTCGTTGATACGTCCCAGAATCTCGAAGGGGCCGATGTATCGAGGACCCAACTTGTAAGAAGGGATCTTCAAACGG
This sequence comes from Ranitomeya variabilis, assembly GCF_051348905.1. Lineage (NCBI taxonomy): Eukaryota > Metazoa > Chordata > Amphibia > Anura > Dendrobatidae > Ranitomeya > Ranitomeya variabilis. The sequence goes on along the minus strand of NC_135235.1, from coordinate 753,116,484 downwards.
ATATGTTTAGTTGAAAGCCAGACTTTGTCACCAGGACGGTATGGTGGAAGATCTCTTCTCCTCTTATCAGCGTGTCTCTTCATTTGGGCAGAGGCCCGTACGAGTGCCTCCTTCATCTCCCGCCAGACTTGAGAAAATTCAGAAGAGAGAGCATCCGCAGCAGGTACACCCGAAGGAGAAGATATGGGGAGGGGTACTCCCGGGTTCAGACCGACCACAAAAAATGGAGATTTAGAAGTAGCCTCACTAGAATGATTATTATGGGCAAACTCCGCCCAAGGGAGAAGAGTCACCCAATCATCGTGATGAGCGTTGGTAAAGTTGCGTAGATAGGAGGTCAAGATCTGATTTATCCTCTCCACTTGCCCGTTGGTCTGAGGATGGTAGGCGGAGGAGAAATCCAGGGATACGCCTAAGAGCTTACAGAGTGCTCTCCAGAACTTGGAGGTAAATTGAACCCCCCGATCGGATACAATTCGCAGAGGAAGTCCATGTAATCTGAAAATATGAAGGAAAAAAATTCTTGCTAATTCAGAAGCTGAAGGTAGTCCCGGTAGGGGAATAAAATGGGTCATTTTGGAGAAGCGATCCACAACTACAAGGATGGTTGTACACCCAGAGGAGCGAGGCAAATCTGTGACAAAATCCATGGCTATCTGTTGCCAAGGGGCTTCAGGAACGGGTAAAGGATGTAAGAGACCAGAAGGTAGTTCTCTGGGTACCTTGTTTCTAGCACAGGTTATGCAGGAGGCTACGAAATCTGAAACATCTTGTCGTAGAGATGGCCACCAATAATATCGGGAGAGAAGAAAAAATGTCTTCTTAGTACCGACATGTCCGGCAATCTTAGAGGAATGTCCCCAATGCAATACCTCTGTTCTCTTGTCACACGGGACAAAAGTTCTGCCAGGCGGAACAGAGAGGAGATTTGAAGGAGCAACCATGATGAATTTGGCAGGATCGATGATGTGAGAAGGGACCTCTTCCACCTCGGAAGATTGCAAGGACCGAGAAAGCGCATCTGCTTTAGCGTTCTTGTCTCCGGGTCGAAAATGAAGTTTGAAATCAAAACGAGAAAAGAACAAAGACCACCTAGCTTGCCTGGAATTGAGTCTCTGAGTGGATTGAATGTAGGCTAAGTTCTTGTGATCAGTGAAAATTACAAAGGGATGAATGGCCCCTTCCAAGAGATAACGCCATTCCTGTAGAGCCAATTTTATAGCCAGCAATTCTCGATCTCCAATAGAATAATTGCATTCCGCGGGAGAAAATGACTTTGAGAAGAATCCACAAGGAACCAGATGACCAGAGAGAGACCGTTGGGAGAGAACCGCCCCGGCACCAGTAGAGGAGGCATCCACCTCAAGGATGAAGGGTCTGCTGGCTACAGGCCGATGAAGAACAGGAGCAGAAGCGAAGGCCCGTTTCAAGGAAAGAAAGGCATCTTCAGCCTCCTGAGGCCAAACGTTTGGTTTTGCTCCTTTCCGGGTAAGGCCGACGAGAGGTTTAGTTACTGAAGAGAAATGCGGGACGAACTGTCTGTAGTAGTTCGCGAAGCCTAAAAATCGTTGGATAGCCTTGACTCCAACGGGACGAGGCCACTTGAGAATGGCAGACAATTTCTCTGGGTCCATCTTCAGCCCCAAGTCAGAGATAATGTACCCCAGGAAGGGCAGGGAAGTTTGTTCGAACAAACATTTCTCGATCTTCGCGTAGAGACGATTCTCCCGAAGTCGTTGTAGAACAAGACGGACGCTTCTCCTATGGGAAGACAAGTCGGGAGAAAAAATAAGGATGTCGTCTAAGTACACTACTATGCAGGAATACAGTAAGTCACGGAAGATCTCATTCACGAATTCCTGGAAGACTGCTGGAGCATTACAGAGACCAAAGGGCATGACCAGGTATTCATAATGACCATCCCGAGTGTTAAAGGCGGTCTTCCACTCGTCTCCAGCGCGGATTCGGACCAAAGTATAGGCCCCTCTTAGATCAAGTTTGGAAAAAATTCAGGCTCCCCTCAACCGGTCGAAAAGCTCAGGGATCAGTGGTAGAGGATATCTATTCTTGACCGTGATGGCATTCAGACCCCGGTAGTCTATACAAGGCCGAAGGGATCCATCCTTCTTCCGGACGAAGAAAAAACCGGCTCCAGCCGGGGAAGACGACTTTCGGATGAAACCCTTGGCTAGATTCTCTTGGATGTATTCAGACATGGCTATGGTTTCTGCAGGAGACAAAGGATAGGTTCTTCCCTTAGGAAGAGAAACTCCAGGGATTAGCTCGATAGGGCAGTCGAAGGTTCGATGTGGAGGAAGGGTCTCTGCATCCTCCTTATCAAAGACATCGGCAAACGAAAGATAAGCAGAAGGAAGATTTGGAAGGTTGACGGACGTTTGAGGGGGGGCTGAACGGGAAACGGACTGCAGACAACGTTCATGACAACCATGCCCCCATCGAAGAATCTCCCCAGAGCGCCAATCCAGAACTGGCTCGTGCGACCTGAGCCAGGGTAAACCCAAAAGCAGGGCATGAGACAGGTAGGGCAAAACATAAAATGCAATCTTCTCCCGATGTAGAGCTCCAATCTGCATCTCCAACTCGAGAGTGACCATCTTAATGGGAACAGAAAGCAGTCTGCCGTCTACTGCAGAGATTTGACGCGGAGTCTCAAGGGCAACCACCGGTATCTGAAACTGGTTCACCACGTCCTCACGAATGAAATTACCAGCCGCACCCGAGTCCACATATGCCTCCACAGACCTGCGCTCCAGACCTAAAAAGATCAATGCTGAGATAGTTAAGGGTAGAGAGGGATTAGAGTCACCTAGGAAGGCCTCTCTTACCTGGCCTAGGTGGAGGTGTTTCCCGGCCTTTCTGGGCAGGCCCGTAGGAAATGATTGACCCCTCCGCAGTAGAGACACAAACCCTGTGCCAACCTCTCTTTACGTCGCTGCTCCGACAATTTAACACGATCTACCTGCATAGGCTCTGGAGGAGGAAAAGCGGGAGGTTTGAACGAAGGAGAACCGGATGCCAAATTGGTTTTAAAGGGTCTCCTCTCCCTGACTAACTCCCGAGAGCGTTCCTGAAAGCGTAAATCAATACGCGTGGCCAGAGATATAAGGTCCTCCAAGGTAGTGGGAGTATCCCGGCCAGCGAGCTCGTCCTTAATCTTGGACGAAAGTCCTCTCCAAAAAGCCCCTACCAATGCCTCATTATTCCACCCAAGCTCAGAGGAAAGAGTTCGGAAGCGGATAGCATACTGCCCAACTGTGAGATTTCCTTGTTGCAGGTTAAAGAGGGATTCAGTAGTAGAAGCCACCCGACCTGGCTCATCAAAGACTCTACGAAAAGTATCTAAGAAAATCTGTATGCTGGCAACTACCGGATCATCCCGCTCCCATAAAGGGTTTACCCAGGACAGGGCCTCCCCCTCCAGATGAGACACAATGAAGGCCACTTTAGCACGGTCAGACGGGTACTGCTGGGGTAGAAGTTCGAAGTGAAGGCGGCACTGGTTCAAAAAACCCCGACACAATTTGGGGTCACCGCTATACCTAGGGGGCTTTCCCAAACGAGGAGGAGGAGCAGGTACTGGATCACGGTGAGAGACAGAAGCAGTGGCCGTAGATTGTAGAGACAGTAAACGGTCGTCTACGGAGGCCATATAAGTGAGGATATGGGATTGGGTATCACGCTGCTGCGCAAGCTCCTGCTGGAGACCTGCCAGCAGTGGAGCGTTACCAGGGTCAGAAGTCTGCAGGGCTGTCAAACGGGAGTCCATAGACTTCATGACAGACATGATCCGGGTCTGATTCTCCCGTAAGAACAACAACTCTTTCTGAGTTGCTGCAGAAGCACCAGCGGGGTCCATGGCCTGATTATACTGTGACGCCCGAGGAGACGGACAGAGAGTGGACCCTCTGGGTCACGGTACTGACGCACCCTAGGGCGAGCGATCCCGAGGGCTACCCCTATACAGGGACAGTTGGGAGCAGGCCGGAGGAGGTCGAATACCGCAACAGCTGGTGCCAAGAGGGACGGCTCAAGGAGAGGCGGGTAGGAATATCAACAGAAACAGGAGGAAGGCAGTAGGAGAGAACCGGAGGCAGGCAAGGGGAATGGAGGAAGGGAAAAGGGAAAAACAAGGGAATAAGTCTGCGAGGGCAGACCAGGCAGGAACGGTAGGAGACCGAACCACAAGGACCTGAGTTAAGCACAAAAAGCACAATAATAATCAGGCGCCTCCAATATGGAGGAGCTGCCTGATATAGCCGGAGGAGGTACCTGATTGAAGGAAGGGGAGGCGTGGAACAGGTTAAGAGGAGTGAGGGGCGCGCGCCCGCATCCTAAGGCGCATGTGCGGGGCAGACACAGGACGGGGAAGAGAGGAAGCGCGGACACCACGCCGGAATCCCCGGACAGCAGGAGGAGGAACCAGGGAACCGGCGCGGCGCAGAGAGCGGCGACTGCAGCGAGAAGAGCCGGCAGGAGCAGGGACTGCAGCAGCGGGTATGACAGATACACTACAGTAGTACAGGGCATCATCGGAGCCATCGGAGGCTTATCTATAATATAACGCTGGGAGCGTCACTCTGTCCGAAGCCTTTATAGACTGCGCAAGTGCCGGCGCAGTCTGGACCCCACAGAGTGACGCTCCCAGGAGATCGCGGTATGCGTAAGCACTGAACGCACACCGCGATCTCCAACGGAGAAGCAGGGACGTGCCAGGAAGGTGAGTATATTTACCTGTCCCGTTCCACCGATGCGATTCCAGGCCATGAATGTCCCCCTGCTCCCGGAATCGGCGCCTGCGCAGTCCGCGCTTTCCGGCGCCATTTTCTTGAAGACACACTGCGTGTCTTCAAGAAAATGGCGCCGGAAAGCGCGGACGCCTGTGACGTTCAGTTCAGAGGGCGTGATGACGCGCTTAATGCGCGCCGCCCTCTGACTGAACAGTCACAGCCAGAGGACCCGGAAGACGGAGCGGTGGAACGGGGGACAGGTAAATATAGCAAGTGCCGGGGGCCTGAGCTAGCGGCGACTCCGGCACCTGACCCCCACAGCGAGCCGGTGTCCCCGCCTGCTCAGGCCCCCAGCACTCGGTGCCCAGCACAGCCGCCCGCACTCTCAGCACCACCACGCACAGCCGCCCGCACTCTCAGCACCGCCACGTACAGCCGCTGTGATGTATTGTACATAGTCTGTTTAGCGTCTTGTGCTTGGGTGCGAGGAAGACACAGTAGACACAGGTTTAGTTATGACTTGCTTGTATTACTGCATACAAGTATGCCACAGGAAAAAAGGCTTTACACAATTGCAGGTACACAGGCAGGAGACATGGCAGATGACATAGCAGATCAGAATAAACGTTGAGTTCAACACGAAGCACAAACTGGTTCAGAGTCTCTCTCTGTGTTACTTCCCTTGCAAATGTAGATTAGCATGCAGCAGAGTTCCAGTGTCCACAAATACCAAGTCCAGACTTCCAGGAGCAGGTCACAGGCTGACTGCAGACATGATTCAGAAGCACTGATTGAACAGCTGAGGCTGCTTATAAAGGCAAGAGACAGAGAACAGGGCGGAAACAAGGAAGCTAGAAACTCCATACTGACTCAGGGCAAAGTAGCTACAACAAGACAAAGCAAAAATGGCGACGGAAAACTTAGGTTTCAATAACAGAAAACAACAGCAAATGTAGCAAAAATACTGAGAACCTTACATTACTCCCCCCTTAGGGACAGCCTCTGGATGACCTCAGAGCAGGCTTGTCTGGGTACCTCTGATGGAACTGGCGGAGTAAGCGAGGAGCATTAATGTTATTAACCGGTTCCCATGAGTTATCCTCAACTGGGTAACCCTGCCATTTGATCAGATATTGTAGCCGATTCCTATATAATCTGGAATCCAGAATCTTCTCAACCACAAATTCCTCCTGACCATCAATCAGCACCGGATCAGGATGGGGAGAAGAACGTCCAGGGAACGTATTGGGTACTGCTGCCTTTAGTAAGGAAACGTGAAAGACAGGGTGAATTTTCATAGTTCCGGGCAGTTGAAGACGGCAAGCAACAGCACTTACAATCCTACTGATCTTATAGGGTCCAATGTACTTATGTCCCAATTTGGATGATGGGATTCTCAATTTAAGGTTTTTGGTTGACAGCCAGACCAAGTCTCCTACCTTGAAAGCTGGTGCAGGTTTGCGAAACTTATCTGCTGCTCTTTTATACCTTTCCTGAGCCAATTGCAGATTTTCCTTTAGCAGATCAATATTGCGTTGTAAAGACGTGATTCTTTCAGCCACAGCTGGCAATGGCGTATCTATGGGAAATTGAGGCAGAATGTTAGGATGATAACCTAGATTGGCATAAAAAGGAGACTGCTTAGTGGAAGCGCTCTGAGAGTTATTATAGGAGAACTCAGCCAGTGGAAGTAAATCCACCCAGTCATCCTGTAGGTGGCAGATAAAGCAGCGGAGATACTGCTCCAGGGTCTGATTAGTCCGTTCTGTTTGTCCATTAGTCTGGGGATGAAAAGCAGAAGAAAGGTTTACTTTAATGTCCAATGCGGCACAAAAATTCTGCCAAAACCTTGAAGTGAATTGCACTCCTCGATCAGAAATGACCTCATCTGGTACTCCATGCAAGCGAAACACATTTTGAATAATTAAATCTGATGTTTGTTTAGCAGTTGGTAGGCCGATGCAGGGAATAAAATGAGCCGCCTTTGTTAACCGATCCACTACCACTAGAATGGTGTTTTTCCCTTGCGAGGTTGGCAACTCCACAATGAAATCCATGGAAATGGATCCCCATGGACGGGAAGGGGTGGGTAGGGGTTGCAATAGACCCGTTGGCGAGGAACGTGGTGTCTTGCATCTCGCACAAACTTCACATGAAGTGACATAGTTTAGAACGTCCTTTCTGAAAGTGGGCCACCAAAAGAAACGTGAAAGAAATTCCTGTGTCTTTAGAACTCCTCTATGCCCAGCTATCTTAGAATCGTGGATGAGTTGCATTACTCTTAATCTGACCGTTTCAGGTATATACAGGCGTTGCCCCTGAAACCACACACCACTCTTATAAACAAGACTTACGTCTCTAGGAGGTTGTGCCAGCAAAGAATCCGCATGGTAAGCTTCCTTGATGTCTTTGAGTAGGTCTTGATTATGAATCACTCCCAGGAATCTAGAATCAGGAAGAATAGTCTTAGGAGGAGTAGGTGGACGGGTCTCTGTTGAATGGATCCTAGAGAGTGCATCAGCTTTTCCATTGTGCGATCCGGGCCTATAAGAGATTATGAAATTAAATTGGTTTAGGAAAAGATTCCAACGAGCCTGACGAGGAGTCAGGCACTTAGCCGACCTTATAAATTCAAGGTTGCGGTGGTCAGTTAGGACGACTATTTGCTGTGCAGCTCCCTGAAGAAGGTGTCTCCATTCTTTGAATGCGGCAATAATGGCTAGCAATTCTCTATTGCCTACATCATAGTTCCTCTCAGCCGCAGATAACCGCTGGGAAAAGAAAGCACAGGGATGAAGCACATTCTTCTCACCTGTCCTCTGAGAGAGAATAGCTCCGATGGCGCAGTCTGAGGCATCCACTTCTATTATAAAGGCAAGTTCAGGGTTGGGATGCACTAGGATAGGAGCTGTGGTAAATTTATCCTTCAGACTGGAAAATGCTTCTTGAGCTTGAGGGGTCCAAGTGAAGCTAGACGCTTTCCGGGTAAGTTGTGTGATGGGTGATACTACCTCAGAAAAATTCCTAATAAAACGTCTGTAGAAGTTGGCAAACCCGATGAAGCGCTGCACTTCCTTCACATTCTTAGGAACTGGCCAATTCTTGATGGCTTGGGTCTTGCTTCCATCCATACTGATTCCTTGTGTAGACATTACATACCCCAGAAATTGAATTTCGGTCCGATGGAATTCACACTTCTCAAGTTTAATGTAAAGATGGTTTTGTCTTAGGCGTTCTAAGACCATTCTCACGTGTCCATGATGTTCCTCTGTGGAGTTAGAAAAAATCAGAATATCATCCAGATAAATCACCACGAATGTATCCAAAAGATCCCTGAAAATGTCATTCACCAAGTGTTGGAAAGTGGCTGGGGCGTTACACAGACCGAAAGGCATAACTAGATATTCAAAGTGTCCGTAGCGTGACCTGAATGCAGTCTTCCATTCATCCCCAGGTCTAATACGGACCAAATTATAGGCCCCACGGAGGTCCAGTTTAGAAAAAATCTTGGCATGCCGTACTCTCTCTAATAACTCAGGAATCAATGGCAATGGATAACGGTTTCTAATAGTAACCTTATTGAGCTCCCGATAATCTATGCAGGGTCTAAGAGATCCATCTTTTTTCTTCACAAAGAAGATGGGTGCACCTGCAGGAGATGAAGAGTGGCGTATGAAGCCCTTGGCTAGATTTTCGTCAATATAGTCCTTCAACGCCTTTAATTCGGGCCCTGCCAGAGGGTAGATCTTACCAAAGGGTATTTCTGCTCCGGGCAATAATTCAATTGGACAATCGTATGGACGATGAGGGGGAAGCTGGTCAGCGTTCCTTTTGTCACATACATCCGCATACTCCTGGTATATAGCTGGTATTTCAGAGACTGACGTGGGTCTCTTAGGAACCGAACAAGCTGAAACTTCTGGACCCATCTGTTTCTCTGGAAAATGCAGCTCCTTGGTCTCCCAGTTAATTGTAGGGTTCTGAGCCTGCAGCCATGGTAGCCCTAGAATAATGGGGAAGTGAGGAGAAGAGATGAGCATAAAAGACAGCTTCTCCTGATGATTCTTACCCATAAGGACCTTCAAAGGCTCTGTTTCTTGATCCACTGGTCCAGAGGTTAGCAGGGAACCATCCACAGTCTCCATCTGTAAAGGAGTAGCCTTCTTCACTGAACGTATCCCATGTTTCTGGGCAAAGGAGATGTCCATAAAATTACCGCTTGCCCCTGAGTCAATCATACCAGAGCTAGACACCCAGACCGAGTCAACCCAGAGCTTGATGGAAAGAAAGCAATGAGACTTGTTCTTACAGCTCAGCTGAGACACTGCTGAGGAAACTTGAAAAACTGCCGCATTTACACAGTCATCAGAATCCGAAATAACAGAGTTTAAGTCCGAGAAATCAGCATCTATAGCGGCAGATCTTTCTGGAGCCTGAGGTTCAGACATGACTGATCTCCTTTCACAACACTCACAGTGAATGACTGCTGCAGTAGTTTTACGAGAACGGCTGGGGCAGTTGATAATGAAGTGCCCTGACTTACCGCAATAGAAACATAGATTTTCCTTTAAGCGATGTTCTTTGCGTGCGTCACTAACCCGTCTCTGTAAAGAGTCTACCTGCATGGGTTCAGGTTCTGGTTCCCGTGTGATCTTGCTCAGAGGGTCCCTAGCTGGGGAGGAAGGTAGGAAATGGTTAATGCGATTATTTTCAGACCATCTCTCCTGTCTGCGTTCAGTAAGACGGGCATCAATACGGATGCAGTAGTTAATAAAGTCACCTAACGCAGTGGGAGGGTCAGCACGAGCAAGTTCATCTTTAATCATGGGAGACAACCCTTTCCGAAAGATAGATTTTTTGGCAGAACTGTCCCAAGTGGTATCGAGGGCCCATCTCTTGAAATCCAAGGCATATTCAACTACTGAGCGCTTACCTTGGCGCAAAGTTAACATGGCTGCTTCAGCTGTCGCACCTCGGTTAGGGTCATCAAACACCTGCCCCATGGCTGAAATGAAAGCATCCAAATTATTCAAACACTCATCCTCAGTCTCAATCAGGGGGTTTGCCCACATCAGAGCTTTGTTGGAGAGCAGCATGATTATAGTAAGCACTTTGGACCGTTCCGAGGTAAATTGCGAGGCATGTGCAGAAAAAAAAAGTTTGCATTGGTTAATAAACCCCCTGAATTTTTCACGTTCACCACCAAAATGAAAAGGGGGTAACTTGGGAAACCCAGAACCCGGAGGTAGGGGTGGTGCCCGGACTCGTTCCTCCAATGCCTCAATCCTGGCTCGTAAATCCTGAGTATTTTGTCCGAAAACTTGCAGATTGTGGTTGTTCAGATCCTGCAGATTTGCAAAGCTGGTCTTTAAAGCCTGTATATCCGCAATTATTGTATCGGTAATTCCACACAAGTCCTTTAAGCGAGCCTCCATTTTCCCAGATCCTTTAAGGCAGAAGTGCTAGAAAAGGAAAAAAAAAGCACACAATAGTGTTTACCCGTGGTAACACACCTGGCTGGAAAGAAGGGAATGCGCTCACCTGAAATGGTTGTGAGAAGTCACAACCACTGTCATCACAGAAGGTATAAATGAAATATCTTCCCAGATCCTCTAAGGCAGAAATGCTGGAAGAGAAACAAGGGCGCACAATAGTGTTTACCTGTGGTAACACACCTAGCTGAAAATAAGGGAATGCGCTCACCTGAAATGGTTGTGAGAAGTCACAACCACTATCATCGCAGAAGTATAAAGGATACACGGTCCACAGCAGACTCGGCGTCCTCAGACCCAGCAGACACTAAAGTTGGCTTCTGAATCTTGTGATGTATTGTACATAGTCTGTTTAGCGTCTTGTGCTTGGGTGCGAGGAAGACACAGTAGACACAGGTTTAGTTATGACTTGCTTGTATTACTGCATACAAGTATGCCACAGGAAAAAAGGCTTTACACAATTGCAGGTACACAGGCAGGAGACATGGCAGATGACATAGCAGATCAGAATAAACGTTGAGTTCAACACGAAGCACAAACTGGTTCAGAGTCTCTCTCTGTGTTACTTCCCTTGCAAATGTAGATTAGCATGCAGCAGAGTTCCAGTGTCCACAAATACCAAGTCCAGACTTCCAGGAGCAGGTCACAGGCTGACTGCAGACATGATTCAGAAGCACTGATTGAACAGCTGAGGCTGCTTATAAAGGCAAGAGACAGAGAACAGGGCGGAAACAAGGAAGCTAGAAACTCCATACTGACTCAGGGCAAAGTAGCTACAACAAGACAAAGCAAAAATGGCGACGGAAAACTTAGGTTTCAATAACAGAAAACAACAGCAAATGTAGCAAAAATACTGAGAACCTTACAGCCGCCCACGCTCACCACCGCCGCGCACAGCCGCCCGCGCTCACCACCGCCGCGCAGTCGCCCGCGCTCACCACAGCCGCCCGCGCTCACCACAGCCGCCGCCCGCACTCAGCACAGCCGCCGCCCGCACTCAGCACAGCCGCCGCCCGCACTCAGCACAGCCGCCGCCCGCACTCAGCACAGCCGCCGCCCGCACTCAGCACAGCCGCCCGCACTCAGCACAGCCGCCCGCACTCAGCACAGCCGCCCGCACTCAGCACAGCCGCACTCGGGCAGAAGAGCCAGAGAGAGAAAGATGGGAGCAACATATGGCAGAATGGAAACAGGAACAGGCAGAATGGGTGCAGCACATTACAACAGAATGGGGGCACAGGATGCGAGCAGCACATGACAGAATGATTGCGCACGATGGGAGCAGCACATGACAGGATGGGGGTGCAGGATGGGAGCACATGACAGGATGGGGCGCAGGATGGGAGCACATGAAAGGATGGGAGCAGCACATGACACAATGGGGGCACTGTTGTGAAATTGGATTTTGGGCTCCCCCGGTGGCCACTGGTGGAATTGAACTGGTGTGCATCATCCTCTCTGTTCACCTGTTTCCATCAGGATGTGGGAGTCGCTATTTAGCCTTGCTCCTCTGTCACTTCCATGCCGGTCAACATTGTAATCAGAAGCCTTTCTGTGCATGTTCCTGCTGCTAGACAACTCCCAGCTAAGTTGGACTTTAGTCCTTGTTTGTTTTTGCATTTAGTTCCAGTTCACAGCTGTAGTTTCGTTTCTGTGTCTGGAAAGCTCTTGTGATCTGAAATTGCCACTCTGATGTTATGAGTTAATACTAGAGTCTTAAAGTAATTTCAGGATGGTGTTTTGATAGGGTTTTCAGCTGACCATGAAAGTGCCCTTTCTGTCTTCCTGCTATCTAGTAAGCGGACCTCAATTTTGCTAAACCTATTTTCATACTACGTTTGTCATTTCATCTAAAATCACCGCCAATATTTGTGGGGGCCTCTGTCTGCCTTTCGGGGAAATTTCTCTAGAGGTGAGCCAGGACTATATTTTCCTCTGCCAGGATTAGTTAGTCCTCCGGCCGGCGCTGGGCGTCTAGGGATAAAACGCAGGCTACGCTACCCGGCTACTGTTAGTTGTGCGACAGGTTTAGTTCATGGTCAGTTTAGTTTCCATCCTTCCAAGAGCTAGTTCTTATGTTTGCTGGGCTATGTTCTCTTGCCATTGAGAACCATAACAGGGCACAGGATGGGAGCAGCACATGACAGAATGGGGGCACAGGATGGGAGCAGCACATGACAATGGGGGCACACACATGACAGGATGGGGGTGTAGGATGGAGCAGCATATGACAGGATGGGGGCGCAGGATGGGAGCACATGACAGGATGGGGGCGCAGGATGGAGCAGCACATGACAGGATGGGAGAGCAAGATGAGAGCAGCACATACCAGGATGGAGGCCATATACCAATATAAATGCTCGCCACCCGGGCGTAGAACGGGTTCAATAGCTAGTCTAATATATAAACCTGAATGTGTGTATGTATGTGTGTATGTATGTATGTGTGTGTGTGTGTGTGTGTGTGTGTGTGTGTGTGTGTGTGTGTGTGTGTGTGTGTGTGTGTGTGTGTGTGTGTGTATGTCTGGGATTGGCATCTGCACCGTCGCAGCTACAGCCACAAAATTTTGCACAGTCACACGTCTGGACCCTGAGAGCGTCATAGGCTATGTTGTGAGGTGAAATTTTAACCCCGCGCGTTCCAATTTACCAAACAATTTTGCCCCTATCTACATAATGGGGAAAAAGTGAAAGAAAAGGTGTTGGAGGCAAATTGACAGCTGCCAGATGTGAACAAGGGGGACTAAATGAGTGAGAGCGATGGCGCCAAAGAGTATATACCGTACAGTTGCTAAGGTGGGGCCCCGACATGGGATACTCACCACACACGGGGATATGAACACACAAAATGCACCACACTACCACGTGCTTGAACACATATAATCCTCAGCACACATTTCACCACACATACACCAACCTCACCACATAAAAGTCAAAACACAAAAGTCGCCGCTCAAAACTCGCCACGCGCAAAACACGCCACATGCAAAACTAGGCTCACGCAAAACTCGCCACACGTGCAAAACTCACCTCATGGAAAACTCGCCACACGCAAAACTTGCACATGGGAAAAATTGCCACATGCACAAAAGTTGCCTCACACAAAACTTGCACATACTCAAAACGCACCACACATAAAACTCGCCACGCGCAAAACTTGCTGCACACAACTTGCTACACTAACCTGTCACATGCAACTCAACACAAAAAGTTGCTACACGCATGTCGCCACACAAAACTCATCTCACAAAAGTCGCTACATGCATGTCGCCACACGCAACTCAACACACACAACTTGACACATGAAACTCGCCCTAAAACACACACGTCTGGTATTATCCTTCAAAAATAAAAATCTGATTAATAAGCAGACAAACTACAAGAGCAACAACCGTACCATATAGGAAATACGGCAGCTGTCAGTCACATGACCTGTCTATTATGTGTATGTGAGAGCTAATATATACTGCCAGGGGGAGGGCTTCCTGTTGGCTGGGGATTTATCAGGCTGCCAATTTAGCTTACAAATACTGAGGTAAAAATACTGAGCAAATAACGTGTGAACGAGGTCTAATACAGGAGGAGATGACACACAGATATATCCTATATACAGGAGGAGATGACACACAGGTATATACTATATACAGAGGAGATGACACACACACATATATCCTATATACAGGGGAGATGACACACAGGTATATACTATATACAGGAGATGACACACTGGTATATACTATATACAGGGGAGATGACATACAGGTACATACTATTTACAGGGGAGATGACACACAGGTATATACCCTTTGACAAAAGAAAAAGAAAAAAAAAAAAAAAAGAACGGCACTACCTTCCACTTGGAGACCCACAGCCTCTGTGCACATCAAGTGCTTTCATACAGCAAAGCAGTCCAAATTCCACCACAAGCTGCCGGGTGCTCCTCCAGAAATCACATGAGAATCAGTGCATTGCATAAGAAAGGAAGGAGGGCACTCACCGATCTGAAGCTTGACTTGACTATTGAATGTTCATAAAAACATCATGGCCGGGAGAGTAAACAAGGAGCTCCTGTGAGCAGTGTGAAGACCTTCACACTGCTCACAGAAGCTCCTTGTTTACTCTCCCGGCCATGATGTTTTTATGAACATTCAATAAAGTCAAGTCAAGCTTCAGATCGGTGAGTGCCCTCCTTTCTTTCTTATGCAATACACAAGTATATACCATATACAGGGGAGATGACACACAGGTATATACTATATACTGGAGGAGATTACTTACAGGTATATACTATATACAGGAGGAGATGACACACATATATACTATATACAGGAGCAGTTGACATACAGGTATATACTATATACAGGAGCAGTTGACACACAGGTATATACTATATACAGGAGGAGATGACATACAGGTACATACTATATACAGGAGCAGATGACACAGGTATATACTATATACAGGAGCAGATGACTTACAGGTATATACTACATACAGGAGGAGATGACACACATATATACTATATACAGGAGGAGATGACATACAGGTATATACTATATAAAAGAGGAGATGACACATAGGTATATAGAGGAGGAGATGACATACAGCAGGTATATACTATATAAAGGGGAGATGACATACAGGTATATACACTATATACAGGAGATAACATACAGGTATATACTATATATAGGAGGAGATAATATACAGGTATATACAGAAGAGATGACACAAAGGTATATACAATATACAGGAGGAGATGACATACAGCAGGTATATACTATTTACAGGGGAGATGACACAGGTATATACAGGAGATGACATACAGGTGTATACTATATATATAAGGGAGATGACAAACATGTATATACTGAGGGGAAAATGAGAGGTGTGAGGTGAAAACGAGGGGTGTGAGGTGAAAATGAAAAGGTGTGAGTGCAAAATGAGAGGAGTGAGGGAAAATAGTGGAGTGATCGGAAAATGACAGATGTGAGGTCGAAATGACAAGTGTTAGAGGGAAATGAGAGGAGTGAGGGGGAAAATGGGAGATGTGAGGGGAAAATGAGAGGCATGATGGGAAAATAAGAGAAGTGAGGTGCTATAACTAACCACAGATATTTACTATGCCCAGGCAACGCCGGGCTCTTCAGCTAGTATGTTATATGATTGCACTGATCAGAGGTGTTTAACAAAGGTTTAAAGTGAAAAAAATCATTGTTTTAACCCCTTAACGACCTTTGACGCATACGCTGCGTCATGAAAGTCGGTGCCAAAACGACCTATGACGCAGCGTATGCGTCATGGAATGATCGCGTCCCTGCAGATCGGGTGAAGGGGTTAACTCCTATTTTACCCGATCTGCAGGGAGAGGGGGAGTGGTGCTTCAGCCCAGGGGGGGTGGCTTCACCCCCCCGTGGCTACGATCGCTCTGATTGGCTGTTGAAAGTGAAACTGCCAATCAGAGCGATTTGTAATATTTCACCTAAAAAACTGGTGAAATATTACAATCCAGCCATGGCCGATGCTGCAATAACATCGGCCATGGCTGGAAATACTAAAGTGCCCCCCCCCCCACACCCACCGATCGCCCCCCCAGTGCTCCGTTAGTCCTCCGGTCCCCTCCGTCCGCCTGCCGGCTCCCCCGTCCTGCTGTCCGCTCCCTCCTTGCTCAGATCCCCCCCCCCTGTGCTCCGATCACCCCCCCTGTGCTCCGATCCACCCCCCCACCACCCCTTCATACTTACCGATCCTCCCGGTGTCCGGCCGTCTCCTCCCTGGGCGCCGCCATCTTGGAAAATGGCGGGCGCATGCTCAGTGCGCCCGCCGAATCTGCCAGTCGGCAGATTCCTTACAGGTACATTTTGATCGCTGTGGTAGGTTCTATCACAGCGATCAAAATAAAAAAAATAATAAATAACCCCCCCCCCCCTTTATCACCCCCATAGGGACAATAATAAAATAAAGAATTTTTTTTTTTTTTTTTTTCCACTAGGGTTAGGGTTAGAACTAGGGTTAGAACTAGGGGTAGGGTTAGGGGTAGGGTTAGGGTTACGGGTAGGGTTAGGGGTAGGGGGTTAGGGGTAGGGTTATGGCATGTGCACACAGAGCGGATCGGCCGCGGATCCGCAGCGGATCGGCCGCGGATCCGCAGCGGATCGGCAGCGGATCCGCAGCGGATCGGCAGCGGATCCGCAGCGGATTGGCCGCGGATCCGCAGCGGATTGACAGCGGATCCGCAGCGGATTGGCAGCGGATTGGCCGCGGATCCGCAGCGGATTGGCAGCGGATCCGCAGCGGATTGGCCGCGGATCCGCAGCGGATTGGCAGCGGATTGGCCGCGGATCCGCAGCGGATTGGCCGCTGCGAATTCGAAGCAGTTTTCCATCAGGTTTACAGTACCATGTACACCTAAGGAAAACCAAATCCGCTGTGCCCATGGTGCGGAAAATTCCGTGCAGAAACGCTGCGTTGTATTTTCCGCAGCATGTCAATTCTTTGTGCGGATTCCGCAGCGTTTTACACCTGTTCCTCAATAGGAATCCGCAGGTGAAATCCGCACAAAAAAACACTGGAAATCTGCTGTAAATCCGCAGGTAAAACGCAGTGCCTTTTACCTGCAGATTTTTCAAAAATCGTGCGGAAAAATCTCACACGAATCCGCAACGTGGGCACATAGCCTTAGGGTTAGGGTTGGAATTAGAGTTAGGGTTGGAATTAGGGCTAGGGTTTGAAATAGGGTTAAGATTAGGCTTGTGGTTAGGGTTACGGATAGGGTTAGGGGTGTGTTGGGGTTACAGTTGTGGTTAGGGTTGGGATTAGGGTTACGGTTGGGATTAGGGTTAGGATTAGGGTTGGAATTAGGGTTACGGGTGTGTTGCGGTTAGGGTTGTGGTTAGGGGTGTGTTGGGGTTAGGGTTGTGATTAGGGTTATGGCTACAGTTGGGATTAGGATTAGGGGTGTGTTGGGGTTAGTGTTGAAGTTAGAATTGAGGGGTTTCCACTGTTTAGGCACATCAGGGGTCTCCAAACGCAACATGGCGCCACCATTGATTCCAGCCAATCTTGCGTTCAAAAAGTCAAATGGTGCTCCCGCCCTTCCAAGCCCCGACGTGCGCCCAAACAGTGGTTTACCCCCACATTTGGGGTACCAGCGTACTCAGGACAAACTGGGCAACAACTGTTGGGGTCCAATTTCTCCTGTTACCCTTGCAAAAATAAAAAATTACTTGCTAAAACATAATTTTTGAGGAAAGAACAATTATTTTTTATTTTCACGGCTCTGCGTTATAAACTTCTGTGAAGCACTTGGGGGTTGAAAGTGCTCACCACACATCTAGATAAGTTCCTTCGGGGGTCTAGTTTCCAAAATGGGGTCACTTGTGGGGTGTTTCTACTGTTTAGGCACATCAGGGGCTCTGCAAATGCAATGTGACGCCCGCAGACCATTCCATCAAAGTCTGCATTTCAAATGTCACTACTTCCCTTCCGAGCCCTGACGTGCGCCCAAACAGTGGTTTACCCCCACATATGGGGTATCAGCGTACTCACAACAAACTGGGCAACAAATATTGGGGTCCAAATTCTCCTGTTACCCTTGTGAAAATAAAAAATTGCTTGCTAAAACATCTTTTTTGAGGAAAGAAAAATGATTTTTTATTTTCACGGCTCTGCGTTGTAAACTTCTGTGAAGCACTTGGGGGTTGAAAGTGCTCACCACACATCTAGATAAGTTCCTTCGGGGGTCTAGTTTCCAAAATGGGGTCACTTGTGGGGTGTTTCTACTGTTTAGGCACATCAGGGGCTCTGCAAATGCAATGTGACGCCCGCAGACCATTCCATCAAAGTCTGCATTTCAAATGTCACTACTTCCCTTCCGAGCCCTGACGTGCGCCCAAACAGTGGTTTACCCCCACATATGGGGTATCAGCGTACTCACAACAAACTGGGCAACAAATATTGGGGTCCAAATTCTCCTGTTACCCTTGTGAAAATAAAAAATTGCTTGCTAAAACATCTTTTTTGAGGAAAGAAAAATGATTTTTTATTTTCACGGCTCTGCGTTGTAAACTTCTGTGAAGCACTTGGGGGTTGAACGTGCTCACCACACATCTAGATAAGTTCCTTGGGGGGTCTAGTTTCCAAAATGGGGTCACTTGGGGGGGGGGTTTCTACTGTTTAGGCATATCAGGGGCTCTGCAAACGTAACATGATGCCCGCAGACCATTCCATCAAAGTCTGCATTCCAAAACGTCACTACTTCCCTTCCGAGCCCCGGCATGTGCCCAAACAGTGGTTTACCCCCACATATGGGGTATCAGCGTACTCAGGAGAAACTGGACAACAACTTTTGGGGTCCAATTTCTCCTGTTACTCTTGCAAAAATAAAAAATTCTGGGCTAAAAAAATATTTTTGAGGAAAGGAAACACATTTATTATTTTCACGGCTCTGCATTATAAACTTCTGTGAAGCACTTGGGGGTTCAAAGTGCTCACCACACATCTAGATAAGTTCCCTTGGGGGTCTAGTTTCCAAAATGGAGTCACTTGTGGGGAGTTCCTACTGTTTAGGCACATCAGGGGCTCTGCAAACGCAACATGATGCCCGCAGAGCATTCCATCAAAGTCTGCATTTCAAAACGTCACTACTTCCCTTCCGAACCCCGACGTGTGCCAAAACAGTGGTTTACCCCCACATATGGGGTATCAGCGTACTCAGGAGAAACTGGACAACAACTTTTGGGGTCCAATTTCTCCTGTTACTCTTGCAAAAATAAAAAAATTCTGGGCTAAAAAAATATTTTTGAGGAAAGGAAACACATTTTTTATTTTCACGGCTCTGCGTTATAAACTTCTGTGAAGCACTTGGGGGTTCAAAGTGCTCACCACACATCTAGATTAGTTCCTTGGGAGGTCTAGTTTCCAAAATGGGGTCACTTGTGCGGGAGCTCCAATGTTTAGGCACACAGGGGCTCTCCAAACGCGACATGGTGTCCGCTAATGATTGGAGCTAATTTTCCATTCAAAAAGCCAAATGGCGTGCCTTCCCTTCCGAGCCCTGCCGTGCGCCCAAACAGTGGTTTACCCCCACATATGGGGTATCATCGTACTCAGGACAAACTGGACAACAACATTTTGGATCCAATTTCTCCTATTACCCTTGGGAAAATAAAAAATTCTGGGCTAAAAATCATTTTTGAGGAAAGAAAAATTATTTTTTTATTTTCACGGCTCTGCGTTATAAACTTCTGTGAAGCACCTGGAGGTTATAAGTGCTCACTATGCATCTAGATAAGTTCCTTGGGGGGTCTAGTTTCCAAAATGGGGTCACTTGTAGGGGAGCTCCAATGTTTAGGCACACAGGGGCTCTCCAAACGCGACATGGTGTCCGCTAACGATTGGAGCTAATTTTCCATTCAAAAAGTCAAATGGCACGCCTCCCTTTCCGAGCCTTGCCGTGCACCCAAACAGTGGTTTACCCCCACATATGAGGTATCGGCATACTCAGGAGAAATTGCCCAACAAATTTTAGGATCCATTTTATCCTGTTGCCCATGTGAAAATGAAAGAATTGAGGCTAAAAGAAATTTTGTGTGAAAAAAAAGTACTTTTTCATTTTTGCGGATCAATTTGTGAAGCACCTGGGGGTTTAAAGTGCTCACTATGCCTCTAGATGAGTTCCTTGGGGGGTCTAGTTTCCAAAATGGGGTCACTTGTGGAGGAGCTCCAATGTTTAGGCACACAGGGGCTTTCCAAACGCGACATGGTGTCCGCTAACGATGAAGATAATTTTTCATTCAAAAAGTCAAATGGCGCTCCTTCCCTTCCGAGCCTTACCATGTGCCCAAACAGTGGTTTACCCCCACATGTGAGGTATTGGTGTACTCAGGAGAAATTGCCCAACAAAATTTAGGATCCATTTTATCCTGTTGCCCATGTGAAAATGAAAAAATTGAGGCTAAAATAATTTTTTTGTGAAAAAAAAAGTACTTTTTCATTTTTACGGATCAATTTGTGAAGCACCTGGGGGTTTAAAGTGCTCACTATGCTTCTAGATAAGTTCCTTGGGGGGTCTAGTTTCCAAAATGGGGTCACTTGTGGGGGAGCTCCAATGTTTAGGCACACAGGGGCTCTCCAAACGTGACATGGTGTGGGCTAAAGATTGGAGCCAATTTTTCATTCAAAAAGTCAAATGGCGCTCCTTCCCTTCCGAGCCCTGCCGTGCGCCCAAACAGTGGTTTACCCCCACATATGAGGTATCAGCGTACTCAGGACAAATTGGACAACAACGTCCGTGGTCCAGTTTCTCCTTTTACCGCTGGGAAAATAAAAAAATTGTTGCTAAAAGATCATTTTTGTGACTAAAAAGTTAAATGTTCATTTTTTACTTCCATGTTGCTTCTGCTGCTGTGAAACACCTGAAGGGTTAATAAACTTCTTGAATGTGGTTTTGAGCACCTTGAGGGGTGCAGTTTTTAGAATGGTGTCACTTTTGGGTATTTTCAGCCATATAGAACCCTCAAAATGACTTCAAATGTGAGGTGGTCCCTAAAAAAAATGGTTTTGTAAATTTTGTTGTAAAAATAAGAAATCACTGGTCAAATTTTAACCCTTATAACTTCCTAGCAAAAAAAAAAAATGTTTCCAAAATTGTGCTGATGTAAAGTAGACATGTGGGAAACGTTATTTATTAACTATTTTGTGTCACATAACTCTCTGGTTTAACAGAATAAAAATTCAAAATGTGAAAATTGCGAAATTTTCAAATTTTTTGCCAAATTTCCGTTTTTTTCACAAATAAACTCAGAAATTATCGACCTAAATTTACCACTAACATGAAGCCCAATATGTCACGAAAAAACAATCTCAGAATCGCTAGGATCCGTTGAAGCGTTCCTGAGTTATTACCTCATAAAGGGACACTGGTCAGAATTTCAAAAAACGGCAAGGTCATTAAGGCCAAAATAGGCTGGGTCATGAAGGGGTTAACAAGAAATATCTGTTACTATATGGAAAGCAGAGTCACTGCGCAATGTTAGTTAAGTCTTGTCCATAGCTACTTTATTATACTCTATTATCCTGTACACAGTGGAGGAGATAGAAATCACAGGTCCGACAGCAATAGCTGGAATTGAGCCCTCCAACGTAAAGAAAAAAAAAATCTATCTATCTATCTATCTATCTATCTACAAAACCCCTGGCAAAAATTATGGAATCACCGGCCTTGGAAGATGTTCTTTCAGTTTAATTTTGTAGTAAAAGAGCAGATCACAGATATGGCACAAAACTAAAGTCATTTCAAATGGCAACTTTCTGGCTTTAAGAAACACTAAAAGAAATCAAGAACAAAAAAATGTGGTAGTCAGTAATGGTTACTTTTTTAACCAAGCATAGGGGAAAAATTATGGAGTCACTCAATTCTGAGGAAAAAATTATGGAATCACCTTGTAAATTTTCATAACCAAAAACAACACCTGCATCAAATTAGATCTGCTCGTTAGTCTGCATCTAAAAAGTAGTGATAACACCTTGGAGAGCTGTTACACCAAGTGGACTGACATGAATCATGGCTCCAACACGAGAGATGTCAATTGAAACAAAGGAGAGGATTATCAAACTCTTAAAAGAGGGTAAATCATCTCCAAAACAGGAAATGCACAACAAAACAAATGAGGAGCGAATGGGTGGAAACTGGAGTCAACGTCTGTGACCAACCTGTAAGAAACCGCCTAAAGGAAATGGGATTTACATCCAGAAAAGCCAAACGAAAGCCGTCATTAACACCTAAACAGAAAAAAACAAGGTTACAATGGGCTAAGGAAAAGCAATTGTGGACTGTGGATGACTGGATGAAAGTCATATTCAGTGATCAATCACAAATCTGCATTGGGCAAGGTGATGATGTAAGTCTCATCTCGCGAGACCGCTACGTCATCATCTCACAAGACCGCAATGCATTCTTGGGACCGGAGCATCGCGAGGAGCATCGCTAAACGCCTCGCCTGGATCCGGGGGCCACAGGAAGGTGAGTATATAACTATTTTTTTATTTTAATTCTTTTTTTCTTAACAGGGATATGGTGCCCACATTGCTATATACTACGTGGGCTGTGTTATATACTACATCGGTGTGCTATATACTACGTGGGCTGTGTTATATACTGTGTGAGCTGTTATATACTGCGTCTATGTGCTATTTACAGTATACAGTAATCTTCCGCACTCCCTAAGTGGAATATCTTATGCAGAAATGTAGTTTTCAAAATGCTAATTTATTTAAATACAATAGGACAATATCGGATCAAACATGAAGTGAATAATACAATATGTATATGCGACACAACAGTGATGACGTTTCGACCCTCCCGGGTCTTAGTCTAAGGTCGCTTAGTCCAGGTACTGTGAGTGTTTCTTTTGGAGCAAGGTATCCCTGTAATATCCAGGGGCATTTAAAGCTCATAGAATGTGCGACCTGGTTGCTGATCCGTATAAGATGAGAAACCTTAAGAGTCTGTGTTTTAAGCGGCGCATCAGCGTCTTGCTTTGGAGAAAGTGAAAGCCTTGTGTAGTAGAAGGGCAGCGCTCCTGCATCCTGCTGTGTGATGTGTTGTCTTGAGTTGACTTCCAATGTTGTTCTCCATAGCCCCATTGAGTTTCTGAGGAAGGTTCTAAATTTCCTGTTGACATTGTACAGAGCCAAGCATTCACAGATCCATGTATGTGGCATTGAGTCATAGGCTATCCTGTAGTCAATCCAGGCTGTGCTGAGATTGGTCTGTCTGGATCTTGAGTCTTGAGCGACTGCTCTATCTACTAGGAGCTGGTGCTTAGAGCCTCTGGTGTCAGTCCCAATGCCTTTCTGAGCTGGATTCATGTACTGGTTCATATGGTTCTGTAGCTTGGTGGCTATCAGGGTCGGACTGGGACTAAAATTCAGCCCTGGCATTTGAAGTTACACAGGCCCACTTGTCACATGGTGACTGTATAATATCTTTGTACACTTGTAGGCAGGGCCGGTTTTAGGCAAAGTGGGGCCCTAGGCAAAGTTTAAAATGGGGCCCCAAATGCTAACATATTGCACATCACACAAAAGCATTTTGGTTGTATTTACAAGCGCTGAGTTCAGGCCACTAAATGAGTTTGATCGACCATACTGAAGTTGTTCAACGCTTGTTTCCCGGCCTCTTTCCACCGTCTGAGACAGAATGATGGGACAGAACGATCACTAACAGATCATCATACAGTATCATGTTATCAGATACACAATCTCAGGGATCGATAACATAGTAGACTTTAGGACAACCCCTTAAAGCTACTCAGAATATAAAGAAGTGATGCTTCCAACTAACTTATTAAAACACAACCTTGAAGCATATGACCACACAAGATAATTAGTAAAATATATATACCTTTATTATTATTGGTTAAAACGTATGCAAGAACAGTACCAAGTCAATTTTAACAACAATTATAATTTAACAAAACCTGAGTAAATACAATGAGGAGAAAAGGGTGCACCCACTAAAAAGTGCTGCACCATGGAAATAGCATGAGCATTCAGATGGGGGGTACCAGAACAATCATAATAAATCAGTAGTCCGCTAAAGTGCTTAATGCCTAAGGTGCCACAATAAATATAGCTACCTCATTATGAGGTGAACACACCGATGCCCCCCGAGGAAGCCGAGGGCGAAACGCGCGTTGGGGCGCGGGTGCGTGCACGTGGATCTAAGCATGGGTAAGGATCTTTGATGGGAACATTGTTTTTTCATGGGGCATCGGTGTGTTCACCTCATAATGAGGTAGCTATATTTATTGTGGCACCTTAGGCATTAAGCACTTTAGCGGACTACTGATTTATTATGATTGTTCCGGTACCCCCCATCTGAATGCTCATGCTATTTCCATGGTGCAGCACTTTTTAGTGGGTGCACCCTTTTCTCCTCCTTGTATTTACTCAGGTTTTGTTAAATTATAATTGTTGTTAAAATTGACTTGGTACTGTTCTTGCATACGTTTTAACCAATAATAATAAAGGTATATATATTTTACTAATTATCTTGTGTGGTCATATGCTTCAAGGTTGTGTTTTAATAAGTATCATGTTATCAGCAGCACATCTACAGTTTACGCTGGCGATGTGCTGCTGAGAACAATGATTTTTGTTCCGGCAAAAACAATCTGAATATGCAGCATTTTACTTGTTTAGTAAAATACACCCCATAGTCCTCCATATATTATAATGTGCACCACAGTCCTCCATATAGTATAATACACTCCCTATAGCCCTCCATATATTAAAATACACTGCTCAGTCCTCCACAGAGCATAATACACTCCTCATAGTGCTCCATATAGTATAATGCACCGCCATAATCATCCATGTAGTACAATTCACTTCCCATAGTATAATGCACCCCATAGTTCTTCATATAGTATAACGTATTCCCCATAGTCCTCGATACAGTATAATGCAGCCCACATACAGTATAATGCAGCCACCACCCTACAGAGTATAATGCAGCCACCCCAGAGTATAATGTAACCCCCCCATAGAATATAATGCAGCCCCCCCATAGAGTATGATGAAATCACCCCTCATAGAATATATATATAATACAGCCCCATAGAAATTAATGTAGCCCCGAATAGAATAGAATACAGCCCACCTCCCCATAGAATGCAGCCCCATCAGAGTATGATGCAATCATCCCTCATAAAATCTAATACAGCCCCCCATAGAATATAATACAGCCCACCTCCCCATAATATATAATGTAGCCCCCCATAGAATATAATGCAGCCCCCCATAGTATATATAAGACAGCCTCCCCCATAGAATATAATATACCCCCATAGTATATAACACAGCCTCCCCTACAGAATATAATATACCCCCGCAATAGTATATAACACAGCCACATAGTATATAACACGGCCTCCCCCATAGAATATAATATACCCCCTATAGTATATAGCACAGCCTGCATAATATAGCACAGCCCGCGTAGTAGTATACAGCACAGCCCGCGTAGTAGTATACAGCACAGCCCGCGTAGTAGTATACAGCACAGCCCACACAGTGCTATATACAGCACAGCCCACACAGTGCTATATACAGCACAGCCCACACAGTGCTATATACAGCACAGCCCACACAGTGCTATATACAGCACAGCCCACACAGTGCTATATACAGCACAGCCCACACGGGGGTATATACAGCACAGCCCACACGGGGGTATATACAGCACAGCCCACACGGGGGTATATACAGCACAGCCCACACGGGGGTATATACAGCACAGCCCACACGGGGGTATATACAGCACAGCCCACACGGGGGTATATACAGCACAGCCCACACGGGGGTACATACAGCACAGCCCACACGGGGGTACATACAGCACAGCCCACACGGGGGTACATACAGCACAGCCCACACGGGGGTACATACAGCACAGCCCACACGGGGGTACATACAGCACAGCCCACACGGGGGTACATACAGCACAGCCCACACGGGGGTACATACAGCACAGCACACACGGGGGTACATACAGCACAGCCCACACGGGGGTATATACAGCACAGCCCACACGGGGGTATATACAGCACAGCCCACACGGGGGTATATACAGCACAGCCCACACGGGGGTATATACAGCACAGCCCACACGGGGGTACATACAGCACAGCCCACACGGGGGTACATACAGCACAGCCCACACGGGGGTACATACAGCACAGCCCACACGGGGGTACATACAGCACAGCCCACACGGGGGTACATACAGCACAGCCCACACGGGGGTACATACAGCACAGCCCACACGGGGGTATATACAGCACAGCACACACGGGGGTACATACAGCACAGCACACACGGGGGTATATACAGCACAGCACACACGGGGGTATATACAGCACAGCACACACGGGGGTATATACAGCACAGCACACACGGGGGTATATACAGCACAGCACACACGGGGGTATATACAGCACAGCACACACAGGGGTATATACAGCACAGCACACACAGTGGTATATACAGCACAGCCCACACAGGGGTATATACACAGCACAGCCCACACAGGGGTATATACACAGCACAGCCCACACAGGGGTATATACACAGCACAGCCCACACAGGGGTATATACACAGCACAGCCCACACAGGGGTATATACACAGCACAGCCCACACAGGGGTATATACACAGCACAGCCCACACAGTGGTATATACAGCACAGCCCACACAGGGGTATATAGAGCACAGCCCACACAGGGGTATATAGAGCACAGCCCACACAGGGGTATATACAGCACAGCCCACACAGGGGTATATACAGCACAGCCCACACAGGGGTATATACAGCACAGCCCACACAGGGGTATATACAGCACAGCCCACATAGGGGTATATACAGCACAGCCCACACAGGGGTATATACAGCACAGCCCACAGTGGTATATACAGCACAGCCCACATAGGGGTATATACAGCACAGCCCACATAGGGGTATATACAGCACAGCCCACACAAGGATATATAGAGCACAGCCCACACAAGGATATATAGAGCACAGCCCACACAAGGATATATACAGCACAGCCCACACAGGGATATATAGAGCACAGCCCACACAGGGATATATACAGCACAGCCCACATCTCATCTCTCCCCCACCAACCCCCCCGATAATGGCCCCACAGTCCAGTTAAAAAAAAACAACACTCTTCTCACCTTTCCTTTTGCCCGCGCTGCTCCCTGCTCCTGTCTCGGCGGCTGCAGTCTGCCCAGGACACAGCAGGTGCGCGATGATATGACGTCATCGCGCACCCGCAGTGTGCTGTCAGAGGCAGAGTGAGGAATGATGGGAGAGGGAGCGTCAGGAGACGCTCTCTCCTCCATCATTGCATTGAACTATACCGGCGTCATAGACGCCGGTATAGTTAAATGCGGCGGCGGTGGGGGGAGGGGGAGGAACAGTGCAGCGGCCCACTACTGGCACCGGCCCTTCTGGCATTTGCCAGAAGTGCCCGATGGCCAGTCCGGCCCTGGTGGCTATGATGCCTGACAGAAGTTTCCATGTTGTTGTAAGGCAGGTTATTGGGCGGTAGTTAGATGGAACTGTTCCTTTGTGAGAATCCTTCATGTTCAGCACTGTTCTTCCTTGTGTTAGCCAAGCTGAGTGTTGGCCTGCTTCCAGCAGTTGGTTCATCTGCATTGCCATGCATTCATGTACCGCTGTGAATTTATTTAACCAGTAGGTGAGGATCATGTCTGTGCTGTCCAGCTCTTCATGTCCTTGACCCGTTGTTGGATGTCTGCTACTGTAATGGTGACTGCTTCCTGCTCTAGGTGGTTGCTGTGTTTCATTCTCAGATATTGCAGCCACATTGCACTGGTGTTGCGTTTTTTACACTTTGGATGGTTCTTTGGAGAACAG
Source organism: Ranitomeya variabilis (assembly GCF_051348905.1). NCBI lineage: Eukaryota > Metazoa > Chordata > Amphibia > Anura > Dendrobatidae > Ranitomeya > Ranitomeya variabilis. The sequence goes on along the minus strand of NC_135235.1, from coordinate 753,088,793 downwards.
GGCATTTATCTTCTTGGCCTCAGCTTCTCCAATGTATCTCTCTAGTCTTGCAGCAAGTTTTGTGAGCCTTTGTTTAGCAGTCTCTTCAGTTGGGGTCAGGCTTTGTACTTGTCCAGCTTGGTCTTAGGGTACCGTCTCACAAAACGATTTACCAACGATCACGACCAGCGATACGACCTGGCCGTGATCGTTGGTAAGTCGTTGTGTGGTCGCTGGGGAGCGGTCACACAGACAGCTCTCCAGTGACCAACAATGCCGAGGTCCCCGGGTAACCAGGGTAAACATCGGGTTACTAAGCGCAGGGCCGCGCTTAGTAACCCGATGTTTACCCTGGTTACCGTTGTAAATGTAAAAAAAAACAAACAGTACATACTCACATTCCGGTGTCCGTCAGGTCCCTTGCCGTCTGCTTCCCGCACTGACTGACTCCCGGCCGTAAAGTGAAAGCAGATCACAGCGGTGACGTCACCGCTGTCAAAGCATCCTCATTCCACTTAGTCAGCACAGACCATTTTCTAAATTTCTGACAATACAATTCTGCCGCTTCTTGACCCTGAAACAGGGTCAACAAGGTCTTTTCAGCATGATCCACAGAATTTGGTTCATCATACAATAACCCTAGAGCCTGAGAAAAGGCTTCTACATTAAGCAAGGCAGGATTCCCAGATTCCAGGGAAAATGCCCAATCCTGAGGATCGCCACGCAGCAGGGAGATGACAATTTTAACCTGCTGAATGGGATCACCAGAAGAACGAGGTTTCAGAGCAAAAAACAGTTTACAGTTATTTTTAAAACTCAAAAATTTAGACCTGTCCCCAAAAAATAAATCAGGAGTAGGAATCCTAGGCTCTAAAACCGGAGTCTGAACAATATAATCGGAAATACCCTGTACCCTAGCAGCCAGTTGGTCTACACGAGAAGCTAATCCCTGAACATCCATGCTAGCACACAGCTCTTCAGTCACCCAGAGGAAAAGAGGGAAGGAAAGACAAAACAGACTACAGAAAAAAAATGGCTCAGCACTTTTCTTCCCTTCTTCTGAGATGCATTTAACTCATTGTTGGCCAGTTGTACTGTTATGATCCGGTGACCCTGGAGACGCATGAGACTATCTCTGGAGTAGGTGGTACCTGTACTGACCACAATCCTAATACTGACACCACAACTAGAAGTAGCCGTGGGATGTACCTAACATGGCCTAGACACCTCGACACAGCCGGAGGACTAAATACCCCTAAAGATGGAAATGGGAAATCCTATCTTGCCTCAGAGCAGAGCCCCAAAGGATAGGCAGCCCCCCACAAATATTGACTGTGAGTTTAAGAGGAAATACATACACAGGCAGAAAAGACAGAGTTTAGCAAAAGAGGCACTTCTAGCTAAAATAGAAAAGGATAGGACAGAATTCTAAGCGGTCAGTATTAAAACTCTAGAAAAATCCACAGCAGAATATACTATCACTACATCTAACTAAAGACATAGGATGTATATCTGCATCTCCAGAGAAATCAGCATGACAGAAAAATATAAACAAAGTGTAAGCTGGACAAAAACACAATAGATTGCACTGCACATAAAAGCACACTGCATGCGTGCTACAGAGAACCAAAACAAGGCACTTATCTTAGCTGAAATAACAGCAGGGGAAGTGGAGCCAGACAGAGATGCAATCCCTCCAAGATACAATGGACAACTGGCAGGGATTGATGGATCCTACACACCTAAATACCTAATAGAGCTGAAATAAGCAGAAACACCTGCCCTGGCTTACAATCCAGAGACCACTGCACTACCACTAACAACCTCCGGAGGGAGCCCAAGAGCAGAATTCACAACAACTGTGAGAACATTATACTGTGTGGGGGGGTATGGCGGTACTATGAGAACATTATACTGTGTGGGGGTATGGCGGTACTATGAGAACATTATACTGTGTGGGGGTATGGCGGTAGTGTGAAAATATATCTTTTTACGAGAGATGCCAGTACTGTGGAAACATTATACTGTGTGAGCGCCATCATATATATTACATAAGGGGTGTAAAAAGGAGCATCATAAAAAAGCCTCCTCAGGGCTGTGCTGCATTTGTACAGACTGCTATCTGCCGTCCAGACGGGACCATGTGACACCAATGGGGAGAGGGAGGGTTTCCGGAGGGAAGAGTCTAGAGGGTGCACCTGGTCAGGAGACCTTGATGGCGCAGTTACTGATATTATAAAGGCCGGAGCCCCAAAGGCAGAACAGATTTGGCGCCAACAAAGGAAAGGGGTGCGGGGAAGAATCTGAGGTACCAGCTCCTGGTAAAGTGCCCGAGGCAGCTGGGTGTGGGGCAGAACCTGCTTACAGGGCATAATGGGGGCATCACACTGTGTGGGGCCAAGAAAGGGGCCCTGTACTAGGAGAACACTCCGCTCCTCACTTCCTGTCCTCCATAGTTGGCTCGTATGTATCTATTACAGGAAACAGAACAACAACATTATGGTTCTTATAAAGAGTCTCCTCCGTGCAGAAGGGGTTAATGTCCCCGGCTGCGCTCAGTAATGGGGAATCTCCACATACCTCCACCTGCAGAGCCGCACTCCACAGATATGGCTGCTCTGTGCGCACAGGACCTGTGATGAGGTCACAGGGGGAGGAGTCAGGGGTCACGTGATCCGCAGTGAAGACGCTACATGGAGACTTCTCCTCAGTCAGTGACATTCCCGCCATTATTCGCCCTCACTACTGGCACAATCACCTCGCGCCGCCTTTTCTACACAATGTTCTGTGTGGAATGTAACGTGTGATTTCTCTGGAGACAAATAGACCCCACACATGAGGGGATTATCACCGGTTACCGGACGTCTAGTATATGGCGGCATATGATTGTGCTATCGCCTCCACACCGGGAGCTAAAATGCCGAAATCTCGCTTATTTACCCCCTTCCAGTGTCCGGCTAAGGGTCATATACGGCCATGCCCCTCTCCAGTCGCTGTGGGGGTTTTGGTAATAGGATGGAGGGCGGCGTCCATGCTTGGACTTCAGAGAGAGTAATAAAATCACAGCTCACCTTCCCTGTCCTTTACCCCTTACACCTGACCTGTTTAGCCAATTACCTGGAGATAAATGGTTTTACAGACTTAACGTGAGAGGGGCATATAACCTTATACGTATCGCCATGGTGACGGATGGAAGACCGCACACAATACACCTGAGGGGCAGATTGAACATTTGATGCTGCCATTCAGGGTAACCAATGCTCCGGCAGTCTGTGAAAATGTCATTAATTATATTTTTTCTCACTGATTGGTAGATTTCTGGTAATTTTCCTGGATGATATATTGAGTTCCTCACGTCCTCTGGAGGAGCATGGTGATCATGTCAGACAGGTTCTCCAGGTTCTACGTGACAACTATTTATTTGCTAACCTGAAGAAATGGCAATTTGTGGTACAGCAGGTCCAGTTCTCAGGACATTTGGCTTCTGCATTGGGGTTTCAGATGGACCCGGTTAAGGTCCAAGCAGTCCTTGATTGCTTCTAACCAAGTAACCTGAAAGCGTTACAGAGATTTCTTGTAGTCGAGATACTGAGGAACAAACCAGCGAAAAATAGGGTCTTATCTGATAACAAGATGAGAATAGAGGAGTATTACTCTCACCTGATAGAGCGGCACCTCAGCAACATGTTCAATGCATAAATCAGCTGCTGCAGGACCCGGGGCCAAAGACCGAGCAGAAGAGCTGATCCGGGTATAATGTGTCTGTACCTGCACTGCTGATGAAGACTATCAGATATGGAGATTTCCTTAAAAACGTTTATTCAAATGGGTTTTCAAAGTCAACGCATTTTACAGGACCTCTTCCTCAGGACAAAACCTGATAGCAGATGAATGTTTTATATGCAGTCTTTTTGAGGGAAAAAAAAAAAGCAAAACAAAGGCACAATATGTCAGAGTTCATGAGAAAGTCCATCAAACAAAGATAAATTATGGTTGATGAAAAAAAAAAAAAAAACATTTACCGTACATACTCGAGTATAAGCCGACCCGAGTATAAGCCGACCCCCCTAATTTTGCCACAAAAAGTAGGAAAACTTAATGACTCGAGTATAAGCCTAGGGTGGAAAATGCAGCAGCTACCGGTGAATGTTAAAAGTAAAAATAGATACCAATAAAGGTAAAATTAATTGAGACATCAGTAGGTTAAGTGTTTTTGAATATCCATATTGAATCAGGAGCCCCATATAATGCTCCAGAAAGTTTATGATGGCCCCATAAGATGCTCCATATTAAAATATGCCCCATATAATCCTGCATAAAGGTTAATAAAGGCCCCATAAGATGCTCCATAGACACATTTGCCCCATATAATGCTGCACAAATGCTGATTATGGCCCCATAAGATGCTCTATAAAGATATTTGCCCCATATAGTGCTGCACAAACCTTGATTATGGCCCTATAAGATGCTCCATACAGACACTTGCCCCATATACCGTAATGCTCCACAAACGTTAATTATGGCCCCATAAAGACACTTGCCCCATATAGTGCTGCACAAACGTTATGGCCCCATATAGTGCTGCACAACGTTATGGCCACATAGATGCTCCATACAAACACTTGCCACATATAGTGCTGCACAAACGTTATGGCCCAATATAGTGCTGCACAAACCTTATGGCCCCATAGATGCGCCATACAAAATACTTGCCCCATATAGTGCTGCACAAACGTTATGGCCCCATATAGTGCTGCACAAACGTTATGGCCCCATATAGTAATGCACAAACGTTATGGCCCCATATAGTAATGCACAAACGTTATGGCCCCATATAGTAATGCACAAAAGTTATGGCCCCATATAGTGCTGCACAGAGTTTATGGCCCCATATAGTGCTGCACATACGTTATGGCCCCATATAGTGCTGCACAAACGTTATGGCCCGATAGATGCTCCATACAGACACTTGCCCCATTTGCTGTTGCTGCGATAAAAAAAATAAATCACATACTCACCTCTCCGTCGCTCAGGCCCCGACACTTTCAATGGTCACCTGCTCCTCGTTCCAGTGCAGCTCCATGTTCAGCACTGACGTTCAGCAGAGGGTGCGCACTAACTGTCATGATCCGGGTCGGAGTTTGCTATTTTTCCCCTGCTCCGGCCTGGTCATGGTGGGGTTAACTATCCTGCCTCTCTTTGATTTGGGAGTGGCTATTTATTGGTTCTCTTGCTGGCAGCTTGTGTCAGTGATAGTTTTTGGCTTGCTGAGACTGCTACCTGTGATACCCCTGTGTTCCTTTTGCCTCTGACCTCCCTTACCTGTACCTGACCTGTCTCCTGTACCCGACCTAGGTTGTCTCAGTTGTGTATCCCCTCCGTTTTTGACCCGGCTAAGACTCTGACTTTGTCTCCTGCTTCCCGCTTCTGTTACCACACGTCTGTCTGGCTTTTTGACCTTTTGGCTTACTCTGACTCCGTTCTCTGTCTCATGTCTCTGGTATCTTTGCTCCTGGCTGGTTCGAACCCTCGGCTTGTTAATTGACCACAAGTTCTGTTTTTCCCTTTAAATTATACTCTTACCGACTGTTACGGACTCGGCTTGTTTTGACCACTCTCTGTCACCACCTGGTGGCGCAGTGCAGCATGCACTGGGCTGTGGTGTGGTAAGTGTGACCCTTTTTTCTGTCACCCACTCTCCTTCATGGAGTCTGCACTTACCTGCATTGCTGCAGCATGACACTAACCACGTCACCGCGCCCTCTGACATTACTGTAATGTGCGGTAGCATGTGACTGCTCAGTACAGGAAGAAGCTGCTGCTGCCGGCGCCGGGGAAGCCAGGGACCACGCCTGGAGTAGGTGAGTATTATTAGACAGCCCCCGCTCCCCCTCCCCTGCCGACCCCTGGGTATGACTCAAGTATAAGCCGAGAGGGGGACTTTCAGCCCAAAAACGTGGGCTGAAAAGCTCGGCTTATACTCGAGTATATGCGGTACATACATTAATTATATTAAAAAGTACTTATGAATTAAGTGAGGTCACCTAAAAGAATGAATAAACATGTATGTGATATGAATGAGAAAGTTCTTGCCAGTAAATAAATCATTTATAAATGGTGTTATTGAGTTGTGTCAGTAGTTTCCTATATGAGATGTGACCTGGTGTTCTGGAAGGTTCTGAAGTCACAGGTATAGTGGTGTAAAGCTGTGCACCACTAGTGAACTTGATGGATCAGCATTGGACTGAGGAAATAGATGTCACGCCGTTAACGGCGATAATGCGGCAGGACGGCATACTGGGACCCGCACCTGTCCCTGCCACTGTAATGGGGCCCTGACTTTCCCTTATCTCAGGGGTACCTATGATGGTTTGGAGACCTGAGCCGCCAGCGTATCCCTGTCTCCTGTGCAGACCCTATCAGTGGCCCCCTCTCCCCCAAAAGGAGTTGGACTGCACCAGTGTAACAATACAACAAATAACAGGGTATACAGACAAGGTAACTAAAAGTCTCTAACTCACCAAATGCTCACACAACCACAGAGGAAACACAGAGAAGGGTAGAGAAGGAATAAACTAGGAAGGAAAACAGGTTTAACATGCAACCAAAACAGCAGACACCAATCTCTAAATAAACCTCCAACTCCCACACTACGCTCCTTCAACCTCCAAGCCAGGCAGTAGAACTGATCACTGACACTAGCTGTAGTCAGGACTGAGTCTATATAGAGGATCAGATTACAAGATCCACTTCAGCTGAAAGATCCAGCTCAGCAATAAGGTTAACTCCTGCACTGCTGGCAAAAAGCAGCCAGGTCAGAAAACAGGAGAAGAGCTTCTGTTCACTGTGTATGAACGAGGCTCAGAGCGCTGCGGTTCTCTGAAACCTCTCTGTCGCGGTAGCCCCGTGACAGTACCCCCCCTTCTACGAGGGACCTCAGGACCAGGTTTCTCAGGATGAGCTGTATGAAATGCCCGAACCAACCTAACCGCATGGACATCAGCAGCAGGTACCCACATCCTCTCCTCAGGACCGTACCCTCTCCAGTGTACCAGATATTGTAGGGATCGATGAACTAAACGAGAATCCATGACCCTGGAAATCTGGAACTCGAGATTTCCATCAACAAGGACCGGAGATGGAGGTGAAGAGGACTGATTGGCTGACGCCACAACCTTTTTGAGTAAGGAGCGATGAAAAACATTATGGATCTTAAATGACTGAGGCAAAGCCAGCCGAAAAGCAACGGAATTCACGACGGCCACAATCCTATATGGGCCAATGAACCTAGGGCCCAATTTCCACGAGGAAACCATCAGCTTAATATTTTTCGAGGACAACCAAACCCAATCACCCACACACAGGTCTGGACCTTCCACACGTCTCCGATCAGCCGCATTCTTATACCTGGAACCCATCCTCTTTAATTTATCAAGAACCCCTTGCCATACGGACGTGATGGATGAAGAAAACCTCTCCTCTTCAGGAACACCTGAGGAATCCCTCCTATTAAATGAACTAAATTAAGGATGAAAACCATATGCCCCGAAAAACGGGGACTTACCAGTAGACTCATGAGTACGATTGTTTATAGCAAATTCTTCTAACAGTAAGTACTTAACCCAGTCCTCCTGATTCTCTGAGATGAAACACCGGAGATAAGTCTCAAGATTTTGATTTACGCGTTCAGTCTGACCATTGGATTGAGGATGAAAAGCTGAAGAAAACGACAAATGAGTCCCCAGCCGGCTGCAGAAAGCCCTCCAAAACTTGGAAATAAACTGCACCTCCCGATCTGAGACAATATCTAAAGAAATACCATGCAGTCTCACAACCTCCTTGATAAAGACCTGTGCCAGAGTCTTAGCATTTGGTAATGTGGAGAGCGCAATGAAATGAGACATCTTGCTAAATCTATCAACTACGACTAAAATAACTGTATTACCCTCCGAAACCGGTAAGTCAGTGATGAAATCTATTGACAAATGAGTCCAAGGTCTATTGGAAATCTCTAAAGGTTGGAGAGACCCAGACGGGCGAGAACGAGAGGACTTGGAACGCGCACACACACTGCAGGCAGCGACATATTCCTGTACATCATGTCTTACCCCAGACCACCAAAAACGCCAAGTGAGTAGGTCCGCGGTAAAATAACTTCCAGGGTGTCCGGCCAAAACCGAGTCATGATGCTCATTTACGACCCTGAAACGGAGATTAGCTGGAACAAAAAGTTTACCTAATGGACAGGCTGCTGTGGCATCCCCCTGTGCCTCTACCACCTCTCTCTCAAGATCAGAATTAATTGCGGCGACTACTACCTCCTTCTGCAGTATAGGACCTGGTTCACAATTATCCCCACCCCCCGGGAAACAACGGGATAACGCATCAGCCTTGGCATTCTAATTTCCTGGCCTGTACGCAATGTAGAAATTGAACCTGGCAAAGAACAGAGACCACCTTGCCTGCCTAGGTGTAAGATGCTTTGCAGATTCTAAACACAACAGATTTTTGTGATGTGTGATCACCATGACAGGGTGAAGTGCTCCCTCCAAAAAATGACATCATTCCTCAAATGCCCATTTAATTGCCAACAGCCCCCTGTTACCAATGTCATAATTCTTCTCCGTAGAAAATAATTTTCTCGAGAAAAATGCACACAGACGCCACTTACTCGGAGAAATCCCCTGAGACAATACAGCTCCCACCCCTACCTCAGAGGCATCCACCTCTACCACAAATGGCTGAGTGATGTCAGGCTGTATTAATAAGGGTGTAGTAGAAAAACACTTTTTCAAAGTTTCAAAAGCTTTACAGGCCGCACTGGACCATACAGAGAAATCCGTGCCTCTCTTGGTCATGTCTGTCAATGGTTTGGCCACCACTGAAAAGTCTTTAATAAATTTGCGATAGAAATTTGCAAAACCTAAAAACCTCTGTAAAGCCTTAAGGTCCTCAGGAGGATCCCACTCCAAGACCGCCCTGACCTTAGCCAGATCCATACGAAAACCTGTGGAGGATAAGAAATAACCCAAAAACGAAATCTCTTTGACCGCGAACATGCATTTCTCAAGTTTGGCAAACAGTTTATTGTCCCTGAGTACCTGAAGGACCTACCGTACATGATCCTGATGAGACTCGAGATCAGGGGAATAAATTAAGAGGTCATCGACATATACCACTACAAACCTACCTATTAAGTGACCAAGTATATCATTGACAGTGTGTTGAAACACAGCAGGAGCATTACTTAACCCAAAAGGCAGAACCAAGTTCTCGTAATGTCCCTCTGGAGTATTAAACGCCGTCTTCCATTCATCCCCCTCCTTCATCCGAATTAGATTATATGCCCCCCTGAGATCCAATTTGGAGAACCATTTAGCCCCCACAATTTGATTAAAGAGGTCCAGAATAAGAGGGAGCGGGAAAGAATCCCGGACCGTAATTTGATTTAATTCACGGAAGTCTAAGCATGGGCGTAAACCCCCGTCCTTCTTCTTAACAAAGAAGAACCCGGCAGCAATGGGTGATGATGAGGGTCTGATATGACCCTTGGCCAGACTCTCCGTGATATAGTCCTTCATGGCCTGTCTCTCTGGGGCAGAGATGTTGTATAGCCTACTCTTAGGCAGTTTAGCACCAGGAATGAGACATATGGCGCAATCATAAGGACGGTGTGGAGGTAGCTCTCGACTCCCCTCCTCAGAGAATACATCCTCAAAATCTGAGATGAACTCTGGCAGAACCTGAGAACTCAACCCAGCCAGCCGAGTGCCTAGGCAATGTTCCTGACAAAACTCACTCCATCTAGTAATCTCCCGAGTCTGCCAGTCTAACACCGGGATGTGTAACGTGAGCCATGGTAAACCGAGAACTATAGGCGACGGCAAACTCCCCAATACATAACAATCTAATGACTCAGAGTGCAACGCCACTATTTCTAGGCTCACCCCACGGACGATCTGAGTGAAAGTCCCCTGGCTCAAAGGTGCAGAATCAATGGCAATTATAGGTATGAGTCTAGACAACTCTTGAGTCTTAAACCCATGTGCCTGAACAAACCCAGCATCTATTAAATTAAACCCTGCCCCAGAGTCCAGAAAGGCAGAGATATTGAGCCTACTTTCACCAAGACGAATCTCGGCTGGTAGGAAAAACTGTGGTTTACCTAAGGAGGAAACTAGTACACCCGAGTTGCCAACCACCCCGCAACCCGGGCTCAATAGTTTTCCGGCGGTTGTCTTCTAGAAGGACACACATTCACATAATGACCCCTTCTGCCACAAAAAAAAAAACATGCACCCCCCTTACACCGTACTACTGCAGCCCCCTTAGAACGAGAAGCGCCACCCAACTGCATAGGTTCTTCTAGAGACTCAGATTCTGGTGAGTCCAAATCTGAATTACCCTTGAATAGCGGCGATTCATTAAGTCTCTGGTGCAGGCGGCGGTCCACACGGATCGCAAGAGATATGGCTGCCTCCAGTGTAGTTGGTGTCTCCTGTAGGGCGAAGGCATCTTTTATATTATCAGATAGGCCCTGATAAAATTGACTGCGGAGTGCAGGGTCATTCCACATTGTGTCAGTAGCCCATCTCCGAAACTCAGAGCAGTACTCCTCTACTGGCCAGTCTCCCTGTGTAAGATGGCGTATTGTGGACTCAGCGAGGGAGACGCAGTCAGGATCATCATACACTTGACCTAAGGCTCGAAAAAACTCCTCCACAGTCCGTAACGGCAAAGCGTCAGCGGGAAGTGAAAATGCCCAGGCCTGAGGATCACCTTGTAGGAGCGATACTACAATTCCAACCCTCTGCTCCTCTGAACCTGAAGTGTGAGGATGCAACCTAAAATACAATTTACAGGCCTCCCTGAATGTAACAAATTTGTCACGCCCCCCTGAGAACCTGTCAGGTAACGCAATCTTCGGCTCCAGCGAAGCTTGTGGAGGTGTAGCAACCCCTGCAGTAGCCACTGGAGTGCGCTGTACAACTGACGAGCGGAGGTCAGCCACCTCTAGGCTGAGTTGCTGCATTTGTCCAGCTAAAGCAGCAATGGGGTCCATATTGGACCAAGAAAATTTTTATGGTCAGTGATACTGTCACGCCGTTAACGGCGATAAAGGGGCAGGACGGCGTACTGGGACCCGCACCTGTCCCTGCCACTGTAATAATGGGGCCTTGGCTTTCCCTTATCCCAGGGATACCTATGATGGTTAGGAGACCTGAGCCGCCAGCGTATCCCTGTCTCCTGTGCAGACCCTATCAGTGACCCCCTCTCCCCCCCAAGAGAGGTGGACTGCACCAGTGTAATAATACAACAAATAACAGGGTATACAGACAAGGTAACTAAAAGTCTCAAACTCACCAAATGCTCACACAACCACAGAGAAGGGAAGGGAAAAAACTAGGAAGGAAAACAGGTTTAACATGCAACCAAAACAGCAGACACCAATCTCTAAATTAACCTCCAACTCCCACACTACGCTCCTTCAAGCCAGGCAGTAAAACTGATCACTGACAATAGCTGAAGTCAGGACTGAGTCTATATAGAGGATCAGATTACAAAATCCCCTTCAGCTGAGAGATCCAGCTCTCAGCAACTCAGCAATAAGGTTAACTCCTGCACTGCTGGCACAAAGCAGCCAGGTCAGAAACAGGAGAAGAGCTTCTGTTCACTGTGTGTGAACGAGGCCCAGAGCGCTGCGGTTCTCTGGAACCTCTCTGTCGTGGTAGCCCTGTGACAATAGGATTATTGGAAAAGAATCCACTGAAGCAGAAGACAAATCCGTAACCCAATGGTTAATAAGTAATAAGAATGAATGTCAGCCTGGGGTGTTACATAGTGAGAAATGGAAGTGCTGACAACACAAGAATGTGACTGAATCTTGTATGTGACGGCTGTCTATTCGAAGAGCGCGTGTTGGTTCCTGATCGTGGCTGTTCTGGTGACAGGAGACATAAACCTAGTGAGCAGCATGTATCGGGGTCAGCTACTATGGTGGAAGCTGATAGAATGTGTAGTGAATGGGAGTAAGGGAAAATGAGGGAGGTGTTGATGAGGGGAATAATGCGATACAAAGAGCGTCGGCTGATCACTCAGGCTACAGAATGGAGGATCCATTGGAGGAGCACTCTGGATGCCAGAGACAACGAAAACTGGGGAACGAACTACACTAGTGATGAGCGAGCATACTCGGTAATGGTCGTTACTGGCCCAGCATCACTGTACTCGGCGAGCACCGAGCATTTCCGGGTTTGCTCGGCGGGAGTTCGGGTCCCCGCGCTGCATATTTGGTGCTCTTTAGGCTGGTTTCACATTTGCGTTTTTTGCCGCTGCGTTTTAGCGCAAAAAAAGCATGCGTTTTTTTTCTATATTTAACATTAAAAACGAATGCGTTTTTTTTGTATGCGTTTTGCCGCGTTTGACGACACATGCGTCTTTTCTATGCTTGCGTTTTGTTGCAGAAATGCAACATGCAGTAATTTCTAGAGGCGTTTTTTTGCCGCAAAAAAACATATTGCTGTCTTTGTAAACGCATGCGTTTTTAAGGACATGCGTTTGGTTGCGTTTTAATAGAAAAAAACAATAATACACACTGATAAGCCACCCACCACCATCAAGGTGATAAAGGGATCCAAACCCTAACCCTAACCCTGATAAGCCACCCCCCACCATCAAGGTGATAAAGGGATCCAAACCCTAACCTTAACCCTAACCCTGATAAGCCACCCCCCACCATCAAGGTGATAAAGGGATCCAAACCCTAACCCTAACCCTGATAAGCCACCCCCCACCATCAAGGTGATAAAGGGATCCAAACCCTAACCCTAACCCTGATAAGCCACCCCCCACCATCAAGGTGATAAAGGGATCCAAACCCTAACCTTAACCCTAACCCTGATAAGCCACCCCCCACCATCAAGGTGATAAAGGGATCCAAACCCTAACCCTAACCCTGATAAGCCACCCCCCACCATCAAGGTGATAAAGGGATCCAAACCCTAACCTTAACCCTAACCCTAAGCCACCCCCCACCATCAAGGTGATAAAGGGATCCTAAGCCTAACCCTAACCCTAACCCTGATAAGCCACCCCCCACCATCAAGATGATAAAGGGATCCAAACCCTACCCCTAACCCTACCCCTAACCCTAACCCTGATAAGCCACCCCCCACCATAAAGGTGATAAAGGGACCCTAACCCTACCCCTAACCCTAACCCCAACCCTAGCTATTTCTATAAATAGTGGGTTTTCTAGATAATTTTGATGATTGGCAGCTGTCACACACTTCTCAGCATGCGTTTCAAAAACGCAAACGCAGGAAAAACGCATGTAAACGCGTCAAAACGCCGTGTTTTTTTACCGCATGAGAAAACGCATGCGTCTAAAAAACGCAGCGCTTGCACGCGTTTACATGCGTTTTTTCACCACCTGCGTTTGCGTTTTAAACGCTGCGTTTTTAAACGCAAATGTGAAACTAGCCTTAGAGAGCCAATAAACATGCAGGGATTGTCTGCCACGCACTGTAAGGCTGTGTGCACAAGATGCGGATTTAGTGCGGATCCGCAGCGTTTTTTTCCGCACAGAAACGCTGCAGTTCCGCAAAGTGATTTACAGTACAATGTACATCAATTGAAAAAAAAAATGCTGTGCTAATGGTGAGGAAAAATCCGCATGAAAACCGATGCGGATCAAAAGAAGTAACATGTCACTTTTGTGTGGAACTGCAGCGTTTCTGAACCCTTCCATTATAGAAATCCGCAGGGTAAAAAACGCTGAAAATCCACACAAAATCCGCAACTAAAACGCACAAAATCCGCATAAAAAAGCGTCAAATCTGCACCTGCGTTTTCTGCCAGGAGATGCGGATTTTGTGCAGAAAATTCTGCACCTCAATCCGCAACGTGTGCACATAGCCTAATGCCATAGCCATGTTGGTTGTGGCATTACAGTGATTGGCTGGCCGCACAGCATCATCAGGTCTATAAGAGACCTGGCATCGCCCTGCTCGTCACATTGATCTCCGGATTCAGACAGTGTAGGGAGAGCTTCTGCGGAGATCGGGTCAGTTGTGGAGGGTTTTTGCAGCGCCCCAGAGTCCTGGTCGTTGCAGTAATGTTATTCTTCCACCAGGGGGAGTTATGTTGCGTCTGAGGGCAAGGAAGGAGATTCTTCTGTCCAGGTATCACAACCACAAAACACACTTCACACTCCAGTCCACCAGGGGGAGCTAAGCTTCTATCTATTAGGGCACTCCTCACACTTAGGTAAAACTGGTGGGTTGGATAGGAAGTTAGACAGAAGCTGACTGGAGGGAGTAGGAGATAGTCAGTCAGTCAGTCAGTCACGTCCCGACCGAGTTTGGCAGAGGCTGGTTGGAGTGGGTTCCAGCTCCATTTGCTTGTTGATGCTGCAGACTACAGCCAGATCCTTTTCATAGTTCAGCATAAAAATCCAGCTATTTTACACGGGTTTGCCCGTCCCAGCGATCATATCTGAGTGCGCAGAAAATTCTGCCAATTTGTGTGGTACTGTAAAAAAATTTTGGAGTGTTTTATCCAATTTCTTGACACGATTTTTCTGCCCAAAAAATGTTTAGCTGCCAAAAAAACATTTGGCAACAGGTCAAATATTTTAAACTGAGTTTTGTACGCCTCTCAGATTGCATATTATTGCGCTCAAAATTGTGCCATTTCAGGGCTCCATAGAATTTTTTTTTTTGTTGTGCCATTGTCTACTTATTGACACAATTTTCCTGGCCAAAACAAAAAAATACAGGCCTGATATTTGAAAGTGGGCTATCTGTCACATGCCTCATCTATCTGTGGGCTACAAATTGTGGCATTTGAGGCTTCCATTGAACTTTTTTTGCTGTGTCTTACCCTATTTCTATACACAATTTTGCTGTACAAAATAAAAATACAGGCCACATATTTTACAGTGTGGTATCTCCGTGACACGCCTCATCTATCTATAGGCTACAAATTGTGGCATTTGAGGCTTCCATTCACCTTTTTTGCATATTCCTCACCCTGATCCTCCTTCCTCCCACCATGCTGAGTGCCCAGAGACAACTGATCCCACACTTGAACACTCTGAAGAGCTGCTCACTTTTCCATTTATAGATTCAGGCCTCTCGCCCGGTCCACTTGAAGCGGGACAAGATGAGATTCCATGTAGGCATACTCAAATATCTGAGCAGCCACGATCACACGAAGGCGACAGTGGGAACGTGTCACAAGAGGTGGACGATGATGATACATAATTACCAAAAGGTCAGGAGGAGGACAAGGGTGCAGAAGTGGAAGACGAGGTGGTGCATGATATAGTAACTGACCCAATCTGGCAGGAGGACATGCAGAGCTATGACAGCAGCACACAGGGGGGGGGGAGGCTGTTGTGAATTCCGTTCTCGGACTCCCTCCTGTGGTCATGAATGGTACTTTGGTTAGTTCTGCTCTTGGACTCCCTCTGGTGGCTTCGAGCGGAACTGCTGGTCACTGAGGTTGGCTTTATCAGCTGCTCTCGTTTATTGTTATGCTGGCTTCCCTATTTAACTCCACTCAGATCGTTACTTCATGCCAGCTGTCAATGTCTCAGTATTGGTTCAGATCTCTCTTGGACTTCTCTGAGGACCTGTCTACTCTGTTGTGAATTTGCGTTTTGCTCCCTCTAGTGGTCATTAGTGATTTGACTCTGGAGCTTCTGTCTTCTCCTATATGCTCACCTGGGCCGTTAGTTCAGGGGCGTTGCTATATAAGCTCTCTGGACCTTCAGTTCAATGCCTGGCATCGTTGAAATCAGAGCTAATCTGTTGTGCTCTTGTGTACTGATCCTGGTTCCTGCTTGTTAAAGCTAAGTCTCTTCCTTGCTTTTTGCTTTTGTTTTGTTTTGTATTTTTGTCCAGCTTGTTCCAATCTGTATCCTGACCTTTGCTGGAAGCTCTAGGGGGCTGGTGTTCTCCCCCCGGACCGTTAGACGGTTCGGGGGTTCTTGAATCTCCAGCGTGGATTTTTATAGGGTTTTTGTTGACCAAATAAGTTATCTTGCTTTATTCTGCTATTAGTAAGCTGGCCTCTCTTTGCTGAACCTGGTTCATTTCTGTGTTTGTCATTTCCTCTTACCTCACCGTTATTATTTGTGGGGGGCTTGTATCTTGCTTTGGGGTCCCTTTCTCTGGAGGCAAGAGAGGTCTTTGTTTTCTTCTCCTAGGGGTAGTTAGATTCTCCGGCTGGCGCGAGTCATCTAGCGATCACCGTAGGCATGATCCCCGGCTACTTCTAGTGTTGGCGTTAGGAGTAGATATTTGGTCAACCCAGTTACCACTGCCCTATGAGCTGGATTTTTGTATCTCGCAGACTTACACGTACCTCTGAAACCCTGTCCACTGGGGTCATAACAGTATGCCAGGCCAGTATTGAATGTTTGATGCATTGCAGAAGTGGGATTATAAGAAAGAAAATTTTGAGTTTTTTTTTTCCCTCTCTCATTATTTTTTTTTTTTTTTTTTTTCTTTTCCCCTTTACCTCAGAGTGGCTTAAGCTTGCTGCAGACATGAATGTCCAGACCTTGATTACAAGTGTGGACCAGCTTGCTGCTCGTGTGCAGGGTATACAAGATTATGTTATCAGAAATCCTAGGTCTGAACCCAAGATACCGATTCCTGAACCGTTTTCAGGAGACCGATTTAAGTTTAGGAATTTCAGGAATAATTGTAAATTGTTTTTGTCCCTGAGACCCTGTTCGTCTGGAGACTCTGCTCAACAAGTAAAAATTGTTATTTCATTCTTACGGGGTGACCCTCAAGATTGGGCTTTTTCGTTGGCGCCAGGAGATCCGGCATTGGCTGATATTGATGCGTTTTTTCTGGCGCTCGGTTTACTTTATGAGGAACCCAATCTTGAGATTCAGGCAGAAAAAGCTTTGCTGGCTATGTCTCAGGGCCAGGACGAGGCTGAAGTGTATTGCCAAAAATTTCGGAAATGGTCCGTGCTGACACATTGGAACGAGTGTGCACTGGCTGCTAATTTTAGAAATGGCCTTTCTGAAGCCATTAAGAATGTTATGGTGTGTTTTCCTATTCCCACAGGTCTGAATGATACCATGGCCCTGGCTATTCAAATTGACCGGCGGTTGCGGGAGCGCAAAACCGCAAATTCCCTCATGGTGTTGTCTGAACGGACACCTGATTTGATGCAATGTGATAGAAAAACCGCAAATTCCCTCATGGTGTTGTCTGAACGGACACCTGATTTGATGCAATGTGATAGAATCCTGACTAGAAATGAGAGGAAAATTCATAGACGCCGGAATGGCTTGTGCTACTACTGTGGTGATTCTACACATGTTGTCTCAGCATGCTCTAAACGTATAACTAAGGTTGTTAGTCCTGTCACCGTTGGTAATTTGCATCCTAAGTTTATTCTGTCTGTAACTTTGATTTGCTCACTGTCATCTTATCCTGTCATGGCGTTTGTAGATTCAGGTGCTGCCCTGAGTCTTATGGATCTCTCATTTGCTAAGCGCTGTGGTTTTATTCTTGAACCATTAGAAAATCCTATACCTCTTAGGGGTATTGATGCTACGCCATTAGCAGAAAATAAACCGCAGTATTGGACACAAGTTACCATGTGCATGACTCCTGAACACCGCGAGGTGATAAGTTTTCTAGTTTTGCATAAAATGCATGATGTGGTTGTTTTGGGGCTGCCATGGTTACAGACCCATAATCCAGTCCTGGACTGGAAGGCTATGTCATTGTCAAGTTGGGGCTGTCGTGGTATTCATGAGGATTCCCTGCCTGTGTCTATTGCTTCTTCTACGCCTTCGGAAGTTCCGGAGTATTTGTCTGATTATCAGGATGTCTTTAGCGAGTCCAGGTCCAGTGCATTGCCTCCTCTGTTGTGAAATTGGATTTTGGGCTCCCCCGGTGGCCACTGGTGGAATTGAACTTGTGTGCATCATCCCCTCTGTTCACCTGTTCCCATCAGGATGTGGGAGTCGCTATTTAACCTTGCTCCTCTGTCACTTCCATGCCGGTCAACATTGTAATCAGAAGCCTTTCTGTGCATGTTCCTGCTGCTAGACAACTCCCAGATAAGTTGGACTTTAGTCCTCGTTTGTTTTTGCATTTTGTTCCAGTTCACAGCTGTAGTTTCGTTTCTGTGTCTGGAAAGCTCTTGTGATCTGAAATTGCCACTCTGATGTTATGAGTTAATACTAGAGTCTTAAAGTAATTTCAGGATGGCGTTTTGATAGGGTTTTCAGCTGACCATGAAAGTGCCCTTTCTGTCTTCCTGCTATCTAGTAAGCGGACCTCAATTTTGCTAAACCTATTTTCATACTACGTTTGTCATTTCATCTAAAATCACCGCCAATATATGTGGGGGCCTCTGTCTGCCTTTCGGGGAAATTTCTCTAGAGGTGAGCCAGGACTATATTTTCCTCTGCCAGGATTAGTTAGTCCTCCGGCCGGCGCTGGGCGTCTAGGGATAAAACTACCCGGCTACTGTTAGTTGTGCGGCAGGTTTAGTTCATGGTCAGTTTTGTTCCCATCCTTCCAAGAGCTAGTTCTATGTTTGCTGGGCTATGTTCTCTTGCCATTGAGAACCATAACAGTTTGACCGGCCCGAAAGGGTTAAATTAATTGACTGAGAAAGGAGAGAAAAGAGAAGTCTGCTGAAGATTTTTTTTTTTTTTTTTTCCCTTCAGTTCTGAGTGTGCTTGTAATTGAATTTCTTGCAAGTCTGCCTATATTGCAGCCTTTCTCTCTCTCTCTCCTTCTAATCTTGGAATGGCTCTGTGTTCACCTGTTTAAAATGGATATTCAGAGTTTAGCTGCAGGTTTGAATAATCTCACCACGAAAGTTCAAAATTTACAAGATTTTGTTGTTCAGGTTCCTATATCTGAACCTAGAATTCCTTTGCCTGAATTTTTCTCAGGGAATAGATCTTGCTTTCAAAATTTCAAAAATAATTGCAAGTTGTTTTTGTCCCTGAAATCTCGCTCTGCTGGAGATCCTGCTCAGCAGGTCAGGATTGTGATTTCCTTGCTCCGGGGCGACCCTCAGGATTGGGCTTTTGCATTGGCTCCAGGGGATCCTGCGTTGCTCAATGTGGATGCGTTTTTTCTGGCCTTGGGGTTGCTTTATGAGGAACCTCAGTTAGAACTTCAGGCGGAAAAGGCCTTGTTGTCCCTATCTCAGGGGCAAGACGAAGCTGAAATATACTGCCAGAAATTCCGTAAATGGGCTGTGCTTACTCAGTGGAATGAGTGCGCCCTGGCGGCGAATTTCAGAGAGGGTCTCTCTGATGCCATTAAGGATGTTATGGTGGGGTTCCCTGTGCCTGCGGGTCTGAATGAGTCCATGACAATGGCTATCCAGATCGATAGGCGTCTGCGGGAGCGCAAACCTGTGCACCATTTGGCGGTGTCTACTGAGAAGACACCAGAGATGCAATGTGATAGAATTCTGTCCAGAAGTGAACGGCAGAATTTTAGACGAAAAAATGGGTTGTGCTTCTATTGCGGTGATTCAACTCATGTTATATCAGCATGCTCTAAGCGTACTAAGAAGCTTGATAAGTCTGTTTCAATTGGCACTTTACAGTCTAAGTTTATTCTATCTGTGACCCTGATTTGTTCTTTATCATCTATTACCGCGGATGCCTATTTCGACTCTGGCGCCGCTTTGAGTCTTATGGATTGGTCCTTTGCCAAACGCTGTGGGTATGATTTGGAGCCTCTTGAAACTCCTATACCCCTGAAGGGGATTGACTCCACCCCATTGGCTAGCAATAAACCACAATACTGGACACAAGTAACTATGCGGATTAATCCGGATCACCAGGAGATTATTCGCTTTCTTGTGCTGTATAACCTACATGATGTGTTGGTGCTTGGATTGCCATGGCTGCAATCTCATAACCCAGTCCTTGACTGGAAAGCTATGTCTGTGTTAAGCTGGGGATGTAAGGGGACGCATGGGGATGTACCTGTGGTTTCCATTTCATCATCTATTCCCTCTGAGATTCCTGAATTCTTGACGGAATATCGTGACGTTTTTGAAGAACCTAAGCTTGGTTCATTACCTCCGCACCGGGAGTGCGATTGTGCCATAGATTTGATTCCGGGTAGTAAATACCCTAAGGGTCGTTTATTTAATCTGTCTGTGCCTGAACATGCTGCTATGCGAGAATATATAAAGGAGTCCTTGGAAAAGGGACATATTCGTCCTTCGTCATCTCCCTTAGGAGCCGGTTTTTTCTTTGTGGCTAAGAAAGATGGCTCTTTGAGGCCGTGTATTGATTATCGGCTTTTGAATAAAATCACGGTTAAATATCAATATCCGTTGCCACTGATGACTGATTTGTTTGCTCGCATAAAGGGGGCCAAGTGGTTCTCTAAGATAGATCTCCGTGGGGCGTATAATTTGGTGCGAATTAAGCAGGGGGATGAGTGGAAAACCGCATTTAATACGCCCGAGGGCCACTTTGAGTATTTGGTGATGCCTTTTGGTCTTTCAAATGCCCCTTCAGTCTTTCAGTCCTTTATGCATGACATTTTCCGTGATTATTTGGATAAATTTATGATTGTGTATCTGGATGATATTTTGATTTTTTCGGATGACTGGGACTCTCATGTCCAGCAGGTCAGGAGGGTTTTTCAGGTTTTGCGGTCTAATTCCTTGTGTGTGAAGGGTTCTAAGTGCGTTTTTGGGGTTCAAAAGATTTCCTTTTTGGGATATATTTTTTCCCCCTCTTCCATCGAGATGGATCCTGTCAAGGTTCAGGCTATTTGTGATTGGACGCAGCCCTCTTCTCTTAAGAGTCTTCAGAAATTTTTGGGCTTTGCTAACTTTTATCGTCGATTTATTGCTGGTTTCTCTGATGTTGTTAAGCCATTGACTGATTTGACTAAGAAGGGTGCTGATGTTGCTGATTGGTCCCCTGCTGCTGTGGAGGCCTTTCGGGAGCTTAAGCGCCGCTTTTCTTCCGCCCCTGTGTTGCGTCAGCCTGATGTTGCTCTTCCTTTTCAGGTTGAGGTCGACGCTTCTGAAATCGGAGCTGGGGCGGTTTTGTCGCAGAGAAGTTCCGATTGCTCCGTGATGAGACCTTGTGCTTTTTTCTCGCGTAAATTTTCGCCCGCCGAGCGGAATTATGATGTTGGGAATCGGGAGCTTTTGGCCATGAAGTGGGCTTTTGAGGAGTGGCGTCATTGGCTTGAGGGGGCTAGACATCAGGTGGTGGTATTGACTGACCACAAAAATCTAATTTATCTTGAGTCCGCCAGACGCCTGAATCCTAGACAGGCGCGCTGGTCGTTGTTTTTCTCTTGGTTTAATTTTGTGGTGTCCTACCTGCCGGGTTCTAAGAATGTTAAGGCGGATGCCCTTTCTAGGAGTTTTGAGCCTGACTCCCCTGGTAATTCTGAACCTACAGGTATCCTTAAGGATGGAGTGATATTGTCTGCCGTTTCTCCAGACCTGCGACGGGCCTTGCAGGAGTTTCAGGCGGATAGACCTGATCGTTGCCCACCTGGTAGACTGTTTGTTCCTGATGATTGGACCAGTAAAGTCATTTCTGAGGTTCATTCTTCTGCGTTGGCAGGTCATCCTGGAATCTTTGGTACCAGGGATTTGGTGGCAAGGTCCTTCTGGTGGCCTTCCCTGTCTCGAGATGTGCGAGGCTTCGTGCAGTCTTGTGACGTTTGTGCTCGGGCCAAGCCTTGTTGTTCTCGGGCTAGTGGATTGTTGTTGCCCTTGCCTATCCCGAAGAGGCCCTGGACGCACATCTCGATGGATTTTATTTCGGATCTTCCTGTTTCTCAGAAGATGTCTGTCATCTGGGTGGTGTGTGACCGTTTCTCTAAGATGGTCCATTTGGTTCCCCTGCCTAAGTTGCCTTCTTCTTCCGAGTTGGTTCCTCTGTTTTTTCAAAATGTGGTCCGTTTGCATGGTATTCCGGAGAATATCGTTTCTGACAGAGGAACCCAATTCGTGTCTAGATTTTGGCGAGCATTCTGTGCTAGGATGGGCATAGATTTGTCTTTCTCGTCTGCTTTCCATCCTCAGACTAATGGCCAGACCGAGCGGACGAATCAGACCTTGGAGACATATTTGAGGTGTTTTGTGTCTGCAGATCAGGATGATTGGGTTGCTTTTTTGCCTTTAGCGGAGTTTGCCCTCAATAATTGGGCCAGCTCTGCCACCTTGGTGTCTCCTTTTTTCTGTAATTCGGGGTTTCATCCTCGATTTTCTTCTGGTCAGGTGGAATCTTCGGATTGTCCTGGAGTGGATGCTGTGGTGGAGAGGTTGCATCAGATTTGGGGGCAGGTGGTGGACAATTTGAAGTTGTCCCAGGAGAAGACTCAGCTTTTTGCCAACCGCCAGCGTCGGGTTGGTCCTCGGCTTTGTGTTGGGGACTTGGTGTGGTTGTCTTCTCGTTTTGTCCCTATGAGGGTTTCTTCTCCTAAGTTTAAGCCTCGGTTCATCGGCCCGTACAAGATATTGGAGATTCTTAACCCTGTGTCCTTCCGTTTGGTCCTCCCTGCATCTTTTTCTATTCATAATGTTTTTCATCGGTCATTATTGCGCAGGTATGAGGTACCGGTTGTGCCTTCCGTTGAGCCTCCTGCTCCGGTGTTGGTTGAGGGCGAGTTGGAGTACGTTGTGGAAAAAATCTTGGACTCCCGTGTTTCCAGACGGAAACTCCAGTATCTGGTCAAATGGAAGGGATACGGTCAGGAGGATAATTCTTGGGTGACTGCCTCTGATGTTCATGCCTCCGATCTGGTCCGTGCCTTTCAAAGGGCTCATCCTGATCGCCCTGGTGGTTCTGGTGAGGGTTCGGTGCCCCCTCCTTGAGGGGGGGGTACTGTTGTGAAATTGGATTTTGGGCTCCCCCGGTGGCCACTGGTGGAATTGAACTTGTGTGCATCATCCCCTCTGTTCACCTGTTCCCATCAGGATGTGGGAGTCGCTATTTAACCTTGCTCCTCTGTCACTTCCATGCCGGTCAACATTGTAATCAGAAGCCTTTCTGTGCATGTTCCTGCTGCTAGACAACTCCCAGATAAGTTGGACTTTAGTCCTCGTTTGTTTTTGCATTTTGTTCCAGTTCACAGCTGTAGTTTCGTTTCTGTGTCTGGAAAGCTCTTGTGATCTGAAATTGCCACTCTGATGTTATGAGTTAATACTAGAGTCTTAAAGTAATTTCAGGATGGCGTTTTGATAGGGTTTTCAGCTGACCATGAAAGTGCCCTTTCTGTCTTCCTGCTATCTAGTAAGCGGACCTCAATTTTGCTAAACCTATTTTCATACTACGTTTGTCATTTCATCTAAAATCACCGCCAATATATGTGGGGGCCTCTGTCTGCCTTTCGGGGAAATTTCTCTAGAGGTGAGCCAGGACTATATTTTCCTCTGCCAGGATTAGTTAGTCCTCCGGCCGGCGCTGGGCGTCTAGGGATAAAACGCAGGCTACGCTACCCGGCTACTGTTAGTTGTGCGGCAGGTTTAGTTCATGGTCAGTTTTGTTCCCATCCTTCCAAGAGCTAGTTCTATGTTTGCTGGGCTATGTTCTCTTGCCATTGAGAACCATAACACTCCTCATAGGGAATGTGACTGTGCAATAGATTTGATTCCAGGCAGTAAATTTCCTAAGGGAAGACTGTTTAATCTGTCGGTACCTGAACATACCGCTATGCGTTCATATATCAAGGAGTCTCTGGAGAAAGGACACATCCGTCCGTCTTCTTCCCCTCTTGGTGCGGGATTCTTTTTTGTGGCTAAAAAGGACGGATCTTTGAGGCCTTGTATTGACTATCGGCTTTTAAATAAGATCACTGTCAAATTTCAGTATCCTTTGCCGCTGTTGTCTGACTTGTTTGCCCGGATTAAAGGTGCCAAGTGGTTCACCAAGATAGACCTTCGTGGTGCGTACAACCTTGTGCGCATTAAGCAAGGTGATGAATGGAAAACCGCATTCAATACGCCCGAAGGTCATTTTGAGTACTTGGTGATGCCTTTTGGGCTCTCTAATGCCCCTTCAGTTTTTCAGTCCTTTATGCATGACATTTTTCGTAACTATCTGGATAAATTTTTGATCATTTATCTGGATGATATTCTGGTTTTTTCTGATAATTGGGACTCGCATGTGGAGCAGGTCAGGATGGTCTTTAAAATTTTGCGTGAAAATTCTCTGTTTGTCAAGGGCTCAAAGTGTCTTTTTGGTGTACAGAAGGTTCCCTTTTTGGGGTTCATTTTTTCTCCTTCTGCTGTGGAGATGGACCCAGTCAAGGTTCGAGCTATTCTTGATTGGACTCAGCCCTCGTCAGTTAAGAGTCTTCAGAAGTTCTTAGGTTTCGCTAACTTCTACCGTCGTTTTATCGCTAATTTTTCTAGCATTGTGAAACCTTTGACGGATATGACCAAGAAGGGCTCCGATGTGGCTAATTGGGCTCCTGCTGCCGTGGAGGCTTTCCAGGAGTTGAAACGTCGGTTTACTTCGGCGCCAGTTTTGTGCCAGCCTGATGTCTCGCTTCCCTTTCAGGTTGTGGTGGATGCTTCAGAGATTGGAGCAGGGGCCGTTTTGTCGCAGAGAGGCCCTGGTTGCTCTGTTATGAGACCTTGCGCCTTTTTCTCTAGGAAGTTTTCGCCTGCTGAGCGAAATTATGATGTGGGCAATCGGGAGTTGTTGGCCATGAAATGGGCATTTGAGGAGTGGCGTCATTGGCTCGAGGGTGCTAAGCATCGTGTGGTGGTCTTGACTGATCACAAAAATCTGATGTATCTCGAGTCTGCTAAACGCCTGAATCCTAGACAGGCCCGCTGGTCATTGTTTTTCTCCCGTTTTGACTTCGTTGTTTCGTATTTACCAGGTTCAAAGAATGTGAAGGCCGATGCTCTTTCCAGGAGCTTTGTGCCTGATGCTCCTGGAGTCGCTGAACCTGTTGGTATTCTTAAGGATGGAGTTATCTTGTCAGCTATTTCTCCAGATCTGCGACGTGTGTTGCAGAGATTTCAGGCTGATAGGCCTGATTCTTGTCCACCTGACAGACTGTTTGTGCCTGATAAGTGGACCAGCAGAGTCATTTCCGAGGTTCATTCCTCGGTGTTGGCAGGTCACCCAGGAATTTTTGGCACCAGAGATCTGGTGGCCAGATCCTTTTGGTGGCCTTCCTTGTCAAGGGATGTGCGGTCATTTGTACAGTCCTGTGGGACTTGTGCTCGAGCTAAGCCTTGCTGTTCTCATGCCAGCGGGTTGCTCTTGCCCTTGCCTGTCCCTAAGAGACCTTGGACACATATCTCCATGGATTTCATTTCTGATCTTCCGGTGTCTCAAGGCATGTCTGTTATCTGGGTGATATGTGATCGCTTCTCCAAGATGGTCCATTTGGTTCCTTTGCCTAAGCTGCCTTCCTCTTCCGATCTGGTTCCTGTGTTTTTCCAGAACGTGGTTCGTTTGCACGGCATCCCTGAGAATATTGTGTCAGACAGAGGATCCCAGTTCGTTTCCAGATTCTGGCGATCCTTTTGTAGTAGGATGGGCATTGATTTGTCGTTTTCGTCTGCTTTCCATCCTCAGACTAATGGACAGACGGAGCGAACTAATCAGACTTTGGAGGCTTATTTGAGGTGTTTTGTCTCTGCTGATCAGGACGATTGGGTGACCTTTTTGCCGTTGGCTGAGTTTGCCCTTAATAATCGGGCTAGTTCCGCCACTTTGGTTTCGCCGTTTTTCTGCAACTCTGGTTTCCACCCTCGTTTTTCTTCGGGTCATGTGGAACCTTCTGACTGTCCTGGGGTGGATTCTGTGGTGGATAGGTTGCAGCGGATCTGGAATCTTGTGGTGGACAACTTGAAGTTGGCACAGGAGAGGGCTCAGCGCTTTGCCAACCGCCGCCGCGGTGTGGGTCCCCGACTACGTGTTGGGGATTTGGTGTGGCTTTCTTCCCGCTTTGTTCCTATGAAGGTTTCCTCTCCCAAATTTAAACCTCGTTTTATTGGTCCTTACAAGATATTGGAAATCCTTAATCCTGTATCCTTTCGTCTGGATCTTCCTGTGTCGTTTGCTATCCACAACGTGTTTCATAGGTCCTTGTTGCGGCGGTACGTTGTGCCTGTAGTTCCTTCTGCTGAGCCTCCTGCTCCGGTGTTGGTTGAGGGCGAGTTGGAGTACGTGGTGGAGAAGATCTTGGATTCTCGTCTCTCCAGGCGGAGGCTTCAGTACCTGGTTAAGTGGAAGGGCTATGGTCAGGAAGATAATTCCTGGGTGGTCGCCTCTGATGTTCATGCGGCCGATTTAGTTCGTGCCTTTCACGCCGCTCATCCTGATCGCCCTGGTGGTCGTGGTGAGGGTTCGATGACCCCTCACTAAGGGGGGGGTACTGTTGTGAATTTGCGTTTTGCTCCCTCTAGTGGTCATTAGTGATTTGACTCTGGAGCTTCTGTCTTCTCCTATATGCTCACCTGGGCCGTTAGTTCAGGGGCGTTGCTATATAAGCTCTCTGGACCTTCAGTTCAATGCCTGGCATCGTTGAAATCAGAGCTAATCTGTTGTGCTCTTGTGTACTGATCCTGGTTCCTGCTTGTTAAAGCTAAGTCTCTTCCTTGCTTTTTGCTTTTGTTTTGTTTTGTATTTTTGTCCAGCTTGTTCCAATCTGTATCCTGACCTTTGCTGGAAGCTCTAGGGGGCTGGTGTTCTCCCCCCGGACCGTTAGACGGTTCGGGGGTTCTTGAATCTCCAGCGTGGATTTTTATAGGGTTTTTGTTGACCAAATAAGTTATCTTGCTTTATTCTGCTATTAGCAAGCTGGCCTCTCTTTGCTGAACCTGGTTCATTTCTGTGTTTGTCATTTCCTCTTACCTCACCGTTATTATTTGTGGGGGGCTTGTATCTTGCTTTGGGGTCCCTTTCTCTGGAGGCAAGAGAGGTCTTTGTTTTCTTCTCCTAGGGGTAGTTAGATTCTCCGGCTGGCGCGAGTCATCTAGCGATCACCGTAGGCATGATCCCCGGCTACTTCTAGTGTTGGCGTTAGGAGTAGATATTTGGTCAACCCAGTTACCACTGCCCTATGAGCTGGATTTTTGTATCTCGCAGACTTACACGTACCTCTGAGACCCTGTCCACTGGGGTCATAACACTACTCCAGCAGAAGCTAAGTCTTTGCTAGTTCATTTGTTGTTACTGCTTCCTGAATATATTTCTAAGTACTGCTAATTTCTAGTCCAGCCTGCTATCATGATATTCCCTTGCTAGCTGGAAGCTCTGGGGGTGCAGAGTGGCACCTCCACACCGTGAGTCGGTGTGGGGAGTCTTTTTGCTTACTCTGCGTGTTTTTTTGTAGTCTTTTGTGCTGACCGCATAGTTCCCTTTTCTTTCCTCTGACTATTTAGTGAAATCTGGCCTCCCTTGCTAAAACCTGTTTCATTCCTGTGTTTGTGACTTTCCTCTTAACTCACAGTCAATATATGTGGGGGTCTGCCTTTACCTTTGGGGAATTTCTCTGAGGCAAGGTTAGGCTCTATTTCTATCTTTAGGGGTAGTTAGCTCTTAGGCTGTGAAGAGGCGTGTAGGGAGAGTTAGGTACGCTCCACGGCTATTTCTAGTGTGTGTGATAGGAGTAGGGTTTGCGGTCAGCAGAGTTCCCACTTCCCCAGAGCTAGTCCCGATTTTGAGTTTACTCATCAGGTCATTCCGGTTGCTCCTAACCACCAGGTCCATAACAGTACAGCTGGCCATAAAGTGTTAATGCATCTCAAAAGAGGGATAAGAGAAGTTCTGAACCCATTTTTTTTTCTTTGCAGTGTGTTTTGTCTCTCTTTTCCCCTTAACCTTTGGGTGGTTCAGGACTCAGGTGTAGATATGGATATTCAAGGTCTGTCCTCTTGTGTGAATCATCTCACTGCAAGGGTACAAAGCATTCAAGATTATGTAGTTCAGAATCCGATGTTAGAGCCTAGAATTCCAATTCCTGATTTGTTTTCTGGGGATAGATCTAAGTTTCTGAATTTCAAAAATAATTGTAAACTGTTTCTTGCTTTGAAACCCCGCTCCTCTGATGACCCCATTCAGCAAGTAAAAATTATTATTTCTTTGTTGCGTGGCGACCCTCAAGACTGGGCATTCTCTCTTGCGCCAGGAGATCCTGCATTGCTTAATGTAGATGCGTTTTTTCTGGCGCTTGGATTGCTTTATGACGAACCGAATTCAGTGGATCAGGCAGAGAAAATCTTGCTAGCTTTGTGTCAGGGTCAGGATGAAGCGGAGATATATTGTCAGAAGTTTAGAAAATGGTCTGTGCTTACTCAATGGAATGAGTGTGCTCTGGCAGCAATTTTTAGAAAGGGTCTTTCTGAAGCCCTTAAGGATGTTATGGTGGGATTCCCCACACCTGCTGGTCTGAATGAATCAATGTCCTTGGCCATCCAAATTGATCGGCGTTTGCGCGAGCGCAAAATTGTGCACCATTTGGCGGTGTCCTCTGAGCAGAGGCCTGAGCTTATGCAATGTGATAGAACTTTGACCAGAACTGAACGGCAAGAACACAGACGTCAGAATAGGCTGTGTTTTTACTGTGGTGACCCCACTCATGCTATCTCTGATTGTCCTAAGCGCACTAAGCGGTTCGCTAGGTCTGTCACCATTGGTACTGTACAGCCTAAATTTCTTTTGTCTGTTACTCTGATTTGCTCTTTGTCATCCTACTCGGTTATGGCATTTGTGGATTCAGGCGCTGCCCTGAATTTGATGGACTTGGAGTTTGCCAGGCGCTGTTGTTTTTTCTTGGAGCCTTTGCAGTATCCTATTCCATTAAGGGGAATTGATGCCATGCCGTTGGCCAAGAATAAACCTCAGTACTGGACTCAGTTGACCATGTGCATGGCGCCTGCACATCAGGAAGATATTCACTTTTTGGTGTTGCATAATTTGCATGATGTGGTCGTGTTGGGTTTGCCATGGCTACAGGTTCATAATCCAGTATTGGATTGGAAATCAATGTCTGTGTCTAGTTGGGGTTGTCAAGGGGTACATGGCGATGTTCCGTTGGTGTCAATTTCTGCTTCCACTCCTTCTGAAGTCCCTGAGTTTCTGTCTGATTACCAGGATGTATTTGATGAGCCCAAATCCAGTGTCCTACCCCCTCATAGGGAAGTGGTAGTAAGTTTCCTAAGGGCCGACTTTTCAATTTATCTGTGCCAGAGCACGCCGCTATGCGGAGTTATATAAAGGAGTCCTTGGAGAAAGGGCATATTCGCCTGTCTTCATCACCGTTGGGAGCAGGGTTCTTTTTTGTGGCCAAGAAGGATGGTTCTCTGAGACCCTGTATAGATTACCGCCTTCTCAATAAAATCACGGTCAAATTTCAGTACCCTTTGCCTCTGCTGTCTGATTTGTTTGCTCGGATTAAGGGGGCTAGTTGGTTCACCAAGATAGATCTTCGAGGGGCGTATAACCTTGTGCGTATTAAACAGGGCGATGAATGGAAAACAGCATTTAATACGCCCGAGGGCCATTTTGAGTACCTGGTAATGCCATTCGGGCTTTCAAATGCTCCATCTGTGTTTCAGTCCTTTATGCATGACATCTTCCGAAAGTATCTGGATAGATTCATGATTGTATATTTGGATGATATTTTGGTCTTTTCGGATGATTGGGAGTCTCATGTGAAACAGGTCAGAATGGTATTCCAGGTCCTTCATGCTAATTCCTTGTTTGTGAAGGGGTCTAAATGTCTCTTCGGAGTTCAGAAGGTTTCCTTTTTGGGCTTCATTTTTTCCCCTTCTACTATCGAGATGGATCCTGTTAAAGTTCAGGCCATTTATCATTGGACTCAACCTACATCTGTGAAGAGCCTCCAGAATTTCCTGGGCTTTGCTAATTTTTACCGTCGCTTCATCGCTAATTTTTCTAGTGTGGTTAAACCTTTGACTGATTTGACAAAGAAAGGTGCTGATGTGGTGAATTGGTCCTCTGCGGCCGTTGAGGCTTTTCAGGAGCTGAAACGTCGTTTTTCTTCGGCCCCTGTGTTGCGTCAGCCAGATGTTTCGCTCCCTTTTCAGGTCGAGGTTGATGCTTCTGAGATTGGAGCAGGGGCTGTTTTGTCTCAAAGAAGTTCTGATGGCTCTGTGATGAAGCCATGTGCCTTCTTTTCAAGAAAGTTTTTGCCTGCTGAGCGTAATTATGATGTTGGCAATCGGGAGCTGCTAGCTATGAAGTGGGCATTCGAGGAGTGGCGACATTGGCTTGAGGGAGCCAAGCACCGCGTGGTGGTCTTGACGGATCACAAAAATCTGACTTATCTCGAGTCTGCCAAGCGGTTGAATCCTAGACAGGCTCGATGGGCGCTGTTTTTCTCCCGTTTCGATTTTGTGGTCTCATACCTTCCAGGTTCTAAGAATGTGAAGGCGGATGCCCTTTCTAGGAGTTTTGTGCCTGATTCTCCGGGAGTCCCTGAGCCGGCTGGTATTCTCAAAGAGTGGGTAATTCTGTCTGCCATCTCCCCTGATTTGCGGCTGGTGCTGCAGGAGTTTCAGGCTGATAGACCTGACCGTTGTCCAGCGGAGAAACTGTTTGTCCCTGATAGATGGACTAGCAGAGTTATTTCTGAGGTTCATTGCTCGGTGTTGGCTGGTCATCCTGGGATTTTTGGTACCAGAGATTTGGTGGCTAGGTCCTTTTGGTGGCCTTCCTTGTCACGGGATGTGCGTTCTTTTGTGCAGTCCTGTGGGACTTGTGCTCGGGCTAAGCCCTGCTGTTCTCGTGCCAGTGGGTTGCTTTTGCCCTTGCCAGTCCCGAAAAGGCCTTGGACGCATGTTTCCATGGATTTTATTTCAGATCTTCCTGTCTCTCAAAGGATGTCTGTCATCTGGGTGGTTTGTGATCGCTTTTCTAAGATGGTCCATTTGGTACCCTTGCCTAAATTACCTTCCTCCTCTGATTTGGTGCCATTATTTTTTCAACATGTGGTTCGTTTGCATGGCATTCCGGAGAACATTGTGTCGGACAGAGGTTCCCAGTTTGTCTCTAGGTTTTGGCGGTCCTTTTGTGCTAAGATGGGCATTGATTTGTCTTTTTCTTCGGCTTTCCATCCTCAAACAAATGGCCAAACCGAACGAACCAACCAGACTTTGGAAACCTATCTGAGATGCTTTGTTTCTGCTGATCAGGATGATTGGGTGACCTTCTTGCCATTGGCTGAGTTCGCCCTTAATAATCGGGCTAGTTCGGCTACTTTGCTTTCGCCTTTTTTTTGCAATTCTGGTTTTCATCCTCGTTTTTCTTCGGGGCAGGTTGAGCCTTCTGACTGTCCTGGTGTGGATTCTGTGGTGGACAGGTTACAGCAAATTTGGACTCACGTAGTGGACAATCTGACGTTGTCCCAGGAGAAGGCTCAACGTTTCGCTAACCGCCGTCGTTGCGTTGGTCCCCGACTTCGTGTTGGGGATTTGGTTTGGTTGTCTTCTCGTTATGTTCTTATGAAGGTTTCTTCTCCTAAGTTTAAGCCTCGTTTCATTGGTCCTTATAAGATTTCTGAAATTCTCAACCCTGTGTCATTTCATTTGGTCCTTCCAGCTTCTTTTGCCATCCATAATGTGTTCCATAGGTCGTTGTTGCGGAGGTACGTGGCGCCTATGGTTCCCTCCGTTGATCCTCCTGCTCCGGTGTTGGTTGAGGGGGAGTTGGAGTATGTGGTGGAAAAAATTTTGGATTCTCGTATTTCGAGACGGAAGCTTCAGTACCTGGTTAAGTGGAAGGGCTATGGTCAGGAGGATAATTCCTGGGTTGTTGTCTCCAATGTCCATGCTGCCAATTTAGTTTGTGCCTTTCATTTGGCTCGTCCTGATCGGCCTGGGGGCCCTGGTGAGGGTTCGGTGACCCCTCCTCAAGGGGGGGGGTACTGTTGTGAATTCCGTTCTCGGACTCCCTCCTGTGGTCATGAATGGTACTTTGGTTAGTTCTGCTCTTGGACTCCCTCTGGTGGCTTCGAGCGGAACTGCTGGTCACTGAGGTTGGCTTTATCAGCTGCTCTCGTTTATTGTTATGCTGGCTTCCCTATTTAACTCCACTCAGATCGTTACTTCATGCCAGCTGTCAATGTCTCAGAATTGGTTCAGATCTCTCTTGGACTTCTCTGAGGACCTGTCTACTCCAGCAGAAGCTAAGTCTTTGCTAGTTCATTTGTTGTTACTGCTTCCTGAATATATTTCTTAGTACTGCTAATTTCTAGTCCAGCCTGCTATCATGATATTCCCTTGCTAGCTGGAAGCTCTGGGGGTGCAGAGTGGCACCTCCACACCGTGAGTCGGTGTGGGGAGTCTTTTTGCTTACTCTGCGTGGTTTTTTGTAGTCTTTTGTGCTGACCGCATAGTTCCCTTTTTGTTATGGTTCTCAATGGCAAGAGAACATAGCCCAGCAAACATAAGAACTAGCTCTTGGAAGGATGGAAACTAAACTGACCATGAACTAAACCTGCCGCACAACTAACAGTAGCCGGGTAGCGTAGCCTGCGTTTTATCCCTAGACGCCCAGCGCCGGCCGGAGGACTAACTAATCCTGGCAGAGGAAAATATAGTCCTGGCTCACCTCTAGAGAAATTTCCCCAAAATTGGCAAAATTGAGGTCCGCTTACTAGATAGCAGGAAGACAGAAAGGGCACTTTCATGGTCAGCTGAAAACCCTATCAAAACGCCATCCTGAAATTACTTTAAGACTCTAGTATTAACTCATAACATCAGAGTGGCAATTTCAGATCACAAGAGCTTTCCAGACACAGAAACGAAACTACAGCTGTGAACTGGAACAAAATGCAAAAACAAACAAGGACTAAAGTCCAACTTAGCTGGGAGTTGTCTAGCAGCAGGAACATGCACAGAAAGGCTTCTGATTACAATGTTGACCGGCATGGAAGTGACAGAGGAGCAAGGCTAAATAGCGACTCCCACATCCTGATGGAAACAGGTGAACAGAGAGGATGATGCACACCAGTTCAATTCCACCAGTGGCCACCGGGGGAGCCCAAAATCCAATTTCACAACAGTACCCCCCCCTCAAGGAGGGGGCACCGAACCCTCACCAGAACCACCAGGGCGATCAGGATGAGCCCTATGAAAGGCACGGACCAAATCGGAGGCATGAACATCAGAGGCAGTCACCCAAGAATTATCCTCCTGACCGTATCCCTTCCATTTGACCAGATACTGGAGTTTCCGTCTGGAAACACGGGAGTCCAAGATTTTTTCCACAACGTACTCCAACTCGCCCTCAACCAACACCGGAGCAGGAGGCTCAACGGAAGGCACAACCGGTACCTCATACCTGCGCAATAATGACCGATGAAAAACATTATGAATAGAAAAAGATGCAGGGAGGTCCAAACGGAAGGACACAGGGTTAAGAATCTCCAATATCTTGTACGGGCCGATGAACCGAGGCTTAAACTTGGGAGAAGAAACCCTTATAGGGACAAAACGAGAAGACAACCACACCAAGTCCCCAACACAAAGCCGAGGACCAACCCGACGCCGGCGTTTGGCAAAAAGCTGAGTCTTCTCCTGGGACAACTTCAAATTGTCCACTACCTGCCCCCAAATCTGATGCAACCTCTCCACCACAGCATCCACTCCAGGACAATCCGAAGATTCCACCTGACCAGAAGAAAATCGAGGATGAAACCCCGAATTACAGAAAAAGGGAGACACCAAGGTGGCAGAGCTGGCCCGATTATTGAGGGCAAACTCCGCTGAAGGCAAAAAAGCAACCCAATCATCCTGATCTGCAGACACAAAACACCTCAAATATGTCTCCAAGGTCTGATTCGTCCGCTCGGTCTGGCCATTAGTCTGAGGATGGAAAGCAGACGAGAAAGACAAATCTATGCCCATCCTAGCACAGAATGCTCGCCAAAATCTAGACACGAATTGGGTACCTCTGTCAGAAACGATATTCTCCGGAATACCATGCAAACGGACCACATTTTGAAAAAACAGAGGAACCAACTCGGAAGAAGAAGGCAACTTAGGCAGGGGAACCAAATGGACCATCTTAGAGAAACGATCACACACCACCCAGATGACAGACATCTTCTGAGAAACAGGAAGATCCGAAATAAAATCCATCGAGATGTGCGTCCAGGGCCTCTTCGGAATAGGCAGGGGCAACAACAATCCACTAGCCCGAGAACAACAAGACTTGGCCCGAGCACAAACGTCACAAGACTGCACAAAGCCTCGCACATCTCGAGACAGGGAAGGCCACCAGAAGGACCTTGCCACCAAATCCCTGGTACCAAAGATTCCAGGATGACCTGCCAACGCAGAAGAATGAACCTCAGAAATGACTTTACTGGTCCAATCATCAGGAACAAACAGTCTACCAGGTGGGCAACGATCAGGTCTATCCGCCTGAAACTCCTGCAAGGCCCGCCGCAGGTCTGGAGAAACGGCAGACAATATCACTCCATCCTTAAGGATACCTGTAGGTTCAGAATTACCAGGGGAGTCAGGCTCAAAACTCCTAGAAAGGGCATCCGCCTTAACATTCTTAGAACCCGGCAGGTAGGACACCACAAAATTAAACCGAGAGAAAAACA
Organism: Ranitomeya variabilis; assembly: GCF_051348905.1. Classification (NCBI taxonomy): domain Eukaryota; kingdom Metazoa; phylum Chordata; class Amphibia; order Anura; family Dendrobatidae; genus Ranitomeya; species Ranitomeya variabilis. Next base: position 753,054,219 of record NC_135235.1, on the reverse strand, counting down.
ACGACCAGCGCGCCTGTCTAGGATTCAGGCGTCTGGCGGACTCAAGATAAATTAGATTTTTGTGGTCAGTCAATACCACCACCTGATGTCTAGCCCCCTCAAGCCAATGACGCCACTCCTCAAAAGCCCACTTCATGGCCAAAAGCTCCCGATTCCCAACATCATAATTCCGCTCGGCGGGCGAAAATTTACGCGGGAAAAAAGCACAAGGTCTCATCACGGAGCAATCGGAACTTCTCTGCGACAAAACCGCCCCAGCTCCGATTTCAGAAGCATCGACCTCAACCTGAAAAGGAAGAGCAACATCAGGCTGACGCAACACAGGGGCGGAAGAAAAGCGGCGCTTAAGCTCCCGAAAGGCCTCCACAGCAGCAGGGGACCAATCAGCAACATCAGCACCCTTCTTAGTCAAATCAGTCAATGGTTTAACAACATCAGAAAAACCAGCAATAAATCGACGATAAAAGTTAGCAAAGCCCAAAAATTTCTGAAGACTCTTAAGAGAAGAGGGTTGCGTCCAATCACAAATAGCCTGAACCTTGACAGGATCCATCTCGATGGAAGAGGGGGAAAAAATATATCCCAAAAAGGAAATCTTTTGAACCCCAAAAACGCACTTAGAACCCTTCACACACAAGGAATTAGACCGCAAAACCTGAAAAACCCTCCTGACCTGCTGGACATGAGAGTCCCAGTCATCCGAAAAAATCAAAATATCATCCAGATACACAATCATAAATTTATCCAAATAATCACGGAAAATGTCATGCATAAAGGACTGAAAGACTGAAGGGGCATTTGAAAGACCAAAAGGCATCACCAAATACTCAAAGTGGCCCTCGGGCGTATTAAATGCGGTTTTCCACTCATCCCCCTGCTTAATTCGCACCAAATTATACGCCCCACGGAGATCTATCTTAGAGAACCACTTGGCCCCCTTTATGCGAGCAAACAAATCAGTCAGCAGTGGCAACGGATATTGATATTTAACCGTGATTTTATTCAAAAGCCGATAATCAATGCACGGCCTCAAAGAGCCATCTTTCTTAGCCACAAAGAAAAAACCGGCTCCTAAGGGAGATGACGAAGGACGAATATGTCCCTTTTCCAAGGACTCCTTTATATATTCTCGCATAGCAGCATGTTCAGGCACAGACAGATTAAATAAACGACCCTTAGGGTATTTACTACCCGGAATCAAATCTATGGCACAATCGCACTCCCGGTGCGGAGGTAATGAACCAAGCTTAGGTTCTTCAAAAACGTCACGATATTCAGTCAAGAATTCAGGAATCTCAGAGGGAATAGATGATGAAATGGAAACCACAGGTACGTCCCCATGCGTCCCCTTACATCCCCAGCTTAACACAGACATAGCTTTCCAGTCAAGGACTGGGTTATGAGATTGCAGCCATGGCAATCCAAGCACCAACACATCATGTAGGTTATACAGCACAAGAAAGCGAATAATCTCCTGGTGATCCGGATTAATCCGCATAGTTACTTGTGTCCAGTATTGTGGTTTATTGCTAGCCAATGGGGTGGAGTCAATCCCCTTCAGGGGTATAGGAGTTTCAAGAGGCTCCAAATCATACCCACAGCGTTTGGCAAAGGACCAATCCATAAGACTCAAAGTGGCGCCAGAGTCGACATAGGCATCCGCGGTAATAGATGATAAGGAACAAATCAGGGTCACAGATAGAATAAACTTAGACTGTAAAGTGCCAATTGAAACAGACTTATCAAGCATCTTAGTACGCTTAGAGCATGCTGATATAACATGAGTTGAATCACCGCAATAGAAGCACAACCCATTTTTTCGTCTAAAATTCTGCCGTTCACTTCTGGACAGAATTCTATCACATTGCATATTCTCTGGCGTCTTCTCAGTAGACACCGCCAAATGGTGCACAGGTTTGCGCTCCCGCAGACGCCTATCGATCTGGATAGCCATTGTCATGGACTCATTCAGACCCGCAGGCACAGGGAACCCCACCATAACATCCTTAATGGCATCAGAGAGACCCTCTCTGAAATTCGCCGCCAGGGCGCACTCATTCCACTGAGTAAAATTCAGGCAAAGGAATTCTAGGTTCAGATATAGGAACATGAACAACAAAATCTTGTAAATGTTGAACTTTCGTGGTGAGATTATTCAAACCTGCAGCTAAACTCTGAATATCCATTTTAAACAGGTGAACACAGAGCCATTCCAGGATTAGAAGGAGAGAGAGAGAGAAAGGCTGCAATATAGGCAGACTTGCAAGAGATTCAATTACAAGCACACTCAGAACTGAAAAAAAAAAAAAAAATCTTCAGCAGACTTCTCTTTTCTCTCCTTTCTCTGTCAATTAATTTAACCCTTTTGGGCCGGTCAAACTGTTATGGTTCTCAATGGCAAGAGAACATAGCCCAGCAAACATAAGAACTAGCTCTTGGAAGGATGGAAACTAAACTGACCATGAACTAAACCTGCCGCACAACTAACAGTAGCCGGGTAGCGTAGCCTGCGTTTTATCCCTAGACGCCCAGCGCCGGCCGGAGGACTAACTAATCCTGGCAGAGGAAAATATAGTCCTGGCTCACCTCTAGAGAAATTTCCCCGAAAGGCAGACAGAGGCCCCCACAAATATTGGTGGTGATTTTAGATGAAATGACAAACGTAGTATGAAAATAGGTTTAGCAAAATTGAGGTCCGCTTACTAGATAGCAGGAAGACAGAAAGGGCACTTTCATGGTCAGCTGAAAACCCTATCAAAACACCATCCTGAAATTACTTTAAGACTCTAGTATTAACTCATAACATCAGAGTGGCAATTTCAGATCACAAGAGCTTTCCAGACACAGAAACGAAACTACAGCTGTGAACTGGAACAAAATGCAAAAACAAACAAGGACTAAAGTCCAACTTAGCTGGGAGTTGTCTAGCAGCAGGAACATGCACAGAAAGGCTTCTGATTACAATGTTGACCGGCATGGAAGTGACAGAGGAGCAAGGCTAAATAGCGACTCCCACATCCTGATGGAAACAGGTGAACAGAGAGGATGATGCACACCAGTTCAATTCCACCAGTGGCCACCGGGGGAGCCCAAAATCCAATTTCACAACACCTTTTCTTTCCTCTGACTATTTAGTGAAATCTGGCCTCCCTTGCTAAAACCTGTTTCATTCCTGTGTTTGTGACTTTCCTCTTAACTCACAGTCAATATATGTGGGGGTCTGCCTTTACCTTTGGGGAATTTCTCTGAGGCAAGGTAAGGCTTCTATTTCTATCTTTAGGTGTAGTTAGCTCTTAGGCTGTGAAGAGGCGTCTAGGGAGAGTTAGGTACGCTCCACGGCTATTTCTAGTGTGTGTGATAGGAGTAGGGTTTGCGGTCAGCAGAGTTCCCACTTCCCCAGAGCTAGTCCCGATTTTGAGTTTACTCATCAGGTCATTCCGGTTGCTCCTAACCACCAGGTCTATAACAGGAGGCATAGCACCCCAACAGGCAGGAAGAAGCAGTGTGGTGGCTGCAGACGGAAGGCAGGCAACCATTTCCCGAAACACCAACATGATGGAAATTGCCAGTCCAACTGTTAGGTCTTCCCGAGTTTGGTTGTTTTTTAAAGACTCTGCCGATAACCCCAAATAGGCCATTTGCACCACCTGCCAGGAGGGGTAGTAAAACTACCAGTCTGACCACCACCCGCATGATCAGGCACATGACAGCAAAGCACCCAACTTTGTGGGCTCAAACACAGACTCCAGGAACACTGTCTGCAGGTGACACCACTGCTTCTTCCACTGTTGTGTGTGTAAGCCAATCCCCTGTAGACGGTGCATGCGAAGATGCCGCCGGCCCTGCACCTATCGTTGCCCACACCCCACTAGCACCATCATCAAGCACATCCATGTCCTTGTCCTAGCTCAGCCTTCAGTTGTCCTTACCCCAGTCATTGGAACGCAAGCGGAAATACGCAGCCAACACCCCACAGGCCACAATACTAAATTCACATGTGGCGATCCTGAGGGTCCGGTCGCCATAGAGAACTGCACCTCACCCAGAGGTGTGGGATTCTGCTCTCAGGTAAGGAGGGGGCACAGCCCGGAACCCTACACCTGCATCCAACACTAGACAATTCAGTCAGGGCCAGACTGGATAGGAAAGGGTGTTGGAGGAGTGGGTGGGGTAGGTAGAGTAGGGGAGGAGCTTGTAGAAACATCAGCTTAGGTGGAGATTGAGAGAGAAGTGGAGCTGATCAGACATGGGCGTCTGCAGCTCCTGTCAGAAAGAAAGGAATTCCCATAAAGTGAGTGAACTGAAGAAAAGTGAAACGACAGAAAGAACCGAAGGCAAGGGTCCTAGAGGCATGGGTAGTGAGAAGTCCACCCTAACACTCGTATCCATCATCAGGTGGAGGGGCCAGGTTGCAGTGAGTGACCAGCCGTCAAACTATTGGAGAAACTAAGAAGCACAGTCACATCTGCACACATTTGCTGAAAAGGCAGTCGTATAGGATTCAGGGAGGACTTAGCACTCACCGCCCAGCAGGATCCGTGGCTGCTGGCTTAGCACACTGTTTGGCGGGCACAGGGCAGGAGAGGCGATAGCCAGCGCAGAAAGACGGCCAGAGAAAGAAAGATTCTAACAATTATATATTTCGTTTTGACCATCCGCCATGTTGTTGTGGTTTTCAGGCTGCTGATCTTTTTCCTCTGGTGCTGGGTTTGTCCTAGGTCAGGTGATTGCATCACCCTTTATTACCCAGCACCTTCCTCCCAGTCCTTGCTGGACAACAGTGTTAATCTGGTAGTGTTCTGGCTTGGTGCCTTGTTAGCTTTCTGTGTTAGATATTGTGCAGTTCTGGGATCTCTAGTTCTGTCAGTTTTGTTTTTGGTTTTCCATTCGGTTCTGCAGCTTCCTCTATTTTCCTACTAGGAGGTTACCTGTTTTTGTTCCCAGTCCCTAGATCATTCAGGGACACCCTTCCCCCCTACCTGTAGATCTTCGTTTGAGTTTAGCCTTGGAAACGTCGGTGGGCCTATTCACAAGGAACAGGTCGCCCACTCCATCTTAGGGTTTCAGCCTAGTCCTAGTACAGGGTCAGCTGTTTCCCCTTCTACCCTAGTCCTGAGTTGCAGATCCATAACAGTTTGTCCAGCCACATAAAAAAAGAAAAAAAATCCCTCTTCCGGATTCCGGCAATATGAACAGCGTCCAAGAACTTGCTCAACGCTTGCAAGGGTTAACTTTGGAAGTAGCCGCCATACAGCAGCACGTGAGTAATTGCCCTGGAACACGCTCTGAAGAACCAAAGGTAGGATTACCTGAGTTTTTTTCTGGTAAATGGCAGGATTTTTTTGCGTTTAAAAAAGCATGTTTATGTAACACCCCAGGGTCCTGGTTATTACAGTGGCATTGCTTTCCTCATGTGGAGAGTGATGTCATGCTTGGAAGCGATGAAGGATTCCTTTTATCAGGTAAACACAATGCACACAACATGTTCACACTCCAGGCCAGAAGGGGGAGCTCTGAACCCAGATTAAGGGGAACTTCCCTAAAATAGATTCTGGCTTGGAGGGAAAGTTAGTTAGCTGGTGCCAGGCAGCAGACTGGAACAGTCTGAGGCAGAGAGAGGTGTTAGGGGCCGTGCAGCCAGAGTTGCTGCAGCTCCAGGATTGAGAGATACTGAAGGAAGAACAGTGTTAGTGAGCATGCAGGAGAGGGAAGCACAAGAGAGTGACACCAGGGGAGCATAGCAGCATTCGGGCTACCTCCCTGGCCGGGCGCAGATGCCGGAAGACCGATGCTGGGTCGGACTCTAATAGGCATAACAGAAACCGGCAGGACAGCTGGATTATTTAAAGTAACCTGTCCGCCCTAATACCCAGGATGCACAGTGGCATATAGAGCCCGGGTCGTGATAGAGACCCTATAAAAAGGCTCGATCCACCTGTCATACGGGTTTGTGTCCTAACCTTTATGGAGGACAGAGAAATCTGTGAGGACCTTGCCAGAAGCCATAGGCAGTAAGGGACTACAACATCACCGCGCTAATAGGAAGGCTTTTAACTCCACCTGGTAAAAGGGTCTCTGAATTCGCTTCCAAGCCGGCCGGACCCTGCTTTTACCTGTTATCTGGTGCCCTGGACTGCAGTTGCCTGACGTCTACAGTAAACCAGGTAAAGAGACTGCAAACATGTGTCCTCCGTTCTTTACTTAGTAAATATAAGTAAACTGACTGAACAGCAATCTAGTCTGAACTGGTGCATAACCAAAAAAGTCTTACATAGCAAATAGATCAATGGCTGCACTCAACTGTACTAAAGCAAGGAAATGTGCGATACATGAAATGTGAATAGCTTAATGGCTTGTGAAATCTATGAAAAAACACATGAGATGCTTAGCACAAGATTTGGCCAAAAATTTTGAGCCCACAATGTACTATTTTTTCTGACTTGAACGCCCCGCCCTTCACCATGCTGTGATTTTAATTACATCCAAACACAGTTGGTTCCGACCTTCCTATAAATGCAGGCTTTACCATGTTATTAGCCATAGGTAAGTGTTCACACTAGGCAGTCAGGTCAGGGACCCATCCGATCCATGAGATTACCTTGACGTTTGGTGGATGGGCTCACAATTTTTGGCCAAATCTTGTGCTAAGCATCTCATGTGTTTTTTCATAGATTTCACAAGCTATTATGTTATTCATATTTCATGTATCGCACATTTCCTTGCTTTAGTACAGCTGAGTGCAGCCATTGATCTATTTGCTCCGTTCTTTACTGCACTGCTCACCATCATCATCTATACATCGGGAGCCCTGGGGAACCAACTTCACCTGTGGAAAGTTATACCATCTAGCTGCCATAACATCACCCCAGGGGACCCCTTTAAGCAGCGTCGGTCCCTACTAACCGAATACCACATGTGGTGTCACGAACACAAACTTTATTCAATTTGCTTTTTACATGGGCACCCAGGGCCACGGACCAGGTCGCCACCGCGACACATCCCCTTAAGTACTGGACCCGGTACCGAGTACCCCACGGCCCTGGCGGGTGACTCATTTACTATATTTTCACCTTAGACCTAGATCCTAAGGGGATGAATTACACCTAGTGATGAGCGAGCAATAAAATGCTTGGGTGCTCGTTGCTCAGGTCGAGCAAATTGGAATACTCAGGTACTCGACCCGAGCAACGAGCCCAATGTAAGTCTATGGGAAACCCAAGTATTTGTACCGCGATCCTTCCCAGGGGTCCTTTTAAGGTCTAAAAACGTCTGAAAATCATGGAAACACTGCTCAAATGACATGGGAACATCATGGGGAATTGCCCCTGGAGGCATTTCTGACTCCAAAGTCACAGCTGTAAGCAATGTTGTCAGAGTTTCACGCCATTTTGGTGGCGTCCTGCCATACTGTTTCCTTATGCATTTGAATGCAAGTTCTGCCTTGACCCAATTTTGCACTCCACCATTCCCCTTTGGAAGAAACATGGAGGAGGGCCTCATAAAAAAAAAAACTGTCCCATTACAAAGGAGTGTGTCTCCTAGACTTGTAATGCCCATACGGACTGACAAACATTTCCCCATGGGGGATACTTTTGTAAAAAAATATTTAATTGGGACCACAGACACCCTTGCCAAAATATTGACTGTCTGTAGCAGCACAGAACAAGTGAACCCTGGTGATCTAGTGGTGGAAAATGATGAGAGGTGGAGGAAGGCCTCATTAAAAACTAGGCCTAATGAAAAGGAGCGGGTCTACTAGGCTTGTAACGGCCATACACGAAGTGCATGGGCTGAGAAACATTTCACCATGGGGGATACATTTTTTAATCTTTAATGGACATCATAGACAGGCTTGGTAAAAATTGTACTGCCTGTAGCATCACAGAACACGTTAAGCGTGGTGATCTAGTGGTGGAGAATGAGGAGACGTTGCTGAAGGCCTCATGAAAAAATAGGCCCTATGTAAAGGAGCGTGACTCATAGACTTGTAATGCCCATACACGCAGTGCATGGGCTGACAAACATTTCCCCAAGGGGGATACATTTTTTAAAAATATACTATGGGCATCATATAGACACCCTTGTCAAAAAATGGACTGCCTGTAGTGGCACAGAAGATGTTAAGCCTGGTGATCTAGTGGTGGAGAATGAGGAGACAAAGATAAATCATACTGAAAAAAAGCATGTGAATCCACCGATGGAAGTACATAACAAAAGGGAGGGGCAAACACAGGTGTATATATATATATATATATATATATATATATATATATATATATATATATATATATATACACATATATATATAATGCCAGATTGTGTCCGACGAGATATGTTTGTCCCTAGCAACAGCTCAGAGACAGGGATCTAAAAAAAAATATATATATATATATAATAGAATTTCAATATTTTCATATTGTAGAGGTATATACTGGGCCATAAAAGGACAGTGCAGAGATATTAAAGCTGGAATATATAAGAGCAAATGGGAAAAATATACGTACATCTCATTTTGATGACAGTTCCTCCTGGGGGAGTAAATTTTGGTTTCTAATTAGTAACGGGCATCTGAAAAACACCCTTGCACAAAACTTGAGTGACTTTTGCATCACGGAATACGTTGACCCTGGTATTGTGCTGGTTGTGGATGATGAGCATGAGGATAAGGAGGAAAACACCAAACAGACGAAATCAGGAAGCGGATAGCCATGTGTAGTTGGGGAGACGTGCATGACCATAAACCTCCACAAAAAAGACAATGTATTTGAGGTTATGTTTTGCTGTTTTCTCTTGGTGGTGTACAGAAATCCTGCCCAATCCGGCCCTTGTTTTATAAGAGTCAGCATTTTCAGTTGACAGGCGGATGCGCTTATCAGTTATAATTCCGCCAGCGGCGCTAAAAACCCTCTCTGACAGAACGCTAGCAGCAGGGCAGGCCAGGACCTCCAAGGCATAGGGAGCCAGTTCATGCTACGTGTCCAGCTTGGATACCGAATAATTAAAAGGCACAGAGGAATCACGGAGGACGTTTGTACGATCTGCAAGGTACTCCCTCGGCATCTTCCCAAACATTGCACTTCTTGTGACAGCACCCCTTGCCTTTGTGCCGTCACGATGGGAGTGTCTGAGAAAACTGTCCCAGAAGTTTGCCATTGTTCCCCTGCCTGAGCAGGATTGTGCTTCTTACTACTGATATCGTCAGGTCACCACCAACGAAACCCTGCTCTACTCCTGACGATATCAGTAGTAAGTACACTCAGCATTGTGAGAACCAGATCACATACAATAAAACCACACTTGTAAAGTCATCATGACACCAGCAATAATTGTGGACACAAAGCAATTGCGTTTTCCAACCGCATACCCGTGTGAGTAAAAAATGCCATATCCCATTGTTCTACTACATTTATGAATTTGATTAATATGAAAGCATTCGCTTCTTTTTTTTCTACTCTACTAGCACCTATAAGGATTTATCAAAAAGTCTACCTCATCATCAACGATTACTTAGGGCTGTCCCACACGTCCAGATAATTCCGGTACCGGAATAAATCGGTACCGGAGTTATCCGTGTCCGTGTGCCTGGGAACTCACGGAGGCCATACGTGCGGCACACGTGTGCCGCCCGTATGGCGAGTGGGTACCACACGGAGCGTGTGGTACCCACTCTGCATGGTGCTGAAGCTGCGATTCATATCCTCTCTGCAGTAGCGTTTGCTGCAGAGAAAATATGAAGAATAGTGTTAAAAATAAAGATTTAGGTGTCCGCCGCCCCCCCACCCCCTGTGCGCCCCCCCGCTGGTCAGAAAATACTTACCCGCCTCCCTCGCTGCTTCCTGGTCTGGCCGCGGCTTCTCCTGCATGCGGTCACGTGGGCCCGATCATTTACAGTCATGAATATGTGGCTCCACCTCCCATAGGGGCGGAGCCGACTATTCATGATTGTAAATAATCGGCCCCACGTGACCGCATACAGTAGGAGGCGCGGCCAGACCAGGAAGGAGCGAGGTAAGTATTTTCTGACCAGCGGGGGGGCGCACAGGGGGTGGGGGGGCGGCGGACACATGGATCTTTATTTTTAACACTATTCTTCATATTTTCTCTATAGCAAACGCTGCTACAGGGAAGATATGAATACCGGCTTCAGCACCATGTGGGGGGGACAGCGCTTACTGTAGCGCTGTCTCCGGCACGCACACGGACCCCAGACGGAGAATGTCCGTGTGAGGTCCGTGTTTTACGCGGACCCATTGACTCTATTGGGTCCGTGTAATCCGTGCGCTCCCACGAACACTGACATGTCTCCGTGTTTGGCACACGGAGACACGGTCCGCAAAAAATCAATGACATCTGCACAGATGCATTGATTTTTATGGGTCTACGTGTGTCAGTGTCTCCGGTACGTGAGGAAACTGTCACCTCACGTACCGGAGCCACTGACGTGTGAAACCGGCCTTAATGAGTAAGTGCTCTTGAATTTATATCCTCTCCATTACACAGATTTATTTTTTATTGCTCATGTATTGTAGACAGCGCAGGTGAAACGCTATCATTTTTTTCCAAGTATTTACACTACACATTTAACAGGTCCACACGGAACCTGTTGTGTTCACCAGCCGCATTCTACATAAAGCAATCGCTCCTTCCCCAGGAACTGCCTGTAGCGCCAGTGTTTCTTTTTATTTTTAGTATATTTTATTGGTACACCACACAAAATATTAAAACATAATTAAAACCAGATAAGAATCAATCCACTCAGAAAAAAAAAAGTAGACGTTATAGTGCCCAATGTCAGACCTACTGACTCATGGGGCTGCGTGGTGCAACTCTGCAAACCTAACGTGCACAATAACATGCCCATCAAGGAAAAGGGCGCCAGCGTGAAGTGGAGCGCAACAAAGTCCAGCGCCATTGCGCAGATGCTGGGACGCGGGTCCACTCAAGGCTCCTGCACAGGGTACAGCGCAGCAGAATCCAGCGTCTTTGTACATAGTTGCACATTATCAGTACATGCTCACCGAGCGTGAAAGTGTGCCTGCGTAAACTGGGCCCCATGAAGCGCCTGCATAGAATAGAGCGCAAGACAACTATCAGGCGCCTGCACAAAATAAAGCGCCGCAGAGTCCAGCACTACGGTACATTGTACGCATAGTTAATGTATGCTTGCCAAAAAATGCGCCAACGCAGGCTGTCCATGTGGGGTATCCGCATAAAATACAGGGCATTATAATTAGACCAATTCAGCCAAGAAAACGTTAAAGTCCTTGGCTGGTCATCATCATCTATTACAGTGTGTGGTATCGTCTCCCTCTGCTGGTCATCATCATCTATTACAGTGTGTGGTATCGTCTCCCCCTGCTGGTCATCATCATCTATTACAGTGTGTGGTATCGTCTCCCTCTGCTGGTCATCATCATCTATTACAGTGTGTGGTATCGTCTCCCCCTGCTGGTCACCATCATCTATTACAGTGTGTGGTATCGTCTCCCCCTGCTGGTCACCATCCTCTATTACAGTGTGTGGTATCGTCTCCCCCTGCTGGTCACCATCATCTATTACAGTGTGTGGTATCGTCTCCCTCTGCTGGTCATCATCATCTATTACAGTGTGTGGTATCGGCTCCCCCTGCTGGTCATCATCATCTATTACAGTGTGTGGTATTGTCTCCCTCTGCTGGTCATCATCATCTATTACAGTGTGTGGTATCGTCTCCCCCTGCTGGTCACCATCATCTATTACAGTGTGTGGTATCGTCTCCCCCTGCTGGTCATCACCATCTATTACAGTGTGTGGTATCGTCTCCCCCTGCTGGTCATCATCATCTATTACAGTGTGTGGTATCGTCTCCCCCTGCTGGTCATCATCCTCTATTACAGTGTGTGGTATCGGCTCCCTCTGCTGGTCATCATCATCTATTACAGTGTGTGGTATCGGCTCCCTCTGCTGGTCATCATCATCTATTACAGTGTGTGGTATCGGCTCCCCCTGCTGGTCATCATCATCTATTACAGTGTGTGGTATCGGCTCCCCCTGCTGGTCATCATCATCTATTACAGTGTGTGGTATCGTCTCCCCCTGCTGGTCATCATCAGCTATTACAGTGTGTGGTATCGGCTCCCCCTGCTGGTCACCATCAGCTATTACAGTGTGTGGTATCGTCTCCCCCTGCTGGTCATCATCAGCTATTACAGTGTGTGGTATCGTCTCCCCCTGCTGGTCATCATCATCTATTACAGTGTGTGGTATCGTCTCCCCCTGCTGGTCATCATCATCTATTACAGTGTGTGGTATCGTCTCTCCCTGCTGGTCATCATCATCTATTACAGTGTGTGGTATCGTCTCCCTCTGCTGGTCACCATCATCTATTACAGTGTGTGGTATCGTCTCCCTCTGCTGGTCATCATCATCTATTACAGTGTGTGGTATCGTCTCCCTCTGCTGGTCATCATCATCTATTACAGTGTGTGGTATCGTCTCCCTCTGCTGGTCATCATCATCTATTACAGTGTGTGGTATCGTCTCCCCCTGCTGGTCACCATCATCTATTACAGTGTGTGGTATCGTCTCCCTCTGCTGGTCATCATCATCTATTACAGTGTGTGGTATCGTCTCCCTCTGCTGGTCATCATCATCTATTAAAGTGTGTGATATCGTCTCCCTCTGCTGGTCATCATCATCTATTAAAGTGTGTGGTATCGTCTCCCTCTGCTGGTCATCATCATCTATTAAAGTGTGTGGTATCGTCTCCCTCTGCTGGTTATCATCATCTATTACAGTGTGTGGTATCGTCTCCCCCTGCTGGTCACCATCATCTATTACATTGTATGGTATCGTCTCCCTCTGCTGGTCATCATCACCTATTACAGTGTGTGGTATCGTCTCCCCCTGCAGGTCATCATCCTCTATTACAGTGTGTGGTATCGTCTCCCCCTGCTGGTCATCATCAGCTATTACAGTGTGTGGTATCGTCTCCCTCTGCTGGTCATCATCATCTATTACAGTGTGTGGTATCATCTCCCCCTGCTGGTCATCATCATCTATTACAGTGTGTGGTATCGTCTCCCCCTGCTGGTCATCATCACCTATTACAGTGTGTGGTATCGTCTCCCCCTGCTGGTCATCATCATCTATTACAGTGTGTGGTATCGGCTCCCCCTGCTGGTCATCATCATCTATTACAGTGTGTGGTATCGTCTCCCCCTGCTGGTCATCATCATCTATTACAGTGTGTGGTATCGTCTCCCCCTGCTGGTCATCATCAGCTATTACAGTGTGTGGTATCGTCTCCCTCTGCTGGTCATCACCATCTATTACAGTGTGTGGTATCGTCTCCCCCTGCTGGTCATCATCATCTATTACAGTGTGTGGTATCGTCTCTCCCTGCTGGTCATCATCATCTATTACAGTGTGTGGTATCGTCTCCCTCTGCTGGTCATCATCCTCTATTACAGTGTGTGGTATCGTCTCCCTCTGCTGGTCATCATCCTCTATTACAGTGTGTGGTATCGTCTCCCCCTGCTGGTCATCATCCTCTATTACAGTGTGTGGTATCGTCTCCCTCTGCTGGTCATCATCCTCTATTACAGTGTGTGGTATCGTCTCCCTCTGCTGGTCATCATCATCTATTACAGTGTGTGGTATCGTCTCCCCCTGCTGGTCATCACCATCTATTACAGTGTGTGGTATCGTCTCCCCCTGCTGGTCATCACCATCTATTACAGTGTGTGGTATCGTCTCCCCCTGCTGGTCATCATCAGCTATTACAGTGTGTGGTATCGGCTCCCCCTGCTGGTCATCATCATCTATTACACTGTGTGGTATCGTCTCCCCCTGCTGGTCATCATCATCTATTACAGTGTGTGGTATCGGCTCCCCCTGCTGGTCATCATCCTCTATTACAGTGTGTGGTATCGGCTCCCTCTGCTGGTCATCATCATCTATTACAGTGTGTGGTATCGTCTCCCTCTGCTGGTCATCATCATCTATTACAGTGTGTGGTATCGTCTCTCCCTGCTGGTCATCATCATCTATTACAGTGTGTGGTATCGTCTCCCCCTGCTGGTCACCATCATCTATTACAGTGTGTGGTATCGTCTCTCCCTGCTGGTCATCATCATCTATTACAGTGTGTGGTATCGTCTCTCCCTGCTGGTCACCATCATCTATTACAGTGTGTGGTATCGTCTCCCCCTGCTGGTCATCATCATCTATTACAGTGTGTGGTATCGTCTCCCTCTGCTGGTCATCATCATCTATTACAGTGTGTGGTATCGTCTTCCTCTGCTGGTCATCATCATCTATTACAGTGTGTGGTATCGTCTCCCCCTGCTGGTCATCATCATCTATTACAGTGTGTGGTATCGTCTCCCCCTGCTGGTCATCATCATCTATTACAGTGTGTGGTATCGTCTCCCCCTGCTGGTCACCATCATCTATTACAGTGTGTGGTATCGTCTCCCCCTGCTGGTCATCATCATCTATTACAGTGTGTGGTATCGTCTCCCTCTGCTGGTCATCATCATCTATTACAGTGTGTGGTATCGTCTTCCTCTGCTGGTCATCATCATCTATTACAGTGTGTGGTATCGTCTCCCCCTGCTGGTCATCATCATCTATTACAGTGTGTGGTATCGTCTCCCCCTGCTGGTCATCATCAGCTATTACAGTGTGTGGTATCGTCTCCCTCTGCTGGTCATCATCAGCTATTACAGTGTGTGGTATCGTCTCCCCCTGCTGGTCATCACCATCTATTACAGTGTGTGGTATCGTCTCCCCCTGCTGGTCATCACCATCTATTACAGTGTGTGGTATCGTCTCCCTCTGCTGGTCATCATCATCTATTACAGTGTGTGGTATCGTCTCCCTCTGCTGGTCATCATCATCTATTACAGTGTGTGGTATCGTCTCTCCCTGCTGGTCATCATCATCTATTACAGTGTGTGGTATCGTCTCCCCCTGCTGGTCACCATCATCTATTACAGTGTGTGGAATCGTCTCCCTCTGCTGGTCACCATCATCTATTACAGTGTGTGGTATCGTCTCCCTCTGCTGGTCATCATCCTCTATTACAGTGTGTGGTATCGTCTCCCTCTGATGGTCATCATCCTCTATTACAGTGTGTGGTATCGTCTCCCTCTGCTGGTCATCATCCTCTATTACAGTGTGTGGTATCGGCTCCCCCTGCTGGTCATCATCATCTATTACAGTGTGTGGTTTCGTCTCCCCCTGCTGGTCATCATCAGCTATTACAGTGTGTGGTATCGTCTCCCCCTGCTGGTCATCATCATCTATTACAGTGTGTGGTATCGTCTCCCTCTGCTGGTCATCATCCTCTATTACAGTGTGTGGTATCGTCTCCCTCTGCTGGTCATCATCCTCTATTACAGTGTGTGGTATCGTCTCCCTCTGCTGGTCATCATCCTCTATTACAGTGTGTGGTATCGGCTCCCCCTGCTGGTCATCATCATCTATTACAGTGTGTGGTTTCGTCTCCCCCTGCTGGTCATCATCAGCTATTACAGTGTGTGGTATCGTCTCCCCCTGCTGGTCATCATCATCTATTACAGTGTGTGGTATCGTCTCCCCCTGCTGGTCATCACCATCTATTACAGTGTGTGGTATCGTCTCCCCCTGCTGGTCATCACCATCTATTACAGTGTGTGGTATCGTCTCCCCCTGCTGGTCATCATCCTCTATTACAGTGTGTGGTATCGTCTCCCCCTTCTGGTCATCATCATCATCTATTACAGTGTGTGGTATCGTCTCCCTCTGCTGGTCATCATCCTCTATTACAGTGTGTGGTATCGTCTCCCTCTGCTGGTCACCATCATCTATTACAGTGTGTGGTATCGGCTCCCTCTGCTGGTCACCATCATCTATTACAGTGTGTGGTATCGTCTCCCTCTGCTGGTCATCATCCTCTATTACACTGTGTGGTATCGTCTCCCCCTGCTGGTCACCATCATCTATTACAGTGTGTGGTATCGTCTCCCCCTGCTGGTCATCACCATCTATTACAGTGTGTGGTATCGTCTCCCTCTGCTGGTCATCATCCTCTATTACAGTGTGTGGTATCGTCTCCCCCTGCTGGTCATCATCAGCTATTACAGTGTGTGGTATCGTCTCCCCCTGCTGGTCATCATCATCTATTACAGTGTGTGGTATCGTCTCCCTCTGCTGCTCATCATCCTCTATTACAGTGTGTGGTATCGTCTCCCTCTGCTGGTCATCACCATCTATTACAGTGTGTGGTATCGTCTCCCCCTGCTGGTCATCACCATCTATTACAGTGTGTGGTATCGTCTCCCCCTGCTGGTCATCATCCTCTATTACAGTGTGTGGTATCGTCTCCCTCTGCTGGTCATCATCATCTATTACAGTGTGTGGTATCGTCTCCCCCTGCTGGTCATCATCATCTATTACAGTGTGTGGTATCGTCTCCCTCTGCTGGTCATCACCATCTATTACAGTGTGTGGTATCGTCTCCCTCTGCTGGTCATCACCATCTATTACAGTGTGTGGTATCGTCTCCCCCTGCTGGTCATCATCAGCTATTACAGTGTGTGGTATCGTCTCCCCTGCTGGTCATCATCATCTATTACAGTGTGTGGTATCGTCTCCCTCTGCTGGTCATCATCATCTATTACAGTGTGTGGTATCGTCTCCCCCTGCTGGTCATCATCATCTATTACATGTGTGGTATCGTCTCCCTCTGCTGGTCATCATCATCTATTACATGGGTGGTATCGTCTCCCCCTGCTGGTCATCATCATCTATTACAGTGTGTAGTATCGTCTCCCTCTGCTGGTCATCATCATCTATTACAGTGTGTGGTATCGGCTCCCCCTGCTGGTCATCATCCTCTATTACAGTGTGTGGTATCGTCTCCCTCTGCTGGTCATCATCATCTATTACAGTGTGTGGTATCGTCTCCCTCTGCTGGTCATCATCATCTATTACAGTGTGTGGTATCGGCTCCCCCTGCTGGTCATCATCCTCTATTACAGTGTGTGGTATCGTCTCCCCCTGCTGGTCATCATCATCTATTACAGTGTGTGGTATCGTCTCCCCCTGCTGGTCATCACCATCTATTACAGTGTGTGGTATCGTCTCCCTCTGCTGGTCATCATCATCTATTACAGTGTGTGGTATCGTCTCCCTCTGCTGGTCATCATCATCTATTACAGTGTGTGGTATCGGCTCCCCCTGCTGGTCATCATCCTCTATTACAGTGTGTGGTATCGTCTCCCCCTGCTGGTCATCATCATCTATTACAGTGTGTGGTATCGTCTCCCCCTGGTGGTCATCATCATCTATTACAGTGTGTGGTATCGTCTACCTCTGCTGGTCATCACCATCTATTACAGTGTGTGGTATCGTCTCCCCCTGCTGGTCATCATCATCTATTACAGTGTGTGGTATCGTCTCCCCCTGCTGGTCATCACCATCTATTACAGTGTGTGGTATCGTCTCCCCCTGCTGGTCATCACCATCTATTACAGTGTGTGGTATCGGCTCCCCCTGCTGGTCATCACCATCTATTACAGTGTGTGGTATCGTCTCCCCCTGCTGGTCATCATCATCTATTACAGTGTGTGGTATCGTCTCCCTCTGCTGGTCATCATCATCTATTACAGTGTGTGGTATCGTCTCCCTCTGCTGGTCATCATCATCTATTACAGTGTGTGGTATCGTCTCCCTCTGCTGGTCATCATCAGCTATTACAGTGTGTGGTATCGTCTCCCTCTGCTGGTCATCATCATCTATTACAGTGTGTGGTATCGTCTCCCTCTGCTGGTCATCATCATCTATTACAGTGTGTGGTATCGTCTCCCCCTGCTGGTCATCATCAGCTATTACAGTGTGTGGTATCGTCTCCCTCTGCTGGTCATCATCATCTATTACAGTGTGTGGTATCGTCTCCCCCTGCTGGTCATCATCATCTATTACAGTGTGTGGTATCGTCTCCCCCTGCTGGTCATCATCATCTATTACAGTGTGTGGTATCGTCTCCCCCTGCTGGTCATCATCATCTATTACAGTGTGTGGTATCGTCTCCCCCTGCTGGTCATCACCATCTATTACAGTGTGTGGTATCGTCTCCCCCTGCTGGTCATCATCCTCTATTACAGTGTGTGGTATCGTCTCCCCCTGCTGGTCATCATCTATTACAGTGTGTGGTATCGTCTCCCCCTGCTGGTCATCATCATCTATTACAGTGTGTGGTATCGTCTCCCCCTGCTGGTCATCACCATCTATTACAGTGTGTGGTATCGGCTCCCTACTGGTCATCATCATCTATTACAGTGTGTGGTATCGGCTCCCCCTGCTGGTCATCATCATCTATTACAGTGTGTGGTATCGTCTCCCCCTGCTGGTCATCATCATCTATTACAGTGTGTGGTATCGTCTCCCCCTGCTGGTCATCATCAGCTATTACACGGTGTGGTATCGGCTCCCTCTGCTGGTCATCATCATCTATTACAGTGTGTGGTATCGGCTCCCCCTGCTGGTCATCATCATCTATTACAGTGTGTGGTATCGTCTCCCCCTGCTGGTCATCATCATCTATTACAGAGTGTGGTATCGTCTCCCCCTGCTGGTTATCATCAGCTATTACAGTGTGTGGAATCGTCTCCTTCTGCTGGTCATCATCAGCTATTACAGTGTGTGGTATCGTCTCCCTCTGCTGGTCATCACCATCTATTACAGTGTGTGGTATCGTCTCCCCCTGCTGGTCATCATCATTTATTACAGTGTGTGGTATCGTCTCCCCCTGCTGGTCATCACCATCTATTACAGTGTGTGGTATCGTCTCCCCCTGCTGGTCATCATCATCTATTACAGTGTGTGGTATCGGCTCCCCCTGCTGGTCATCATCATCTATTACAGTGTGTGGTATCGTCTCCCCCTGCTGGTCATCATCATCTATTACAGTGTGTGGTATCGTCTCCCCCTGCTGGTCATCATCATCTATTACAGTGTGTGGTATCGTCTCCCCCTGCTGGTCATCACCATCTATTACAGTGTGTGGTATCGTCTCCCCCTGCTGGTCATCACCATCTATTACAGTGTGTGGTATCGTCTCCCCCTGCTGGTCATCATCATCTATTACAGTGTGTGGTATCGTCTCCCTCTGCTGGTCATCATCATCTATTACAGTGTGTGGTATCGTCTCCCTCTGCTGGTCATCATCATCTATTACAGTGTGTAGTATCGTCTCCCCCTGCTGGTCATCATCATCTATTACAGTGTGTGGTATCGTCTCCCCCTGCTGGTCATCATCATCTATTACAGTGTGTGGTATCGTCTCCCCCTGCTGGTCATCATCCTCTATTACAGTGTGTGGTATCGTCTCCCCCTGCTGGTCATCATCATCTATTACAGTGTGTGGTATCGTCTCCCCCTGCTGGTCATCACCATCTATTACAGTGTGTGGTATCGGCTCCCCCTGCTGGTCATCATCATCTATTACAGTGTGTGGTATCGTCTCCCTCTGCTGGTCATCATCATCTATTACAGTGTGTGGTATCGGCTCCCCCTGCTGGTCATCATCATCTATTACAGTGTGTGGTATCGGCTCCCCCTGCTGGTCATCATCATCTATTACAGTGTGCGGTATCATCTCCCTCTGCTGGTCATCACCATCTATTACAGTGTGTGGTATCGTCTCCCCCTGCTGGTCATCATCATCTATTACAGTGTGTGGTATCGCCTCCCTCTGCTGGTCATCATCCTCTATTACAGTGTGTGGTATCGCCTCCCTCTGCTGGTCATCATCCTCTATTACAGTGTGTGGTATCGGCTCCCTCTGCTGGTCATCATCATCTATTACAGTGTGTGGCATCGTCTCCCCCTGCTGGTCATCATCCTCTATTACAGTGTGTGGTATCGTCTCCCCCTGCTGGTCATCATCCTCTATTACAGTGTGTGGTATCGTCTCCCTCTGCTGGTCATCATCATCTATTACAGTGTGTGGTATCGTCTCCCCCTGCTGGTCATCACCATCTATTACAGTGTGTGGTATCGTCTCCCCCTGCTGGTCATCATCATCTATTACAGTGTGTGGTATCGGCTCCCTCTGCTGGTCATCATCATCTATTACAGTGTGTGGTATCGTCTCCCCCTGCTGGTCATCATCATCTATTACAGTGTGTGGTATCGTCTCCCCCTGCTGGTCATCATCAGCTATTACACTGTGTGGTATCGTCTCCCCCTGCTGGTCATCATCAGCTATTACAGTGTGTGGTATCGTCTCCCTCTGCTGGTCATCATCATCTATTACAGTGTGTGGTATCGTCTCCCTCTGCTGGTCATCATCATCTATTACAGTGTGTGGTATCGTCTCCCCCTGCTGGTCATCACCATCTATTACAGTGTGTGGTATCGTCTCCCCCTGCTGGTCATCATCCTCTATTACAGTGTGTGGTATCGTCTCCCTCTGCTGGTCATCATCATCTATTACAGTGTGTGGTATCGTCTCCCTCTGCTGGTCATCATCATCTATTACAGTGTGTGGTATCGTCTCCCCCTGCTGGTCATCACCATCTATTACAGTGTGTGGTATCGGCTCCCCCTGCTGGTCATCATCATCTATTACAGTGTGTGGTATCGTCTCCCCCTGCTGGTCATCATCATCTATTACACTGTGTGGTATCGTCTCCCCCTGCTGGTCATCATCAGCTATTACAGTGTGTGGTATCGTCTCCCCCTGCTGGTCATCATCATCTATTACACTGTGTGGTATCGTCTCCCCCTGCTGGTCATCATCAGCTATTACAGTGTGTGGTATCGTCTCCCTCTGCTGGTCATCATCTTCTATTACAGTGTGTGGTATCGTCTCCCCCTGCTGGTCATCATCATCTATTACAGTGTGTGGTATCGTCTTCCCCTGCTGGTCATCATCCTCTATTACAGTGTTTGGTATCGGCTCCCCCTGCTGGTCATCACCATCTATTACAGTGTGTGGTATCGTCTCCCCCTGCTGGTCACCATCATCTATTACAGTGTGTGGTATCGTCTCCCCCTGCTGGTCATCATCACCTATTACAGTGTGTGGTATCGTCTCCCTCTGCTGGTCATCATCATCTATTACAGTGTGTGGTATCGTCTCTCCCTGCTGGTCATCATCCTCTATTACAGTGTGTGGTATCGTCTCCCTCTGCTGGTCATCATCATCTATTACAGTGTGTGGTATCGTCTCCCCCTGCTGGTCATCATCATCTATTACAGTGTGTGGTATCGTCTCCCTCTGCTGGTCATCATCATCTATTACAGTGTGTGGTATCGTCTCCCTCTGCTGGTCATCATCATCTATTACAGTGTGTGGTATCGTCTCTCCCTGCTGGTCATCATCCTCTATTACAGTGTGTGGTATCGTCTCCCTCTGCTGGTCATCATCATCTATTACAGTGTGTGGTATCGGCTCCCCCTGCTGGTCATCATCATCTATTACAGTGTGTGGTATCGTCTCCCTCTGCTGGTCATCATCATCTATTACAGTGTGTGGTATCGTCTCCCCCTGCTGGTCATCATCATCTATTACAGTGTGTGGTATCGTCTCCCCCTGCTGGTCATCATCAGCTATTACAGTGTGTGGTATCGGCTCCCCCTGCTGGTCATCATCATCTATTACAGTGTGTGGTATCGTCTCCCTCTGCTGGTCATCATCATCTATTACAGTGTGTGGTATCGTCTCCCCCTGCTGGTCATCATCATCTATTACAGTGTGTGGTATCGTCTCCCTCTGCTGGTCATCATCATCTATTACAGTGTGTGGTATCGTCTCCCTCTGCTGGTCATCATCATCTATTACAGTGTGTAGTATCGTCTCCCCCTGCTGGTCATCATCATCTATTACAGTGTGTGGTATCGTCTCCCCCTGCTGGTCATCATCATCTATTACAGTGTGTGGTATCGTCTCCCCCTGCTGGTCATCATCCTCTATTACAGTGTGTGGTATCGTCTCCCCCTGCTGGTCATCATCATCTATTACAGTGTGTGGTATCGTCTCCCCCTGCTGGTCATCATCATCTATTACAGTGTGTGGTATCGTCTCCCCCTACTGGTCATCATCATCTATTACAGTGTGTGGTATCGTCTCCCCCTGCTGGTCATCATCCTCTATTACAGTGTGTGGTATCGTCTCCCTCTGCTGGTCATCATCATCTATTACAGTGTGTGGTATCGTCTCCCCCTGCTGGTCATCACCATCTATTACAGTGTGTGGTATCGTCTCCCCCTGCTGGTCATCATCAGCTATTACAGTGTGTGGTATCGGCTCCCTCTGCTGGTCATCATCATCTATTACAGTGTGTGGTATCGTCTCCCCTTGCTGGTCATCATCATCTATTACAGTGTGTGGTATCGTCTCCCCCTGCTGGTCATCATCACCTATTACAGTGTGTGGTATCGTCTCCCTCTGCTGGTCATCATCATCTATTACAGTGTGTGGTATCGTCTCCCTCTGCTGGTCATCATCATCTATTACACTGTGTGGTATCGGCTCCCTCTGCTGGTCATCATCTATTACAGTGTGTGGAATCGTCTCCTTCTGCTGGTCATCACCATCTATTACAGTGTGTGGTATCGGCTCCCCCTGCTGGTCATCATCAGCTATTACAGTGTGTGGTATCGTCTCCCTCTGCTGGTCATCACCATCTATTACAGTGTGTGGTATCGGCTCCCCCTGCTGGTCATCATCATCTATTACAGTGTGTGGTATCGTCTCCCCCTGCTGGTCATCATCAGCTATTACACTGTGTGGTATCGTCTCCCCCTGCTGGTCATCATCATCTATTACAGTGTGTGGTATCGTCTCCCCCTGCTGGTCATCATCCTCTATTACAGTGTGTGGTATCGTCTCCCCCTGCTGGTCATCATCATCTATTACAGTGTGTGGTATCGTCTCCCCCTGCTGGTCATCATCCTCTATTACAGTGTGTGGTATCGTCTCCCTCTGCTGGTCACCATCATCTATTACAGTGTGTGGTATCGTCTCCCCCTGCTGGTCACCATCATCTATTACAGTGTGTGGTATCGTCTCCCCCTGCTGGTCATCATCAGCTATTACAGTGTGTGGTATCATCTCCCCCTGCTGGTCATCACCATCTATTACAGTGTGTGGTATCGTCTCCCTCTGCTGGTCATCATCATCTATTACAGTGTGTGGTATCGTCTCCCTCTGCTGGTCATCATCATCTATTACAGTGTGTGGTATCGTCTCCCCCTGCTGGTCATCATCCTCTATTACAGTGTGTGGTATCGTCTCCCCCTGCTGGTCATCATCCTCTATTACAGTGTGTGGTATCGTCTCCCCCTGCTGGTCATCATCCTCTATTACAGTGTGTGGTATCGTCTCCCTCTGCTGGTCATCATCAGCTATTACAGTGTGTGGCATCGTCTCCCTCTGCTGGTCATCATCCTCTATTACAGTGTGTGGCATCGTCTCCCCCTGCTGGTCATCATCAGCTATTACAGTGTGTGGTATCGTCTCCCCCTGCTGGTCATCACCATCTATTACAGTGTGTGGTATCGTCTCCCCCTGCTGGTCATCATCATCTATTACAGTGTGCGGTATCGTCTCCCCCTGCTGGTCATCATCACCTATTACAGTGTGTGGTATCGTCTCCCCCTGCTGGTCATCATCAGCTATTACAGTGTGTGGCATCGTCTCCCTCTGCTGGTCATCATCCTCTATTACAGTGTGTGGTATCGTCTCCCCCTGCTGGTCATCATCAGCTATTACAGTGTGTGGCATCGTCTCCCTCTGCTGGTCATCATCCTCTATTACAGTGTGTGGCATCGTCTCCCCCTGCTGGTCATCATCATCTATTACAGTGTGTGGTATCGTCTCCCCCTGCTGGTCATCATCATCTATTACAGTGTGTGGTATCGTCTCCCTCTGCTGGTCATCATCAGCTATTACAGTGTGTGGTATCGTCTCCCCCTGCTGGTCATCATCCTCTATTACAGTGTGTGGTATCGTCTCCCTCTGCTGGTCATCATCATCTATTACAGTGTGTGGTATCGTCTCCCTCTGCTGGTCATCATCATCTATTACAGTGTGTGGTATCGTCTCCCCCTGCTGGTCATCATCATCTATTACACTGTGTGGTATCGGCTCCCCCTGCTGGTCATCATCATCTATTACAGTGTGTGGTATCGTCTCCCCCTGCTGGTCATCATCATCTATTACACTGTGTGGTATCGTCTCCCCCTGCTGGTCATCATCAGCTATTACAGTGTGTGGTATCGTCTCCCCCTGCTGGTCATCATCATCTATTACACTGTGTGGTATCGTCTCCCCCTGCTGGTCATCATCAGCTATTACAGTGTGTGGTATCGTCTCCCTCTGCTGGTCATCATCTTCTATTACAGTGTGTGGTATCGTCTCCCCCTGCTGGTCATCATCATCTATTACAGTGTGTGGTATCGTCTTCCCCTGCTGGTCATCATCCTCTATTACAGTGTGTGGTATCGTCTTCCCCTGCTGGTCATCATCCTCTATTACAGTGTGTGGTATCGTCTCCCCCTGCTGGTCATCATCACCTATTACAGTGTGTGGTATCGTCTCCCTCTGCTGGTCATCATCATCTATTACAGTGTGTGGTATCGTCTCTCCCTGCTGGTCATCATCCTCTATTACAGTGTGTGGTATCGTCTCCCTCTGCTGGTCATCATCCTCTATTACAGTGTGTGGTATCGTCTCCCCCTGCTGGTCATCATCAGCTATTACAGTGTGTGGTATCGTCTCCCTCTGCTGGTCATCATCTTCTATTACAGTGTGTGGTATCGTCTCCCTCTGCTGGTCATCATCATCTATTACAGTGTGTGGTATCGTCTCCCTCTGCTGGTCATCATCTTCTATTACAGTGTGTGGTATCGTCTCCCTCTGCTGGTCATCATCATCTATTACAGTGTGTGGTATCGTCTCCCCCTGCTGGTCATCATCCTCTATTAAGCTACGTTCACATTTGCGGTCAGCGCCGCAGCGTCGGGCGCCGCAGCGGCGCCGCATGCGTCATGCGCCCCTATACTTAACATGGGGGCGCATGGACATGCGTTGTGCTGCGTTTTGCGCCGCATGGCCGCAAGCGTTGGACGCAAGAAACGCTTCAAGTTGCATTTTTTTTGCGTCCAACTTTCGGCCAAAAAGGACGCATGCGGCGCAAAACGCAGCGTTTTAGCGTGCGTTTTGCCGCGTTTTCGTTTGCGTTGTGCGCTGCGGCGCTGACGCTGCGGCGCACAACGCAAATGTGAACGTAGCCTTACAGTGTGTGGTATCGTCTCCCTCTGCTGGTCATCATCATCTATTACAGTGTGTGGTATCGTCTCCCCCTGCTGGTCATCACCATCTATTACAGTGTGTGGTATCGTCTCCCCCTGCTGGTCATCATCATCTATTACAGTGTGCGGTATCGTCTCCCCCTGCTGGTCATCATCACCTATTACAGTGTGTGGTATCGTCTCCCCCTGCTGGTCATCATCAGCTATTACAGTGTGTGGCATCGTCTCCCTCTGCTGGTCATCATCCTCTATTACAGTGTGTGGTATCGTCTCCCCCTGCTGGTCATCATCAGCTATTACAGTGTGTGGCATCGTCTCCCTCTGCTGGTCATCATCCTCTATTACAGTGTGTGGCATCGTCTCCCCCTGCTGGTCATCATCATCTATTACAGTGTGTGGTATCGTCTCCCCCTGCTGGTCATCATCATCTATTACAGTGTGTGGTATCGTCTCCCTCTGCTGGTCATCATCAGCTATTACAGTGTGTGGTATCGTCTCCCCCTGCTGGTCATCATCCTCTATTACAGTGTGTGGTATCGTCTTCCCCTGCTGGTCATCATCCTCTATTACAGTGTGTGGTATCGTCTCCCCCTGCTGGTCATCATCAGCTATTACAGTGTGTGGTATCGGCTCCCCCTGCTGGTCATCATCCTCTATTACAGTGTGTGGTATCGTCTCCCTCTGCTGGTCATCATCTTCTATTACAGTGTGTGGTATCGTCTCCCCCTGCTGGTCATCATCATCTATTACAGTGTGTGGTATCGTCTTCCCCTGCTGGTCATCATCCTCTATTACAGTGTGTGGTATCGTCTTCCCCTGCTGGTCATCATCCTCTATTACAGTGTGTGGTATCGTCTCCCCCTGCTGGTCATCATCACCTATTACAGTGTGTGGTATCGTCTCCCTCTGCTGGTCATCATCATCTATTACAGTGTGTGGTATCGTCTCTCCCTGCTGGTCATCATCCTCTATTACAGTGTGTGGTATCGTCTCCCTCTGCTGGTTATCATCATCTATTACAGTGTGTGGTATCGTCTCCCCCTGCTGGTCATCATCCTCTATTACAGTGTGTGGTATCGTCTCCCTCTGCTGGTCATCATCATCTATTACAGTGTGTGGTATCGTCTCCCCCTGCTGGTCATCATCATCTATTACAGTGTGTGGTATCGTCTCCCTCTGCTGGTCATCATCATCTATTACAGTGTGTGGTATCGTCTCCCTCTGCTGGTCATCATCAGCTATTACAGTGTGTGGTATCGGCTCCCCCTGCTGGTCATCATCATCTATTACAGTGTGTGGTATCGTCTCCCTCTGCTGGTCATCATCAGCTATTACAGTGTGTGGTATCGTCTCCCTCTGCTGGTCACCACCATCTATTACAGTGTGTGGTATCGTCTCCCTCTGCTGGTCATCATCATCTATTACAGTGTGTGGTATCGTCTCCCCCTGCTGGTCATCATCATCTATTACAGTGTGTGGTATCGTCTCCCTCTGCTGGTCATCATCATCTATTACAGTGTGTGGTATCGTCTCCCCCTGCTGGTCATCATCATCTATTACAGTGTGTGGTATCGTCTCCCCCTGCTGGTCATCATCATCTATTACAGTGTGTGGTATCGTCTCCCCCTGCTGGTCATCATCCTCTATTACAGTGTGTGGTATCGTCTCCCCCTGCTGGTCATCATCATCTATTACAGTGTGTGGTATCGTCTCCCCCTGCTGGTCATCATCATCTATTACAGTGTGTGGTATCGTCTCCCCCTGCTGGTCATCATCCTCTATTACAGTGTGTGGTATCGTCTCCCCCTGCTGGTCATCATCATCTATTACAGAGTGTGGTATCGTCTCCCTCTGCTGGTCATCATCATCTATTACAGTGTGTGGTATCGTCTCCCCCTGCTGGTCATCACCATCTATTACAGTGTGTGGTATCGTCTCCCCCTGCTGGTCATCATCGTCTATTACACTGTGTGGTATCGTCTCCCTCTGCTGGTCATCATCATCTATTACAGTGTGTGGTATCGTCTCCCCCTGCTGGTCATCACCATCTATTACAGTGTGTGGTATCGGCTCCCTCTGCTGGTCATCATCATCTATTACAGTGTGTGGTATCGTCTCCCTCTGCTGGTCATCATCATCTATTACAGTGTGTGGTATCGTCTCTCCCTGCTGGTCATCATCCTCTATTACAGTGTGTGGTATCGTCTCCCTCTGCTGGTCATCATCATCTATTACAGTGTGTGGTATCGTCTCCCCCTGCTGGTCATCATCATCTATTACAGTGTGTGGTATCGTCTCCCCCTGCTGGTCATCATCATCTATTACAGTGTGTGGTATCGTCTCCCCCTGCTGGTCATCATCAGCTATTACAGTGTGTGGTATCGGCTCCCCCTGCTGGTCATCATCATCTATTACAGTGTGTGGTATCGTCTCCCTCTGCTGGTCATCATCATCTATTACAGTGTGTGGTATCGTCTCCCCCTGCTGGTCATCATCAGCTGTTACAGTGTGTGGTATCGTCTCCCTCTGCTGGTCATCATCATCTATTACAGTGTGTGGTATCATCTCCCCCTGCTGGTCATCATCAGCTGTTACAGTGTGTGGTATCGTCTCTCTCTGCTGGTCATCATCAGCTATTACAGTGTGTGGTATCGTCTCCCTCTGCTGGTCATCATCCTCTATTACAGTGTGTGGTATCGTATCCCCCTGCTGGTCATCATCAGCTATTACAGTGTGTGGTATCGTCTCCCCCTGCTGGTCATCATCATCTATTACAGTGTGTGGTATCGTATCCCCCTGCTGGTCATCATCATCTATTACAGTGTGTGGTATCGTCTCCCTCTGCTGGTCATCATCTTCTATTACAGTGTGTGGTATCGTCTCCCTCTGCTGGTCATCATCATCTATTACAGTGTGTGGTATCGTCTCCCCCTGCTGGTCATCATCTATTACAGTGTGTGGTATCGGCTCCCCCTGCTGGTCATCATCTATTACAGTGTGTGGAATCGTCTCCCCCTGCTGGTCATCATCAGCTATTACAGTGTGTGGTATCGGCTCCCCCTGCTGGTCATCATCATCTATTACAGTGTGTGGTATCGTCTCCCTCTGCTGGTCATCATCATCTATTACAGTGTGTGGTATCGGCTCCCTCTGCTGGTCATCATCATCTATTACAGTGTGTGGTATCGTCTCCCCCTGCTGGTCATCATCAGCTATTACAGTGTGTGGTATCGTCTCCCCCTGCTGGTCATCATCAGCTATTACAGTGTGTGGTATCGTCTCCCTCTGCTGGTCATCATCATCTATTACAGTGTGTGGTATCGTCTCCCCCTGCTGGTCATCATCAGCTATTACAGTGTGCGGTATCGGCTCCCCCTGCTGGTCATCATCATCTATTACAGTGTGTGGTATCGTCTCCCTCTGCTGGTCATCATCATCTATTACAGTGTGTGGTATCGTCTCCCCCTGCTGGTCATCATCAGCTATTACAGTGTGCGGTATCGTCTCCCTCTGCTGGTCATCATCATCTATTACAGTGTGTGGTATCGTCTCCCTCTGCTGGTCATCATCATCTATTACAGTGTATGGTATCGTCTCCCCCTGCTGGTCATCACCATCTATTACAGTGTGTGGTATCGGCTCCCCCTGCTGGTCATCACCATCTATTACAGTGTGTGGTATCGGCTCCCCCTGCTGGTCATCACCATCTATTACAGTGTGTGGTATCGTCTCCCCCTGCTGGTCATCATCAGCTATTACAGTGTGTGGTATCGGCTCCCCCTGCTGGTCATCATCATCTATTACAGTGTGTGGTATCGTCTCCCTCTGCTGGTCATCATCATCTATTACAGTGTGTGGTATCGGCTCCCTCTGCTGGTCATCATCATCTATTACAGTGTGTGGTATCGTCTCCCCCTGCTGGTCATCATCAGCTATTACAGTGTGTGGTATCGTCTCCCCCTGCTGGTCATCATCAGCTATTACAGTGTGTGGTATCGTCTCCCTCTGCTGGTCATCATCATCTATTACAGTGTGTGGTTATCGTCTCCCTCTGCTGGTCATCATCATCTATTACAGTGTATGGTATCGTCTCCCCCTGCTGGTCATCACCATCTATTACAGTGTGTGGTATCGGCTCCCCCTGCTGGTCATCACCATCTATTACAGTGTGTGGTATCGGCTCCCCCTGCTGGTCATCACCATCTATTACAGTGTGTGGTATCGTCTCCCCCTGCTGGTCATCATCCTCTATTACAGTGTGTGGTATCATCTCCCCCTGCTGGTCATCATCCTCTATTACAGTGTGTGGTATCGTCTCCCTCTGCTGGTCATCATCATCTATTACAGTGTGTGGTATCGTCTCCCCCTGCTGGTCATCATCCTCTATTACAGTGTGTGGTATCGTCTCCCCCTGCTGGTCATCATCAGCTATTACAGTGTGTGGTATCGTCTCCCCCTGCTGGTCATCATCATCTATTACAGTGTGTGGTATCGTCTCCCCCTGCTGGTCATCATCATCTATTACAGTGTGTGGTATCGTCTCCCCCTGCTGGTCATCACCATCTATTACAGTGTGTGGTATCGTCTCCCCCTGCTGGTCATCATCCTCTATTACAGTGTGTGGTATCGTCTCCCCCTGCTGGTCATCATCAGCTATTACAGTGTGTGGTATCGTCTCCCCCTGCTGGTCATCATCATCTATTACAGTGTGTGGTATCGTCTCCCCCTGCTGGTCATCATCATCTATTACAGTGTGTGGTATCGTCTCCCCCTGCTGGTCATCATCATCTATTACAGTGTGTGGTATCGTCTCTCCCTGCTGGTCATCATCAGCTATTACAGTGTGTGGTATCGTCTCCCCCTGCTGGTCATCATCAGCTATTACAGTGTGTGGTATCGGCTCCCCCTGCTGGTCATCATCATCTATTACAGTGTGTGGTATCGTCTCTCCCTGCTGGTCATCATCTATTACAGTGTGTGGTATCGTCTCCCCCTGCTGGTCATCATCATCTATTACAGTGTGTGGTATCGGCTCCCTCTGCTGGTCATCATCATCTATTACAGTGTGTGGTATCGTCTCCCCCTGCTGGTCATCATCATCTATTACAGTGTGTGGTATCGGCTCCCTCTGCTGGTCATCATCAGCTATTACAGTGTGTGGTATCGTCTCCCCCTGCTGGTCATCATCCTCTATTACAGTGTGTGGTATCGTCTCCCCCTGCTGGTCATCATCAGCTATTACAGTGTGTGGTATCGTCTCCCCCTGCTGGTCATCATCATCTATTACAGTGTGTGGTATCGTCTCCCCCTGCTGGTCATCATCATCTATTACAGTGTGTGGTATCGTCTCCCCCTGCTGGTCATCACCATCTATTACAGTGTGTGGTATCGTCTCCCCCTGCTGGTCATCATCCTCTATTACAGTGTGTGGTATCGTCTCCCCCTGCTGGTCATCATCAGCTATTACAGTGTGTGGTATCGTCTCCCCCTGCTGGTCATCATCATCTATTACAGTGTGTGGTATCGTCTCCCCCTGCTGGTCATCATCATCTATTACAGTGTGTGGTATCGTCTCCCCCTGCTGGTCATCATCATCTATTACAGTGTGTGGTATCGTCTCTCCCTGCTGGTCATCATCAGCTATTACAGTGTGTGGTATCGTCTCCCCCTGCTGGTCATCATCAGCTATTACAGTGTGTGGTATCGGCTCCCCCTGCTGGTCATCATCATCTATTACAGTGTGTGGTATCGTCTCTCCCTGCTGGTCATCATCTATTACAGTGTGTGGTATCGTCTCCCCCTGCTGGTCATCATCATCTATTACAGTGTGTGGTATCGGCTCCCTCTGCTGGTCATCATCATCTATTACAGTGTGTGGTATCGTCTCCCCCTGCTGGTCATCATCATCTATTACAGTGTGTGGTATCGTCTCCCCCTGCTGGTCATCATCAGCTATTACAGTGTGTGGTATCGTCTCCCCCTGCTGGTCATCATCAGCTATTACAGTGTGTGGTATCGTCTCCCTCTGCTGGTCATCATCATCTATTACAGTGTATGGTATCGTCTCCCCCTGCTGGTCATCACCATCTATTACAGTGTGTGGTATCGGCTCCCCCTGCTGGTCATCACCATCTATTACAGTGTGTGGTATCGTCTCCCCCTGCTGGTCATCATCCTCTATTACAGTGTGTGGTATCATCTCCCCCTGCTGGTCATCATCCTCTATTACAGTGTGTGGTATCGTCTCCCCCTGCTGGTCATCATCATCTATTACAGTGTGTGGTATCGTCTCCCTCTGCTGGTCATCATCATCTATTACAGTGTGTGGTATCGTCTCCCCCTGCTGGTCATCATCCTCTATTACAGTGTGTGGTATCGTCTCCCCCTGCTGGTCATCAGCTATTACAGTGTGTGGTATCGTCTCCCCCTGCTGGTCATCATCATCTATTACAGTGTGTGGTATCGTCTCCCCCTGCTGGTCATCATCATCTATTACAGTGTGTGGTATCGTCTCCCCCTGCTGGTCATCATCCTCTATTACAGTGTGTGGTATCATCTCCCCCTGCTGGTCATCATCATCTATTACATGTGTGGTATCATCTCCCCCTGCTGGTCATCATCAGCTATTACAGTGTGTGGTATCGTCTCCCCCTGCTGGTCATCGTCATCTATTACAGTGTGTGGTATCGTCTCCCCCTGCTGGTCATCATCATCTATTACAGTGTGTGGTATCGTCTCCCCCTGCTGGTCATCATCATCTATTACAGTGTGTGGTATCGTCTCCCCCTGCTGGTCATCATCATCTATTACAGTGTGTGGTATCGTCTCCCCCTGCTGGTCATCATCATCTATTACAGTGTGTGGTATCGTCTCCCCCTGCTGGTCATCATCAGCTATTACAGTGTGTGGTATCGGCTCCCCCTGCTGGTCATCATCATCTATTACAGTGTGTGGTATCGTCTCCCCCTGCTGGTCATCACCATCTATTACAGTGTGTGGTATCGTCTCCCCCTGCTGGTCATCATCATCTATTACAGTGTGTGGTATCGTCTCCCCCTGCTGGTCATCATCATCTATTACAGTGTGTGGTATCGTCTCCCCCTGCTGGTCATCATCAGCTATTACAGTGTGTGGTATCGTCTCCCCCTGCTGGTCATCATCATCTATTACAGTGTGTGGTATTGTCTCCCCCTGCTGGTCATCATCATCTATTACAGTGTGTGGTATCGGCTCCCTCTGCTGGTCATCATCCTCTATTACAGTGTGTGGTATCGTCTCCCCCTGCTGGTCATCATCATCTATTACAGTGTGTGGTATCGTCTCCCCCTGCTGGTCATCATCATCTATTACAGTGTATGGTATCGTCTCCCCCTGCTGGTCATCATCATCTATTACAGTGTGTGGTATCGTCTCCCTCTGCTGGTCATCACCATCTATTACAGTGTGTGGTATCGTCTCCCTCTGCTGGTCATCATCCTCTATTACAGTGTGTGGTATCGTCTCCCTCTGCTGGTCATCATCCTCTATTACAGTGTGTGGTATCGTCTCCCCCTGGTGGTCATCATCCTCTATTACAGTGTGTGGTATCGGCTCCCTCTGCTGGTCATCATCAGCTATTACAGTGTGTGGTATCGGCTCCCTCTGCTGGTCATCATCCTCTATTACAGTGTGTGGTATCGTCTCCCTCTGCTGGTCATCATCTATTACAGTGTGTGGTATCGTCTCCCCCTGCTGGTCATCATCTATTACAGTGTGTGGTATCGTCTCCCCCTGCTGGTCATCATCAGCTATTACAGTGTGTGGTATCGGCTCCCCCTGCTGGTCATCATCACCTATTACAGTGTGTGGTATCGTCTCCCCCTGCTGGTCATCATCATCTATTACAGTGTGTGGTATCGTCTCCCTCTGCTGGTCATCATCATCTATTACAGTGTGTGGTATCGTCTCCCCCTGCTGGTCATCACCATCTATTACAGTGTGTGGTATCGTCTCCCCCTGCTGGTCATCATCATCTATTACAGTGTGTGGTATCGTCTCCCCCTGCTGGTCATCATCCTCTATTACAGTGTGTGGTATCGGCTCCCTCTGCTGGTCATCATCATCTATTACAGTGTGTGGTATCGTCTCCCTCTGCTGGTCATCATCATCTATTACAGTGTGTGGTATCGTCTCCCTCTGCTGGTCATCATCAGCTATTACAGTGTGTGGTATCGTCTCCCCCTGCTGGTCATCATCAGCTATTACAGAGTGTGATATCGTCTCCCCCTGCTGGTCATCATCATCTATTACAGTGTGTGGTATCGTCTCCCCCTGCTGGTCATCATCATCTATTACAGTGTGTGGTATCGTCTCCCCCTGCTGGTCATCATCATCTATTACAGTGTGTGGTATCGTCTCCCCCTGCTGGTCATCATCATCTATTACAGTGTGTGGTATCGTCTCCCTCTGCTGGTCATCATCATCTATTACAGTGTGTGGTATCGTCTCCCCCTGCTGGTCATCATCAGCTATTACAGTGTGTGGTATCGTCTCTCCCTGCTGGTCATCATCATCTATTACAGTGTGTGGTATCATCTCCCTCTGCTGGTCATCAGCTATTACAGTGTGTGGTATCGTCTCTCCCTGCTGGTCATCATCAGCTATTACAGTGTGTGGTATCGTCTCCCCCTGCTGGTCATCATCATCTATTACAGTGTGTGGTATCGTCTCCCCCTGCTGGTCATCACCATCTATTACAGTGTGTGGTATCGTCTCCCCCTGCTGGTCATCATCATCTATTACAGTGTGTGGTATCGTCTCCCCCTGCTGGTCATCATCTATTACAGTGTGTGGTATCGGCTCCCCCTGCTGGTCATCACCATCTATTACAGTGTGTGGTATCGTCTCCCTCTGCTGGTCATCACCATCTATTACAGTGTGTGGTATCGGCTCCCTCTGCTGGTCATCACCATCTATTACAGTGTGTGGTATCGGCTCCCTCTGCTGGTCATCATCCTCTATTACAGTGTGTGGTATCGGCTCCCCCTGCTGGTCATCATCATCTATTACAGTGTGTGGTATCGTCTCCCTCTGCTGGTCATCATCATCTATTACAGTGTGTGGTATCGTCTCCCCCTGCTGGTCATCACCATCTATTACAGTGTGTGGTATCGGCTCCCTCTGCTGGTCATCATCCTCTATTACAGTGTGTGGTATCGGCTCCCCCTGCTGGTCATCATCATCTATTACAGTGTGTGGTATCGTCTCCCTCTGCTGGTCATCATCATCTATTACAGTGTGTGGTATCGTCTCCCCCTGCTGGTCATCATCCTCTATTACAGTGTGTGGTATCGTCTCCCCCTGCTGGTCATCACCATCTATTACAGTGTGTGGTATCGTCTCCCCCTGCTGGTCATCATCTATTACAGTGTGTGGTATCGGCTCCCCCTGCTGGTCATCACCATCTATTACAGTGTGTGGTATCGTCTCCCTCTGCTGGTCATCACCATCTATTACAGTGTGTGGTATCGGCTCCCTCTGCTGGTCATCACCATCTATTACAGTGTGTGGTATCAGCTCCCCCTGCTGGTCATCATCATCTATTACAGTGTGTGGTATCGTCTCCCCCTGCTGGTCATCATCCTCTATTACAGTGTGTGGTATCGGCTCCCTCTGCTGGTCATCACCATCTATTACAGTGTGTGGTATCGTCTCCCTCTGCTGGTCATCATCAGCTATTACAGTGTGTGGTATCGGCTCCCCCTGCTGGTCATCACCATCTATTACAGTGTGTGGTATCGGCTCCCTCTGCTGGTCATCACCATCTATTACAGTGTGTGGTATCGTCTCCCCCTGCTGGTCATCACCATCTATTACAGTGTGTGGTATCGTCTCCCCCTGCTGGTCATCATCAGCTATTACAATACATCTGCCGTGTGTGCGCACGATGTGTCTCCGGCTTCAGTCGCTGTAGACAGCTTTGCCCATTGTCGCCATCTGCTGTTCATTCTTTGGTATTACAGTCGGCGGCCATTTTTCTGGAGTCCGGTTCCCTTCACTTTTATAATTGTTTTCATTCTTCTTTTTTCTTGGCTTTCTCTAAGCACGTGACAGGAGCTGGCTGTTCATTGGCTGCTTTATGTCAGGTGATGTGGTTCTATTAGGGCCGAGCTGTGAGTCCATCTGGGCGGCCGCTGCGCCTCCTCCTGTCTCCCGCCTGCGGTCTCCGGGAATTATCCGCTGCTGCACCGAGTCCTGCGTCTGCTGCTGCCTCCACGGTCAGGTCTGTCATCACACGGAACTACAAGTCTCAGCATGCCTGCTCTCTCTGTGGCGGGTGACAAGTGCCTGTCACGTGTGCAGCTCAGTGCCCGTAATAACGCAGGTTCTGTGGCCGCATCACTACACGTGATATCATTGCGCCTCCTCTGTGTGGCTTGTAGCAACTCTTATTGCTTTGCTCCCCTCGCCCCCTCTTTGCGCCCTTTGCCTCCTCCCGCTGCTCCTTTTTGCCCCCTCTCCTCTTCCTGCTGCCCCACTGCGCTCCTCTCCTCTTCCTGCTGCCCCATCGCGCCCCTCTCCTCTTCCTGCTGACCCTTTGTGCCTCTCCTCTTCCCACTGCCCCATTGCGCCCCTCTCTTCCTGCCTACTCCTTTGTGCCCCTCTCCTCTTCCCTCCGCCCCACTGCGCCCCTCTCCTCTTCCCTCCGCCCCACTGCGCCCCTCTCCTCTTCCCTCCGCCCCACTGCGCCCCTCTCCTCTTCCCGCCGCCCCACTGCGCCCCTCTCCTCTTCCCTCCGCCCCACTGCGCCCCTCTCCTCTTCCCTCCGCCCCACTGCGCCCCTCTCCTCTTCCCGCCGCCCCACTGCGCCCCTCTCCTCTTCCCGCCGCCCCATTGCGCCCTTCTCTTCCTGCCTACTCCTTTGTGCCCCTCTACTCTTCCAGCCGCCCCATCACGCCCTTCTCTTCCCGCCACCCCATTGCGCCCCTCTCCTCATCCTGCTGCCCCTTTGCCCCTCTCCTCTTCCCGCTGCCCCACTGCGCCCCTCTCCTCTTCCTGCCGCTCCTTTGTGCCCCTCTCCTCTTCCCACCGCCCCATCACGCCCTTCTCTTCCCGCCGCCCCATTGTGCCCCTCTCCTCTTCCCTCCGCCCCACTGCGCCCCTCTCCTCTTCCCTCCGCCCCACTGCGCCCCTCTCCTCTTCCCGCCGCCCCACTGCGCCCTTCTCTTCCTGCCTACTCCTTTGTGCCCCTCTCCTCTTCCAGCCGCCCCATCACGCCCTTCTCTTCCCGCCACCCCATTGCGCCCCTCTCCTCTTCCCGCTGCCCCACTGCGCCCCTCTCCTCTTCCTGCCGCTCCTTTGTGCCCCTCTCCTCTTCCCACCGCCCCATCACGCCCTTCTCTTCCCGCCGCCCCATTGCGCCCCTCTCCTCTTCCCGCTGCCCCACTGCGCCCCTCTCCTTCTCCTGCCGCTCCTTTGTGCCCCCCTCTCCTCTTCCCGCTGCCCCATTGCGCCCCTCTCCTCTTCCCGCTGCCCCATTGCGCCCCTCTCCTCTTCCCGCTGCCCCATTGCGCCCCTCTCCTCTTCCCGCCGCCCTTCTTTTTGCTGCCGCGTTGCGCCCCTCTTCCTGCTGCCCTATTGCTCCCGTCTCCTCTTCCTGCTGCCCCATCGCGCCCCTCTCCTCGACACAGCCCCATTGCCCCCTCTCCTCGTCCTGCTGCCCCTTTGCACCCGTCTCCTCTTCCCGCCGCCCCATCGCGCCCCTGTCCTCGTCCCTTTGCGCCCGTCTCCTCTTCCCTCCGCTCCATTGCGCCCCTCTCCTCTTCCTGCCTACTCCTTTGTGCCCCTCTCCTCTTCCCGCCGCCTCTTTGCGCCCCTCTCCTCGTCCCGCTGCCCTATTGCACCCCTCTCCTCTGCTCCATTGCGCCCCTCTCCTCTTCACGCCGCCCCATCGCTCCCCTCTCCTCTTCCCTCCGCTCCATTGCGCCCCTCTCCTCTTCCCGCCGCCCCACTGCACCCTTCTCTTCCTGCCTACTCCTTTGTGCCCCTCTCCTCTTCCAGCCGCCCCATCACGCCCTTCTCTTCCCGCCGCCCCATTGCGCCCCTCTCTTCATCCTGCTGCCCCTTTGCGCCTCTCCTCTTCCCGCTGCCCCATTGCGCCCCTCTCCTCTTCCTGCCTACTCCTTTGTGCCCCTCTCCTCTTCCTGCTGCCCCACTGCGCCCCTCTCCTCTTCCTGCCGCTCCTTTGTGCCCCTCTCCTCTTCCCGCCGCTCCTTTGTGCCCCTCTCCTTTTCCCGCCGCTCCTTTGTGCCCCTCTCCTCTTCCCACCTCCCCATCACGCCCTTCTCTTCCCGCCGCCCCATTGCACCCCTCTCCTCTTCCCGCTGCACCATTACGCCCCTCTCCTCTTCCCTCTGCCCCATTGCGCCCCTCTCCTCTTCCCGCCGCGTTGCGCCCCTCTTCCTGCTGCCCTATTGCGCCCGTCTCCTCTTCCTGCTGCCCCATTGCCCCCTCTCCTCGTCCTGCTGCCCCTTTGCACCCGTCTCCTCTTCCCGCCGCCCCATCGCGCCCCTGTCCTCGTCCCTTTGCGCCCGTCTCCTCTTCCCTCCGCTCCATTGCGCCCCTGTCCTCGTCCCTTTGCGCCCGTCTCCTCTTCCCTCCGCTCCATTGCGCCCCTGTCCTCGCCCCTCTCCTCGTCCTACCGCCCCTTTGCGCCCCTCTCCTCTTCCTGCCGCTCCTTTGTGTCCCTCTCCTCTTCCCGCCGCCCCATCGCGCCCCTCTCCTCTTCCTGCTGACCCTTTGCGCCTCTCCTCTTCCCGCTGCCCCATTGCGCCCCTCTTCCTGCCTACTCCTTTGTGCCCCTCTCCTCTTCCCGCTGCCCCATTGCGCCCCTCTCCTCTTCCTGCCTACTCCTTTGTGCCCCTCTCCTCTTCCCGCCGCCCCATCGCGCCCCTCTCCTCTTCCTGCTGACCCTTTGTGCCTCTCCTCTTCCCGCTGCCCCATTGCGCCCCTCTCCTCTTCCTGCCGCTCCTTTGTGTCCCTCTCCTCTTCCCGCCGCCCCATAGCGCCCCTGTCCTCGTCCCTCTGCCCCTTTGCGCCCCTCTCCTCGTCCTACCGCCCCTTTGCGCTCCCTGATCACGGCTCTATACCCCGATTACCTGTCTCGGCAGAGTCCATCACTATCAGTTGCGACATTGGTAGATTTTTGGGGGAGACCTCAGGTGGTGGCGTAGCATTGCCTGTGGACTCCCATTTCCTTCCCTCTGGGGGGTTGGCTATAACGGGTCTTCCCCGATCACTGACGTCTCCTCTCTTCCTCCAGGTGGGGGCCATGCCGAGCTGCATTGTGAAGGGCTGCACCCACTACACCGGGATGAAGGCCTCCAACCCCCTGCTCTCCATGCACGTCTTCCCCCGGGAGCTCAGCCGCATTAAGCTCTGGCTCCAGCAGATCGGGCAGAATTTCGGGGACCTCGACAATTTTGCGACCAAGGTGTTTACTGAGGCGAGAACAGGGAAGTATCGCATTTGCTCTGCCCACTTTGCGCCGGGCAGTTACACCTCGCAGGGGAGCAGGATTGTGCTGAAACCTGACGCCATCCCCACCCTGTTCCCTGGGATTTACACGAGACCCCCGCCGGACTGGAAGCCGCTCTCTGCACAGGACAAGACGTCCGGGACCACTGCTAACAGTAACAATATGGACGCCTCAATGGTGAAAGCCCCCACCCAGAAAAAGGAGGACCCCATGGACGGTACTAAGAGGCTGCGGGAAGGAGCGCACCGGAGCCAAGGTGCCAAGCAGGGCCGGAGCCAGGGGCCCGCACAGGAGCGGCTCTTAGACGTCAATGGTCGGCACACGAGCGTCAGCAAGGAGTCCGGGCACAAAGACCCCAAATCCAAACCCGACCAACTCAGCTGCAACTGGTCCTTACCAATTCCGGCCAACATCAACGAGGAGAACAGACGCGCGCTGTGTTCCCTGGAGAACGTGCTGGTGAGCCAGTAACATCAGTGTGCACTGGCCACATCCGGAGCTGCACTCACATCTGCTCTGCATGCAGCTCCGGATGTGAGTAGAGTAAAGACTGGATATAGCGTACAGCATCCTCTGCTTTACTTGTAGGATTGAACTTGGAGGTGTTGAGACGCCTGGGTAAGGGGGAGGGCGACAGGAGGAGACGCGGCCTGGGTGAGGAGGTGGGAGACAGGCAGAGACACAGGCCCGGGAAAGTGGGCGATAGGTGGAGACATGGCCTGGGTAAGGGGGTGGGTGACAGGCGGAGACGCAGCCTGGGTAGGGGGTGGGTGACAGGTAGAGACACAGGCCCGGGAAAGTGGGCGATAGGTGGAGACATGGCCAAGGTAAGGGGGCGGGTGACAGGCGGAGACGCGGCCTGGGTGAGGAGGTGGGCGACAGGCAGAGACACAGGCCCGGGAAAGTGGGCGATAGGTGGAGACATGGCCAAGGTAAGGGGGCGGGTGACAGGCGGAGACGCGGCCTGGGTGAGGAGGTGGGCGACAGGCAGAGACACAGGCCCGGGAAAGTGGGCGATAGGTGGAGACATGGCCAAGGTAAGGGGGCTGGTGACAGGCGGAGACGCGGCCTGGGTAGGGGGTGGGCGACAGGCAGAGACACAGGCCTGGAAAAGTGGGCGATAGGCGGAGACGTGGCCCGGGTAAGGGGGCGGGTGACAGGCGGAGACGCGCCTGGGTAGGGGGTGGGCGACAGGTAGAGACGTGGCATGGGTAGGGGGTGGGCGACAGGCAGAGACACAGGCCTGGAAAAGTGGGCGATTGGCGGAGACGTGGCCCGGGTAAGGGGGCGGGTGACAGGCGGAGACGCGGCATGGGTGGGGGGAGGGCGACAGGCGGAGACGCAGCCTGGGTGGGGGGCGGGCGACAGGCGGAGACGCGGCATGGGTGGGGGGAGGGCGACAGGCGGAGACGCGGCCTGGGTGGGGGGCGGGCGACAGGCGGAGACGCGGCCTGGGTGGGGGGCGGGCGACAGGCAGAGACGCGCTTGGGTAGGGTGCGGGCGACAGGCAGAGACGCGGCCTGGGTAGGGGGCGGCCCTCGGGGCAGTTGGCGCTGGTAACAGACATAGGACGATTATCTCTGTAGATATGAGCAGCTGTTGGCCGCCGCTGATCCTAAGATCTTGAGTGTTGGGGTCCTCGGCGTCGGACCCCTCCCAGGACTGCAGGTCAATGACTTTTTTTCCATGTTCCAGGTTTCCCTCCTGCAGCATTTGGCAGAGGCTCCTCTCACCTCCCGATCCCAGAAGCAGAAGACCACTCGCCTGCTGAACCAGACCGCAGAGATCGTGTCGGTGCTGACCGGGGAGGTGAGACGGGCCCGGGGGGGTCGGGGTGATGATGGGCCGGGGGTATTTGGGGCGTTTGGGTCCATGTATGTGAGCTGAACCTCTCAGGTGCCATTTTCTTGCGTTTCGCAGGAGTGGACGGTGGTGAAGAAGAACTCGCACATCAGCAAGTTTTACAACATGATACGAGAGGTGGGTGGGCCGCCAGGTGGGCGGTCGGGGGCTTGGTCTTTTGGAGGTGAGCTGGGTAAACTCTGCGTTTCAGGTCCCCATTAAGGTGGGAGACGTGGCGGTGTTCTTCTCCATGGATGAGTGGGATTACATCGAGGACCACGAGGAGCAGTATAAGCACGTGATGGTGGAAGAACCTAAGAGCTTACAGCTCAACGGGAGTTCAGGTATGATGCTGCACGGCGCCCTCTGTAGGGAGGGGTCACTGTGCGCGGCGCCCTCTGTAGGGAGGGGTCACTGTGCGCGGCGCCCTCTGTAGGGAGGGGTCACTGTGCGCGGCGCCCTCTAGGGAGGGGTCACGGTGTGCGGCGCCCTCTGTAGGGAGGGGTCACGGTGCGCGGCGCCCTCTGTAGGGAGGGGTCACGGTGCGCGGCGCCCTCTGTAGGCAGGGGTCACGGTGCGCGGCGCCCTCTGTAGGGAGGGGTCACGGTGCGCGGCGCCCTCTGTAGGGAGGGGGTCACGGTGCGCGGCGCCCTCTGTAGGGAGGGGGTCACGGTGCGCGGCGCCCTCTGTAGGGAGGGGGTCACGGTGCGCGGCGCCCTCTGTAGGGAGGGGGTCACGGTGCGCGGCGCCCTCTGTAGGGAGGGGTCACGGTGCGCGGCGCCCTCTGTAGGGAGGGGTCACGGTGCGCGGCGCCCTCTGCAGGGAGGGGTCACGGTGCGCGGCGCCTTCTGTAGGGAGGGGTCACGGTGCGCGGCGCCCTCTGTAGGGAGGGGTCACGGTGCGCGGCGCCCTCTGTAGCACTGTCGGTTGGGGGTCCTTCTGGGATTACAGCTTTTGTTTTGTCATTCTAGATGGGACGAAATGTGAATTTTTGCCGGAGCCCCAGAGTGAACAGGGACCGAGCTTCAGTAAGTGAAGGCGCGGGTCACAATGGCGCTGTTCTTCCCCTGTGCTCTCTGGTGCCCCTGTCTGTGTACACAAGCCTGGACGGTACTGAGCTCCGTCACAAATCCTGCAGATGCGGCCATTAGAGGACGGACAGCCCAGTCCCGTGTCGTGTTTGCAGCTCCTGTGCAGACCAATGTGTCGGTGTTGTCTGATCCTGCAGCCTCCACTAGGGGGAGCAGTGGTCGGTGCAGCAGTTAGCGGGGGTTTACCTGTTCTCTGAGCGGCGCCCCCTGGTGTCGGGGACAGTAAATGTCTTTAATGTGTTGCTCTGTGACTGATAGGTGACACAGATTTCGAGGATCACCTGGACTACGTGCGGACCCCCACGGCGCCCCCTTCGCACACAGGTGAGCACTGGTGGAGGGGTCGGTGCAGGCGGCGTCGGCCCTCACTGATCTTCTCGTCTTCCGTTTCCACTCAGATAAAGAGGTTGCGATCAGCTGTCAAGACATGGAGGTCCTGGAGATGAGCTGCTCCTCAGGTAACGATCGGTGGCAGCGGTCACTCCAGTGATTGTTCGGACGGTTTCTAACTTTCGCCGCTTCTCTGTGCAGATGAATTTATTGAACCGTTGTCTGAACCCCCCCAGAGCGAAAGAATAGATTCTTCCTCAGGTATAAAGCTGCTGACAAGCGTGGGCTGTACCAACTGCAGGAGGGGGACACTGGGTGAAGTAGTTATTCCTATCACACCCTCTATCTTACAGGAGATAAGGCTGATGAGGACCACCCCGATGATCTCCAGAGCCCCCCGCCACCGATAGGTGAGACGCTCTGAAATCACCAGTGATGACAATTCACAATTAAAGGGCCAGCGCGCTCTACATAGAATGTAAGGGAGGGGAGACATTGAAACTCTGGTGATCCAGGTCGATGACTGACGTCCCCTCTATGTACTGTGCAAGCGGCAGAGCGCCGACGTGGGGTCTGATCACAGCAGCGGGAACCTCCATGCCATCTTTTATTTCAGAGAAACAGAAAGAAATAAGAAAAGATGATGGCGAGGATAGTGACACCAGCAACAAAGAGGAGGAGGAGACTCCAGATCTGCCCCCAGGTAACACATGATGGGGGGCCGGCGAGACCCCGATCTTATCTCACCCTCTGATGCTTTTCTGTGCAGATGAGCGAGCGCCGGAGCCCCCTAAAGTTCCAGAGCCGCCCTCAGGTAATGTGTGTTGTATGGGGAGGGTCCGTCCTGGTGTGATGCCGCACGCCCCGTGCCCCACGCACCCCTCACTTCTCCCATGTTCCCACAGACGCCATGGACGAGCCCTCCAGCTCGGAGCTGTGGATCGCGCAGGACGGCACCACTTCTTCCACGTGGATCCCGCAGGACGACCCCAGGCCCAAAGGAAGAAACTGCTTTAAGTACGGTAAACACGCGGGCAGGATCCAGTGTCCGGTCAGCCTGTCGGGCACCACCATCTTATTAGCGGAGCTGCCCCTGAAGATGACGGAGTCGGACCCCCGCTGCCACCTCTGCGACATCACCTTCCCCGATAAATACGAACTGGAGCTGCACCAGCGGACAATGCACAGTAAGAAGCAGCGGCTGTGACCCTGGGGGCCTGCAGACGCGGGGGGCTTTATGTAAAAAGCTTGTTTTTATAGCGGATGGTAACCAATAATAAAAGGTCTGTGCACAGCCGGGAGCGGCCTTTTCTGGAACACGTCACCGCAGCCACCTTGGCTCGCGCACCGGTTAGGACAGACTTTTTACCCCCTACGTCTAGCGTCAGTATCTGCAGCTTGAGCCCCTATGACAACACTTCCTGCCTGGGTTCTGGCCTTCAGCATGGAGGAGCCTGTGCGCTAGAAGGTGCGGAGGTCGCTGTTTATTCTCTCAACCCCCCCAAAAATAGATAAATTCAATGTCACTCCACCCCTTTATACATCACTGGCCAGGAAGTATTGTCATAGTCCCCATCTTACCCCACTAAATGGAAACATTATGCTATTAGGACAGGATCTCACCCTTCCCTCTCACTGATGGCGAGCAGAGGCTTTCACCATTATTATTTTAATATTTGTAAAAAAATAAAAAAAAATTACTTTTCTTTTTTGGAAGAAATGAGACTAAAGCAAGTGAAGAGCGGAGTCGTGGCTGTGAATCATTTCATATACATATTTATA
Source organism: Ranitomeya variabilis (assembly GCF_051348905.1). NCBI lineage: Eukaryota > Metazoa > Chordata > Amphibia > Anura > Dendrobatidae > Ranitomeya > Ranitomeya variabilis. The sequence goes on along the minus strand of NC_135235.1, from coordinate 753,010,371 downwards.
GATATATATATTTACACACATACATCTCATGTACAAAGCTACATTCTAACCCCGAGGGGCCGACCGTGGAAATAAATATGTCCCTACAATACAAAAGGTAACGCTGGCTACAAAGGTGAAGAGATGGGGCGCCAACCCTGGCACACCGCTGGAGACACAGGGTGCCGACCACGTCACACCGCTGGAGACACAGGGTGCCGACCACGTCACACCGCTGGAGACAGTGCCGACCACGGCACACCGCCGGAGCGCTAACATTGGCGGAGAAGACTAGATAGGCAGCTGTGATAATGTTCTCATTTGTAATGATGACGTGTGGTGCCGCGCTCCGTTTTATCCTTTGGTACGTTTTGGAATTTCACCGCAATAAATATCTACCTTTTTTCTGCCAACGTGGACACAACTCGGATAATAAAAACAAAAAAATGAGTTAATGAGTGCGGGGTCTGTAGGTCTGTACACGGGTTAGTGTCTCAGGCTGGTATATAAAAGGTTAATATCTTATATATAAAATACAGGCAGAACTCGCGTCATAAAAATGTGCGCAGGACTGGAAGAAAAGAACCGACACACAAAGATGGAGACCGTCCATCACCCCGGAAGATATGAGCCAGGGAGGCGTCTTATATACAAGGCGTGTAAAGTGCTGGACGCAGCGCGGACAATACTGCACGGAATCTATACTGACGGATTTATTTTGCAGTTTTATGCAAAACTATTAAGAAAATAGAAACTTTTTTTTTTTTCTGAGACTTATTTTTGGTAATTCTGGGTCAGATTTTTTTTTTTTTTTACTTTTATGTTACACCGCACAATAGGCTTAAAACAAAAATATATAGAATATTCAATAAAAAAAAAATGGAACTTAAGTTTTTTTTTTCTAGCAGCAAAATCAAGGAAGACGTAGCGCCCCCGCGTGATCGCGATCATCTAGTGGCTACAGATTACAGGCGGGTGTACAATTGTGATGGATGTCTGCTGACCACCTCCCTCCCTCCTGTGTTTCTGCACTTCCCTCTTTCAGCTCAATTTTTTCTGATACAAAGCTCCAAATGCTCTGCCTTGACATACAAGACAGTACCTGTAGCCACCACTAGAGGGAGCTCAAGGCAATGCGTTCCCTGTAGCCACCACTAGAGGGAGCTCAAGGCAATGCAGAGTTCCCAGCTTACTCCTCAGCTCCCTCTAGTGGTGGCCACCGTAGTCAGCATTTTATCATTGCATGGCAGCAATGGTGGGATGTATACATAAAGGGAGACCGCACTGGTGAATGACGAGACTGACTCTCATGGATCGTCCGCCTCCATGCTCTCGAGCGAAAGCAGCAGTGTTGGGAAGGTGTCTGATATTACATGGAAACCCGAACGCAGCAACCGCATCTCTGCTCTGTCCACCAAATACAAAACTCCACGACTGGTCGATAAACGAAACTTTCAACCATCGAGTCCGAGCAAAAAGAATGAAAAACTAAAAATTCAAATTATATTCAAAGTATAAAGCAGGTTGGTGTCAGGTTTCATGGAGGCGCGAGACCATTTACACCGGAGAATATGGTGGACAGTACAGGGCAGCGCAGATCAAATCCAGGTTGGGGGGTCCCGGAGCGTCCGCAGGGTCTCGGAGCGTCCGCAGGGTCTCGGAGCGTCCGCAGGGTCTCGGAGCGTCCGCAGGGTCTCGGAGCGTCCGCAGGGTCTCGGAGCGTCCGCAGGGTCTCGGAGCGCCCGCAGGGTGCCAGGACAGAATGCTCCCGATTTGATGCATGTTGTTGGGCCGCAGCGATCGCATTGTTTGCGTTCTGTTTTTACAGTCATTGAAGTGTTAAAATATCAGATAAAAGTGAGGGGAAAAAAAAATAATGCGGCAGCTATACACATCATGCACGGGGTGTCGGGGGGCTTCAGTCGCTGCTGGCGCACATGACTTGCCAGACTATGAGGTGACTCCTCTCCATTTTGGCCATGGAGGGCTCAAACTGTAAGGAATCGTCTAAGCCTTCGGATTCGGTGCCGTCGTCACCTGCGGAGAGGACATGAGTCAGGAGGAAATGCCACCAGATGCAGGGTACAAATACAGCCCTACAGTCGGGGTGCCCCTCCGTGGTACGTCCTTACCCATTCTAAAGTCGATGTAGCCCTCTCCACCGCTCATCACCAGCATGAACTTCTGTGCGGCGGCGTCCTGCTGGGACACAGCGCCCTTGTCTGCAGTCAGATCTGGAGAGCTACCGCCAGCCGGTGGGATCACCTGACCTGGAAGATAAGATGGCGCCACCATTACAGGAGCTCTACCTTTTTACCCCCATCCTCCTCCAATATATCAGGATCAGTACCTGGCACTGACACAAAGAATTTCACGGCGTCCCGATGCCCGTGGAAGCAGAGCTGAGCGTGCGCCATAGAGCAGTACGGTATGAAGGTTCCCGGCGTGACTTTGTCGCTGTTCTCGTCACCGTAGACGCGGATGACGCTCCCTGGACGATTGCCGGAGGCGGACAGAGCTTTATTGGCTTTAGAATATAAAGAAAACAAAAAGGGTAAATTGTCACAAGGCAGGGAACATTCCGCTATCAATACACCTGGTATCGCCCTCGAGGAGCGCTGCTGGAGGGAAACAGTCGGCATTAAGTATTTCAAGACATAGCTTGAAATCATGAGAAGGGCATGCTGAGAGCAGAGGCAAGGAGGGAATGAATGTGTGATTTGTTCATCTAGCACTGGTCTACTACTAGTCTGGGTACCAGTGTCCACACTGGTGATGTGGTGCCTAAGCCAACAGCGACCATCTGAGGCGGGACAGGTGAGGGGACTACAGCTGGTATGTGTGCAAGGCTTGGAGACCATTACGTATCCGTCCTTCTTCAATCTCCCTGTGGGTCTGAGGTTACGTTCTTCCATCAAGATTTAATGTGTGAGACGTCACAGCCTCAGTCCTGGTCACAAGCTGCCTGACAGACGACTGGTGGGAAAGTGGTCATGCAAGGTCCATGGCATGAGCGGCCAGAGGTCTCTTCAGAGATCTTGTGAGGAGCTTTTCTAGAAACGCCTAGATTCCTGGAGCTGTGATGAATGAAACGCCATCCAGGTAATAGACCTCCTCCTCACCCACCACCATCGGTCATTCTCATCTGCCACCATGCCTCAATTCTGTCCTCCACCCTCAGCCAAACGGCCTTCTCCACAGTCCCACTCTCAACCTCACCTTCTGCAAACACCATCACTTCAACCTTTCATCACCATGTTCACCCTCTGCCATGCCACTTCACCATACATCCTCACTTGTTCCTCAACCCAATTCCTTCACCATTTCTCATCCTCACCCGTTTTCATCCTGATTTCAGTTCTCCGCCATCTTTATTCCCCACCATCCCATCCCTCATTCTCGCCTTCCCTCTTTCTCGCTTCTGCCATCCTTCATCCCCGCCTTCTCTCATTCTCACTTTCTACCATCCCTCATCCCCACCCTTCCCTCATTCTTGGTTTCTGCCATCCCTCGTCCCCACCCTTCCCTCGTTCACTTTCCACCATCCCTCATCCCCACTCATCCCTCATCCTCACCCATCCCTCATTCCCGTCTTCTGTAGTGATGAGCGAGTATACTCGTTGCTCGGGGGGTCTCCGAGTATTTAGGACTGCTTGGAAATTGTTTTTCTTGCAGCAGCTGTAAGATTTACAGCTACTAGCCAGCTTGATTACATGTGGGGGTTGCCTGGTTGCTAGGGAATCCCCACATATATTCAAGCTGTCTAGCAGCCACAAATCATTCAGCTGTGGCAAGGAAAACAATCTCCGAGTAGTCAAATACTCAGATCACCCAAGCGTGCTCGGGAAAACCCGAACGAGTATAGTAGCTCATCACTAGTCTTCCGTCATCACTCGTCCTCACCCACCCCTCATTCCCGTCTTCCGCCATCCCTCGTCCCCACCCACCCCTCCCCTTACCTCATTCCTCAACCCCACCTTCTGCTATCCCTCATCCCCCATCCTTGCCTCATTCCCCACTTTCCGCCATCCCTCGTCCCCACCTTCGGCCATCCCTCATCCTCGCCTCAGCTCCACATTACGCCATCCCTCATCACCCACCTTCTGCCACCCCTCATCCCCCACCCTTCCCTGATTCTCACCTTCCGCCATCCACACCATCCCTCATCCCCCATTTTCAGCCATCCCCCACGCCCCGCGTGCTGCAGGATTTCGCTAGCTGAAGACATGCTAGATTGACAAGACACATCCATTAGAATGAGGAAACGATGAGAGTGGGAGAAGATCTGAGAGGAGAGCGGTGTGCGGGATGAGAAGCGCCAGCAGATGACGATGTGGTGACCAGTGTACACACAGCGACTACGGGATTAGCTGCCACATGAGGACAATAGACCGTCCAGCCGTTTAGTAATACGTAAGATTGCTGCCAATTAAGGGGGAGGAGGAGACGTCCAGAAGAAGATGTCAGGAACATACAAAGGAGGGTGATCTATACAGCCAGTGGCTACTCGGAGAAGCCGGAGCGATGTGCTGTCACTTACCCCTTAACCCAAGTAACCGTCCCTGGTGCAGAATTACCGCTATAGTGAGACAGTAAGGGGAGGAGAAGGGTGAGAACCAGAGGTCACCATTCAGGTGTAACACTACGCCATATTTCACCCTGCATGGGGCAGAAGAACGGCAGCAGAGAAAGTAACCACCACCAGGTCCCGAACATAGAAGGAGATGGATGAGCGCGGCACGTGCCTCTCTCCTATCGGATATCTTCCTCTATACTCAGCCCAAATACCCGAATAAGAAGCTACAACTAACAGGCTGTGCTACAATTCTCACCGTCAGCGAATGGAAACGTGCTGTTCCCACCCAAAGGCTGATACGGACTATTCTCCCGATGACATTATATCCATTTGTGTATATAATGCTTCACACTGTCAGGGAGGGGGCACTTACTTTCAGTCAGGGGTATGGAGATAATGACACCATTGCCGGTGCCCACCCACAGGCGGTTACAAGACACCATCAAGGCGGTTATTCTAACGAAGGAGAAGCCGAGCTTCCCGGTGCCTGGAAAAAGGAGATCACACACACACCGGTCAGAAAACAGGAGCGGAAATCAACAAAACTCATCACATCGACCCGAAATGTCCCAAGCGGGGCCGGGACTCACCGAGCATCTTACTGACATATGGTTCTATGTCCACATCCTGTAGATGCTGATTGGTGTGAGCGTGGTAGAGGCGCAGCGTGGAGTCCAGCCGGATGGAGACCCAAACACCGTCACCCACCCAGGCCAGCTGCCGGACCTGGCTCTCCTTCCGAGGATGAGCGTCAAAGGATTTCTGGAGGAAAAAATGTCCAGCTATCACCAAGTATCAACTCCTGCCACCCCGACATCAAACCCGCAACCCACCCCAACATCCTCCCCAAGATGGACACCTGATCCGCGAGTATCAACTCCTGCCACCCCAACATTAAACCTACAATCCACCCCAAGATGTATAGCTGATCAGCGAGTATAAACTCCTGCCACCCCGACATCAATCCCGCAACCCACCCCAACATCCTCCCCAAGATGTACACCTGATCCGCGAGTATCAACTCCTGCCACCCCAACATTAAACCTACAATCCACCCCAAGATGTATAGCTGATCAGCGAGTATAAACTCCTGCCACCCCGACATCAAACCCGCAACCCACCCTAACATCCTCCCCAAGATGTACACCTGATCCGCGAGTATCAACTCCTGCCACCCCAACCTCCAACCCACCTGCCACCCCAACATTAAACCTACAATCCACCCCAAGATGTATAGCTGATCAGCGAGTATAAACTCCTGCCACCCCGACATCAATCCCGCAACCCACCCCAACATCCTCCCCAAGATGTACACCTGATCCGCGAGTATCAACTCCTGCCACCCCAACATTAAACCTACAATCCACCCCAAGATGTATAGCTGATCAGCGAGTATAAACTCCTGCCACCCCGACATCAAACCCGCAACCCACCCTAACATCCTCCCCAAGATGTACACCTGATCCGCGAGTATCAACTCCTGCCACCCCAACCTCCAACCCACCTGCCACCCCAACATTAAACCTACAATCCACCCCAAGATGTATAGCTGATCAGCGAGTATAAACTCCTGCCACCCCAACATCAATCCCGCAACCCACCCCAACATCCTCCCCAAGATGTACACCTGATCCGCGAGTATCAACTCCTGCCACCCCAACATTAAACCTACAATCCACCCCAAGATGTATAGCTGATCAGCGAGTATAAACTCCTGCCACCCCGACATCAATCCCGCAACCCACCCCAAGATATACAGCTGATCACAGAGTATAAGCTCCTGCCACGCCAACTTCCAAACTGACCTCCACCCTAACATCCAACCAGCCCTCCACACCATCCCCCAACCCGACCTCTACTCCAAGATTACAGGTAATCAGCGAGCATCAACTCCTGCCACCCCAACCTTCACCATCAATACCCTTATGCCTACTTCCACCTGCACCAACCCCAACTTCTATCTCGTCAACCCCCACTTCTACTGGCTTCACCTCCATAGCCACCAGTACTTCCTCCCTTTCTACCTCCACCCCTTCTATCACCGTCACTACCCCCCCTTCCGTCACTTCTGCTACCTCCACTGATTCAGCCAACAACACCACCTCTACCTTCCCTCAGTAACCGGGCAGGTATTGGTGCCTCCTACCTCTATCTTCATGGTCTTGGGCTGTACGATGTAGATCTTGTTCCTGTACCCGCACCAGACCTTCTCGTGTACCACCGTCATACAGCGGATGGAGTGGTGCGGGCGGCCAAAGTCCAACAGGTGGTAGTTCGATAAATCCCACTGACCGTCTGCAACAAGAAAAAAAAAATTTCTTGTAAATCACAGATGGACACGGTAAAATCTGATCCGATGCATAGGATGCAGCTGCAATTCATCGCAGGATGTGGGACAGGTCAAATAAGGAGCAGATGACTCATGCATTATACCTACCAATGCCTCGATGGAAGATTGCCAGCGTCCCGTCAGCCAAGGCCACCAGCACGATGCCCTTCACGTGTCTGTAATGGAGGAGTGAGGGTGATCGGATACGAAGTGCAGATCTGTACACACTGATATATACACACATAGCTCGAAAAATAAAGGGAACACTAACATCCCACATTCTACATATCTGCCTGCTGAAGTTCATTTTGCAGGGCTCTGGCAGTGCTCCTTGCACAAAGGAGGAGGTAGCAGCGGTCCTGCTGCTGGGTTGTTGCCCTCCTACAGCCCCCTCCACCTCTGCAGCTTGGTGAGAAGGCAACAGCTGTTGTCACAATTATTAGAAAATGGAAGAAACACAAGATGACTGTCAATCTTCATCGGTCTGAGGTTCCATGTAAAAACTTGCCTCATGGGGAAAGAATGATTCTGAGAAAGGTCAGGAATCAGCCCACAACTACACGGGAGGACCTGGTCAGTGACCTGTAGCGAGCTGGGACCACAGTCTCAAACATTACTGATAGTAACACACTGCGCCGTCATGGATTAAAATCCTGCAGGGCTCAGAAGGTTCCCCTGCTACCACCAGCACATGTCCAGGTCCGTTTGAAGTTTGCCAATGACAATCTGGATGATCCAGAGGAGCCATGGGAGAAGGTCATGTGGTCAGAGGACGCCAATATAGACCTTTTTGGTATCAACTCCACTTGCCATGTTTGGAGAAAAAAGATGAATGAGTACAACCCCAAGAACACCATCCCAACCGTGAAGCATGGTGGGGGGAAACATCCCACGTTAGAGCCGCTTTTAATAATAATTTTATTTCTATAGCGCCAACATATTCCGCAGAGCTTTAGATTATAGAGGGGACTTGTAGAGACAATAGACATTACAGCATAACCATAAACACAGATCAAAACAGATACCGAGAGGAGTGAGGGCCCTGCTGCTCGCAAGCTTACAATCTATGAGGAAAAGGGGAGACACGAGAGGTGGATGGTAACAATTGCAAGTGGGTCTAAATGGAAGGTTTAGCTGACAGATTTGTGATTTGCACCTCGCACTTGAAAAGTAGGTTCGTTGTGATAAATGTGATATCCTAGTTCCTCCAGAGGGGGCTCTGGGTCAGTGGTGGTAAACTGGGAGGCTTCCCCAATTTCTTTTCGCACTTAAACATCGATTTCCTTCAGTTCCTCCACATTGGACAGGTTGTTGTTGTTGAGCATCCTGTCCTTCAGCAGAGTGATGGGGTCACTTTTACTCCTCACTTCCTGAATTTCTTCTCTTGTTCGGTAACTCCAGGGTCACTCATACTATGTCCATGGTAACGGTATGTCTGAAGCTCCATCAGAATAGGCCCCTTTCCCAGATCTGCAGTGATTAGCAGCAAACTTGGCCAGGATTTCCTTCACGGAGACTCTGCGGGTATAGGTGTACCCATGTTCTCGGTAGGCTGTGAAGAGGTGATCTGTGGAGTTTATACCAGATTCTAGACCGACACAACAAGCTTCCTGCCCATGATAAAGATGACAGAACCCGTGAATAATCTTCTGCTTGTAGAGCGGATCTGACTTCAGGTCCATGCGCCGGATGATCTGCATTGGCCTGTAGTACTGCAGACCCTCCTCGCGAGTCAGCGGTGGTCGGTGGGGCCTCCTCCAGTTTGTGTACGTCACATTTCTTGATGTCAAATGTTGCTTCAGATGCAAAGTCTGCCTAGCTGCGTGATGCCACAAAAACACGGGCAGCAGTGACAGGCTTCTGGCCTGAGCCCCGAAGCACACGGGACAGTAGAGACAGCATGGGCGGCCGCTCACAGGAGGATCCGGGTCACTGTCCGAGACCCCCGTCTGGTGACACTGACGACCTCAAAGCCTGATCGGCCGCCTGTAACCTTCCAGCGGCTTCTCTGCAAAGGGGGACAGGATGACTGCACCATATTGAAGGGAGGGTGGATGGAGTTATGTATCGTGAGATTTTGGCCAACAACCTCCTTCCCTCAGTAAGGGCATTGAAGATGGGTCTGCCAGGATGACAATGACCCAAAACACACAGCCAGGTGCAAAATTGGTCAAGAACTACAGGAAACGTCTGACCTCTGTAACTTATTTCATGCAATAAAATGCAAAGTAATTGTGTAAGAATCCTACAATTTGGATTTTTATCAGGTCATAAAAATTACAGACCACTTCATTCTTTGTAGGTGGGAAAACTGCAAAATCGACAGCGTATCAAATACTTATTTTCCCCACTGTATATAGAGATATATATATTATACACACGCCCTCCGTACTCACACTATACTCAGGATGGAGTCCTTCAGTTTGATCTGCAGGAGACATTTCTTCCACTGGGTGACGGAGGAATGGACGTAGAGGCTGCAGGAGAAAGCCAGAGGTCAGATGTGTATGGGGCCGTCCGTCAGCTGCAGAAATCCCCAACACTACGTCCTGCAATGCACCAGAGCAGCTAAACAGTGAGAACCTGGAGGACCGAGCACAGACAACCGTGTAATACCTCATTTCTCCTGCGGGAGTGCTGTAGAGGAACTGAGCACCTTCTGATCATAACATTAACCCCTTCCTGACATGCGCCGTACTAGTACTGCTCTACGGGAACCGCGGCATCGATGCAATCACGTTGTTCCAGTGGTCTCCATGGAGACCCCGTAACCAAAATGGCCACGGGGTCCTTCCAGGTCCCTTACTGAGGTGGCTTGCGGCACCTGCAAGCCTCCTATGCTGCCTGTCAGATCGCTGATCTGACACAGTGCTATGCGAAGTGTCAGATCAGCGATCTGACTTTATATAGTAATGTCCCAACCTGGGACAATGTTATAAAGTTAAAAAAAAATTAGAATGTATAAAAAAAAATTAAAAAAAATCCCCAAATAAAGAAAAAAATAAATATTTTTCCAATAAATCCATTTATGCAAATAAAAATAAAACAATAAAAGTACACATATTTGGTATCACCGTGTCCGTAACGACCCGTCCTGTAATAATAATCTTTTTATATAGCGCTAACATATTCCGCAGCGCTTTACAGTTTGCACACATTATTATCGCTGTCCCCGGTTCTATAAAACTATCCCACTAGTTAACCCCTTCAGTGAACACCATTAAAAAAACTAAGGGAAAAAAAAACAACGCTTTATTATCACACCGCCGTGCAAAAAGACGGATATAAATAACCATGGTACTGCTGAAAACGTCATCTTGTCCCGCAAAAAACAAAAAAAAGCTGCAATACAGCTCCATCAGCAGAAAAATAAAAAAAAATCCTACCTCTCAGAATAAAGCGATGCAAAAACAGTTATTTTTTATATAAAATAGTTTTTATTGTGTAAAAGCGCCAAAACATAAAAAAATGCTATGAATGAGGTATCGCTGTAATCGTACTGACCCGAAGAATAAAACTGCTTTATCCATTTTACCACACGCCTAAACGGTATAAACGCCCCCCCCCCCCCACCAAAAGAAACTCACGAATTGCTGGTTTTTGGTCATTCTGCCCCACAAAAATTTGAGAATTGGAATAAAAGGCAATCAAAAAATGTCATGTGCCCGAAAATGGTATCAATAAAAACGTCAACTCGTCCCACAAAAAACAAGATCTCACATGACTCTCTGGACCAAAATATGGAAAAATTATAGCTCTCAAAATGTGGAGACGCAAGTGTGTGACAGCTGCCAATCATAAAAATCCGCTAAAAAAACCCTGCTATAAATAGTAAATCAAACCCTCCTTCATCACCCCCTTAGTTAGGGAAAAATAATAAAATTTAAAAAAATGTATTTCCATTTTCCCATTAGGGTTAGGGTTGGGGCTAAAGTTAGGGTTAGGGTTGGGGCTCAAGTTAGGGTTGGGGCTAAAGTTAGGGTTTGGATTACATTTACGGTTGGGATTAGGGTTAGGGGTTTGTCAGGGTTAGGGGTGTGGTTAGATTTATGGTTGAGATTAGGGTTAGGGATGTGTTTGGATTAGGGTTGGAGTTAGAATTGGGGGATTTCCACTGTTCAGGCACATCAGGGGCTCTCCAAACGCGACATGGTGTCTGATCTCAATTCCAACCAATTCTGCGTTGAAAAACGGCGCTCCTTCCCTTCCGAGCTCTGCCGTGCGCCCAAATGGTGGTCCCCCCACATATGGGGAATCAGCGTACTCAGGACAAATTGCACAACAACTTTTGGGGTCCAATTTCTCCTGTTACCCTTGTAAAAATAAAAATTTTGGGGCTAAAAAAAAATCATTTTTTGTGGAAAAAAATGTTTTATTTTCACGGCTCTACTTTATAAACTTTAGTTAAACACTTGGGGGTTTAAAGTTCTCACAACACATCTAGTAAGTTCCTGGGTGGGGTCTAGTTTTCAATATGGGGTCACTTGTGGGGGGCTTCTATTGGGGGCTCTGCAAATGCTACGTGATGCCTGCAGACCATTCCATCTAAGTCTACATTCCAAACAGCGCTCCTTCCCTTCTGAGCTCTGCCATGCGCTCAAACGGTGGTTCCCCCCCACATATGGGGTATCAGCGCACTCAGGACAAATTGGACAACAACTTTTGGGGTCCAATTTCTCCTGTTACTCTTGATAAAATAAAAAATTTGGGGCGAAAATATCATTTTTGTGAAACAAATAAGATTTTTTTTTATGGCACTACATCAAACTTGGGGGCTTCAAAGTGCTCACCACACATCTAGATAAGTTCCTTAGGGGGTCTTCTTTCCAAAATGGAGTCACTTGTGGGGGGTTTCCACTGTTTAGGCACATCAGGGACTCTCCAAACGCAACATGGTGTCCAATCTCAATTCCAGCCAATTGGCGCTGCTTCCCTTCTGAGCTCTGCCGTGCGCCCAAACAGTGGTTTACCCCCACATATGGGGTATCAGCGTACTCGGGACAAATTGTACAACAACTTTTGTGGTCCAATTTCTCATATTACCCTTGGGAAATGAAAAAATGTGGGTCTAATGTAATATTTTTGTGAAAAAAAGTTAAATGTTCATTTTATTTTATTTTTTAAACATTTCAAAAATTCCTGTGAAGCACCTGAAGGGTTAATAAACTTCTTACATGTGTTTTTGAGCACCTTGAGGGGTGCAGTTTTTAGAATGGTGTCACTTTTTGGCATTTTCTGTCATATAGGCCCCTCAAAGTCACTTCAAGTGTGAGGTGGTCCCTAAAAAAAAATGGTTTTGCAAATTTTGTTAAATTGTAAAAATAAGAAATCGCTGGTCAACAAAAAAATAAATAGGTCTCCAAAATTGTGCTAATGTAAAGCAGGCATGTGGGAAATGTTATTTATTAACTATTTTGTGTGATATGACTCTCTAATTTAACCCCTTTCTGTCATTAGACGTACTTTTCCGTCCATGTGGGGTGGGCCCTACTTCCCAAGGACGGAATAGTACGTCATACGCGATCAGCCGCGCTCACGGGGGGAGCGCGGCCGATCGCGGCCGGGTGTCAGCTGCATATCGCAGCTGACATCCGGCACTATGTGCCAGGAGCGGTCACGGACCGCCCCCGGCACATTAACCCCCGGCACACCGCGATCAAACATGATCGCGATGTGCCGGCGGTGCAGGGAAGCATCGCGCAGGGAGGGGGCTCCCTGCGGGCTTCCCTGAGCCCCCCGCAGCAACGCGATGTAATTGCGTTGCTGCGAGGGTCTTACCTCCCTCCCTGCCTGCTCCAGACCCGGATCCAAGATGGCCGCGGATCCGGGTCCTGCAGGGAGGGAGGTGGCTTCACAGAAGCCTGCTCAGAGCAGGCACTGTGAAGCAGCCTGCACTTCTCGCAGATCGGTGATCTGTCAGAGTGCTATGCAAACTGGCAGATCACCGATCTGTATTGTCCCCCCCTGGGGCAAAGTAAAAAAGTAAAAAAAAAATTTTCCAAATGTGTAAAAAAAAAAAAAAAATTCCAAAATAATGGAAAAAAAAAAAATATATTATTCCCATAAATACATTTCTTTATCTAAATAAAATAAAAAAAACAATAAAAGTACACATATTTAGTATCGCCGCGTCCGTAACGACCCGACCTATAAAACTGGCCCACTAGTTAACCCCTTCAGTAAACACCGTAAGAAAAAAAAAAAAAAAAACGAGGCAAAAAACAACGCTTTATTATCATACCGCCGAACAAAAAGTGGAATAACACGCGATCAAAAAGACTGATATAAATAACCATGGTACCGCTGAAAACGTCATCTTGTCCCGCAAAAAACGAGCCACCATACAGCATCATCAGCAAAAAAATAAAAAAGTTATAGTCCTGAGAATAAAGCGATACCAAAATAATTATTTTTTCTATAAAATAGTTTTTATCGTATAAAAGCGCCAAAACATAAAAAAAAGATATAAATGAGATATCGCTGTAATCGTACTGACCCGAAGAATAAAACTGCTTTATCAATTTTACCAAACGTGGAACGGTATAAACGCCTCCCCCAAAAGAAATTAATGAATAGCTGGTTTTTGATCACTCTGCCTCACAAAAATCGGAATAAAAAGCGATCAAAAAATGTCACGTGTCCGAAAATGTTACCAATAAAAACGTCAACTCGTCCCGCAAAAAACAAGATCTCACATGACTCTGTGGACTCAAATATGGAAAAATTACAGCTCTCAAAATGTGGTAACAAAAAAAATATTTTTTGCAATGAAAAGCGTCTTTCAGTGTGTGACGTCTCTCAATCATAAAAATCCGCTAAATAACCCGCTATAAAAGTAAATCAAACCCCCCTTCATCACCCCCTTAGTTAGGGAAAAATAAAAAAATTAAAAAATGTATTTATTTCCATTTTCCCATTAGGGTTAGGGTTAGGGCTAGAGTTAGGACTAGAGTTAGGGCTAGGGTTAGGGTTAGGGCAAGGGTTAGGGTTGGGGCTAGGGTTGGGGCTAGGGTTGGGGCTAGGGTTGGGGCTAGGGTTGGGGCTAGGGTTGGGGCTAGGGTTACGGCTAGTGTTAGGGCTAGGGTTATTGCTAGGGTTAGGGCTAGGGTTGGGGCTACAGTTAGGGTTGGGGCTAAAGATAGGGTTAGGGTTTGGATTACATTTACGGTTGGGAATAGGGTTGGGTGTGTCTGGGTTAGAGGAGTGGTTAGGGTTACTGTTGGGATTAGGGTAAGGGGTGTGTTTGGATTAGGGTATCAGTTATAATTGGGGGGTTTCCACTGTTCGGGCACATCAGGGGCTTTCCAAACGGGATATGGCATCCGATCTGAATTCCAGCCAATTCTGCGTTGAAAAAGGAAAACAGTGCTCCTTCCCTTCCGAGCTCTCCCGTGTGCCCAAACAGGGGTTTACCCCAACATATGGGGTATCAGCGTACTCAGGACAAATTGGACATCATCTTTTGGGGTCCAATTTCTCCTGCTACCCTTGGGAAAATACAAAACTGGGGGCCAAAAAATAAGTTTTGTGGGAAAAAAAAGATTTTTTATTTTCACGGCTCTGCGTTGTAAACTGTAGTGAAACACTTGGGGGTTCAAAGTTCTCACAACACATCTAGATAAGTTCCTTGGGGGGTCTAATTTCCGATATGGGGTCACTTGTGGGGGGTTTGTACTGTTTGCGTACATCAGGGGCTCTGCAAATGCAACGTGACGCCTGCAGACCAATCCATTTAAGTCTGCATTCCAAATGGCGCTTCTTCCCTTCCGAGCTCTGTCATGCGCCCAAACAGTGGTTCCCCCCCACATATGGGGTATCAGCATACTCAGGACAAATTAGACAACAACTTTTTGGGTCCAATTTATCCTGATACCCTTGTGAAAATACAAAACTGGGGGCTAAAAAATCATTTTTGTGAAAAAAAAAAAAAGAATTTATTTTCACGGCTCTGCGTTATAAACTGTAGTGAAACACTTGGGGGTTCAAAGTTCTCACAACACATCTAGATAAGTTCCTTGGGGGGTCTAGTTTCCAATATGGGGTCACTTGTGGGGGGTTTGTACTGTTTGGGTACATCAGGGGCTCTGCAAATGCAACGTGACGCCTGCAGACCAATCCATTTAAGTCTGCATTCCAAATGGCGCTCCTTCCCTTCCGAGCTCTGCCGTGCGCCCAAACAGTGGTTCCCCCCCACATATCGGGTATCAGCATACTCAGGAAAAATTGGACAACAAATTTTGGGGTCCAATTTATCCTGTTACCCTTGTGAAAATACAAAACTGGGGGCTAAAAAATCATTTTTGTGAAAAAAAAAAAGAATTTATTTTCACGGCTCTGCGTTATAAACTGTAGTGAAACACTTGGGGGTTCAAAGTTCTCACAACACATCTAGATAAGTTCCTTGGGGGGTCTAGTTTCCAATATGGGGTCACTTGTGGGGGGTTTGTACTGTTTGGGTACATCAGGGGCTCTGCAAATGCAACGTGACGCCTGCAGACCAATCCATTTAAGTCTGCATTCCAAATGGCGCTCCTTCCCTTCCGAGCTCTGTCATGCGCCCAAACAGTGGTTCCCCCCCACATATCGGGTATCAGCATACTCAGGACAAATTGGACAACAAATTTTGGGGTCCAATTTATCCTGTTACCCTTGTGAAAATACAAAACTGGGGGCTAAAAAATCATTTTTGTGAAAAAAAAAAAAGAATTTATTTTCACGGCTCTGCGTTATAAACTGTAGTGAAACACTTGGGGGTTCAAAGCTCTCAAAACACAT
Organism: Ranitomeya variabilis; assembly: GCF_051348905.1. Lineage (NCBI taxonomy): Eukaryota > Metazoa > Chordata > Amphibia > Anura > Dendrobatidae > Ranitomeya > Ranitomeya variabilis. Next base: position 752,994,712 of record NC_135235.1, on the reverse strand, counting down.
CTAGATAAGTTCCTTAGGGGGTCTACTTTCCAAAATGGTGTCACTTGTGGGGGGGTTTCAATGTTTAGGCACATCAGGGGCTCTCCAAACGCGACATGGCATCCCATCTTAATTCCAGTCAATTTTGCATTGAAAAGTAAAATAGCGCTCCTTCCCTTCCGAGCTCTGCTATGCGCCCAAACAGTGGTTTACCCCCACATATGGGGTATCGTCGTACTCAGGACAAATTGCACAACAACTTTTGTGCTCTAATTTCTTCTCTTACCCTTGGGGAAATAAAAAAATGGGGGCGAAAAGATCATTTTTGTGAAAAAATATGATTTTTTATTTTTACGGCTCTGCATTATAAACTTCTGTGAAGCACTTGTTGGGTCAAAGTGCTCACCACACATCTAGATAAGTTCCTTAGGGGGTCTACTTTCCAAAATGGTGTCACTTGTGTGGGGTTTCAATGTTTAGGCACATCAGGGGCTCTCCAAACGCAACATGACGTCCCATCTCAATTCCAGTCAATTTTGCATTGAAAAGTCAAATGGCGCTCCTTCCCTTCCGAGCTCTGCCCTGTGCCCAAACAATGGTTTACACCCACATATGGGGTATCGGCGTACTCAGGACAAATTGCACAACAATTTTTGGGGTCCAATTTTCTTCTCTTACCCTTGGGAAAATAAAAAATTGGGGGCGAAAAGATCATTTTTGTGAAAAAATATGATTTTTTATTTTTACGGCTCTGCATTATAAACTTCTGTGAAGCACTTGTTGGGTCAAAGTGCTCACCACACATCTAGATAAGTTCCTTAGGGGGTCTACTTTCCAAAATGGTGTCACTTGTGGGGGGTTTCAATGTTTAGGCACATCAGGGGCTCTCCAAATGCAACATGGCGTCCCATCTCAATTCCAGTCAATTTTGCATTGAAAAGTCAAATGGCGCTCCTTTCCTTCCAAGCTCTGCCCTGCGCCCAAACAATGGTTTACACCCACATATGGGGTATTAGCATACTCAGGACAAATTGTACAACAAATTTTGGGGTCTATTTTCTCCTGTTACCCTTGGTAAAATAAAACAAATTGGATCTGAAATAAATTTTGTGTGAAAAAAAGTTAAATGTTCATTTTTATTTAAACATTCCAAAAATTCCTGTGAAACACCTGAAGGGTTAATAAACTTCTTGAATATGGTTTTGAGCACCTTGAGGGGTGCAGTTTTTAGAATGGTGTCACACTTGGGTATTTTCTATCATATAGACCCCTCAAAATGACTTCAAATGAGATGTGGTCCCTAAAAAAAAATGGTGCTGTAAAAATGAGAAATTGCTGGTCAACTTTTAACCCTTATAACTCCGTCACAAAAAAAAATTTTGGTTCCAAAATTGTGCTGCTGTAAAGTAGACATGTGGGAAATGTTACTTATTAAGTATTTTGCGTGACATATGTCTGTGATTTAAGGGCATAAAAATTAAAAGTTGGAAAATTGCGAAATTTTCAAAATTTTCGCCAAATATTCGTTTTTTTCACAAATAAACGCAACTTATATCGAAGAAATTTTACCACTAACATGAAGTACAATATGTCACGAGAAAACAATGTCAGAATCGCCAAGATCCGTTGAAGCGTTCCAGAGTTATAACCTCATAAAGGGACAGTGGTCAGAATTGTAAAAATTGGCCCGGTCATTAACGTGCAAACCACCCTTGGGGGTGAAGGGGTTAAGGGCATAAAAACTGTTTGAAAATTGCGAAATTTTCTAAATTTTCTCCAAATTTCCGTTTTTTTCACAAATAAACGCAAGTTATATCAAAGAAATTTTACCGCTATCATGAAGTACAATATGTCACAAGAAAATCACAGTTATGACCTCAAAAAGTGACAATGGTCAGAATTGAAAAAAAATGGCCCGGTCAGGAAGTTGAAAACAGGTTAAGGGGTTAATGCGACTGAGACTGGAGAATGCGAGAATGGTGTGGTCCCGCGGCGCCCCCTACAGAAGAAAGGTACTTACTGTCCGTTCTGCGCCCCCAGCCACATGGTGGGTAACAGGCTGTTCATCTTCTGGGCCTCCTCTCTCATCAGATCCTGTTCGGTGGGTAAAGTGGCCACGCCGTCTTTATAGAGGTTGGACTCGTTACTGGGGGGGACGGATACTGAGAGTTATCCTCCCCGCATAGCCGTTAGATCACGGACACCTTCACGCTGTGTAACCCTTACCTGTCCGGGCAGCTGGTGTCATCCGTCGTGTTCTGTACACCCAGGGGGTCCGTGAACACATGCTCTGTGTAGATTCCCGCCTGCGTGATGTCGGCCACGTCGTCTGTGGGGCTGTCGCCGGCCTCGGTAGCCTCGGTGGCCTCCTCTGCCGTGGGCACGTTATCATCCAGCTCAGGACTGCTGGAGTCGGGGTCTGTCAGACATGACGAGAGTGAGGACCACGTGCACCCTGACCAGGGCGGCTCTGCATTACCTGGTGCCCCTCCGGCTTACCCACCTACCTGGCTTACTCTCCAACTCTGGGGAGATAACACTTGGCGTTTGGCATACCATGGGCTCGGCGTCTTCAGCGGAGGCGATGGTTACGCGGACGCCAGTGACGTCACCGGAGGAGCTGCTGCTCGCCAGGCTCTCCGATAAGGAGGACTTGTCTGTCTGAGCAGAGTCGGCGTCCAGCTTGGAGGAATCTCCTGATGGGTAGTCAGTCTCCATCACCCCTAATGAGGAAAGTTATCACTTCCTGCACAGCTGAAGGTTTGTTACAATGACATCCTGTAACAAGCCCCGAGGTCAGGCGGGATCTGTGCATTACTAGGTGGCATCTCACCTGGCACGCTGGCGATGCACAGCACGTGGGAGTTGCAGACGATAAAGCTGTCCAGCATGTTTCCCGGCTCGTTGGCATCCACGATGATGACCTTGGTGGAGGAATGGGTACTGGTGCAGATCCACACCAGACTGGACAGCTCGTCCTGATGCCGCAGCTCCTTCTGCTGCACCTGCACGATGACAGGGATGGCTCCTTTAAGACTCAGTATATCAGAACGGCGCTGCCGGTGGCCGGGGACTGAACTGCGGGGGGACAGTACGAGCTCTACCTTCAGCTCTTGCTCCAGTTTCTCCAGGCTGCTCTGGGATTCGCTTCTGGGTTTTTGGCTCTCCGTCTCTGACCCGGCAAGGTCACTGTAAAAGACGCTTGCTCCGATAATGGAGCCGCCGTCCCTGGTCTTTCCACCAGAAAGGTTAACGCCGACGGCGCACCACAGCTGTGACCGAAAAAACATGGCGATCAGTCGCAAAAAAAAAGGGTGAGTGCAGCTCCGGATGGGACTAGAGCATATGAAATCACCTTCATGGACGTGTCCTTCTCATCCAGGGGCCGGAGATACACTGGGACGGGTAAATTCTTCATTTTGCCGTCGCTCTGGCCGCCGTTGGTCGCCTACAATAAGATGACACCCGTGTATTGATGGCATCCACGTCTTCACAGCCCAGAAGTGGTGAGCGGGGTCAGCCATTACCTGCTTGTACTTCTGAGGAAGACTCCAGCCGAACGCCTGCACACGGCCATCCTCCTTCTGGACGTGCGCCTTCATCTGCCGGTACTGCTCCCGCTTCTGCTCCCGCCTGGAGGCTGAAGACGCCTCGCTGCCACCCGAGAGGCTGAAAGAGAAGAGATAAAATGCTACGACGCGGTCACTGGAAACCGTCAGCAAGTTGGTGGACAGATACTTAGTGGAGGTCCTATAATGCAGGGGGGCAGTTAGTTTCTTCTACACAGCCAGGTGTAAAGACTACATTTCCCAGCATGCAAGTCACCAGAGCAAGCAGGGAATGCTGGGAGATTTCACAATAAGCAATGCAACGTCTACGAGCCGTATTCGCTGCTCACTCGTCGCTGAGGAAGTCGAAGGCTTTGGACTTGTCGCTGGGCAGTTTGGCCAGGGCGCTGCTCTTCTTCTTGATGGAAGGCGTGATGTGCGAGGTCGGCGCGTTGTACTTGACATTAACGGGAAGCTCCGGTTTCTTGGTGGTTGTGCCGGAGGAACTGAAGAGGCGGCTGAAGCTGAGAACGGGAATGAAGGGCGTTAGTGGGACAATGCCGCACGCGGGCTGGGACTGCCAACTGATGGCGGGCACGGACCCGCTACTCACAACTGCCAGATGCTGGAGCGCTTCTTCTCCTGCATGGCAGGATTTTCTCTCGATGCCCTAAAAGACAAAAAAAAAAAAATCCCCAAGATCATCTCTGCCATGATGATTCTCCATAAACAGTGCCGCCCCTGTATACAGGCTGTGTGTGGTATCACAAGCATGGTGGTCCTGATCTCCCCTGGGGTTGAGGCCCACATGGCTCCGTACCTGATCATCTCCGTCCACCTCACGGCTTCCTGTAGCTCCATCAGTCGCTCCTTGTACTGGTTCCGCTCCATCAGTACTCGCGCCATCTCCACCCGCGTGAATCGCTTTCTCTGAGCTGTGGGTACGTCGCTCTGCGCCGGGAGAAGGGGCATCGATCAGCGGAGGCGAGAACACTACAAAGTTAGATGGCGCCCCCCAGAATCAGACACTTACATCGTCTTCGTCTTTTGATTTCTGTTTCGCTTCCTCGGTTTCTGCTCGAGCCCTGGAAGAAAAAAAAAAAATCAGCCGATTTCTGTAACTTGCATCATTCATTTTTGAGCCTCACCCGCCCAGACTATAACATGACTTATTAATAAGCGGGCACTTACTTCTTCAGCTCCTCCTCCAGCTCCTTGTTCTTCTCCTCGAGCTTCTGTTTGGCTTGTTTCACGGCGTCCAGCTCGCCCTGCAGCACGTCCTTCTCGCACATCAGCTGGTCCAGCTTGCCGATCAGGTCGTTCTTCACCACATTCAGGGCGTTCCTATCACAGGACAGGAGGTTATACGTGGGGAGAGGATACAGACGGGGTGAATGTAGGTCCCGGCCTACGTACTTGGTCTCCAGAAGCTGCGTGTTCTCCAGGATCAGGTTCTCCACCTCCCGTCCCATCCCTGCAACAAAAATGGCCGGATTATCAAAGGGTTAAGGCACATCACAGCCCACTCGCTGCCAGAGTCCCTAAGACAACACTTCTGGTTGTTCTCAATCGGAGTCATAAATGTCATGTAATATGCGGTGCAGGAAAGCTGACATGACAGATTATTACCCAGCAGGTCGGCCCCTTCATCCACGTCTCCGATCAGGTCGGTCCCCGCGGAGGACAACTCCTCGAAGAGCGACTCCGTGTTGCGGTCGAACGCTTTGTTCTCGATGCCTCTGGATGGAGTGCTGGGAAGAGACGGCGGACGGGTTAGCGCACTATGGCGGCAGCCCCGATGACGTCGCCCCCTGGTGTCCTGCGCCATACCGTTACACAGCATCTCACCTCGTCATCTGATAGGCTCGCTCCTTGTCCATGTCCAGCTCCGGGGTGGATTCGATGATGGACTGCACCTCAGATTTCTCCTCGTTGTCATTGGTATCTGTAAAACACGGACACGGTGACATTTCCTGACAAAATGAAGGTTTTAGAGGGGCTGTCCATATTTGCAAAGGCAACATTTAAAGAGACCAATATGCATGGAAAGACGCGGCTCCGCCAGAAGGGGGCAGAATTATCTGCGCGGAGCCTTGGCAAGAGTCCACTACAACTCCCAACATCTCAGGTATGAGCCCGGTCAGTAATTGGGACGTGTGCCCTCTCCATCCTGTGCCAGACGCAGCGGCGCCTCCTGCAGATGTAATCGATAGTGCACCATCCATTAAAAGATCAGGCATTAAGGAAGCCGCAGACGAGCACGACCTCCGTGTGTGGCCCGCGACCTTGAGCCGGTCAATGAGCGCATCCTCTTGGATAATCACTCTGCTGGGGAGAAGCCTTACATTAAATGTGACTGTCTGCACTGCCCACACTGTAGCAGACCCTCAGCTGTGAGAAGACAATGTTAGTCGCTGACAATGAACACGAGCAGCGGTATATTGAGGTGGGACCTACCCGTGGCGGCGGTGCTGGTCTCCTGGTTCACCTGGACGTCTTCGTTCTTCTGGGCGTTCTGGACGTTGTTGTTCTTCAGGTTCGCCTTCATGATGACCTCGTCCTTTTGTTCCTTTTGCACCATGTTGTCGGGGTCCGGGCCGGTGGGCTTTGCCCCCGTCTGGCTGAAATTGAAGAATTCGTCCTGCGGGAAAAGATGAAAGCCGACATCCCTGTTATACAGGGTCGCCAACCCTCCAGTATTACGCCCCGGGCCGTTATAGGTGACCACCTTCAGACTGGCGTTGCAGCGGGCGTGAGCCGGATCTGGAAGCTTCCAGGGGCCATTTCCGGGCGTCTCTGCTCCGCGGGTTTCTGGTAGGACTAAGGAGTCTCCAGGAGACAGCGGGAAGATCCCCAAAGAGATGGGACGCTCCTTCCTTATAGGGACAAGAGACAGCGGCCATTAGTGCCACGTTGGGCTATATACAGGCTCACAACGGGTCAGTGGAGACGTCACAGCTGATGGTTTGTTACAATTGCATCCAGTCTCCTCCAGATAATCACCGCAGACTGACACATTGTGCCAAACTACCAGGACCAGAGAGCGATTTGTGCCGACGTGTTCTGCTCGTCTAGTCTGGATACAACGGTAACAAACCCTCAGGTGTAGGAACAGGACCGGGTCGGGGTAGACCTCATACAATCAGAACTGTCCCCATTCACTGACCACAAGAAGGGATGAAAGGGCCCTCGTCTTATCCCCAACAACTGATCCTGAGAGCAGGGCTGTGTATGGAGGTGTCATCTAAGGAGACAATCGGCCACAGACAGACTAGCAGGATCCAGAGCAGCCGCTGCAGCAGGAGGAGGAAGCTGACAATGTGTCTACAGTCACTGATGCAAATCGTCATCTTACAGGAGACAGCGGGGGTTTGACGGGGGGGTGGACAGAGCGCGGGAGGGGAGGGGGTGGACAGAGCGCGGGAGGGGAGGGGGTGGACAGAGCGCGGGAGGGGAGGGGGTGGACAGAGCGCGGGAGGGGAGGGGGTGGACAGAGCGCGGGAGGGGAGGGGGTGGACAGAGCGCGGGAGGGGAGGGGGTGGACAGAGCGCGGGAGGGGAGGGGGTGGACAGAGCGCGGGAGGGGGTGGACAGAGCGCGGCAGGGGGTGGACAGAGCGCGGGGGCCGCCAGCGTCCTGAATCCTTATCCTGTCTGTGTTGCCTCCTGCTGGCGGTGTATCCATAGCAGGTGGGACGAACGAGAAGGGAGGAAAGTGCACCATGTACTGATCAGATATGATCTAACAATATGGAAACCCCAGAGCGGCCCCGGCTCACCACCACCCACCCACCCAGAATGGGTCTTACACCCCCCCAGAGCGCACCACCACGGCAGACATCCCCCTCCTCCAGAGCGCACCGGCAAGGCAGACACCTCCCTCCTCCAGTGCGCACCACCACAGCAGACATCCCCCTCCTCCACAGCACACTGACACAGCAGACATCTCTCCCCCCTCCCCCAGAGCACACCGGCACAGCAGACATTTCTCCTCCCCCCCCCCCCCCAGAGCACACCGACACAGCAGACATCTCTCCCCCCTCCCCCAGAGCACACCGGCACAGCAGACATCTCTCCCCCCCCACAGCACACCGGCACAGCTGACATCCCCCTCCTCCAGAGCGCACCACCATGGCAGACATCTCGCCCCCCAGAGAGCACTGGCAAGGCAGATATCCCCTCGTAGAACACACAGACAGGACATACATCTCTCCAGAGCACACCATCGCCGCCAACATCTCCCCTAGTGCGCACCGGCACAGAGGACAGATCCAAAATGTGCACCAGCTCAGCAGACATCACCCACAATGCAATGGTGCAGAAGACATCTCCCACAATTCTCCAGCACAGAGGACATACCCCCAAAACGCTCCAGCACAGCGGACATCCCCCACAATGCACTGGTGCAAGCAGATCTCCCACAATGCCCCAGAACGGTGAAATGTAACATCCAGGACTGGAGCTAGGCGATACTGGTTGTGCGGGATCAATCCCCCCCGAGGGGGAATGTTCACCTATCCAATATATATCAATAGATCTACAACTGCAACACACACACCCTTAAAGGCATTTCAGGTCAGTTGCCTGCCCCTCTATTGGATCCAGCACTCCACCCCTTTAAGATGGCATTTAACTCAAGGTCAGATCTAAGCAGAAGAAATAGTTTTACTGATCACGCTGCAAAACTATCAAAAAGTTAGTGCCCCTCGGTGATGGTGTAAGAGGCCACGGGAGGTTCCAGGAGCCAACAGCCCCCCAGGGCCCCCCGTGGGTCGTCCCCTGCTGCACTGCTGTGTATAACAATATACGTCTCGTCCTTTCCCGAAGACGCGAGATCGCACAGTACAAAGCCTCTGTGTACACAGACTACGGCAGGCAGATCCCCCCAGACCCCGGCATCACGCGATACACCCCACTATGTGACACCACAAAACCTTCCCAACATGACAGCACAAAGGCAGAATCCAGAAATCAGCATCTGCATGTGGAAAAGAGAACGCAGCACTCGTCACCCGCGGACACCAGCAGAAAATCGCACCTGACGTCCTGGGGAAAATCCTGAAACCAAACACTGCAGGAAAACCCAGTGATCCCCCCGGACCCTGGCATCACGCGATACACCCCACTATGTGACACCACAAAACCTTCCCAACATGACAGCACAAAGGCAGAATCCAGAAATCAGCATCTGCATGTGGAAAAGAGAACGCAGCACTCGTCACCCGCGGACACCAGCAGAAAATCGCACCTGACGTCCTGGGGAAAATCCTGAAACCAAACACTGCAGGAAAACCCAGTGATCCCCCCGGACCCTGGCATCACGCGATACACCCCACTATGTGACACCACAAAACCTTCCCAACATGACAGCACAAAGGCAGAATCCAGAAATCAGCATCTGTCTGTGGAAAAGAGAACGCAGCACTCGTCACCCGCAGACACCAGCAGAAAATCGCACCTGACGTCCCGGGGAAAATCCAGAAACCAAACACTGCAGGAAAACCCAGTGATCCCCCCCAGACCCCGGCATCACGCGATACACCCCACTATGTGACACCACAAAACCTTCCCAACATGACAGCACAAAGGCAGAATCCAGCATCTGCATGTGGAAAAGAGAACGCAGCACTCGTCACCCGCGGACACCAGCAGAAAATCGCACCTGACGTCCTGGGGAAAATCCAGAAACCAAACACTGCAGGAAAACCCAGAGCAGATCAGTCCCTGATCTCTGCCACAAGCCGCAGACGCCAGCATGGGGTGGAAAGGGTGAGCGTCGGCAGCAGGCAAGGTCTGGGTACCTGAGGATCCTCGGCAGGTTCTCCGTCAAGGCCGGCAGGCCCGTAGAGAAGGAGAAGTGCACCAGCAGCAGGACGGACAGGGACACCAGGATGGCAGAATTAATGACCACCGCCCCGCCAACAAAGCCAAACACAAAGAGAAGCATGCATCTGGGACTCATGGTCCTGCCCTGGCATGGTGGCACGTCGGGATGAAGGAAGCCGCCCGGCACACAAGGGTTGTACGTGGGCTCTGCCGAGGCTCTGTCATTCAGCCGATGCCATGGACAGACGCTGCAGCAGCCCCAGACCATGACATCATCCCCCCGCCTCAGTGCTGAGGAGAGGCTGAGCCAGGCTGCAGCCAATCACTGCACATCAGCTGTCAGGGGAGCGAGCAGGAGGGAGGGGGGAGCAGAATACAGTGCAGAGTGCTGCGACCCTCGCCGTGCAGAGCGCTGCGACCCTCGCCGTGCAGAGCGCTGCGACCCTCGCCGTGCAGAGCGCTGCGACCCTCGCCGTGCAGAGCGCTGCGACCCTCGCCGTGCAGAGCGCTGCGACCCTCGCCGTGCAGAGCGCTGCGACCCTCGCCGTGCAGAGCGCTGCGACCCTCGCCGTGCAGAGCGCTGCGACCCTCGCCGTGCAGAGCAACAGAACCCGTATCATCCCGAGTGGTGCAAACCTCATCACACATACTGTCACAACCGCCATTCTGCAAAGAGGCAAAACATTCGTCATGAAGCACCACATGCCTCATCATAACGCAGAGCACCACATGCCTCATCATAACGCACAGAGCACCACATGCCTCATCATAAAGCACAGAGCGCCACATGCCTCATCATAAAGCGCCACATGCCTCATCAAAGCAAAGCGACACATGTCTCATCATAAAGCGCCACATGCCTCATCATAAAGCACAGAGCGCCACATGCCTCATCATAAAGCGCCACATGCCTCATCATAAAGCACAGAGCGCCACATGCCTCATCATAAAGCGCCACATGCCTCATCATAAAGCACAGAGCGCCACATGCCTCATCATAAAGCGCCACATGCCTCATCATAAAGCAGAGCGCCACATGCCTCATCATAAAGCACAGAGCGCCACATGCCTCATCATAAAGCGCCACATGCCTCATCATAAAGCACAGAGCGCCACATGCCTCATCATAAAGCAGAGTGCTACATGCCTCATCATAAAGCACAGAGCGCCACATGCCTCATCATAAAGCGCCACATGCCTCATCACAAAGCACAGAGCGCCACATGCCTCATCATAAAGCGCCACATGCCTCATCATAAAGCACAGAGCACCATGTCTCATCATAAAGGACAGAGCGGCACATGTCTCATCATAAAGCACAGAGCCACATGTCTCATCATAAAGCGCCACATGCCTCATCATAAAGCGCCACATGCCTCATCATAAAGCACAGAGCACAACGTCTCATCATAAAGCACAGAGCCACATGTCTCATCATAAAGCGCCACATGCCTCATCATAAAGCACAGAGCGCCACATGCCTCATCATAAAGCAGAGCGCCACATGCCTCATCATAAAGCACAGAGCGCCACATGCCTCATCATAAAGCACAGAGCGCCACATGCCTCATCATAAAGCACAGAGCGCCATATGCCTCATCATAAAGCGCCACATGCCTCATCATAAAGCACAGAGTGCCACATGCCTCATCATAAAGCACAGAGCGCCACATGCCTCATCATAAAGCGCCACATGCCTCATCATAAAGCACAGAGCGCCACATGCCTCATCATAAAGCGCCACATGCCTCATCATAAAGCACAGAGCACCATGTCTCATCATAAAGGACAGAGCGGCACATGTCTCATCATAAAGCACAGAGCCACATGTCTCATCATAAAGCGCCACATGCCTCATCATAAAGCACAGAGCGCCACATGCCTCATCATAAAGCAGAGCGCCACATGCCTCATCATAAAGCGCCACATGCCCCATCATAAAGCACAGAGCGGCACATGTCTCATCATAAAGCACAGAGCGCCACATGCCTCATCATAAAGCGCCACATGCCTCATCATAAAGCACAGAGCGCCACATGCCTCATCATAAAGCACAGAGCGCCATATGCCTCATCATAAAGCGCCACATGCCTCATCATAAAGCAGAGTGCCACATGCCTCATCATAAAGCACAGAGCGCCACATGCCTCATCATAAAGCGCCACATGCCTCATCATAAAGCACAGAGCGCCACATGCCTCATCATAAAGCGCCACATGCCTCATCATAAAGCACAGAGCACCATGTCTCATCATAAAGGACAGAGCGGCACATGTCTCATCATAAAGCACAGAGCCACATGTCTCATCATAAAGCGCCACATGCCTCATCATAAAGCACAGAGCGCCACATGCCTCATCATAAAGCAGAGCGCCACATGCCTCATCATAAAGCGCCACATGCCCCATCATAAAGCACAGAGCGGCACATGTCTCATCATAAAGCACAGAGCGCCACATGCCTCATCATAAAGCGCCACATGCCTCATCATAAAGCACAGAGCGCCACATGCCTCATCATAAAGCGCCACATGCCTCATCATAAAGCACAGAGCGCCACATGCCTCATCATAAAGCGCCACATGCCTCATCATAAAGCACAGAGCACCACATGCCTCATCATAAAGCACAGAGCGCCACATGCCTCATCATAAAGCACAGAGTGCCACATGCCTCATCATAAAGCACAGAGCGCCACATGCCTCATCATAAAGCGCCACATGCCTCATCATAAAGCACAGAGCGCCACATGCCTCATCATAAAGCGCCACATGCCTCATCATAAAGCACAGAGCACCACATGCCTCATCATAAAGCACAGAGCACCACATGCCTCATCATAAAGCGCCACATGCCTCATCATAAAGCACAGAGTGCCACATGCCTCATCATAAAGCACAGAGCGCCACATGCCTCATCATAAAGCGCCACATGCCTCATCATAAAGCACAGAGCGCCACATGCCTCATCATAAAGCGCCACATGCCTCATCATAAAGCACAGAGCACCATGTCTCATCATAAAGGACAGAGCGGCACATGTCTCATCATAAAGCACAGAGCCACATGTCTCATCATAAAGCGCCACATGCCTCATCATAAAGCACAGAGCGCCACATGCCTCATCATAAAGCGCCACATGCCCCATCATAAAGCAGAGCGCCACATGCCTCATCATAAAGCACAGAGCGCCACATGCCTCATCATAAAGCGCCACATGCCTCATCATAAAGCACAGAGCGCCACATGCCTCATCATAAAGCGCCACATGCCTCATCATAAAGCACAGAGCACCACATGCCTCATCATAAAGCACAGAGCGCCACATGCCTCATCATAAAGCACAGAGCCACATGTCTCATCATAAAGCACAGAGCACCACGTCTCATCATAAAGCACAGAGCGGCACAGGCCTCATCATAAAGCACAGAGCACCACATGCCTCATCACAAAGCGCCACATGCTTCATCATAAAGCACAGAGCACCACATGCCTCATCACAAAGCGCCACATGCCTCATCATAAAGCACAGAGTGACACATGCCTCATCATAAAGCACAGAGCGCCACATGCCTCATCATAAAGCACAGAGCGCCACATGCCTCATCATAAAGCAGAGCGGCACATGCCTCATCATAAAGCACAGAGCACCACATGTCTCATCATAAAGCACAGAGCCACATGTCTCATCATAAAGCACAGAGCCACATGCGTCATCGTAAAGCACAGAGCGCCACATGTCTCACCGTAAAGCACAGAGCACCACATGTAAGGTCATGCACTTGGGTAGAAGTAATAAGATGTATAACTATGTGCTTAATTCTAAAACTCTGGGTAAAACTGTCAATGAAAAGGACCTGGGTGTATGGGTGAATGACAAACTCATATTCAGTGGCCAGTGTCAGGCAGCTGCTACAAAGGCAAATAAAATTTTGGGATGTATTAAAAGAGGCATAGATGCTCATGAGGAGAACATAATTTTACCTCTATACAAGTCACTAGTGCGACCACACTTAGAATACTGTGCACAGTTCTGGTCTCCGGTGTATAAGAAAGACATAGCTGAACTGGAGCGGGTGCAGAGAAGAGCGACCAAGGTTATTAGAGGACTGGGGGGTCTGCAATACCAAGATAGGTTATTACACTTGGGGCTATTTAGTTTGGAAAAACGAAGACTAAGGGGTGATCTTATGTTAATGTATAAATATATGAGGGGACAGTACAAAGACCTTTCTGATGATCTTTTTAATCATAGACCTGAGACAGGGACAAGGGGGCATCCTCTACGTCTGGAGGAAAGAAGGTTTAAGCATAATAACAGACGCGGATTCTTTACTGTAAGAGCAGTGAGACTATGGAACTCTCTGCCGTATGATGTTGTAATGAGTGATTCATTAATTAAATTTAAGAGGGGACTGGATACCTTTCTGGAAAAGTATAATGTTACAGGGTATATACACTAGATTCCTTGTTAAGGCGTTGATCCAGGGAACTAGTCTGATTGCCGTATGTGGGGTCGGGAAGGAATTTTTTTCCCCATGATGGAGCTTAAGGTACCTTCACACGATGCCGATCGCTGCAGCGTTGCTGTTTGATCGCTGGGGAGCTGTCACACAGACCGCTCTCCAGCGACCAACGATGCCGAGGTCCCCGGGTAACCAGGGTAAACATCGGGTTGCTAAGCGCAGGGCCGGCGCTCAGTAAGTGTCAGGAAGCAGACGCTGGGGGACGCGCAGGTGAGCATGTACTGTTTGGTTTTTTTACTTTTACGCTGGTAACCAGGGTAAACATCGGGTTACTAAGCGCGGCCCTGCGCTTGGTAACCCGATGTTTACCCTGGTTACCAGTGTAAAACATCGCTGGTATCGTTGCTTTTGCTTTCAAACACAACGATACACGGCGATCGGACGACCAAATAAAGTTCTGGACTTTATTCAGCGACCAGCGACATCACAGCAGGATCCTGATCGCTGCTGCGTGTCAAACGAAACGATATCGCTAGCCGGGACGCTGCAACGTCACGGATCGCTAGCGATATCGTTACAAAGTCGTTTCGTGTGAAGGTACCTTTACTCTTACCACATGGGTTTTTTTGCCTTCCTCTGGATCAACATGTTAGGGCATGTTAGGTTAGGCTATGGGTTGAACTAGATGGACTTAAAGTCTTCCTTCAACCTCAATAACTATGTAACATGCCTCATCGTAAAGCAGAGTGCCACAGGCCTCATCATAAAGCTTGTTATGACTTGTATTGTTTAAGAATATTGTACTTGTTTTTATTACGCATACCCCTCCTCACATGTAAAGCGCCATGGAATAAATGGCGCTATAACAATAATAATAATAATAATAATAATAATAAAGCACAGAGCGCCACATGCCTCATCATAAAGCACAGAGCGCCACATGCCTCACCATAAAGCACAGAGCACCACATGCCTCATCGTAAAGCAGAGTGCCACATGCCTCATCGTGCAGAGCATCGCAACATCTCATCACGCAGAGCGCCCATTGCACAGCAACAGAACCCTCATCACACAGAGCACTGTAAACCTCATCCTCCAGACCGCTGCTATCACACCTGTCACCACGCAGGGCACCAAAATGCTCATCATAAAGCAGGCCAGTGGTACGCAACGCCGCGCGTCAGGGACCAGGGGTACGCAACGCCGCGCACCGGGGACTAACAGTGCTCAGTAATACATCTGTAACACCACAAAAGAAAAGTCATGGAATCCTAGAAAACACAGGACGGAACGACATAACAGCACAATTGTCTCCAGCATCAAGGACATCATTAGTTACATCAGGGATTATTATTATTAGCAGCCTTCAGCTTGATCTTGAGCCATGGAGATATGATGGATGAACGCTCTGTAGGAAGATGGATCTTGTACAGCCTAGATAGGACCACCAGGGTCTTCTCTGCCAGTATCTTGATAGTATAAAGCCTTCAGGTCACTGGTCGTCTTCACCTTGTTCCTTCTAGTCTTCGACCATGTCATCTTCAGTGATCGCTCTCTCCGTATAATGTGTCCATTAGTCCTAGCTAGATGATCCTTCCAGTGACATGTCTGGCTTGATTTCTTCTTCTTGCTGTACATGGTATTGATGATATCGTTACCCAGCTCCACATTTCCAAGGCGTCGACTCTTCTGCCTTGTCTACAGCGTATGAAATACCTGAACTGGTCGGGGTTTACCTCCAACCCCCCCACACATTATGATGCGCGCCCCCCCCCCCCCCCCCCCATACAGTTATAGGATGTTTCGCCCCCAGGTACATTTCGGCCACGCACATTTGGTCCCCAGGATGATACTTACCTATCGCAGCTGCAGCTCCTTGGGTCACGGAGTGCAGTCTAGCGGTTCCACGTGACGTCAGGTGGAAACAGTTGATTTAACATGTCACAAAAGTGCAGCACTCTGTACAGTACTTTTGTGACGTGGATTGATGACGGATGGGAATTCATGAACCACAAGGACAAACTGGCGAAACATTCAAAAACACAGAATTCTGGGGGCAAAACAGGGTACAAACAGGGAGAAATGTACCCGGGGGCGAACTGCTGGGTGCGAAACATCCAAATCTCCCCCCATACGCACACAGTATGATGCAGCCCCCCACACACAGCATGATGCTCCCAAACACAGTATGATGTGCCCCCCCCACATACACAGTATGATCCCCCCACACACAGTATGAGGCTCCCCAACACACACAGTATGATACGCCCCCCCACACACACAGTATGATACGCCCCCCCACACACACAGTATGATGCCCCCCACACACACAGTATGATACGCCCCCCCACACACACAGTATGATACGCCCCCCCACACACACAGTATGATACGCCCCCCCACACACACAGTATGATACGCCCCCCCACACACACAGTATGATACGCCCCCCCACACACACAGTATGATACGCCCCCCCACACACACAGTATGATACGCGCCCCCACACACACAGTATGATACGCGCCCCCACACACACAGTATGATACGTGCCCCCACACACACAGTATGATACGCCCCCCCACACACAGTATGATACGCCCCCCCACATACACACAGTAGGATGCCCCCAAACACAGTATGATGTGCTCCCAAACACAGTATGATGCAGCCCCCCTACACACAGTATGATGCGCCTCTCCACACACAGTATGATGCGCCTCTCCACACACACACAGTATGATGCGCCTCTCCACACACACACAGTATGATGGCCCCCCACACGCACACAGTATGATGAGCCCCCACACACGCACACAGTATGATGACCCCACACACACACAGTATGATGCGCCCCTCCATACCCACACACAGTATGATGGGCCCCCCCGACATACACAGTATGATGCGCCCCCATACCCAGTATGATGCCCTCCCACACACACACAGTATGATGGGCCCCCCCACACACACAGTGCGGTGCCCCCCCAAAACACACATTACGATATATAAATTAAATAAAAAATTAAAAAAGAAAAACAATTAGAAAAATAATCCTTTATAGTACTGCTGCATTTGTATCAGAAAGAACATCACCTCACCACGCAAAAAGCAAATCTTCACCTGTCTATCAACGTAACAGCACCGAAGAAGAAGAATCGTGTTATCAGGTCATTTTCTGTCATTTCACCGCACTCCCATTGTCCAGGATATTGTATGTTAAGACTGGCAATGTCTTCCAAGACTACAACTCCAAAACACCAGGCTGGACGTAGGGCTATGAGGCAGCAAAGCCACAAAAAGAGGACTTAGAAATCCTCCAAAAACTATTCAAAAACACCAGAAAAAAAGGCAGAGATGCCCTGCCACACATGGGCCCCTGCCACACCCTGCCCCCGCCACACATGGGCCCCTGCCACACCCTGCCCCCGCCACACATGGGCCCCTGCCACACCCTGCCCCCGCCACACATGGGCCCCTGCCACACCCTGCCCCCGCCACACATGGGCCCCTGCCACGCACAGGCCCTGACCCCGCGTGTCCATCGCCTCCACCATCACCGGACGCCATGTTGTGCTCACACATCACTCTCTCCGCAGGGAGACTCCGACTGACAGGAAAAAGTCGGCCGCCGCAGTCACCTCTTATACTGCTGAGGTAAAATGAAAGCTGGGCTCTGATTGGTTGCTCTGGACAATAAAAGCCGGGCTCTGAGTGGCTAACCTTGACAATGTAACCTGAGTTCTGACAGGCTGCTCTGGCTACATGAAAGCTAAGCTCTGATTGGGTAAAATGAAAGCAGAGTTCTGTTTGGCGGCTACGGGCAATGACACCTGAGCTCTGATTGGCTACACTAGCAAAATGAAACTGGAACTGTGATTGGTTACTCTGGGCAATACAGGTGGCATCACTGCGATGGCGTCATCCTGTACATAGCACACAGGGGCCCCGGGGCCGCTCTTGTGGCTGCATAAAACTGACAGCCTGCAACTTACAACTTCTTAGAAGAAGCCTAAATGGCGGCATTGTGCCCCGGTGACGGCCCCTATGAATTCCGATCATTCATCCGGCTTTTCTGCATCAGCCGCAGCATTGTTGGGGGATTTCCACACACTGGGGCCATTGTCTCCCCTCCCCCGTACCTGATCTTGCTGTGCAGGGTGGGGTCCAGCGGCTCGGCCCCCAGCAGCTGCTGCAGCTTGCTCCGCTCCAGGTGCTCCATGTAGTTGTGGATAATCTGCAGGAAGAGGTGGGATTGTTAGAAGCCCACCATTCTATACTACACAGAAAGTGAGAGCCTACTCCTAATGTACAGGGACGGTGAGGAGCACGTGTAGGGGCCACGGGGGCCGCCGTACCTCGGAATGGCGCTGGTGCAAGGCGTTGTACTCCTTCTTCAGCTCGGCTTCTCTCTCCTCCAGGCGACTGACTGAAAAGAGAAAATCCAGAGAACATCACAGGACTCGAGAAGCGAGCAATGTCAGTGCGGGGAGAAGAAAGGTGGGAGCGCAAGTAGTCTGTATACACACACACACACATCAGCCACAAGATTAATACCACTAACTGGTGAAGGAGTAACACGGCGGGGCTTACGGGGTTGCTCCAGGTATAGGGGAAGGGTGGTCCTGGTACACGGCAGGCCTTACAATGTGCTCCAGGTATAGGGGAAGGGTGGTCCTGGTACACGGCAGGCCTTGCAATGTGCTCCAGTTATAGGGAAGGGGTGCTCCTGGTACACGGCAGGCCTTGCAATGTGCTCCAGTTATAGGGAAGAGGTGCTCCTGGTACACGGCAGGCCTTACAATGTGCTCCAGGTATAGGGGAAGGGTGCTCCTGGTACACAGTGGGCTTTGCAATGTGCTCCAGTTAGAGGGAAGGGGTGCTCCTGGTACACAGCAGGCCTTGGAATGTGCTCCAGTTATAGGAGACAGGTGCTCCTGGTACACAGTGGGCCTTGCAATGTGCTCCAGTTATAGGGAAGGGGTGCTCCTGGTACACGGTGGGCCTTGCAATGTGCTCCAGTTATAGGAGAGAGGTGCTCCTGGTACACGGCAGGCCTTACAATGTGCTCCAGGTATAGGGGAAGGGTGCTCCTGGTACACGGCAGGCCTTGCAATGTGCTCCAGTTATAGGGAAGAGGTGCTCCTGGTACACGGCAGGCCTTACAATGTGCTCCAGGTATAGGGGAAGGGTGCTCCTGGTACACAGTGGGCCTTGCAATGTGCTCCAGTTATAGGGAAGGGGTGCTCCTGGTACACGGCAGGCCTTGGAATGTGCTCCAGTTATAGGAGAGAGGTGCTCCTGGTACACGGCAGGCCTTGCAATGTGCTCCAGTTATAGGGAAGGGGTGCTCCTGGTACACGGCAGGCCTTGCAATGTGCTCCAGTTATAGGGAAGAGGTGCTCCTGGTACACGGCAGGCCTTACAATGTGCTCCAGGTATAGGGGAAGGGTGCTCCTGGTACACAGTGGGCCTTGCAATGTGCTCCAGTTATAGGGAAGGGGTGCTCCTGGTACACGGCAGGCCTTGCAATGTGCTCCAGTTATAGGGAAGAGGTGCTCCTGGTACACGGCAGGCCTTGCAATGTGCTCCAGTTATAGGAGACAGTTGCTCCTGGTACACAGTGGGCCTTGCAATGTGCTCCGGTTATAGGGAAGGGGTGCTCCTGGTACACGGTGGGCCTTGCAATGTGCTCCAGTTATAGGGAAGAGGTGCTCCTGGTACACGGCAGGCCTTACAATGTGCTCCAGGTATAGGGGAAGGGTGCTCCTGGTACACGGCAGGCCTTGGAATGTGCTCCAGTTATAGGAGAGAGGTGCTCCTGGTACACAGTGGGCCTTGCAATGAGCTCCAGTTATAGGGGAGGGGTGCTCCTGGTACACGGTGGGCCTTGCAATGTGCTTGTTACAGGGGAGAGCTGCTCCTGGTACACGGTGGGCCTTGCAATGAGCTCCAGTTATAGGGGAGAGGTGCTCCTGGTACACGGCAGGCCTTGCAATGTGCTCGTTATAGGTGAGAGCTGCTCCTGGTACACGGTGGGCCTTGCAATGAGCTCCAGTTATAGGGGAGGGGTGCTCCTGGTACACGGCAGGCCTTGCAATGTGCTCCAGTTATAGGGGAGAGGTGCTGCTGGTACACGGTGGGCCTTGCAATGAGCTCCAATTATAGGGGATGGGTGCTCCTGGTAAACGGTGGGCCTTGCAATGTGCTCCAGTTACAGGGGAGAGCTGCTCCTGGTACACGGTGGGCCTTGCAATGTGCTCGTTATAGGGGAGGGGTGCTCCTGGTACACAGCAGGCCTTGCAATGTGCTCCAGTTACAGGGGAGAGCTGCTCCTGGTACACGGTGGGCCTTGCAATGTGCTCCAGTTATAGGGGAGGGGTGCTCCTGATACACGGCAAGCCTTGCAATGTGCTCCAGTTATAGGAGAGGGGTGCTCCTGGTACACGGCAGGCCTTGCAATGTGCTCCAGTTATAGGGGAGAGGTGCTCCTGGTACACGGTGGGCCTTGCAATGTGCTCCAGTTATAGGAGAGGGGTACTCCTGGTACACAGCAGGCCTTGCAATGTGCTCCAGTTATAGGGGAGAGGTGCTCCTGGTACACGGTGGGCCTTGCAATGAGCTCCAGTTATAGGGGGGGGGGGTGCTCCAGTTATAGGGGAGAGCTGCTCCTGGTACACGGTGGGCCTTGCAATGAGCTCGTTATAGGGGAGGGGTGCTCCTGGTACACGGCAGGCCTTGCAATGTGCTCCAGTTATAGGGGAGGGGTGCTCCTGGCACACGGCAGGCCTTGCAAAGTGCTCGTTATAGGGGAGAAGTGCCCTTGGTAAACGGCAGGCCTTGCAATGTGCTCCAGTTATAGGGGAGGGGTGCTCCTGGTACACGGCAGGCCTTGCAATGTGCTCCAGTTATAGGGGAGGGGTGCTCCTGGCACACGGCAGGCCTTGCAATGTGCTCCAGTTATAGGGGAGGGGTGCTCCTGGCACACGGCAGGCCTTGCAATGTGCTCCAGTTATAGGGGAGGGGTGCTCCTGGCACACAGCAGGCCTTGCAATGTGCTCCAGTTATAGGGGAGAGCTGCTCCTAGTACACGGTGGGCCTTGCAATGTGCTCCAGTTATAGGGGAGGGGTGCTCCTGGTACACGGCAGGCCTTGCAATGTGCTCCAGTTATAGGGGAGGGGTGCTCCTGGCACACGGCGAGCCTCATTAGGTGCTCCTGATACAAGGCAGGTCTTGCAAGGTGCGTCTGGTATATGGCAGACCTTGTGGGGTGCGCCTGGTATAGGGGAGGGGCACTCCTGGCACACGGCGAGCCTTGAGAGGGAAGGTGTCTGGTCCGAGTCTATCGAAGAGCTACTGTACCCCAAATTGGTATGATGTGGAGGTGACACGTAGCAACACTGCACAGCGCCCCATCATGGCATAATGGTGGGTGCACAGAACCTCCTGCTGCCGTACCACGTACCGCAGGACACCTGTGGAGGAATGTGGAGCCTCAGGTGGTAGTAATGTTATGGCCCCGTATAGTAGCTCTTACTCTGATCCGCATAGTTCTTCGCCTTCAGCTCCAGCTGTCTGGTTTGCGATTCCAATAACTCCACCCGGAGCTGCAGATCCTTCTTGTCCTGCTCCTGCAAATCCTCAAACTCGATGAATTTCTACAGAGAAGGAAAAGAAGAAAACTCGTTAAAGAAGACGATTAAATCATAATTAACCCCTGCACCCCTAAATGAGCAGCCCTGCGGGTGTCACAGGGTTAACTGTGTCATATACAGATTGTCCACTAGGGGGCATAACGCTCCTGACCATACACAGTCATTTCCTGCATCGGTTAACCCCTTCAGCCCCATATTGGGCTCAGAAACTTCCAAACTTCGCCCCTTCTGCACAGAACCTCGTGCGTTCACATCACAAGGCACAGGCCTTCTGACTGTCACGTTGTCGGCCCTTGCGGCCCACAATCCGCCCTCGGTCACATGACTGGGTAATCCATCTACTGGAATCATAGAACTTGTGGGTGATGTTATTTCTGTATTTTACTGCTTGTTAATATGACCCAACATCTCACAACGCTGTGAACCGGAAGGTGACAGCTCCTGAGAGCCAACAGAATCGCAGCAGAACTCTGATTGCAGCTCTGGGTGATTGCATTATATGAAGTGCAATGTCAATTATTTGTATGGTGCCCCTCACAGGGGTCGGGGGGTCACTGCTCACAATGAACCTGCGCTGACCCCTGCACGGGGCTCTAGAAAGTCCCAGACCAGCAGTCCCAGAGCCAGTCATCCCACCCATTGTGATAGGAACTGACAGAGCGAAAATTCCTGGCCGGCCCCCCGGGCCCACACCGCTGCGCCCCTCACTTCACCAGGAGTCCAGTATTATCCCAGCAGCAAATCTGTCGCTGTCACCAGGGCCAAATAAACTACAAAATGTTCTGGCACCGAAAACACGGCACACCGAGAACCTGAAGGGCCGGCTCCATGACCGAAGGCGCTAAGAAGAGACCGTCGGCGCACAGGAGACCGCAAACGCACAGGAGAGACGGCCGGCACACAAGAGAGACTGTCGGTGCACAGGTGAGTGGCTCCATCGTCACTCTGGGGTAGAAGAATGGGAAAAAGTGCAATCCTAGAGCGTCGATATGTACAGATTATTAAGCGCAAGCAGCCCACCGGACACGTGACACAGACGTACCGCCGGACACCGACGCAGATGGACCGCCAAACACGAGACAGCGATGCAGACACACAAGACCTCCCACTCCAAACTCCACTCTGTCCCAACCCCCACCCCAGTCTCCCCTCAGTCCTGAAGTGGGGATTTCCTGGACTGCGGAAGCGTCCCATGTGGTCGTCACCCCCGGCCCATGACCAAGTGACGGCAGCATGAGACATCCACTGGCAGGGAAGGGGGACAGGGAGCTGTGCACAGTGCGGAGATGACAGCAGGAAGCGGGACCCTCCCAGCAGCCCCTCCCCAGGCAGCTGACAGTGTTTGTGATCACTACTGGTGCGCTCTGTCACATACAGGGGGATGAAGACTTTCGCATAGTTATTACGTATATTCAATGGTGTTTGCAGAACTCCAGTTTGTGTCCACAGCTCCTCTGCAGTCCTATGCGTCTCCATGGAGCTATCCTGGGGCTCGGGTAACGTGACTGCAGTCTGTAACCATGGACACACACCGCTCTGCATAGGAGCTGTAGACAGAAAACAGTTCATCTCTATTATTAACACAAGGCGAATAGTAAAGCTGCGGAGGTGGAAGATCCTTCACTCCGACAGGTATCACAGATTCCGGACCGGTGGACAGGAAGGGTTGTCATATGGAACTCCTCAATTTGTCCTCACCCCCTCCTCTCTGTGGTCGCCCGGGTAGAGAAGGGTCGGGCATGTTGGATGTCGCTGTGCCTGATCTTTTGATCTCACAGAATGGGTGGTCTCTGACAGCAGCGGACCCCTCCTACCACCACTGAAGACATGATGGGTCAAGGCCGAGGTTCCCCCACCTTGGAGGACAGAAGATGATGGGGACGTTCAACGGTAGGAAGGAGGGAGGTCTGAGGGAAAAACAGCGCAGGCCCCAGCCGAGGACGGGGTTAACAGTGCAAGCTCCAGCCGGGGAAGGGTTAACCCGCAGGCTCCAGACGGGGAAGGGTTAACAGCAGAAACTCCAAGAGGCGAAATAAGGACAACAGATTGTGATTAATGGCCAACACATGAGGTACAGGCAGGCTACCAACACTAGTGAGTGCAGCTCTGGAGTATAATACAGGATGTAAGTCAGGATCAGTAATGTATGTACACATTGACTGCACCAGCAGAATAGTGAGTGCAGCTCTGGAGTATAATACAGGATGTAACTCAGGATCAGTAATGTAATGTGTGTACACAGTGACTGCACCAGCAGAATAGTGAGTGCAGCTCTGGGGTATAATACAGGATGTAACTCAGGATCAGTAATGTAATGTATGTACACAGTGACTGCACCAGCAGAATAGTGAGTGCAGCTCTGGAGTATAATACAGGATGTAACTCAGGATCAGTAATGTAATGTATGTACACATTGACTGCACCAGCAGAATAGTGAGTGCAGCTCTGGAGTATAATACAGGATGTAACTCAGGATCAGTAATGTAATGTGTGTACACAGTGACTGCACCAGCAGAATAGTGAGTGCAGCTCTGGGGTATAATACAGGATGTAACTCAGGATCAGTAATGTAATGTATGTACACAGTGACTGCACCAGCAGAATAGTGAGTGCAGCTCTGGAGTATAATACAGGATGTAACTCAGGATCAGTAATGTAATGTATGTACACAGTGACTGCACCAGCAGAATAGTGAGTGCAGCTCTGGAGTATAATACAGGAGGTAACTCAGGATCAGTAATGTAATGTATGTACACAGTGACAGCACCAGCAGAATACTGAGTGCAGCTCTGGAGTATAATACAGGATGTAACTCAGGATCAGTAATGTATGTACACAGTGACTGCACCAGCAGAATAGTGAGTGCAGCTCTGGGGTATAATACAGGATGTAACTCAGGATCAGTAATGTATGTACACAGTGACTGCACCAGCAGAATAGTGAGTGCAGCTCTGGAGTATAATACAGGATGTAACTCAGGATCAGTAATGTATGTACACAGTGACTGCACCAAGAGAATAGTGAGTGCAGCTCTGGGGTATAATACAGGATGTAACTCAGGATCAGTAATGTATGTACACATTGACTGCACCAGCAGAATAGTGAGTGCAGCTCTGGAGTATAATACAGGATGTAACTCAGGATCAGTAATGTATGTACACAGTGACTGCACCAGAAGAATAGTGAGTGCAGCTCTGGGGTATAATACAGGATGTAACTCAGGATCAGTAATGTAATGTATGTACACAGCGACTGCACCAGCAGAATAGTGAGTGCAGCTCTGGGGTATAATACAGGATGTAACTTAGGATCAGTAATGTAATGTATGTACACAGCGACTGCACCAGCAGAATAGTGAGTGCAGCTCTAGGGTATAATACAGGATGTAACTCAGGATCAGTAATGTATGTACACAGTGACTGCACCAGCAGAATAGTGAGTGCAGCTCTGGAGTATAATACAGGATGTAACTCAGGATCAGTAATGTAATGTATGTACACAGTGACTGCACCAGCAGAATAGTGAGTGCAGCTCTGGGGAATAATACAGGATGTAACTCAGGATCAGTAATGTAATGTATGTACACAGTGACTGCACCAGCAGAATAGTGAGTGCAGCTCTGGAGTATAATACAGGATGTAACTGAGGATCAGTAATGTATGTACACAGTGACTGCACCAGCAGAATAGTGAGTGCAGCTCTGGGGTATAATACAGGATGTAACTCAGGATCAGTAATGTAATGTATGTACACAGTGACTGCACCAGCAGAATAGTGAGTGCAGCTCTGGAGTATAATACAGGATGTAACTCATGATCAGCAATGTAATGTATGTACACAGTGACTGCACCAGCAGAATAGTGAGTGCAGCTCTGGGGTATAATACAGGATGTAACTTAGGATCAGTAATGTAATGTATGTACACAGTGACTGCACCAGCAGAATAGTGAGTGCAGCTCTGGGGTATAATACAGGATGTAACTCAGGATCAGTAATGTAATGTATGTACACAGTGACTGCACCAGCAGAATAGTGAGTGCAGCTCTGGGGAATAATACAGGATGTAACTCAGGATCAGTAATGTAATGTATGTACACAGTGACTGCACCAGCAGAATAGTGAGTGCAGCTCTGGAGTATAATACAGGATGTAACTCAGGATCAGTAATGTATGTACACAGTGACTGCACCAGCAGAATAGTGAGTGCAGCTCTGGAGTATAATACAGGAGGTAACTCAGGATCAGTAATGTAATGTATGTACACAGTGACTGCACCAGCAGAATAGTGAGTGCAGCTCTGGAGTATAATACAGGAGGTAACTCAGGATCAGTAATGTAATGTATGTACACAGTGACTGCACCAGCAGAATAGTGAGTGCAGCTCTGGGGTATAATACAGGATGTAACTCAGGATCAGTAATGTAATGTATGTACACAGTGACTGCACCAGCAGAATAGTGAGTGCAGCTCTGGAGTATAATACAGGATGTAACTCAGGATCAGTAATGTATGTACACAGTGACTGCACCAGCAGAATAGTGAGTGCAGCTCTGGAGTATAATACAGGAGGTAACTCAGGATCAGTAATGTATGTACACAGTGACTGCACCAGCAGAATAGTGAGTGCAGCTCTGGGGTATAATACAGGATGTAACTCAGGATCAGTAATGTAATGTATGTACACAGTGACTGTACCAGCAGAATAGTGAATGCAGCTCTGGAGTATAATACAGGATGTAACTCAGGATCAGTAATGTATGTACACAGTGACTGCACCAGCAGAATAGTGAGTGCAGCTCTGGGGTATAATACAGGAGGTAACTCAGGATCAGTAATGTATATACACAGTGACTGCACCAGCAGAATAGTGAGTGCAGCTCTGGAGTATAATACAGGATGTAACTCAGGATCAGTAATGTAATGTATGTACACAGTGACTGCACCAGCAGAATAGTGAGTGCAGCTCTGGGGTATAATACAGGATGTAACTCAGGATCAGTAATGTAATGTATGTACACAGTGACTGTACCAGCAGAATAGTGAATGCAGCTCTGGAGTATAATACAGGATGTAACTCAGGATCAGTAATGTATGTACACAGTGACTGCACCAGCAGAATAGTGAGTGCAGCTCTGGAGTATAATACAGGATGTAACTCAGGATCAGTAATGTAATGTATGTACACAGTGACTGCACCAGCAGAATAGTGAGTGCAGCTCTGGAGTATAATACAGGATGTAACTCAGGATCAGTAATGTAATGTATGTACACAGTGACTGCACCAGCAGAATAGTGAGTGCAGCTCTGGAGTATAATACAGGAGGTAACTCAGGATCAGTAATGTATGTACACAGTGACTGCACCAGCAGAATAGTGAGTGCAGCTCTGGAGTATAATACAGGAGGTAACTCAGGATCAGTAATGTAATGTATGTACACAGTGACTGCACCAGCAGAATAGTGAGTGCAGCTCTGGAGTATAATACAGGAGGTAACTCAGGATCAGTAATGTAATGTATGTACACAGTGACTGCACCAGCAGAATAGTGAGTGCAGCTCTGGGGTATAATACAGGATGTAACTCAGGATCAGTAATGTAATGTATGTACACAGTGACTGCACCAGCAGAATAGTGAGTGCAGCTCTGGAGTATAATACAGGATGTATCTCAGGATCAGTAATGTAATGTATGTACACAGTGACTGTACCAGCAGAATAGTGAGTGCAGCTCTGGAGTATAATACAGGATGTAACTCAGGATCAGTAATGTATGTACACAGTGACTGCACCAGCAGAATAGTGAGTGCAGCTCTGGGGTATAATACAGGATGTAACTCAGGATCAGTAATGTAATGTATGTACACAGTGACTGTACCAGCAGAATAGTGAATGCAGCTCTGGAGTATAATACAGGATGTAACTCAGGATCAGTAATGTATGTACACAGTGACTGCACCAGCAGAATAGTGAGTGCAGCTCTGGGGTATAATACAGGAGGTAACTCAGGATCAGTAATGTATATACACAGTGACTGCACCAGCAGAATAGTGAGTGCAGCTCTGGAGTATAATACAGGATGTAACTCAGGATCAGTAATGTAATGTATGTACACAGTGACTGCACCAGCAGAATAGTGAGTGCAGCTCTGGGGTATAATACAGGATGTAACTCAGGATCAGTAATGTAATGTATGTACACAGTGACTGTACCAGCAGAATAGTGAATGCAGCTCTGGAGTATAATACAGGATGTAACTCAGGATCAGTAATGTATGTACACAGTGACTGCACCAGCAGAATAGTGAGTGCAGCTCTGGAGTATAATACAGGATGTAACTCAGGATCAGTAATGTAATGTATGTACACAGTGACTGCACCAGCAGAATAGTGAGTGCAGCTCTGGGGTATAATACAGGATGTAACTCAGGATCAGTAATGTAATGTATGTACACAGTGACTGTACCAGCAGAATAGTGAATGCAGCTCTGGGGTATAATACAGGATGTAACTCAGGATCAGTAATGTAATGTATGTACACAGTGACTGCACCAGCAGAATAGTGAGTGCAGCTCTGGGGTATAATACAGGATGTAACCCAGGATCTGTAATGTAATGTATGTACACAGTGACTGCACCAGCAGAATAGTGTGTGCAGCTCTGGAGTATAATACAGGATGTAACTCAGGATCAGTAATGTAATGTATGTACACAGTGACTGCACCAGCAGAATAGTGAGTGCAGCTCTGGGGTATAATACAGGATGTAACTCAGGATCAGTAATGTAATGTATGTACACAGTGACTGCACCAGCAGAATAGTGAGTGCAGCTCTGGGGTATAATATAGGATGTAACTCAGGATCAGTAATGTAATGTATGTACACAGTGACTGCACCAGCAGAATAGTGAGTGCAGCTCTGGGGTATAATACAGGATGTAACTCAGGATCAGTAATGTAATGTATGTACACAGTGACTGCACCAGCAGAATAGTGAGTGCAGCTCTGGAGTATAATACAGGAGGTAACTCAGGATCAGTAATGTATGTGCACAGTGACTGCACCAGCAGAATAGTGAGTGCAGCTCTGGGGTATAATACAGGATGTAACTCAGGATCAGTAATGTATGTACACAGTGACTGCACCAGCAGAATAGTGAGTGCAGCTCTGGGGTATAATACAGGATGTAACTCAGGATCAGTAATGTATGTACACAGTGACTGCACCAGCAGAATAGTGAGTGCAGCTCTGGAGTATAATACAGGATGTAACTCAGGATCAGTAATGTATGTACACAGTGACTGCACCAGCAGAATAGTGAGTGCAGCTCTGGAGTATAATACAGGATGTAACTCAGGATCAGTAATGTATGTACACAGTGACTGCACCAGAAGAATAGTGAGTGCAGCTCTGGGGTATAATACAGGATGTAACTCAGGATCAGTAATGTAATGTATGTACACAGCGACTGCACCAGCAGAATAGTGAGTGCAGCTCTGGGGTATAATACAGGATGTAACTTAGGATCAGTAATGTAATGTATGTACACAGTGACTGCACCAGCAGAATAGTGAGTGCAGCTCTGGGGTATAATACAGGATGTAACTCAGGATCAGTAATGTATGTACACAGTGACTGCACCAGCAGAATAGTGAGTGCAGCTCTGGAGTATAATACAGGATGTAACTCAGGATCAGTAATGTAATGTATGTACACAGTGACTGCACCAGCAGAATAGTGAGTGCAGCTCTGGGGAATAATACAGGATGTAACTCAGGATCAGTAATGTAATGTATGTACACAGTGACTGCACCAGCAGAATAGTGAGTGCAGCTCTGGAGTATAATACAGGATGTAACTGAGGATCAGTAATGTATGTACACAGTGACTGCACCAGCAGAATAGTGAGTGCAGCTCTGGGGTATAATACAGGATGTAACTCAGGATCAGTAATGTAATGTATGTACACAGTGACTGCACCAGCAGAATAGTGAGTGCAGCTCTGGAGTATAATACAGGATGTAACTCAGGATCAGTAATGTAATGTATGTACACAGTGACTGCACCAGCAGAATAGTGAGTGCAGCTCTGGGGTATAATACAGGATGCAACTTAGGATCAGTAATGTAATGTATGTACACAGTGACTGCACCAGCAGAATAGTGAGTGCAGCTCTGGGGTATAATACAGGATGTAACTCAGGATCAGTAATGTAATGTATGTACACAGTGACTGCACCAGCAGAATAGTGAGTGCAGCTCTGGAGTATAATACAGGATGTAACTCAGGATCAGTAATGTAATGTATGTACACAGTGACTGCACCAGCAGAATAGTGAGTGCAGCTCTGGGGAATAATACAGGATGTAACTCAGGATCAGTAATGTAATGTATGTACACAGTGACTGCACCAGCAGAATAGTGAGTGCAGCTCTGGAGTATAATACAGGATGTAACTCAGGATCAGTAATGTATGTACACAGTGACTGCACCAGCAGAATAGTGAGTGCAGCTCTGGAGTATAATACAGGAGGTAACTCAGGATCAGTAATGTAATGTATGTACACAGTGACTGCACCAGCAGAATAGTGAGTGCAGCTCTGGAGTATAATACAGGATGTATCTCAGGATCAGTAATGTATGTACACAGTGATTGCACCAGCAGAATAGTGAGTGCAGCTCTGGGGTATAATACAGGATGTAACTCAGGATCAGTAATGTAATGTATGTACACAGTGACTGCACCAGCAGAATAGTGAGTGCAGCTCTGGGGTATAATACAGGATGTAACTCAGGATCAGTAATGTAATGTATGTACACAGTGACTGTACCAGCAGAATAGTGAGTGCAGCTCTGGAGTATAATACAGGATGTAACTCAGGATCAGTAATGTATGTACACAGTGACTGCACCAGCAGAATAGTGAGTGCAGCTCTGGGGTATAATACAGGATGTAACTCAGGATCAGTAATGTAATGTATGTACACAGTGACTGTACCAGCAGAATAGTGAATGCAGCTCTGGAGTATAATACAGGATGTAACTCAGGATCAGTAATGTATGTACACAGTGACTGCACCAGCAGAATAGTGAGTGCAGCTCTGGAGTATAATACAGGATGTAACTCAGGATCAGTAATGTAATGTATGTACACAGTGACTGCACCAGCAGAATAGTGAGTGCAGCTCTGGAGTATAATACAGGAGGTAACTCAGGATCAGTAATGTATGTGCACAGTGACTGTACCAGCAGAATAGTGAGTGCAGCTCTGGGGTATAATACAGGATGTAACTCAGGATCAGTAATGTATGTACACAGTGACTGCACCAGCAGAATAGTGAGTGCAGCTCTGGGGTATAATACAGGATGCAACTCAGGATCAGTAATGTATGTACACAGTGACTGCACCAGCAGAATAGTGAGTGCAGCTCTGGAGTATAATACAGGATGTAACTCAGGATCAGTAATGTAATATATGTACACAGTGACTGCACCAGCAGAATAGTGAGTGCAGCTCTGGGGTATAATACAGGAAGTAAATCAGGATCAGTAATGTAATGTATGTACACAGTGACTGCACCAGCAGAATATTGAGTACAGCTCTGGGGTATAATGCAGGATGTAACTCAGGATCAGTAATGTAATGTATGTACACAGTGACTGCACCAGCAGAATAGTGAGTGCAGCTCTGGAGTATAATACAGGAGGTAACTCAGGATCAGTAATGTAATGTATGTACACAGTGACTGCACCAGCAGAATAGTGAGTGCAGCTCTGGAGTATAATACAGGAGGTAACTCAGGATCAGTAATGTAATGTATGTACACAGTGACCGCACCAGCAGAATAGTGAGTGCAGCTCTGGAGTATAATACAGGAGGTAACTCAGGATCAGTAATGTAATGTATGTACACAGTGACTGCACCAGCAGAATACTGAGTGCAGCTCTGGAGTATAATACAAGATGTAACTCAGGATCAGTAATGTAATGTATGTACACAGTGACTGCACCAGCAGAATAGTGAGTGCTGCTCTGGAGTATAATACAGGATGTAACTCAGGATCAGTAATGTAATGTATGTACACAGTGACTGCACCAGCAGAATAGTGAGTGCTGCTCTGGAGTATAATACAAGATGTAACTCAGGATCAGTAATGTAATGTATGTACACAGTGACTGCACCAGCAGAATAGTGAGTGCTGCTCTGGAGTATAATACAGGATGTAACTCAGGATCAGTAATGTAATGTATGTACACTGTGACTGCACCAGCAGAATAGTGAGTGCAGCTCTGGAGTATAATACAGGATGTAACTCAGGATCAGTAATGTATGTACACAGTGACTGCACCAGCAGAATAGTGAGTGCAGCTCTGGGGTATAATACAGGAGGTAACTCAGGATCAGTAATGTAATGTATGTACACAGTGACTGCACCAGCAGAATATGGAGTACAGCTCTGGGGTATAATGTAGGATGTAACTCAGGATCAGTAATGTAATGTATGTACACAGTGACTGCACCAGCAGAATAGTGAGTGCAGCTCTGGAGTATAATACAGGAGGTAACTCAGGATCAGTAATGTAATGTATGTACACAGTGACTGCACCAGCAGAATAGTGAGTGCAGCTCTGGAGTATAATACAGGATGTAACTCAGGATTAGTAATGTATGTACACAGTGACTGCACCAGCAGAATAGTGAGTGCAGCTCTGGGGTATAATACAGGAGGTAACTCAGGATCAGTAATGTAATGTATGTACACAGTGACTGCACCAGCAGAATATGGAGTACAGCTCTGGGGTATAATACAGGATGTAACTCAGGATCAGTAATGTAATGTATGTACACAGTGACTGCACCTGCAGAATAGTGAGCGCAGCTCTGGGGTATAATACAGGATGTAACTCAGGATCAGTAATGTATGTACACAGTGACTGCACCAGCAAAATAGTGAGTGCAGCTCTGGAGTATAATACAGGATGTAACTCAGGATCAGTAATGTAATGTATGTACACAGTGACTGCACCAGCAAAATAGTGAGTGCAGCTCTGGAGTATAATACAGGATGTAACTCATGATCAGTAATGTAATGTATGTACACAGTGACTGCACCAGCAGAATAGCGAGTGCAGCTCTGGGGTATAATACAGGATGTAACTCAGGATCAGTAATGTATGTACACAGTGACTGCACCAGCAAAATAGTGAGTGCAGCTCTGGGGTATAATACAGGATGTAACTCAGGATCAGTAATGTAATGTATATACACAGTGACTGCACCAGCAGAATAGTGAGTGCAGCTCTGGAGTATAATACAGGATGTAACTCAGGATCAGTAATGTAATGTATGTACACAGTGACTGCACCAGCAGAATAGTGAGTGCAGCTCTGGAGTATAATACAGGAGGTAACTCAGGATCAGTAATGTAATGTATATACACAGTGACTGCACCAGCAGAATAGTGAGTGCAGCTCTGGAGTATAATACAGGATGTTACTCAGGATCAGTAATGTATGTACACAGTGACTGCACCAGCAGAATAGTGAGCGCAGCTCTGGAGTATAATACAGGATGTAACTCAGGATCAGTAATGTAATGTATGTACACAGTGACTGCACCAGCAGAATAGTGAGTGCAGCTCTGGAGTATAATACAGGATGTTACTCAGGATCAGTAATGTATGTACACAGTGACTGCACCAGCAGAATAGTGAGCGCAGCTCTGGAGTATAATACAGGATGTAACTCAGGATCAGTAATGTAATGTATGTACACAGTGACTGCACCAGCAGAATAGTGAGTGCAGCTCTGGAGTATAATACAGGATGTTACTCAGGATCAGTAATGTATGTACACAGTGACTGCACCAGCAGAATAGTGAGTGCAGCTCTGGAGTATAATACAGGATGTTACTCAGGATCAGTAATGTATGTACACAGTGACTGCACCAGCAGAATAGTGAGTGCAGCTCTGGAGTATAATACAGGATGTTACTCAGGATCAGTAATGTATGTACACAGTGACTGCACCAGCAGAATAGTGAGTGCAGCTCTGGAGTATAATACAGGAGGTAACTGAGGATCAGTAATGTAATGTATGTACACAGTGACTGCACCAGCAGAATAGTGAGTGCAGCTCTGGAGTATAATACAGGATGTAACTGAGGATCAGTAATGTAATGTATGTACACAGTGACTACACCAGCAGAATAGTGAGTGCAGCTCTGGAGTATAGTACAGATGACCTGGGCAGATGATTGGCTGTATGACCCACACAGGGGGGGGGGGGACCCGTTCCTTGCTGTAAGACTTATCAGCCTCTTCCTTAGTATGATACTATGCAGAGAATCCTGCTGAATATTCCTATATGTGGACAGCACAGGACTTTGTAGAACTGCTGCCCCTCTCTGATCTGCAGCTGTGACGGCGTCAGTGCCACATCAGGAGTCCCGTGCAGGACGCGGCTCTGGCAGATCACAGCGCAGAGCTGGAGCGGTGGGGAGAGGCCTCGGGTGGAGTTGGGGTGACGGGTCAGCGAGGTGACAGATCCCACATGAGTCACAGGAAAAAGGCAGAATAATTGCACAGCAAGTGCTAATTAAAGGGCCGGTACAGACTTATTGCTAGAAATCGTCATCTTCAGCAAGGTTCCGACACGCTCCAGCAGATCGCTGCTGAAAACTACACTGTGCTGGAAGCCTTGTCACAGCTGAGGGTTTGTTACATTGTATCCAGCCCAGACGATGCTGGGAGGTGAAGGCCTCTGTCCTGAACGGTTACTATGTATTGGGCCCCGGAGACACAATGTAACAAACCCTCAGCCCCTGAAGTGCAGCATGAGCCCACCCTGACCCGTGCGACTCATTAGGAGCTTGCCCACCTTAGGTTGGGGTTCTGGGGGGCTCCTTCCAGAGCTGCTGGATATAGGGGGCATCATGTGGCCAATCCCATCTCATCGTCCCCATCCCCACTTTCCTTGCTCATCCCTGCCCCAATTTACTGTGCGCTCTATTGCTCCCTGTTATCAGCCATTCCTCTGAACAGTCTTGTGATGAGCCTGGAATGTGCGGCTGCTGGGATTTCCTTAGGAAGGATGGGATGATGGGGGTTGTGCTTCCTGTACTGATCCTCTACTAGATAAGGTGGTCTGCGCCCAGTGTGCTCCCATAAGTCGCCCCTTACCCTCCCCCACTGTGCGGCCATATTACTGCTTATATGGAGTCAGCCCAACGTTCTTGTCACCACAGCAGCACAGAGGATGAAAGCGGCTCATGTGCCCAAACTACTGAGCGAGGGTCCCGAGAAGAAAGCCCCCAACACAAGCGACAACATGGACCTCAGAGCGGAATCAACAGGGGCCACAAAAACGTCCCAAGAGGGCCCTCCGGCCTGCCACAATACACCAGGACCACGAGATGCACCAGCCCCCCAATAATGGAGGACGCCAGTAAGTGCACCTGCCCCCCAATAATGGAGGACCCCAGTAAGTGCACCTGTCCCCCAATAATGGAGGACCCCAGTAAGTGCACCTGTCCCCCAATAATGGAG
The DNA here is from genome assembly GCF_051348905.1 of Ranitomeya variabilis. Lineage (NCBI taxonomy): Eukaryota > Metazoa > Chordata > Amphibia > Anura > Dendrobatidae > Ranitomeya > Ranitomeya variabilis. The sequence continues at coordinate 752,959,701 of NC_135235.1, read as the reverse complement.
GACCCCAGTAAGGTCACCTGCCCCCAATAATGGAGGACCCCAGTAAGGTCACCTGCCCCCAATAATGGAGGACCCCAGTAAGGTCACCTGCCCCCCAAAAATGGAGGACCCCAGTAAGGTCACCTGCCCCCAATAATGGAGGACGCCAGTAAGTGCACCTGCCCCCCAATAATGGAGGCCCCCAGTAAGGTCACCTGCCCCCAATAATGGAGGACCCCAGTAAGGTCACCTGCCCCCCAAAAATGGAGGACCCCAGTAAGTGCACCTGAACCCCAATAACGGAGGATGCCAGTAAGTGCACCTGCCCCCCAATAATGGAGGACCCCACTAAGTGCACGTGTCCCCCAAAAATGGAGGACCCCACTAAGTGCACGTGTCCCCCAATAATGGAGGACCCCACTAAGTGCACCTGCCCCCAATAATGGAGGACCCCACTAAGTGCACCTGCCCCCCAATAATGGAGGACCCCACTAAGAGCACGTGTCCCCCAAAAATGGAGGACCCCACTAAGTGCACGTGTCCCCCAATAATGGAGGACCCCACTAAGTGCACCTGCCCCCAATAATGGAGGACCCCACTAAGTGCACCTGCCCCCCAATAATGGAGGACCCCACTAAGTGCACCTATCCCCCCGATAATGGAGGACCCCACTACGTGGACCTGTCCCCCAGCAAGTGCACCTGTCCCCAATAATGGAGGACCCCAGTAAGTGCACCTGTCCCCAATAATGGAGGACCCCAGTAAGTGCACCTGTCCCCCAATAATGGAGGACCCCAGTAAGTGCACCTGTCCCCAATAATGGAGGACCCCAGTAAGTGCACCTGTCCCCCAATAATGGAGGACCCCAGTAAGTGCACCTGTCCCCAATAATGGAGGACCCCAGTAAGTGCACCTGTCCCCCAATAATGGAGGACCCCAGTAAGTGCACCTGTCCCCCAATAATGGAGGCCCCCAGTAAGTGCACCTGTCCCCAATAATGGAGGACCCCAGTAAGTGCACCTGTCCCCCAATAATGGAGGACCCCAGTAAGTGCACCTGTCCCCCAATAATGGAGGCCCCCAGTAAGTGCACCTGTCCCCCAATAATGGAGGACCCCAGTAAGTGCACCTGTCCCCCAATAATGGAGGACCCCAGTAAGTGCACCTGTCCCCCAATAATGGAGGACCCCAGTAAGTGCACCTGTCCCCAATAATGGAGGACCCCAGTAAGTGCACCTGTCCCCCAATAATGGAGGCCCCCAGTAAGTGCACCTGTCCCCAATAATGGAGGACCCCACTAAGTGCACCTGCCCCCCAATAATGGAGGACCCCAGTAAGTGCACCTGTCCCCCGATAATGGAGGACCCCAGTAAGTGCACCTGTCCCCCTATAATGGAGGACCCCAGTAAGTGCAGAGCCCCCTCCAGTGAGTGGCAGCAGCAGTGTCATTATCACAGGGGGACCCATGACGTTGGGGGGCACAAGCTCGTTACATGACAGGCTCGGGGGGCACATGGGGCTATGAGGGGCTTGTACCACGACAGGACGACACACTGAGCACAGGTTGGGTGGTCTTGTACTGGCTGTGCGGCATGATTTGGGGGTCCGGGGTACTTATACTGACTATTTCAGGGGTGCAGACAGTGACAGGGGATGTGGAGCTGTATAGTGGCGGATACGGCAGTATACTGGGGGGCACATAGCTATGGGGGGCACTGGCATTATCAGAGGTGACCCCTCCGTGTACACGGGGGCATCAGGCCTGGGGGGCCGGTGAGGTAACGGGTGCGGGGCTGGATGTGACCCATTCTCGTGGTGCCCCCGTCTGGGAAGATAAAGCCCCCAACTCCGTCCTCCGCACCTCCTCCGGCCTGTACTGGGGGAGCAGTGAGGAGCGCGGGGCCCCGGGTGTCACACACTGCTGCAGTATTGGAGGGGCAGCACCGGGGGTCCCCTCTCCGGAGGGGCAGCACCGGGGGTCTCCTCTCCGGGGGGGCAGCACCGGGGGTCTCCTCTCCGGGGGGGCAGCACCGGGGGTCTCCTCTCCGGGGGGGCAGCACCGGGGGTCTCCTCTCCGGGGGGGCAGCACCGGGGGTCTCCTCTCCGGAGGGGCAGCACCGGGGGTCTCCTCTCCGGAGGGGCAGCACCGGGGGTCTCCTCTCCGGAGGGGCAGCACCGGGGGTCTCCTCTCCGGAGGGGCAGCACCGGGGGTCTCCTCTCCGGAGGGGCAGCACCGGGGGTCCCCTCTCCGGAGGGGCAGCACCGGGGGTCTCCTCTCCGGAGGGGCAGCACCGGGGGTCTCCTCTCCGGAGGGGCAGCACCGGGGGTCCCCTCTCCGGAGGGGCAGCACCGGGGGTCTCCTCTCCGGGGGGGGGGCAGCACCGGGGGTCTCCTCTCCGGGGGGGGGGCAGCACCGGGGGTCTCCTCTCCGGGGGGGGGGCAGCACCGGGGGTCTCCTCTCCGGGGGGGGGGCAGCACCGGGGGTCTCCTCTCCGGGGGGGGGGCAGCACCGGGGGTCTCCTCTCCGGGGGGGGGGCAGCACCGGGGGTCTCCTCTCCGGGGGGGGGGCAGCACCGGGGGTCTCCTCTCCGGGGGGGGGGCAGCACCGGGGGTCTCCTCTCCGGGGGGGGGGCAGCACCGGGGGTCTCCTCTCCGGGGGGGGGGCAGCACCGGGGGTCTCCTCTCCGGGGGGGGGGCAGCACCGGGGGTCTCCTCTCCGGGGGGGGGGCAGCACCGGGGGTCTCCTCTCCGGGGGGGGGGCAGCACCGGGGGTCTCCTCTCCGGGGGGGGGGCAGCACCGGGGGTCTCCTCTCCGGGGGGGGGGCAGCACCGGGGGTCTCCTCTCCGGGGGGGGGGCAGCACCGGGGGTCTCCTCTCCGGGGGGGGGGCAGCACCGGGGGTCTCCTCTCCGGGGGGGGGGCAGCACCGGGGGTCTCCTCTCCGGGGGGGGGGCAGCACCGGGGGTCTCCTCTCCGGGGGGGGGGCAGCACCGGGGGTCTCCTCTCCGGGGGGGGGGCAGCACCGGGGGTCTCCTCTCCGGGGGGGGGGCAGCACCGGGGGTCTCCTCTCCGGGGGGGGGGCAGCACCGGGGGTCTCCTCTCCGGGGGGGGGGCAGCACCGGGGGTCTCCTCTCCGGGGGGGGGGCAGCACCGGGGGTCTCCTCTCCGGGGGGGGGGCAGCACCGGGGGTCTCCTCTCCGGGGGGGGGGCAGCACCGGGGGTCTCCTCTCCGGGGGGGCAGCACCGGGGGTCTCCTCTCCGGGGGGGCAGCACCGGGGGTCTCCTCTCCGGGGGGGCAGCACCGGGGGTCTCCTCTCCGGGGGGGCAGCACCGGGGGTCTCCTCTCCGGGGGGGCAGCACCGGGGGTCTCCTCTCCGGGGGGGCAGCACCGGGGGTCTCCTCTCCGGGGGGGCAGCACCGGGGGTCTCCTCTCCGGGGGGGCAGCACCGGGGGTCTCCTCTCCGGGGGGGCAGCACCGGGGGTCTCCTCTCCGGGGGGGCAGCACCGGGGGTCTCCTCTCCGGGGGGGCAGCACCGGGGGTCTCCTCTCCGGGGGGGCAGCACCGGGGGTCTCCTCTCCGGGGGGGCAGCACCGGGGGTCTCCTCTCCGGGGGGGCAGCACCGGGGGTCTCCTCTCCGGGGGGGCAGCACCGGGGGTCTCCTCTCCGGGGGGGCAGCACCGGGGGTCTCCTCTCCGGGGGGGCAGCACCGGGGGTCTCCTCTCCGGGGGGGCAGCACCGGGGGTCTCCTCTCCGGGGGGGCAGCACCGGGGGTCTCCTCTCCGGGGGGGCAGCACCGGGGGTCTCCTCTCCGGGGGGGCAGCACCGGGGGTCTCCTCTCCGGGGGGGCAGCACCGGGGGTCTCCTCTCCGGGGGGGCAGCACCGGGGGTCTCCTCTCCGGGGGGGCAGCACCGGGGGTCTCCTCTCCGGGGGGGCAGCACCGGGGGTCTCCTCTCCGGGGGGGCAGCACCGGGGGTCTCCTCTCCGGGGGGGCAGCACCGGGGGTCTCCTCTCCGGGGGGGCAGCACCGGGGGTCTCCTCTCCGGGGGGGCAGCACCGGGGGTCTCCTCTCCGGGGGGGCAGCACCGGGGGTCTCCTCTCCGGGGGGGCAGCACCGGGGGTCTCCTCTCCGGGGGGGCAGCACCGGGGGTCTCCTCTCCGGGGGGGCAGCACCGGGGGTCTCCTCTCCGGGGGGGCAGCACCGGGGGTCTCCTCTCCGGGGGGGCAGCACCGGGGGTCTCCTCTCCGGGGGGGCAGCACCGGGGGTCTCCTCTCCGGGGGGGCAGCACCGGGGGTCTCCTCTCCGGGGGGGCAGCACCGGGGGTCTCCTCTCCGGGGGGGCAGCACCGGGGGTCTCCTCTCCGGGGGGGCAGCACCGGGGGTCTCCTCTCCGGGGGGGCAGCACCGGGGGTCTCCTCTCCGGGGGGGCAGCACCGGGGGTCTCCTCTCCGGGGGGGCAGCACCGGGGGTCTCCTCTCCGGGGGGGCAGCACCGGGGGTCTCCTCTCCGGGGGGGCAGCACCGGGGGTCTCCTCTCCGGGGGGGCAGCACCGGGGGTCTCCTCTCCGGGGGGGCAGCACCGGGGGTCTCCTCTCCGGGGGGGCAGCACCGGGGGTCTCCTCTCCGGGGGGGCAGCACCGGGGGTCTCCTCTCCGGGGGGGCAGCACCGGGGGTCTCCTCTCCGGGGGGGCAGCACCGGGGGTCTCCTCTCCGGGGGGGCAGCACCGGGGGTCTCCTCTCCGGGGGGGCAGCACCGGGGGTCTCCTCTCCGGGGGGGCAGCACCGGGGGTCTCCTCTCCGGGGGGGCAGCACCGGGGGTCTCCTCTCCGGGGGGGCAGCACCGGGGGTCTCCTCTCCGGGGGGGCAGCACCGGGGGTCTCCTCTCCGGGGGGGCAGCACCGGGGGTCTCCTCTCCGGGGGGGCAGCACCGGGGGTCTCCTCTCCGGGGGGGCAGCACCGGGGGTCTCCTCTCCGGGGGGGCAGCACCGGGGGTCTCCTCTCCGGGGGGGCAGCACCGGGGGTCTCCTCTCCGGGGGGGCAGCACCGGGGGTCTCCTCTCCGGGGGGGCAGCACCGGGGGTCTCCTCTCCGGGGGGGCAGCACCGGGGGTCTCCTCTCCGGGGGGGCAGCACCGGGGGTCTCCTCTCCGGGGGGGCAGCACCGGGGGTCTCCTCTCCGGGGGGGCAGCACCGGGGGTCTCCTCTCCGGGGGGGCAGCACCGGGGGTCTCCTCTCCGGGGGGGCAGCACCGGGGGTCTCCTCTCCGGGGGGGCAGCACCGGGGGTCTCCTCTCCGGGGGGGCAGCACCGGGGGTCTCCTCTCCGGGGGGGCAGCACCGGGGGTCTCCTCTCCGGGGGGGCAGCACCGGGGGTCTCCTCTCCGGGGGGGCAGCACCGGGGGTCTCCTCTCCGGGGGGGCAGCACCGGGGGTCTCCTCTCCGGGGGGGCAGCACCGGGGGTCTCCTCTCCGGGGGGGCAGCACCGGGGGTCTCCTCTCCGGGGGGGCAGCACCGGGGGTCTCCTCTCCGGGGGGGCAGCACCGGGGGTCTCCTCTCCGGGGGGGCAGCACCGGGGGTCTCCTCTCCGGGGGGGCAGCACCGGGGGTCTCCTCTCCGGGGGGGCAGCACCGGGGGTCTCCTCTCCGGGGGGGCAGCACCGGGGGTCTCCTCTCCGGGGGGGCAGCACCGGGGGTCTCCTCTCCGGGGGGGCAGCACCGGGGGTCTCCTCTCCGGGGGGGCAGCACCGGGGGTCTCCTCTCCGGGGGGGCAGCACCGGGGGTCTCCTCTCCGGGGGGGCAGCACCGGGGGTCTCCTCTCCGGGGGGGCAGCACCGGGGGTCTCCTCTCCGGGGGGGCAGCACCGGGGGTCTCCTCTCCGGGGGGGCAGCACCGGGGGTCTCCTCTCCGGGGGGGCAGCACCGGGGGTCTCCTCTCCGGGGGGGCAGCACCGGGGGTCTCCTCTCCGGGGGGGCAGCACCGGGGGTCTCCTCTCCGGGGGGGCAGCACCGGGGGTCTCCTCTCCGGGGGGGCAGCACCGGGGGTCTCCTCTCCGGGGGGGCAGCACCGGGGGTCTCCTCTCCGGGGGGGCAGCACCGGGGGTCTCCTCTCCGGGGGGGCAGCACCGGGGGTCTCCTCTCCGGGGGGGCAGCACCGGGGGTCTCCTCTCCGGGGGGGCAGCACCGGGGGTCTCCTCTCCGGGGGGGCAGCACCGGGGGTCTCCTCTCCGGGGGGGCAGCACCGGGGGTCTCCTCTCCGGGGGGGCAGCACCGGGGGTCTCCTCTCCGGGGGGGCAGCACCGGGGGTCTCCTCTCCGGGGGGGCAGCACCGGGGGTCTCCTCTCCGGGGGGGCAGCACCGGGGGTCTCCTCTCCGGGGGGGCAGCACCGGGGGTCTCCTCTCCGGGGGGGCAGCACCGGGGGTCTCCTCTCCGGGGGGGCAGCACCGGGGGTCTCCTCTCCGGGGGGGCAGCACCGGGGGTCTCCTCTCCGGGGGGGCAGCACCGGGGGTCTCCTCTCCGGGGGGGCAGCACCGGGGGTCTCCTCTCCGGGGGGGCAGCACCGGGGGTCTCCTCTCCGGGGGGGCAGCACCGGGGGTCTCCTCTCCGGGGGGGCAGCACCGGGGGTCTCCTCTCCGGGGGGGCAGCACCGGGGGTCTCCTCTCCGGGGGGGCAGCACCGGGGGTCTCCTCTCCGGGGGGGCAGCACCGGGGGTCTCCTCTCCGGGGGGGCAGCACCGGGGGTCTCCTCTCCGGGGGGGCAGCACCGGGGGTCTCCTCTCCGGGGGGGCAGCACCGGGGGTCTCCTCTCCGGGGGGGCAGCACCGGGGGTCTCCTCTCCGGGGGGGCAGCACCGGGGGTCTCCTCTCCGGGGGGGCAGCACCGGGGGTCTCCTCTCCGGGGGGGCAGCACCGGGGGTCTCCTCTCCGGGGGGGCAGCACCGGGGGTCTCCTCTCCGGGGGGGCAGCACCGGGGGTCTCCTCTCCGGGGGGGCAGCACCGGGGGTCTCCTCTCCGGGGGGGCAGCACCGGGGGTCTCCTCTCCGGGGGGGCAGCACCGGGGGTCTCCTCTCCGGGGGGGCAGCACCGGGGGTCTCCTCTCCGGGGGGGCAGCACCGGGGGTCTCCTCTCCGGGGGGGCAGCACCGGGGGTCTCCTCTCCGGGGGGGCAGCACCGGGGGTCTCCTCTCCGGGGGGGCAGCACCGGGGGTCTCCTCTCCGGGGGGGCAGCACCGGGGGTCTCCTCTCCGGGGGGGCAGCACCGGGGGTCTCCTCTCCGGGGGGGCAGCACCGGGGGTCTCCTCTCCGGGGGGGCAGCACCGGGGGTCTCCTCTCCGGGGGGGCAGCACCGGGGGTCTCCTCTCCGGGGGGGCAGCACCGGGGGTCTCCTCTCCGGGGGGGCAGCACCGGGGGTCTCCTCTCCGGGGGGGCAGCACCGGGGGTCTCCTCTCCGGGGGGGCAGCACCGGGGGTCTCCTCTCCGGGGGGGCAGCACCGGGGGTCTCCTCTCCGGGGGGGCAGCACCGGGGGTCTCCTCTCCGGGGGGGCAGCACCGGGGGTCTCCTCTCCGGGGGGGCAGCACCGGGGGTCTCCTCTCCGGGGGGGCAGCACCGGGGGTCTCCTCTCCGGGGGGGCAGCACCGGGGGTCTCCTCTCCGGGGGGGCAGCACCGGGGGTCTCCTCTCCGGGGGGGCAGCACCGGGGGTCTCCTCTCCGGGGGGGCAGCACCGGGGGTCTCCTCTCCGGGGGGGCAGCACCGGGGGTCTCCTCTCCGGGGGGGCAGCACCGGGGGTCTCCTCTCCGGGGGGGCAGCACCGGGGGTCTCCTCTCCGGGGGGGCAGCACCGGGGGTCTCCTCTCCGGGGGGGCAGCACCGGGGGTCTCCTCTCCGGGGGGGCAGCACCGGGGGTCTCCTCTCCGGGGGGGCAGCACCGGGGGTCTCCTCTCCGGGGGGGCAGCACCGGGGGTCTCCTCTCCGGGGGGGCAGCACCGGGGGTCTCCTCTCCGGGGGGGCAGCACCGGGGGTCTCCTCTCCGGGGGGGCAGCACCGGGGGTCTCCTCTCCGGGGGGGCAGCACCGGGGGTCTCCTCTCCGGGGGGGCAGCACCGGGGGTCTCCTCTCCGGGGGGGCAGCACCGGGGGTCTCCTCTCCGGGGGGGCAGCACCGGGGGTCTCCTCTCCGGGGGGGCAGCACCGGGGGTCTCCTCTCCGGGGGGGCAGCACCGGGGGTCTCCTCTCCGGGGGGGCAGCACCGGGGGTCTCCTCTCCGGGGGGGCAGCACCGGGGGTCTCCTCTCCGGGGGGGCAGCACCGGGGGTCTCCTCTCCGGGGGGGCAGCACCGGGGGTCTCCTCTCCGGGGGGGCAGCACCGGGGGTCTCCTCTCCGGGGGGGCAGCACCGGGGGTCTCCTCTCCGGGGGGGCAGCACCGGGGGTCTCCTCTCCGGGGGGGCAGCACCGGGGGTCTCCTCTCCGGGGGGGCAGCACCGGGGGTCTCCTCTCCGGGGGGGCAGCACCGGGGGTCTCCTCTCCGGGGGGGCAGCACCGGGGGTCTCCTCTCCGGGGGGGCAGCACCGGGGGTCTCCTCTCCGGGGGGGCAGCACCGGGGGTCTCCTCTCCGGGGGGGCAGCACCGGGGGTCTCCTCTCCGGGGGGGCAGCACCGGGGGTCTCCTCTCCGGGGGGGCAGCACCGGGGGTCTCCTCTCCGGGGGGGCAGCACCGGGGGTCTCCTCTCCGGGGGGGCAGCACCGGGGGTCTCCTCTCCGGGGGGGCAGCACCGGGGGTCTCCTCTCCGGGGGGGCAGCACCGGGGGTCTCCTCTCCGGGGGGGCAGCACCGGGGGTCTCCTCTCCGGGGGGGCAGCACCGGGGGTCTCCTCTCCGGGGGGGCAGCACCGGGGGTCTCCTCTCCGGGGGGGCAGCACCGGGGGTCTCCTCTCCGGGGGGGCAGCACCGGGGGTCTCCTCTCCGGGGGGGCAGCACCGGGGGTCTCCTCTCCGGGGGGGCAGCACCGGGGGTCTCCTCTCCGGGGGGGCAGCACCGGGGGTCTCCTCTCCGGGGGGGCAGCACCGGGGGTCTCCTCTCCGGGGGGGCAGCACCGGGGGTCTCCTCTCCGGGGGGGCAGCACCGGGGGTCTCCTCTCCGGGGGGGCAGCACCGGGGGTCTCCTCTCCGGGGGGGCAGCACCGGGGGTCTCCTCTCCGGGGGGGCAGCACCGGGGGTCTCCTCTCCGGGGGGGCAGCACCGGGGGTCTCCTCTCCGGGGGGGCAGCACCGGGGGTCTCCTCTCCGGGGGGGCAGCACCGGGGGTCTCCTCTCCGGGGGGGCAGCACCGGGGGTCTCCTCTCTGTAGGGGCAGCACTGGTGGTCACCTCTCCGGCCCCTCACCTCCCCGGCCCCTCACCTCCCCGGCCCCTCACCTCCTCCGCGTGCTTCCTCAGCGCCTTCTCCCGCTCGTACTGGGTGAGCAGTTGCTCGTTGTCCTCCCGCAGCAGCTCCAGCTCCACCTCATGCTCCTGGTTCTCGGCGCACACGGCTTCCAGGTTCTCCAGCACGGCCACCACCAGCGGCATCAGCTGCTTCACCGCGTCCTCCTCATAGCGGCCGATCAGCCGCTCCAGCTCCCGGTAGATGGAGGCGGCGAGGCCGGACACCCGATCCGACATGACGGCCCCCGCCGCGCCGCCCGCCTCCTCCTGGTACACCAGGCCGCCCTCCTCCAGCTCCATGTCCGCGGCCTGACTGCTGCCCGGGCCGGAGCCGACACCGCCGCCGCCACCGCTAGGAGCAGCCTGACGTCAGCGCGGGGCGGAGCCATGGGTAGCACCGCCCACTGTCAGCTCCACACGTGCCCCGCCTTCTTCCTTGACACCTCCCCACCCGTTACTCCGCCCACTCTGGCCGAGCTCCTCCTTCCCGGAGCTGAGAGCTCAGTGCGCTGCTGTTCTTCCCTCCTGTGCTCTTGGTCCGCGGAGCTCCCCGCTCTCCTCCTCCTTCATTCCCCTCTCCCCTCTTTTATCCTCTCTTCCCCTCTCCTCTTTTTTATCCTCTCTTTCTTCCTCTCCTCTCTTTTCCCCTGTCCTCTCTTCTCCTTCCCTCCTCTCCACCTCTCTTCCCTTCTCTTTTCCCCTCTCCTCTCTTTCCCTCTCCTCGCTTTCCTCCCCTCTCCTCTCTTCCCCCTCTCTTCTCCTTTCCTCCTCTCATCTCTTCCTCTCTTCCCCTCTCCTCTCCACCTCTCCTCATCCCCTCTCTTCTCCTGTCCTCTTTTCCCCTCTCTTCCCTTCTCTATCCCCTTCTCCTCTCTGCCCCACGCCTCTCTTTCACTCACTTCTCTCCCAATCCTCCTCCCTCTCCCGATTCTCCTCCCTGTCTGATTCTGTTCTTCCCTCTCATGATTCTCCTCCTCCCACTGTGGATTCTCCTCCTCCCTCTCCCAATTCTCCTTATCCATCTCCTGAACTTCCTCCCGATTCTCTTCTTCCTTCTGATTCTTTTCTTTCCTCTTCCGTTTCTCCTACCACTCCTGATCCTCCTGTTTCCCCTCCTGATTCTGCTTCTTCCTCTCCTGATTCTCTTCCTCCCTCTCCTGATTTTCCTTTTTCATCTGCCGATCCTCGTCCTCCCATCTCCTGATTCTCTTCTTCCAATTCTCTTCTTTCACCTCCTGATTTTCCTTCTCCCACTTTGGATTCTTCTCCTCCCTCTCCTGATTCTCCTCCCTCTCCTGATTCTCCTCCCTCTCCTGATTCTCTTCCATTATTCTCCCTCTCCCTTTCCTGATCCTCCTCCTCCTCCCTCCTGATTTTCCTCCTCCTTTTCCTTCTCTCTTGATTCTCATAATTCTCCTCCTCCCTCTGCAGATCCTCCTCTTTCCTCTCCTGGTTCTCCCCTCCCTTTCCTGATTCTCCTCCTTCCTCTCCTGATTCTCCCCCTCCCTCTCCTGATTCTTCTCCTCCCTCTCTTGATCCCCACCTTCCTCTCCTGATTCTCTTCCTCTCCTGATCCTCTTCCTCCCTCTCCTGATCCTCTTCCTCCCTCTCCTGATTCTCCTCCTCCCTCTCCTGATTCTCCTTCCTCTCCTGATTCTCCCTCTCCTGATTCTTCTCCCTCTCTTGATCCCCACCTTCCTCTCCTGATTCTCTTCCTCTCCTGATCCTCTTCCTCCCTCTCCTGATCCTCTTCCTCCCTCTCCTGATTCCCCTCCTCCTTCATCTCCTGATTCTCCTCCTCCCTCTCCTGATTCTCCTCCCTCTCCTGATTCTTCTCCTCCCTCTCTTGATCCCCACCTTCCTCTCCTGATTCTCTTCCTCTCCTGATTATCTTCCTGCCTCTCCTGGTCCTCCTCCTTTCTCTCTCTTCCTCCCTCTCCTGATTCCCCTCCTCCGTGATCTCCTGATTCTCCTCCTCCTCGCTCTCCTGATTTTCCTCCCTCTCCTGATTCTCCTCCTTCCTCTCCTGGTTCTCTTCCTTCCTCCCTCTCCTGATTATCTTCCTGCCTCTCCTGGTCCTCCTCCTTTCTCTCTCCTCCTCCCTCTCCTGATTCCCCTCCTCCGTCATCTCCTGATTCTCCTCCTCCTCGCTCTCCTGATTCAGCTCCTTTCTCTCCTGGTTCTCTTCCTTCCTCCCTCTCCTGATTATCTTCCTGCCTCTCCTGATCCTCCTCCTTTCTCTCTCCTCCTCCCTCTCCGTCATCTCCTGATTCTCCTCCTCCTCGCTCTCCTGATTCTCCTCAGTCTCCTGATTCAGCTCCTTTCTTTCCTGGTTCTCTTCCTTCCTCCCTCTCCTGATTATCTTCCTGCCTCTCCTGATCCTCCTTTCTCTCTCCTGATCCCCCTCCTTCCTCTTCTGGATCTCCTCCTCCCAGGAGATAGACAAGTGAGAAGACGCGCATGGTTAATGCCTAACAGAGTTGTCTCGGAGTGCCCCATCTGCTGGCGAAAGCAGAAATAATTGCATTAGTAGGAACTGAAGAGTGAAATGTGTGTTCCCTTGGAGAAAAGGTTAGAGGAGACACCAGGTGGTAGCTATAAAGGCCCAGGAGGGCAGTGAAGAGGAGGTGTTAGCTCCTGAATTTGTCGGAGGACGGAGATGCGCTGCAGCGAGCTGGTTACAAGAGACCGGATCCAAGTAAAGACCCAAAGAGACCAGAGCTGCGAGAGCTGAGCGGAGTGCGCAGACCCAGCTCAGAGAGCGACGACTAGGCGCTGCGGAGGGACGTCCGTGTGAGCCGTCGCTTCCAGTGTAGACGGTACAAAGTGGGGGCCGAGCCCTTTCTTCAGGGAGCGAAGGCGGCCGCTGTGCCAAGGGAATCCTGCCTGGGACTGGCGGCTGAGCTGGTCATATCGGCGACCCTTGTTAGGGCCTGTGCAGTGGGCGGCTTACACAGTGATGACGGGCCCGGCAGTGACAGTGACGCCCTTTAGGTCGGGATATTAGGACTAACGGGTCAGTATCCTGCTCATCGGAATTACTGTGTTCTCCTAGGAACATCTTCACCATTTGTGCTGCCCCCTGATATTGTGCCGAGGACCCCCTGTAATTGTATTAATCTGATAAACTGGTCTACAAAAAAAAACAACATTTCTGGCATGGACTTTAAGAACAGTTTTAGACTAATTTGAGGGTGCGGAATTCAAATAATTTCTCTATCACGTCACGTTTTTGCGCTACAGGTGTATAGCCCATTTTCAAGAATTCCATGATAAATATAAGTAGTGTATGAAAAGTGGCGGTTTATACGGTTCACTAAGGTAAATTTAGTTTTCATTTAGTCTCCCAATAAATGTGAGAATATCTTTGTTTCCTTTGAACATGCATAATTCCCATTTGTTATGATAACACCCTTGTTTTCTGTGCTACTGGGACAGTAGAGCTACAGCAGAGCATTGGGTGAAAACTGAGTGGCCTCAGCGACAGAGTGTGGCATCTGGCGATAAGAATGTCATCCATGATCCATGAGTGGATAGGAAGGACATTGTCTTTCCTCCCTTACACATAAAACTTGGATTGATGAAGCAGTTCGTCAAAGCTCTCAATCACAGTGGAGAATGCTAACTATATATGTTCAACTTTTACTGGTCTTAGTGAAGAGAAGAAAAAGGCTGGAATATTTGATGGACCTCAAATAAGAACACTTATGAGAGACCAAATGTTATCACATCAATGAATGAGACAGAAGAAAGAGCTTGGAATGCATTTTGTAATGTGGTGCTGAATTTTCTAGGGGATAAGAAAGCCGACAACTATGAAGAGATTGTGGAAGAGCTACTACTGAGTCTGCGAATTCTGGGATGGAGAATGAGGATCAAGATTCACTATTTGGGGATGTGAGCGAGGATCAAGGGGAGCGTTTTCATCAGGACATTAAAACAATGGAAGAACGGCATCAAGGCCGGTGGGACTCACATATGATGGCCGACTATTGCTGGAGCTTGGTGAGAGACAACCCAGAAGCCGTACATCACAGATCAGCCAAGAAAAGAAAGTTCCAATAACTGCCATTTGCCATTCATCTGTGTTTTTATATTTTGTAGTTTAATTCTGTAAGTATATTTGATTTGCTGTACATAGACTTTGTAATCTTTGTTATTCCTTGATTAAAAATATACAATGTAGTACTGAAAATCATGTGTTTTTATCATAAAACATTAGATAGGAGTAATTTTCATCAAAAATTGAAAATATCTCGAAATCCTGATGTGATAGCCAAAAACGGAGTTCATATTCGTAATCAGCAGCCAAACTTGACTTAAAATGTTTTAAAACCTTTTGCCAGAAAAATTGCGTTGACCAGTATAATTAGTTGTTGGTGTAAGCCCCGCTGTCTCCTCATTGTCTGCGCTATTGCATTCTCACACCTGTTAACACTCCTTCTCTGGATTCTCCTCCTCACTCTCAATGTTGTCCTCCCTCTCCTGATTCTCCTCCCCACTCTCTGGCTTCTCCTCCCCCTTTCTGGATGCTCCTCCTCCCTCTATGGATTCTCTCCCCTCTCCATATTCTCCTCCCTCTCTGGATGCTCATCCTCCCTCTCTGGATTCTCCTCCCCTCTCCATATTCTCCTCCCTCTCTGGATGCTTCTCCCTGTCTGGATTCTCTCCCCTTTCCATATTCTCCTCCCTCTCTGGATTCTCCTCCCCTCTCTGGATTCTCTCCCCTCTCCATATTCTCCTCCCTCTCTGGATTCTCCTCCCCTCTCTGGATTCACTCCCCTCTCCATATTCTCCTCCCTCTCTGGATTCTTCTTCCTCTCCATATTCTCCTCCCTCTCTGGATGATCCTCCTGCCTCTCCATATTCTCATCTCTGGATTCTCCTCCCTCTCTGGATTCTCCTCTTTCCTCTCTGCATTTTCCCCCTCCCTCTCCATATTATGCTCCTCCCTCTCTGGATGCTCCTCCCTCTATGGATTCTTCCCCCTCTCCATATTCTCTCTTTCTGGATGATCCTCCTCCCTCTCTGGATTCTTTTTCCTCTCCATATTCTCCTGCCTCTCTGGATGATCCTCCTCCCTCTCTGGATTCTTCTTCCTCTCTGCATTCTCCTCCCTCTCCGGATGATCCTCCTCCCCTCTCTGGATTCTCTCCCCTCTCCATATTCTCCTCCCTCTCTGGATGCTACTCCTCCCTCTCTGGATTCTCCTCCCCTCTCTGGATTCCCCTCCCTCTCCATATTCTGCTCCTCCCTCTCTGGATGCTCCTCCCTCTATGGATTCTTCCCCCTCTCCATATTCTCCTCCCTCTCTGGATGATCCTCCTCCCTCTCTGGATTCTTTTTCCTCTCCATATTCTCCTGCCTCTCTGGATGATCCTCCTCCCTCTCTGGATTCTTTTTCCTCTCCATATTCTCCTGCCTCTCTGGATGATCCTCCTCCCTCTCTGGATTCTTCTTCCTCTCTGCATTCTCCTCCCTCTCCGGATGATCCTCCTCCCTCTCCATATTCTACTCCCTCTCCATATTCTCCTCTCTGGATTCTCCTCTTTCCTCTCTGCATTTTCCTCCTCACTCTCCATATTATGCTAATTCCTCTCTGGATTCTCTCCCTTTCCATATTCTCCTCCTCCCTCTCTGGATGCTCCTCCTCCCTCTCCATATTCTCCTCTTTCCTCTCTGCATTTTCCTCCTCACTCTCCATATTATGCTCCTTCCTCTCTGGATTCCCCCCCCCCCCTTTCCATATTCTCCTCCTCCCTCTCTGGATGTTCCTCCTCCCTCTCCATATTCTCCTCTTTCCTCTCTGGATTCTCCTCCTTCTGCTGATTTTCCTCTTCCCTCCAGGACCAGACTCCTCTCCTTCTTCCCATCACTCCCTCATTACTTGAAGTCCCCTCCCCTGTTTCTGCCTCTATTATCCTCCTTTCTCATCCTCCTCTTATGGTCCTCACCTCCTCTTCTTCCCGTGGTTTCCTCACCTTCAGGCCTTTTCCTCCATCTACCCGATTTCTTCCTGGTTCCTCTCGGTCTCCTCACCTTCACCTTCCCTCCCTTGTTTCACTAATTTTTTTACCTTCTGGTTCCTTCTGGATTTTGGGGAGGATTTTTCCTTCTGGTCCTTTTATTGAGGAGGTTACGAGCGCTGATAATTCCCACCCTGGCGAATCATCTCCTATTTACAGGACAAGTGTTAATTTCTTGACCCCAACAATCCCAATAATGGGCTACAAAATCCCCTTAAGGAATGGATCGGGGTCCATGCATTGGGGCCAATGCTCCATTCTCTGGGGATCGGTGAGGGTCATCAGACCCCTGTGACCAGTCAGTATCCTCTGGAGAGTTCATCAGTCAGTATCCTCTGGAGAGTTCATCAGTCAGTATCCTCTGGAGAGTTCATCAGCCAGTATCCTCTGGAGAGTTGATCAGTCAGTACTCTTTGGAGAGTTGATCGGTCAGTACCCTTTGGAGAGTTGATCAGACAGTACCCTTTGGAGAGTTGATCGGTCAGTACCCTTTGGAGAGTTGATCAGACAGTACCCTTTGGAGAGTTGATCAGTCAGTACCCTCTGGAGAGTTCGTCAGTCAGTATCCTCTGGAGAGTTCGTCAGCCAGTATCCTCTGGAGAGTTCGTCAGCCAGTACCCTCTGGAGAGTTGGTCAGCCAGTACCCTCTGGAGAGTTGGTCAGTCAGTACCCTTTGGAGAATTCATCAGTCAGTACCCTCTGGAGAGTTCGTCAGCCAGTATCCTCTGGAAAGTTCATCAGTCAGTACCCTCTGGAGAGTTCATCAGTCAGTACCCTCTGGAGAGTTCATCAGTCAGTACCCTCTGCAGAGTTGATCAGTGAGTATCCTCTGGAAAGTTCATCAGTCAGTACCCTCTGGAGAGTTCGTCAGCCAGTACCCTCTGGAGAGTTCATCAGTCAGTACCCTCTGCAGAGTTGATCAGTGAGTATCCTCTGGAAAGTTCATCAGACAGTACCCTCTGGAGAGTTGATCAGTCAGTACCCTCTGGATAGTTGATCAGTTAGTATTCTCTGGAGAGTCTTTTCTCGTGTAACCTCTGGTCTACAGAAACTTTCCCTCATTTATCACAAGAGATCGACGCAAATAAACCACAAAAGACGGAAATCTATGGTAGTGATATCATGAGTTTACTCACACAGCATCAGTCTCTTGTACAATGAGGCCACGAGTGATGACTGTCCTTACCGGGAAGCCATCATCAGAAAACTACTGTTAAATCAGGGGGGGGGGGGTTGTCTTTAATTTTTTGGGGGCAATGTTTTTTTCTAGACCTTTATTAAAACAAAAATATTTTTAATTTTAATCTGATACTTTCAGGAAGAGTTTTCAGCAGACTACTTATCAGCACAGACGGGAGTATACTGACTGGTAACACAGCTGATAACTCAGGATCCACCATCGTATTGCAGTACATGGTATGAGTGATCTAAAAAAAATTGGAAAAATTCAAGAAAAAAAAACGTTTTTCAAAATGTAAAAGTTTAAAGAAAATATATATAAAAATTCTAATTCTGTTCCCCCATGAAAAATAAAGATAAACATTTTTCATATCGCTGCATTCGTAAAATCCGGTGTAATAAAATATGAATTAATTCCTCCGATCGGTGAACGTTCTAAAGAGAAAATAAACTTTTTACAACATTTCAATAATTTTTTTCATTAGATAAATAGAGAAAAAAATGGAGGTATCAGTAATCAGATTGATGTGGACAATCATATTTCCAGGTCATTTTTACCACGCAATGAACACCGCAAAAAAAAAAAAATGGCGGAATTGCATTTTTTTTAAAGGGGTTAATAAAGGTTGTGATATGGGAAAATAAAATTCCAAAAAATATGAAAAAAAATCTATTTAATACAAAATCCTGATTTAAATAACAGATCATTTTATGATGACATTTTCCCTTTAAGACTAAAGTGTACGGTTAGATATAAATGATGAAGAGCAAAAAAAGCAGTAAAACCAGGATGTGCAGCCTAAATATGAAGACAACTAAGGTCAAGTCAGTGAAATCCGCAAATCTACAGCAATAAGGATACCGCAGACAGGAGGACAGCGCAGACAGGAGAGCGGAGCAGACAGGAGAGGGGAGCAGACAGGAGAGCGGAGCAGACAGGAGACCGGAGCAGACAGGAGACCGGAGCAGACAGGAGACCGGAGCAGACAGGAGAGGGGCGCAGACAGAAGAGCGGAGCAGACAGGAGAGAGGCGCAGACAGAAGAGCGGAGCAGACAGGAGAGCGGCACAGACAGGAGGACGGTGCAGACAGAAGAGCGGCGCAGACAGAAGAGCAGCGCAGACAGAAGAGCGGAGCAGACAGGAGAGCAGCGCAGACAGGTGAGCGGAGCAGACAGGAGAGCGGAGCAGACAGGAGAGCGGAGCAGACAGGAGAGCGGTGCAGACAGGAGGACGGAGCAGACAGGAGAGCGGTGCAGACATTAGAGAGGTGCAGACGGGAGAGCACCGCAGACAGGAGAGAGGCACAGACAGGAGAGCAGAGCTGACAGGAGAGCGGCGCAGACTGGAGAGAGGCACAGACAGCAGAGGGGAGCAAACAGGAAAGCTCACAACACCACCAAACAGTACTTATCATGGAGGACTGGAGGAGTAGAGGAATGGAGCCCACCACCGGCCACCTCAATGGCGGTGTCAGGACCATGTTGGCTAATCGAGGCTGCGTGAAGATACATGATGCAGGCCCTGATGGCCATGGAAGCCCCCTTCTTTCCTCTCCACTCACAAGAAATGAATAGTTGGTAATAACTTTCTAGGTCGGACGAGTTCACGTGTGCTGAGCCCCTTGTCAAGGTCACTCGGTGATGACAATTCATCCCCTCCTATGTCCATACTGGAGGCCATATTGGTTGTGTATCCTGTTGTTTGATGGTGGCTCCAAGTGTTGAAGTCAGTCCATCCTCAATGTAGGAGATCTTTCAGCCACTTGCTATTCAGTGGTGCTACCGAGATGGGAAACCATCAATCCATTGACTCCTATATTGATGCAGGGGGTCATAGTGGATATGCATTGTTATCTGATGGTGGCGCCAGCAGTGGCATAGCATGGGTAGGTAGCGCCCAGGGCAAGGCAAGTATTTTGTGCCCCTTAACCTGGACCATTAGCTTTCTGTGAGTCCCTTCCGCCAGTCCAGTATTGAACTCCTTGTCCTAAAACTACATGTATTATCTTTTAAGAAAATACTGATGGAATTATAGTTTTCCATATAGCCCTCTAGTTTTTTTTCTGTTGATATCAAATTTAAAAAATAAAAAAAGTTAAATATTGTTATAATTTGTTTTTACTTTTTATTTTCTATAACATTTTTTATGTAACTATTTTATTACCATAACCCTAGCCCTAACTCTAACCTTAGCACTAGCGCTGGCTCAAACTCCAACCACCATCCAAGACCTAACCCAGTCTCCAACCCTAGCCCTAACTCAAACCTTAGCCCTTACCCTTGCCAAAATCAAACCTTATTCCTACCTTTAACCTTGGCCCTAGCCCGGGTCAAAACTCTAGCCCAAGCTCCAACCCCAGTTCCAATACTATCCCTGATTCTAACCTTAGTCCTACCTCTAACTTTAGTCCTAACCCTGGCCCAAACCATAACAACCCCAATCCTAACGCTAACTCGGACCCTCGCCCAAACTCTAGCCACAAGCCGAGCCCTCAGTCTCCAACCCTAACCCCAACTGTAACCTTAGCACCACCTCTAGCCTTAGCCCTTACCCTTGCCCCAACTCGAACCTTATTCCAACCTTAGCCCTAGCCCAACTCTAGCCCCAATCCAAGCCCAAAGCTCCGACCCTTGCCCTTATTCTAACTTTAGCCCTACCTATAACCTTAGTCCTAACCCTAGCCCAAGCCATTGCCCCCATCCTAATGCTATCGCTAACCCTAGCCCAAACTCTAGCTCCAACCCCAATCCTAGGCCTAATTCTAGCCCTATACTAGCCCAAAGGGAGAGATTTTGCACCTACATAAAATTTGGCATCTGTGGCACCTCCTCCCCAAGCAATGCCACTGGGCACCAGTAATTGATCCATCATCTCTAACATGTTACACAACTATTCATACATTTGTGAAATTGAGCACGTGACATAAATAGGATCTACAGATCTCTGGGGCACCACCAGTAAACTCTCTAGCTCGTAATTCTTACCCAGTCACCCCAGACGTAAAACACGGCATGAAGGGGCTCAGAGAAGATGGCGGAGAAGGTGTGCAGGTGTCTAATTGGCCCTTGTAACTCATAAAAGGACAATTGTCCGGCTTCATAATCCAGATAGATCCTGAAGCTGTGAGAGGACACGTAATGATGGATCTGGCTGACGTCGCTGGAATGTATGGCCGAATACTCCTGATTAAATTTACATAAACCCCAGGACTTGCTGTTGTTTCCGATGTAGGACTGGACGCCTTTCCTGTCTATACTGGGATAACACACCCCAATCATCCAGTCTCCAGACTCACTGGTCTCCACCTCCCAGTAATGGCGTCCCGAGGAGAAGCTCCTTGTGCTCATTACCTGACAATACTGAAATCTCTCCGGGGTTTCGAGACGACACTGATTTAGATCTGACCAGGACACAGATTTCAGATCCCCGGATACTGCCACGTAATTACCAGCAGTGTTTAGATCGAGTAATATATCCAGGGACTCGGACACATAAATCCCTCTTTTCACACCAGTCATAATGTCAGCTAGACCAGCATGTAAGGCCGCAGAGATCAGACCTTCATCTAGATCCCCAGCCTCGTGGACCTTCTTATCTTCTCTCTCTCGGTCTTCATCATCTCCCTCTTGACGGTCATAAAAGTCATCTCTTATGGATGCCCGTCCTTGTAGGACAGTGACGGGATCGTTCATGTGGCACAGCTCCTCAACTTCGAACATTTTCCTGGACAGCTCGTCCTTCTTTATCTCTAGCTGCTGGATCAGGTTGGAGACCGTGTGGGACACCTGCTCTTCCCAGTTGGATATTTCACCGAGGACCCTTTTCTCCAGAAGGTCCAACTGTTCCCGAATATCCCTAAACAGCACATTCACCTGCTTGGTCACTCCGGCTGCTTTTTCTTGGACGTCCGCCCTTCGTTTTTGCAAGTTCTTGACTCGTTTCTCCGTCCTCTTTTTTTTCACAGTCAACTTTTCCAAAAAATGTATTAGCCTGTCTCTTTTTTTTTCGAAAGCTGCATTGATGGGCTCCACGTAGTGTCCCTTATGTTCTCCAAACGCAATGCAAGATACACAGATGCAAACGGCGTCCTTGGAGCAGTAGTATTCAAGGATCTTCTTGTGCGTGGGACATTTTCGCTTCCCGTAAGAGGTGGTCGGCTCTGATAAGACGTGTTCTGGGGACTTGCTGTGGACCCTTAGATGATTGTCACACAGAGACGCTTCACACAGCAGGCAGGATTTGACAGCAGGTACCGGAGAATGAATGCAGTAAGTGCAGAATATCCCCGATGCTTCATGGCCGTCATGGGACATGGATGGACACTCTACTGGGTGGCATGGGTTGATGGTCCTCTGCCATGTTGGTCTCTCGTGAAACCTTTTTCTGCATTCAGGACAGGTGTAAACTCCAGACTCCTGCTGAGCATCCAGTTGCCGATCGATACACCCCCGGCAGAAGCTGTGCCCGCACCTCAAGGTGACGGGATCCGTGTAGTCTCCCATGCAGATGGAGCAGTTTTGCCCATACTTGAAATCAGCAGCTGCCATACTTGCAATCAGGAAGTGTCTCTTTATTTGCCAAATCCAGTTTCAATGGTCGGGATTGTTCCACTCCCGCTGGGAAAAGTCTCAATTCTTCTCTTGGCGTAACTTTTTTTGGGGGGGTATATTAAAAGGCTTTTGACGTTTACGGCAGGTTTCGCCTCGCGGTTATGCCCTGAATGCACAGACGTACCTTTTTTTTTTTCCTGTGTCTCTTTCTCTGTGAGAACGGAACACCAGACCGTCAGCTGTGCTGAAAATTACGCGGTTGCCAGCTGAGTTCGCCATCTTGTGGAAAAAAAGCAGAACGCACGAAGATTTCTTACTCTACGAAATACGCAATAGGCGCATAAGGCGGCACCTGGAGCTGGGCAAATAGTACCGCTGATCTCCGCCACTCCCGAATCTTCTTGTTCACTATCTGGAGCTATTGCCCTTTTGGGGCAAGAAGGGTAAAAAAAAAATAAAAAAATCAAAATATGAAAGTTGACGGAGTGGGGACTCATGGTCAACTTTCATATTTCCAAACCAAGTTCTTGTTCTTATAAGTCCACGCTCAGGTCATCTCCTCCATTTTCCTCTCTGACCCCACACCAAAGTCCATGGCATCATGATCTCCCCTTGCTTTAGTGTTGACTCTCCGCCACAGCTGCCGACAGTGGTAAGAAGCACAAATGTTAGAATGAGGGGTGCTAAAATATACAGGATAATGTGATGGCTCCTAAGGTGGACCAGTACGTCTCTAGCACACCAGGGACATCACATGGCACAATGGTAATGCAATATTCATAGGCCAAATCTGGACTAATAATCTCATGTCCACACCACTCACGGATATATCACTTCTGTGAGTTCAAACATGAGGACTTGGAAATATGGTGGCCAAATTATTCCACGAGGAGGTTCCTGTGGGAAAATCTGACAAATTAGTAATGTTCTGCACCTATCTTTCTGCGCATACAATTAGCCGTCCTCCGCTGACCTCACCACGAGGTGCGGGGAGGGGTCTGGATCCAACATATGAAATTCTATCCAGGAAAAATCACGCCACATCCAGGAAAGATAACGAGAATTGTAGATTTGTCCCAGCTTCTGCAGTGATCTCCTCTGCCTTCTATGTATGTCTTTTTATTATTTCATCTTTTTAGAATTTGTAAACTCTGTCATCCTTTTTCCAGATTAAATGTAAAATTCAATAAGATTGTTTCTTGCTGCTTTAAATGTACCCACAACCTCGAAGAGGGAAAGTATATCCTGTTTGTGTTACCCTGTCTATGCTATTTGTTTATTGCTGTTCTAAATGTACCCACAACCTCAAAGAGGGAAAGTATATCCTGTTTGTGTTACCCTGTCTATGCTATTTGTTTATTGCTGTTCTAAATGTACCCACAACCTCAAAGAGGGAAAGTATATCCTGTTTGTGTTACCCTGTCTATGCTATTTGTTTATTGCTGTTCAATGTACCCACAACCTCAAAGAGGGAACGTATATCGTGTTTGTGTTATCCTATCTATGCTATTTGTTTATTATTGTTCTAAATGTACCCACAACATCAAAGAGGGAAAGTATATCCTGTTTGTGTTATCCTATCTATGCTATTTGTTTCTTGCTGTTATGAACGTTCCCACAACCTCAAAGAGGGAAAGTATATCCTGATTGTGTTACTCTATCTATACCAGAGTACAATAATATCAATTGTCAGGTGCTTGGATAAGCTTTGCGTGTGCTAGTGTGTACCCCAGGACAGGCGTCTCGCTACCTAACAAAACTGAGTGGTGACAGCAAAAAGTGTGGTGTGCAAGTGTGAACTGGCTATGGGGAGCGCTGAGTTTTGCAGTAGGTGAGTGGACAAGTGAGTTTATGACACCCATTATAGCCTATGGGTCTGTTCACATCTCCGTTGATTTTTTTTGACTAATTTTCCACAAGAAAAAAAAAGTTAAAATCTGTACATTACGGAAAAAAAAAACAAAGGACAAGATAAATCTGTTTTTGTCAAGTTTTGGTTTTGCAAAATCCAAGGGTGGTTCTGCCATTGTTTTTTTTTTCTGTTCTGTTTTTCTGATGACAGGTTCCCTTTAAGGATCCATAACCCTTGGAGCCATGATGAGGTTATTCATCCATAGACCCCAAGTTTTATGAATCCAATGTGGACACAATTATCTATATTAGGAGGCCTAATTCTCAAGGTGCCCAAAAGAGACTCCATGACTTCAAGGTTGTCCCACAAATTGTCTTGTAAAATTCTACCATCCCTGAACACACGTGGGCCTGTAGGTGTCATAAACTCACGAACACCACAATTGTCAGATATGTCAAGAAACCGCATGTCCCAAAACGCCCCTTACCTGGAGCTTGGAGGTGGCCCAGCAGCACCCGGACCATGGCTTCAGTGCCCTCCTAGTGACACCTCCATTGCCCACTCCTTTCTACATTGATCGCCACCAGACCCATAAAATGTACCGAGGAGCTTAAACTTCACGTTTAGGTTTCCGTAAAGAGAACAGACGCTTCACATGTTAACACTTCTTTATTCTATTCTTTCATCACAACCAGCACAAATCTAACAAATCCTTCAATCCCAGAAAAGTGTGTTCTTTTTATTGTTATATTTTTTCAAGTGGGCGTGGCTCACAGTGTAATTAGGCAGAGCAGTTTAAAGACACACCCCTGAGGATCCTGTGAGAACTACCCTTTTGGCAAAGACCAGAGACATTGCACTAAATAGAAAAGGAACCATTGTGGCAGATTTAGGAATGTAAAAAGAAAAACCGAATACTCAGAGGAGAAACAGGACAAATTAAGAGCAAAAACTGGACACTGGGCAAATTATTTGTGCACGTAATGAGCCTTTAACTGGATATACTGTATATACACACACCCATCTTTGCCCTCAATTTTGTGTATGCAGCACGTTCATAGACACGTGTAAACAGAGACAAAGCCTATTCAGCGATGGCCCAAGAACTGCCAATGCACAACTACTGACCACCAAGCAACTGGCTCTCATGACTCCCCACAGCTGAACGTTCAGAGAAGAGAAAGCCACTGTCGGACACTTCTGGCGGCAGCTCATTCTCCCTGAAAACAAAAGGATCAGATGATGTCTGGAGACAGAAGGATATGTTGGGGAAGAATCAGGAGGCCTCCATACACATCAGGTGGATGGCCAGTCCTGTTGACATTGGCAGACTTTCATCTCATGTATGGGTGACCTTGGTTACAGAATTTCGGAATTAACTATTTTAGGTATGTAGTACCAATATAATAATGTTATACAGTAAAAACCATAATACCCACATATTCCCACCAGAGAACGTAAGCAAAGTATAAAGCAGGTCGCACACATTACATAGAAGTCGGGTCATAGTGGAACAACCATTGAGCAGACGATCATCCAGTATTTTGCCGACAAAGCCATTCACTGGTTGTTACAGTCATTAAAATGGGCCCTGGGAACAGAAAGAAAGGACATCCTGGGAATGTTCTTCAGGGAAAGATCTTTTGTGGACAGTCAGGCCAAAAACATCAACACGGCATCTTCTTTCCAGACGACGGCTGTCCGACTGGCTAAAAGTGTCATTTGCAATGGGTTAAAATGTCACCAAAACTGGATAAGAAAAACCAAGGACCGATGCTGTCGCATAAGACTTATTTTCAGGGCATTATTTTTGGGGTGTCAATGTGTGGACCTGACCTGGAAGATCAGGCACTCTTCAGTCTTTCCTCCTAATTCTTGATTCTCAACCAATTGTTCTGCACCATGAAAGCAGCGTGAAGGGGCTCAGTGAAGGTGGCGAAGATGGTGTACACGTGTCTAACAGCGTCACTGACTTCATAAAAGGACAGACGTCCATCGTTGTAATCCAGATAGACCCTCACCCTAATACAGAATGTCCTATAGGGTAGTGAACGCGAATGGCCATTATGCTCTGCCACAAGCCCATTATTGCTCCTCTGCAGACACCATGACTTGTTATTACATCCAAGCCTTGACTGGTCACCCTTCCTGACCATACTGGGGTAACACACCCCTACTCCCCAGTTCTCAGAGTCTCTGATCTCCACCTCCCAGTAATGTCTTCCTGAAGAAAAACTTCTTGTGCTTATGACCTGGTCACCCCCAAATCTTTCCTCTTTGTCCGGGAGATTGTGGTGAGATTCTACGTAGGTGACAGTCTTTAGATCGTCTGACATCTGGAGATGATGAGACGCTGAATTTATGTCCAGGCATATGTTTGCAGGTTTCTGTGTATAGAACCAGATGTTCAGTCCTTTCATTATGTCTTCTAACCCAATTTGTAATGTCTTCGAGATTGGGTGCAGGTCCAGACCACCGGCATTGTGTAACGGTTTATATCTCCTTTCTTCTTCCATGGGGCCACATGAGCTCCCCACATCCGACTGCTCTTCCTGTAGGACGATATATGGGTCAGTCATGTTACACAGCTCCTCAATGTGACTCTTAGTCTTGAGCAGCTCCACGTTCTGCTTCTGCAAGTCCGAGATCAGGTCATTATAAGAATTTAACTGCTGTTCTTTCATTTGGAAAATATCACCGATGAGAGTTTCCTCCAGAACTTTGAGTTCCCTCACGATTACTCTAAACCGATCCTGGACTCTCCGAGTTACGACATCTGCCTTTTCTTGGACTTTTCTCATTTCTTCTTGCAAAGTTTGCACTTTTCTCTCAGTCTCCTCAGTTTTCGCATTCATCTCCCCAATAATCTTTCTCAGTTTCTCTTTCTTCTTCTCAGAGGCCTCAGTCAGTGTATCCACCTGGTGTTCCCGGTGTTCTTTGGCCATGGCGCAGGACACGCAGATACAGGTACCATCCACTGTGCAGTAATACCCCAAAATCTTATTATGGATGGGGCATCTTCTTTTAGCCAGGGAAGTGGTGGGGTCAATTAACATGTGCCTCACTGACCTGTTGTGGCTTCTGAGATGTCTCTCGCACATGGAAGTTTCACACTGCAGACATGTTTTAATGGCAGGAGATGGAAGGTCACAGTAATTGCAGAAGACCTTGTTGTCATCATTATTGGGCTGAGCAGTATGGAATTGTTCTGCGATGTTAC
The DNA here is from genome assembly GCF_051348905.1 of Ranitomeya variabilis. Lineage (NCBI taxonomy): Eukaryota > Metazoa > Chordata > Amphibia > Anura > Dendrobatidae > Ranitomeya > Ranitomeya variabilis. The sequence goes on along the minus strand of NC_135235.1, from coordinate 752,933,494 downwards.
TAAGGTTTGTGTTCTTGGTTAGGACGGGTCGTCCTTTGAATCTCTTCCTGCACTGAGGACACGTGTAGACTCTTGACCTCTGGGAGTCCAGTGCGTGGTCAATACATGTCCAGCAGAAGTTGTGTCCACACCTTAGGGTTACAGGATCCTTAAATACATCTAAGCAGATCGGGCACGTAAGTTCAGCTGCTAGATCTGCCATAGTTCATGAGAGAAATGAAAGAGAAACCATCAGTGGCCACTCCTTAGGCCTGACGTGCGCCAACATTGAGGAGGCATCTGGTACTTTCCGTTATCAAGGGGGTGTTGTGATATTTATGCCTGGAGGGTAGATTCTTTCCCATAAAGCTCTGAGTCACATCTGGTATCTTCTGATCGCTCGTGTCACAGGATGAAGCATACATATAACCACCTCAGTGCGTGCCTGCTCCTTGCTCTGTTTTCACATTGCAGTTATGGCTGAGTGACCTTTGATATGTTGTAAAATCTCACGAGACAAGAATAGCAGCTACAGAACAGGACATCACAGCCTGGAGCAGAGCCTCACAGGCGCAGGTGCAATGGGGGGGCAGTCCAACCATGCACAAAACCATTCTTCCTCCAGTATTAGGCCATATGGAAGGGATACATGGGGCACCAGCAGGGGGTTATCATGACAGCAGAAGAAAAGAAGTCCATGTAGCACCATTAACAGCCCAGGTCTTCTTCTGGGAGGGATAATTCTGCTAATGAGTAGCTTAAGGGATCTATGAGTAGCCATGCTTAAGTGTGCACACCTTCTCCTGGCCATATCCACCACATAACTAGAAGTATCCGGACGTCACCACTGTGTACATCGCGGTGCATGTGGTTCTTGGATCCACCCTGCCACGGGACGGGACTAGGAGGGGCATAGCTACACAGTTACCTGGTATCTGGTTTTCACTGGAGCTTCTGATGGTGGAGTCAGGTTTGAGCTGCAGGTAGCCACTAGGTACAACTCTCAGACAGGCCTCAGTACTGCAGCTGCTGACCCCAGGAGTGAGGATAGCAAACATAGACTGGGCTCAGAGTATCTGACACGACAGGATTTGAACTCTGTTCAGACTACACCGGTTCTGGATCCTCAGGCAGAATGGATACTTACACAGACTCACAGACTGTATAGGGTTCCTGGAAAAGGCTCTAACAGTTCGGACTCTGGTACACTAACCAGGACAGACAGTGATGCTAGTTCAAGTATCGTTGGAACAGTTTAAGGTTCAGGAACCGCCAATGTGGCTTCAGGGTTCAGTATAGAGGTACCGCCGGTGCGGCCTCACAGATCTCAGGGACAAGCTAGGGATAATACCACAAGGGAAACAGGTTCGGGTTCAGGCCCTGGCCACACAGGCCCAGGGGTTTGGATTCAAGCCCTAGCCACGCAAGGACCTGTGCTTCGGGTTCAGCCTCTGGCCATGCAAGGACCAGGTGTTCAGGTTCAGCCTCTGGCCATGCAAGGACCTACAGGTTCGGGTTCAGCCTCTGGCCACGCAAGGACCAGGGGTATGGGTTCAGCCTCTGGCCACACAAGGACCAGGGGACCAGGTTCAGGCCCTGGCCACACAAGGACCAGGGGTTCAGGATCAGGGACAGGGATTTGGCAACTCACTAGTTGCACCAAAACTACTAAAGGAGAACCTTTCTCAGGCACCGCCCTATTGGGGAGGGTGCCTTTTATACAAGATGCCTCCCCTCTATTGGCTTGGGGCATTTTCAAAGTGTGTGCGCTATCCCTTTAAGAACAGGGAAAAAAGCGCACGCGCACTAAATGCATTGCTGGGGAGCCTGTGCGATGTGTTCAGAGCAGGAAGCAGAAGACGGGGAGCTCACTGTGCGGCTAGGGAGGAGAGTATGTTGGCGTCCCTGCATGAAAGGGAAAGATGGATTATGCAGGGTCGCCGGTATTAGGGTTACACCAACCCTCATGGATGACAAAATGTGGTCCTGCGGTACAATCTGCGTTTCCCAAACTAACAAGGTAGTCCACCATAAATCCTATGAGTCAGATATCAACTCCATGGGTAGGAAGCACCACAACCCTACCATATAAGAAAATACGTAATGATACAATCAGGGGCCTGGGATGCGGAGCCGGCTGTCAGTAAGTGACGGGGCGAGGTTACAGGTAGAGAACAACATACCAAACCTTTGGGTTTTCTACTCCAGCTGATGATTTGCAGATACGGGAAACTGCAGAATCCTCAGTTCCTTCAGGCCTACATGGCTTCCTGGCTGCCCTTGGACTGTGTTAGTGGCGTAGTTATCAGGGGACGGAGGGAGCGGTTGCCCAGGTCCCTGACTTGGAGGAGCCCACCCGGACAAACTACCACCCTTAACTGTATACCAGTAGCGTAGCTAGTGGGGGGGCAGAGGGGGCCATCGCCCCGGGCCCTGTCACATGAAGGGGCCCACTGGGAGATAGGGCCACTTCTGTGACGAGGCAGAACACTGCATAGGAGCAGAGCAGTATAATGTCTGCTCCCGTCTGACGGAGACTCTGACGGAGACTCTGCAGGCTGCTAGCACAGTGGCTGCTGCCGTCTCCCCCCTGCAGTGAATGGTTTCGCCCGTCTGACCTGATCATGAAGCTTTTCCCGGCTGCAGTTTTCTTCACTCTGTGCACGCTGGGATTGGCTCAGGCACGCTGGGTCCTAGTGCCCACACCCTGCATTTCACTCACACTTCCTGGTCCTGCCTGCAGTGCAAACGGCCTCTTTCACACTTCAGTTGTTTGGCGCCAGTCTAAAACCGTCATTTTCCTCAAAAAACGGATCAGTTTTTTTTTCGACGGATCCGTTTTTTTCCCCATAGACTTGCATTAGCGACGGATTGTGACGGATGGTCGTCCGTTCCATCCGTCATGCGACGGATCCGTCAAAATTTAGCGGACGTCATCTAGACATTGACGGTCATTGCAACGTTTTTTGTCTCCGTTGAAATGACGGATCGCGACGGATCCGTCGCGTCCGTCATTCCATAGAATGGCCACCTATGGGCGACGGATCCGTTGCGACCGTTATTTTGACGGATCCGTCGCCCCAATCCGTTTTTTCTATTTTTTTCAATTGCGCATGCTCCAAAAAGTATATACAACCCCCGAGTAACGGATCCGTAAAAAAAACGGATCCGTTACATCCGTTTTTTCAACAATTGTGACGGATCCGTCGATCCGTCACTTTGTCGGAAGTGACTGACGCCAAACGACTGAAGTGTGAAAGAAGCCTAAGGGATGGGACTTATTAGGTTTATTAAATTCAGGTATGTCACTGTGAGACCGTGGGGGTATTGTGGGCGCTGAAAGTGAGTGAGGGGGAACAGGGCACTGGGGGGTGAATGTGAGACCATTTGGGATGCTGTGAGGGCAGAAGGTGGGTGAGGTGGGACAGGGTACTGGGGGGGGTGGATGTGAGTTGATGGGGGTATTGGGGCTGAAGTGGGGGAGGGGGGACAGGGCTCTGGGGGCTGAATATTATAATGTTTTGTTATAATATTATATGTACTTCATCACATGTAATATTTGCTGTCTGGGGAGGCTGGAGATGGAGGGGTAGGGGGCTTTTGATATTTACCACCTGGGTCTTTTATGAGTGTTAGTATAAGGAGCCCTCATACAGTAACCAAGAGCTGCATCACATTTACAGCACCACTTCAGCATTATTTTTTATTTCACTGCTGGAGCGGTGCTGAAATTCCCTGTCCCCTGTCTGATACTCACCCTCTGTTTTAGTCTCCGCTCGGCTCCTTCTCCTGCAGTTTGTGACCGGTCCGAGGCGCCAGTGTTTCCTGGAGCAGCGCAGAGGTCACTAATCAGTGTGAGTCTGTGGGAGCCTCTTTCTCACTCTCAGGCTATGTGCACACGGTGCGGATTGGCCGCTGCGGATCTGCAGCAGTTTTCCATCTGGTTTACAGTACCATGTTAAACCTATGGAAAACCAAATCCGCAGTGCCCATGGTGCAGAAAATACTGTGCAGAAACGCTGCTTTGTATTTTCCGCAGCATGTCAATTTTGTGCGGATTCTGCAGCGTTTTGCACCTGCTCCTGTATAGGAATCCGCAGGTGGTAAAACGCAGGTGAAATCAGCACAAAAAACGCAGGAAATCCGCGGTAAATCCGCACACGAATCCGCAACAAGTGCACATAGCCTCATAGTCTTACATTGAGCGCTTGTGACATAGCTTCTAACTTCCGGCCAGTCAGAAGCTGCGCTCACAAGTTTGAGCCGCGGGACTGCAGCAGTGCCACAAAATAGTGAATACGCCGGAGGAGGAGTAAATGACCGGGGCATCCAAATCATGACAGGGAGCTGTGAGTCCATAATACTGTGTATAAGGAAGCTGTGAGTCCATCATACTGTGTATACGGGAGCTGCGGGCCCATCATACTGTGTATACGGGAGCTGCGGGCCCATCATACTGTGTATAAGGGAGCTGCGGGCCAATCATACTATGTATAAGGGAGCTGCGGGCCCATCATACTATGTATAAGGGAGCTGCGGGCCCATCATACTATGTATAAGGGAGCTGCGGGTCCATCATACTGTGTATAAGGGAGCTGCGTGCCCATCATACTGTGTATACGGGAGCTGCGAGCCAATCATACTGTGTATAAGGGAGCTGCGGGCCCATCATACTGTGTATAAGGGAGCTGCGGGCCCATCATACTGTGTATAAGGAAGCTGTGAGTCCATCATACTGTGTATAAGGGAGCTGCGGGCCCATCATACTGTGTATAAGGGAGCTGCAAGCCCATCATACTGTGTATAAGGGAGCTGCGGGCCCATCATACTGTGTATAAGGGAGCTGCGGGCCCATCATACTGTGTATAAGGGAGCTGCGGGCCCATCATACTGTGTATAAGGGAGCTGCGGGCCCATCATACTGTGTATAAGGGAGCTGCGGGCCCATCATACTGTGTATAAGGGAGCTGCGGGCCCATCATACTGTGTATAAGGGAGCTGCGGGCCCATCATACTGTGTATAAGGGAGCTGCGGGCCAATCATACTGTGTATAAGGGAGCTGCGGGCCCATCACACTGTGTATAAGGGAGCTGTGGGCCCATCATACTGTGTATAAGGAAGCTGTGAGTCCATCATACTGTGTATAAGGGAGCTGCGGGCCCATCATACTGTGTATAAGGGAGCTGCGGGCCCATCATACTGTGTATAAGGGAGCTGCGTGCCCATCATACTGTGTATAAGGGAGCTGCGGGCCCATCATACTGTGTATAAGGGAGCTGTGGGCCCATCATACTGTGTATAAGGGAGCTGCGGGCCCATCATACTGTGTATAAGGGAGCTGCGGGCCAATCATACTGTGTATAAGGGAGCTGCGGGCCCATCACACTGTGTATAAGGGAGCTGTGGGCCCATCATACTGTGTATAAGGAAGCTGTGAGTCCATCATACTGTGTATAAGGGAGCTGCGGGCCCATCATACTGTGTATAAGGGAGCTGCGGGCCCATCATACTGTGTATAAGGGAACTGCGTGCCCATCATACTGTGTATAAGGGAGCTGCGGGCCCATCATACTGTGTATAAGGGAGCTGTGGGCCCATCATACTGTGTATAAGGAAGCTGTGGGCCCATCATACTGTGTATAAGGGAGCTGCGGGCCCATCATACTGTGTATATGGGAGCTGTGGGCCCATCACACTGTGTATAAGGGAGCTGCGGGCCCATCATACTGTGTATAAGGGAGCTGCGTGCCCATCATACTGTGTATAAGGGAGCTGCGGGTCCATCATACTGTGTATAAGGGAGCTGTGCACACATCATACTGTGTATAAGGGAGCTGCGGGCCCATCATACTGTGTATACGGGAGCTGCGGGCCCATCATACTGTGTATAAGGAAGCTGCGAGCCCATCATACTGTGTATAGGGAACTGTGAAGGCATATTGTGCATATGGGAGCTGTTGGCCCATTACACTGTGTATAGGGGAGCTCTGGGGGGCATTATACTTTCTATAGTGGAGTTCTGTCAGCATTATAGTGTGTATAGGGGAGCATTGGGCTCATTATCTATAGGGGAGCAGGGGGAACATCATACTGTGTAAATAGGGGAGCAGTGGGAACATCATACGGTGTATAGGGGAGTTATAGAATCATCATACGTTGTAGAGGGGAGTTATAGAATCATCAAACTGTGTATAGGGGAGCTGTGGGGGCCTTATACTGTGTATAGGGAAACTTTAAGATCACGATACTGTGTATAATGGAGCAGTACATGGGGGAACTTAGGGGACATTATTATTGTGCATATGGTCCAATATGGCGGTCAATGTTCGTTTTTGTATATAGATTTATTTTCAATCACAGTATGGTCATATTCTGAGGTTCCCCTATATTCACAATTAGAGTGCGCAACCGTAGCTGTAATCAGGGTTAGCTGGTTAGGGGCCCACTCAGATGTTTCGCCCCCCCTAAGTTGAAACCCTAGCTACGCCTCTGCTGTATACTGATACAGTTAACTCAGTGGTAGAGCAGAGAGACATGATCTCCCTTCACTACCGCTCTTTGTTCTGTGGCCTGCAGAAAGTCCCTGGTGAAGCGACGTGATGACTTCATTGTGACGGGACTCGGACAGCCTGTGCATGCCTCGGCACAATGATATCAGCACGTCGGTCAGCCTGGGATCTGCTGCACTCGCCGGGGTTAGGAGAGTATAGGTTTATTTTTTATTATTGTGTGATATTGTTGCTCCATACAGTATAATGGCCCCATTTAATGCTCCATACAGTATAGTGAGCCCCATTTCATGTTCCATATAGTATAAAGGGCCCCATATAATGCTCCATACAGAATAAAGGGCCCCATATAATGCTCCATACCAAATAAAGGGCCCCATATAATGCTCCCTCCTCGCTGCTCCTCCGCAGATCTCTTCACTGGCTCCCATTCCCTCAGCGTATCCAGTTCAAATTACTAATACTGACCTACAAAGCCATCTGCAGCACCCCAGAGTCCTGGTCGTTGCAGTAATGTCGCTCTGCCACTAAGGGGGGCGATGTTACGTCTGATTGCACTAAAGGAGTTTCTCTGACCAGGTAACACTCACACTACACTTCACACTCCGGCCACCAGGGGGGGTGGTCCTATCTAGTAGGCCACTCCTCACACTCTGGTAAAACTGGGGGTTGGACAGGAAGACAGGAAGAGAAGTAACTGGGAAGAGCTAGTGAGAGGACCTGTCAGGGATGGGATCCTGGCAGACTCCTAAGAGCAGAACTAACCAGTGAACAACGGGAATACAGTAAAGAGGAATTAGGACCAGAAGGAGTCGTGCTGTTAGACCGAGGCAACATCCTTCTGAGGCGCAAACAGTCGGTGGCCGGAACGCCGAGCAAGTAAGAGACTCTAAGTACTACTGCAAACCACGGCAGGGCAGCCAATTATAGGTTGGCTGTCTCACACAAATCACCTAAGCAGACAACGGAGGCAGCTGTGGGAGAGGGGCGACTCTAGGGTCCCGGAAGAACTCCAGGCCTACCCCGTCATATGGGTGCGTCCTACCATATCACCTGGGGGACAGAGAGAACGAACATCAGAGACAGGCAGAATCAGTTGTGAGGACTATCCCGGGAGCTCAGCAGGGAAGAACTACAACACCCAGCGCTAGAAGGTAGACACTGATTCCCACCTGAAAAGGGAACTCCTGATGTGCCTTTGGACCGGCCGGTCTCTGACAGCCCTGTTGACAGCACTCTGGACTGAGGACTCTAAAACCTTCAGTAAAGAGGTAAAGAGACTGCAACCTGGTGTCCTCGTTATTTACTACGACCTACACTGCACCGCAACATTACCATCGCATCTATCATTGTGCGCCCCTCAGCAGGGTCACGGACCGGGTCTAGCCACCGTGACCACCCCAGAGCAGAGACTCAGAGGCCCGGTACCGGGTACCCCTCGGCCCTGCGGCAGTGGGGGCGCTACAACTTGGCGTCACGAACAGGATCTACTTAAGCCTGAAGAATCAGGTCATGTGTGCCTTGGAACTGTGATTTATTGTGCTTGGACTGTGTATTGCCATTTACCGCCAAAATTCACCATTGCCGCGCACGGAGGGAGGAGCCTTAGCTTCGTGGGCGGAACCGGCCAAAAGAAGCGCGGAACGGAAAGCGCGGTAAGGCGCCAATCCCGGAAGAGGAACTCCGACCTCCAGCAGGTTAGTGGGAGGAAGGGACAGCCATGTCCGAGTCGGGAGGAGAGGAGGTGGCGGCCGCAGCCGCGGACGCAGGGGCAGCTCCGGTCCCCGCAGCGGGCGAAGCCGCGGCCCTAATACCACCACCGGTTGCCGCAGAACCCGCTGTTCCCCTCAGCCACTCGGACACTGCCGCTAACACAAAAGCCATAATGCCCTTCTCCATGCCGTACCTGCCTGGAGCGGCCTGGCTCCCACGATACTCCGGGGAGTCGCATACGTTCACTGACTTTAAAGAAGGGCTCTGCAGCCTGCTCGAGTTCTATCCCCTGACAGAGCCTCAGAAGGTTCATATGATAACCGGCCAACTCTTTGGGGCGGCTCTGAGAGAATTCAAGTCCTGGCACGCCGAGGATAAGGGAACTGCACAGCAGATTTTTGCAAAGCTTAAAGCCACCTTCGACACTCGCACTGCTACAGAAATTAAACTGACTTTCTATGGATGCAAACAGAGACCGCAGGATAGCTTACGGGACTATGCCCTTAATCTCCAGGAGGCGATGCGGGCCATTAAGCAGAGTGACCCCGGCAGCATGCAGGATGAGGATAAACTCCTGAAGGAGCGGTTCATTGAGGGGCTCCTGTGCAGTCACCAGCGGGGCCAATTGCACTTCCTGGCCATGCAAAATCCAGACTTGACTTTTGCGCAATTCAAAGATAAAGCTATCCAGGCATTGCAGGAGCGACAGCCCAGCCGCGCAATACCACCCAGGCGCCCCGCTCTCACATACCACCAGGAGGTGGCATCGGATACCCCAGTTGCCGCGGAGGCCGACGCCCAGAGCTTCGAGGACGACTCCCCTGCAGGACTCCGTCTTCAGATGCAGGAGCTGACCAAGAGCGTTGCTGCCCTAGCCCGGACGGTGCAGTCCCTACAGGAGGCCCCCAAGGAAAAGATCCAGCTAGCCTCCAGACCAGAAGATGTCCCCTGGACGCGACAGAAGAGGACCCCACCGACCAGAGGCCGGGACAGCGATCGCTTCCATCAGGACGGACGACCCATCTGCCGCCGCTGTCACCAGGTGGGCCACCTTGCAAGGTACTGTCCTTTAAACGAGCAACCCCTGGGGCAAAGGGCCAACCCCCAGGAGTAGGACGGTCAGGCCCGCAGCATTGGAGAACCAAGTATATTGGAGGACGACCAGTTCTCCCTGTAGTGGTTGATGGAATCCCCTTGAATGCTTTGCTGGACACCGGTTCTCAGGTGACGACTATACCTTACGTGCTTTATAAACGGTATTGGGAGGACGCTGATATTATTCGTGGCCCTGACGATGATTTCACCATAATAGCCAGTAATGGTCAGCCTTGCCACAAGTGGGGTATAAGGAGGTCACCATCAAGGTGGGGCGGGTGGAATTGAAAGCCCAAGGGATTGTGATTGTTGATATTGATCGCCGAGAATGTAATCCCATGATGACTCTTGGTACTAATGTTATAGAAAATTGTCTTGCAGAAGTTATTGTTTTGTTGCAACAGGTGGCAGAAACCGCTGGCCACAGTGAGCAACGTGCCCTGCAGAAGGAAATCAGAGCTCTGATGCAGAGACAGCAGGTAGAGCTGACTGGTGGTGAGATTGGTCGTGTCACTGTGAGTGATTCAAACCCCATCGCGATACCCCCCAGGAGTGAAATGTTAATATGGTGTCGGGCAGCCATAGGCCTCAGGGGAAAGGACTACCAGGCCTTGGTAGAACCCGTATATTCAGACAATAGGCCTACTATTCTGACAGCCCGGGGGGTGGTCGACGTTCGCCTGGGGAGAGTGCCCGTACGTGTCCTCAATTGTGGGGAGGAAGAGGTTCACCTCACCAAGTATGCCACGCTCGCCAAATTGTTCACTGTTAATAATAGTGTGATACAGACACCTGAACCCTTGGTTCCGTCAAACGTGGCGGAGGACAACGGTTCTGCAGAGCACTCGAAAGACTGGTGTCGGGAATTGCATGTGGGCACTGACTCTACCCCATCCCATCAAAAACAGGGGGCCTACAGGGTGGTACACGAGTACGAGCAGGTATTCAGCAAACACCCCTTAGATTTTGGGCAGGTGAAAGGGATCCAACATCATATCCCCACGGGAGATCACCGACCCATAAAAGAGAGATATCGCCCTGTACCCCCAGCTCATTGCCAGTGTGCCAAGGACATGTTGCGGGAAATGAAGGAGGCTGGGGTGGTGAGAGACAGCTGTAGCCCCTGGGCAGCTCCGTTAGTCCTTGTTAAAAAGAAAGATGGTACAATGAGGATGTGTGTTGATTACAGGCAGTTGAATCGCATTACACATAAGGACGCATACCCACTGCCCAGGATAGAGGAGTCTCTGGCTGCCTTAAAATCTGCTAACTACTTCTCTACCTTAGATCTCACCAGTGGGTACTGGCAGGTTCCCGTAGCGGAGGCGGACAAAGAGAAGACGGCCTTCACGACGCCAATGGGTCTCTGCGAATTCAATTACATGCCATTCGGATTGTGCAATGCTCCCGGGACGTTCCAGAGGATGATGGAGTGCTGCCTGGGGCACATGAACTTCGAAACCGTGCTGCTGTATTTGGATGATGTCATTGTCTTCTCTAAGACCTACGAAGACCATCTGAAGCACCTGGCCGAGGTGTTTGAAGCCCTGTCCAACTTTGGCTTAAAGGTGAAACCGTCCAAGTGTCATCTGCTGAAACCTAAAGTGCAATACCTGGGCCATGTGGTGAGCGCTGAAGGAGTGGCCCCAGACCCCGACAAGGTCACGGTGATCAAGGACTGGCCAAAGCCCAGTGACCTCCACGAAGTCCGGCAGTTCCTCGGGCTGGTAGGCTATTACCGGAGGTTCATTAAGGACTTCACCAGGAAGGCCGCACCCTTGCAAAACCTGTTGGTAGGCCAACCAAAGAAGACCAAGGGGAAGAACACCCCCTTTGATTGGAACGAGGAGCTGGAGGGATCCTTCACTTGTTTGAAGTCGGCACTGACGGGAGAAGAGGTACTGGCTTACCCCGAATACGACCAACCGTTTGTGCTGTACACAGATGCCAGCAATGTGGGATTAGGAGCCGTGCTGTCCCAGGTCCAGAAAGGCAAAGAAAGGGTGATCGCTTACGCCAGCAGGAAACTCCGTCCCACGGAAAGGAACCCTGACAACTACAGTTCCTTTAAGCTGGAATTCCTTGCCATCGTCTGGGCAGTGACAGAGAGGTTCAAACACTACCTGGCCTCCGCAAAATTCACCGTCTTCACGGATAACAATCCGCTAACGCATCTGGATACTGCCAAACTCGGGGCCTTGGAACAGCGGTGGATGGCCCGGCTGTCCAACTACGATTTCACCATCAAGTACCGGGCAGGACACAAGAATGCCGATGCCTTGTCCCGAATGCCCAATTTGCCAGAAACGGGAGAAGACCCGGAGGCACTTGAAGAGGTGGAGCTGCCTGCGTTCCATCGCCCCAAAGCCACTCAGAACTCTCATCATGTGAAGAACAGGCACAGGAACCAACCGGATGCCACGCTGAATCCCCTGCCCCATCACGGGTGGGCGGAGACCCAGGATGGTGACCCCGCGGTCCGTCGGGTGAAAGAGCTCTTGACGCAGGCAGGGTTGCATCCCGGCCCAGATGATCCACAGGAAACTCAACAGCTGTGGAAGGGGAGAAGCAAACTGTTTATCCATGATGGCAAGCTGTGCAGGAGGAGCATCGACCCACGTACTCATGAATTGGTGTGGCAGATAGTGGTGCCAAGGCGAGATGCGCCCATGGTTCTGGGAGCCTACCACGATGGAGCCGGACACTTCGGATGGAGGAAGCTAGAGAGGCTACTCCGAGGGAGGTTCTATTGGATTGGCATGAAGAGAGCCATTGAGAAGTGGTGCCGGGAGTGCGGTCCATGTAGCCTACGCAGGAAGGACCGTGGCAGCCAACGGGCTCCCCTGCAGCCTATCATCACCAAACGGCCGCTTGAACAGGTCGCGCTGGATCATGTGAAGTTGACACCTAGCCGGTCAGGCTATATCTACGCTCTTACCATCGTAGATCACTACTCCAGATTTTTGATGGTTGTACCTGTCAAGGATCTAACGGCCAGGACTGCCGCCAAGGCCTTCCAGCAGTACTTTTGTAGGCCCCATGGCTACCCGGAGAAGGTACTGACCGATCAGGGACCAGCATTCGAAGCCGAAGTGTTCCAAGAGTTCTGCCAACTGTACAGGTGTAAGAAGATCCGAACCACGCCGTACCATCCTCAAACCAATGGGATGTGCAAAAAGATGAACCAGGTGGTGATCGACTTATTGAAGACCTTGCCCGTAGAGGAACGGAACCTGTGGCCGACGAAATTGCCTGATTTGGTGGATATCTACAATCACATCCCAGTAAATTCCACCAACTGTACTCCAGCGTACCTAATGAAGGGAAGGCCTAGCCAGTTACCCGTTGATCTGGACATGGGGGTCCTAGTCCCCGAAGATACCTCACCGGATGCAGATTGGGATGCAGAAAGGCAGCGAAGGTACCGCAAAGTACAGGAGTGCGTGGAAAGAAGTCTCACTCAGGCTAGGCAAAAACAAGAAAGGGACTACAACCAGCACGCTCCTGCGATTCCCCTGTCACCTGGTGAGCAAGTACTTAAACGAAAGAGGAGACTGCACAAGCTCGATGACCAATGGGAAGCGGAACCGTATACCGTCCTGCCATCCGATTTCGACAACACGAAGGTCTGTCTCATCAGCAAGGACAGAGGGGAGACCTCGACAGCGGTATCCAGGGATCACCTTAAGGTCTGCCCCAATAAGTTGAGAGAGAGGGACACGGCCCCAGGAATCTCCCCGCCGGTGGAAAAGGAGAAGATGATCCATACCGTCCTTGGTGACTTTCCCCAGTCCTGGACTCAGATAAATCAGGCCATCGTGGTACCTGTTCTAATGTTTCAACAGCCGGACCCACCAGAAACAATGGTGGTACCAGATAATCCGGTCCCGCAACCTCAACAAGCCTTACCTGAAGATGCCATGCCAACCGTTGAACCGGCAAATCCTCCCTCTGCTAGCGGTGAATCTGCTGTACCCACTGTTGATAGCAGCAGCTCTGAGAACTCCAGCCTACCAGTGCTACCCAGACTCACTAGAAGTGTAGCTAGAAGACAGTGCACTACACCAGCGGTAGCAAGCATAGTGGGCCCTGTTAGGCCAATAGCAACCCCTGCGCTGCGAAGGTCCACACGCAGCACTCAAAATCAAACTCCCCTCCGCTACAAAACTTGGAGGTATTGATAAGGGCTGCTATCTAGTGGAAAATGTTTGTGTACATATCTTTTGTTACAGGTTGTAAAATGGACAATAGAGTAATGGACGGTGAATTGCTCAAAAACTTTCCAAAGGTGGGACCCCTTTGTTTACCCGGGGTCCCCGCCGTTTCAACCACTGAACTGAGAGTCATAAACTGTGCATGACCTAACTTTCGCAACGTTCAAGAGTCCTCACCTCTCATAAAGGGAAGCACTGTTATGTTTACTTGTTTATGCTATTTCAAAATTTTGTGTGTTTTCTGTTAACATGTATTATTGTTCTTGTTTTCCCAGTCCGGGAGTACTGGATTTAACCGGGGGGGAGTGCAGCGCCCCAGAGTCCTGGTCGTTGCAGTACTGTGGCTCCGCCACTAAGGGGAGCTATGGTACGTCTGATTGCACTAAAGGAGTTTCTCTGACCAGGTAACACTCACACTACACTTCACACTCCGGCCACCAGGGGGGGTGGTTCTATCTAGTAGGCCACTCCTCACACTCTGGTAAAACTGGGGGTTGGACAGGAAGACAGAGAGAGAAGTAACTGGGAAGAGCTAGTGAGAGGACCTGTCAGGGATGGGATCCTGGCAGACTCCTAAGAGCAGAACTAACCAGTGAACAACGGGAATACAGTAAAGAGGAATTAGGACCAGAAGGAGTCGTGCTGTTAGACCGAGGCAACATCCTTCTGAGGCGCAAACAGTCGGTGGCCGGAACGCCGAGCAAGTAAGAGACTCTAAGTACTACTGCAAACCACGGCAGGGCAGCCAATTATAGGTTGGCTGTCTCACACAAATCACCTAAGCAGACAACGGAGGCAGCTGTGGGAGAGGGGCGACTCTAGGGTCCCGGAAGAACTCCAGGCCTACCCCGTCATATGGGTGCGTCCTACCATATCACCTGGGGGACAGAGAGAACGAACATCAGAGACAGGCAGAATCAGTTGTGAGGACTATCCCGGGAGCTCAGCAGGGAAGAACTACAACACCCAGCGCTAGAAGGTAGACACTGATTCCCACCTGAAAAGGGAACTCCTGATGTGCCTTTGGACCGGCCATTCTCTGACAGCCCTGTTGACAGCACTCTGGACTGAGGGCTCTAAAACCTTCAGTAAAGAGGTAAAGAGACTGTAACCTGGTGTCCTCGTTATTTACTACGACCTACACTGCACCGCAACATTACCATCGCATCTATCATTGTGCGCCCCTCAGCAGGGTCACGGACCGGGTCTAGCCACCGTGACCACCCCAGAGCAGAGACTCAGAGGCCCGGTACCGGGTACCCCTCGGCCCTGCGGCAGTGGGGGCGCTACACATCCATAACCTGTCTCCTCCATATATCTCTGAACTAATCTCCCAATATCTTCCCTCACGTAATCTCCGGTCCTCCCAAGACCTCCTTCTCTCCTTCACACTTATTCGCTCCTCACCCAACCGCCTCCAAGACTTCTCCCGAATATCCCCAATCCTCTGGAATTCTTTGCCCCAACATGTCCGACTATCAACTATATTCGGATCCTTCAGACAGAACCTGAAAACCCACCTTTTCAGGAAAGCCTACAGCCTGCACTGACCCCGCTGCCTCCTCACCACTACTGGAGCTACCACCTCACCAACACC
The DNA here is from genome assembly GCF_051348905.1 of Ranitomeya variabilis. Classification (NCBI taxonomy): domain Eukaryota; kingdom Metazoa; phylum Chordata; class Amphibia; order Anura; family Dendrobatidae; genus Ranitomeya; species Ranitomeya variabilis. The sequence goes on along the minus strand of NC_135235.1, from coordinate 752,918,386 downwards.
GGAGCTCCTGAAACCCTCAACCTATTGTCTCCTTCCCCATAATCCTGTAGAATGTGAGCCCACAAGGGCAGGGTCCTCGCTCCTCTGTATCAGTCTGTCATTGTTAGTTTGCTTACTGTAAGTGATGTCTAATTTGTATGTAACCCCTCCTCATGTACATGTAAGGGGTACGGGGGAGAGTTTAATGCCCTGCACTCCTTGGATACGCCCCGGTATATTTCATATGTCATGTAATGTATATATATTTTGTATTACATTGTACTTATGTATTGCCTATGTACTGATGTTCATGTGTTGTATAGATATACGGACAGTGTAGGATTCATCCCAGTAGGGAGAGCACAATACAATAGAGTAGATTAAGGATTAGATAGGCCAATATGCTTAGGTTAGTTAGGAGTGGCTAATGTGGAGTAGTTCTGGGAGCTTCCTGGAGTTAAGGTACCTTCACGCTAAGCGACTTTACAACGATATCGCTAGCGATCCGTGACGTTGCAGCGTCCTGGCTAGCGATATCGTTGTGTTTGACACGCAGAAGCGATCTGGATCCTGCTGTGATATCGCTGGTCGTTGCTGAAAGTTCAGAACTTTATTTGGTCGTCAGATCGGCGTGTATCGTCGTGTTTGACACCAAAAGCAACGATGCCAGCAATGTTTTACAAAGGTAACCAGGGTAAATATCGGGTCACTAAGCGCAGGGCCGCGCTTAGTAACCCGATATTTACCCTGGTTACCATTGTAAAAGTAAAAAAAACAAACAGTACATACTCACCTTCTGCTGTCTGTCACACGTCCCCCGCCGTCCGCTTCCCGCACTGACTGTGAGTGCCGGCCGTAAAGTAAAAGCAGAGCACAGCGGTGACGTCACCGCTGTGCTGTGCCTTACGGCCGGCACTCACAGTCAGTGCAGGAAGCAGACGCCGGGGGACATTACGGACACCGGAATGTAAGTATGTACTGTTTGTTTTTTTATTACATTTACGCTGGTAACCAGGGTAAACATCGGGTTACTAAGCGCGGCCCTGCGCTTAGTAACCCGATGTTTACCCTGGTTACCCGGGGACTTCGGCATAGTTGGTCGCTGGAGAGCTGTCTGTGTGACAGCTCTCCAGTGACCACACAGCGATGCTGCAGCGATCAGGATCGTTGTCGATATCGCTGCAGCGTCGCTTAGTGTGAAGGTACCTTTAGTCAGAGAGAGTGTGAGTCGGGAGCAAAGACAGGACAGTCAATGTCCAGGGGGAACGTTTATAAAAAGGAGCCCAGCAGTCCAGGGCCTAAGAGCGGACAGTCACACTGTAATGGAGGAGTATCTTGGCAGCATCAGAATGGTAACAGCTAATTTCGTGGGAACAACCCTTTACGTCCGAGGCCTAGGGCCTGGTAAGGAATGGAAGAGCCATTCTTCGACTTCACCTTTGGAGAGGGAAGCGGGCGGGCAACTCCTGAAGCGGGTTAGTCTGACCAGTCAGGAAGCTGCAGGACCAGCGGATCCAGTGGATATTCCAGGAGAAGAAAGGGACAGTACAGGGATTGGAATGAGCTGAGTAAAATTGTTTTGTTGAAGATGATGAAGATAAACCTGGACTCTGACTGTCATTGCGTGCTGTTAAAAGAAAAGGACTCTCGGCAGTGTGAAATGGACCCCGACTTGCAAGTGAGTGAACTACTGTGTGTTAATAGAGCAGAGGCCAGGGTGTGCTACTACTGCTACCCTCAACCACGACTACCCCCCTGGCCTCCGTTTCATACAGCACCATGGAATCAATGGTGCTATATAAATAATAATAATAATACCACGATTCATGGTGCACAGATAAGAAATATCGGCACAGTACAATCTAAAGATTACACTTCTTACATCACATGAGATATAAGAGCGCACACTGCGTGTCCTGGGGGGATGGCAGCCCACACTGCGTGTCCTGGGGGCATCGCAGCACACACTGCGTGTCCTGGGGGCATCGCAGCACACACTGCGTGTCCTGGGGGCATCGCAGCCCACACTGCGTGTCCTGGGGGGGGAATTCAAAAGACTGCTATCACACAGAGTGACTACAGAGTTTTCATTTTAGACTGGTCAGTATAGTCCTCCATACAGTATAATGAGCCCCATATATTGCTCTATAAAGTATAATAAGGGCAGCACGGTGGCTGAGTGGTTAGCACTGCAGCGCTGGAGTCCTGGGTGCAAGTCCCACCAAGGACAACATCTGCAAGGAGTTTCTATGCTCTCCCAATGTTTGCGTGGGTTTCCTCCCACATTCCAAAGACATACTGATAGGAAATTTAGATTGTGAGCTCCATCGGGGACAGCGATGATAATGTGTGCAAACTGTAAAGCGCTGCGGAATATGTTAGCGCTATATAAAACTAAAGATTATTATTATTAATGAGCCCCATATATTGCTCCTTACAGTATAATGAGCCCCATATATTGCTCCATACAGTATAAAGGGCCCCATATAATGCTCCGTACAGTATAATGAGTCCCATATAATGCTCCATACAGTGTAATGAGCCCCATATAATGCTCCATACAATATAATGAGCCCCATATGTTGCTCCATGCAATATAATAAGCCCATATATTGCTCCATGCAGTATAATGAGCCCCATATATTGCGCTATACAGTATAAAGGGCCCCATACAATGCTCCATACAGTATAATGGCCCCTGTTATGATCTGGTGACCTTGGAGCAGCATGAAACTTTCTCTGGAGTCGGTGGAACCTGTACTGACCGCAAATCCTGAACTAACACCGCAACTAGAAGTAGCCGTGGGTTGTGCCTAACATACCCTAGACACCTCGACACAGCCGGAGGACTAAATACCCCTAAAGATGGAAATAGGAATGCTACCTTGCCTCAGAGCAGACCCCCAAAGGATAGGCAGCCCCCCACGAATAATGACTGTGAGTAGGAGAAGAATAGACACACGCAGGTAGAAAACAGGATTTAGCAAAAGAGGCCACTCTAGCTAAATAGGAAAGGATAGGACAGATTACTAGGCGGTCAGTATTAAAACCCTTCCAAAAATATCCACAGCAGATAATACAAAAAGTTCCACAATCTAACTAAAGACATGGAATGTATATCTGCCACTCCAGAGAATCCAACAAGACTGAGAAAATACTGACACAATCTAAGCTGGACAGGAAAACACAAAGAATAGCACTGAATTGTGAAGCACACCGCATGTGTGCCACAGGGAAAAGGAACCAGAGACTTATCTTTGCTGATTTGGCAGAAAGGCAGGAGGAACCAGGCAGAGGTCCATAACCTCCCAACAACAATTGACAACTGGCAAGGACTAATGAATCCTGCACACCTAAATACCCCAGTCAGAACTGCAATCAGCAGACACACCTGACCAGGACTGCAACCCAGGGACAACTGCATTACCACCTACTACCACAGGAGGGAACCCAAAAGCAGAATTCACAACAGGCCCCATATAATGCTCCATACAGTATAATGAGCCAAATATATTGCTCCATACAGTATTATGGCCCTATATATTGCTACATCTACTATATAATTGTCTAGGGGTCACATCCGTCTTTCTGTCTGTCTGTAACGGAAATCCCAAGTCGCTGATTGGTCGCAGCAAAACAGCCAGGACCAATCAGCGACGGGCACAGTCCGGCGGCAAAATGGCCGCTACATTCTCCCCTCCAGTTAGTTATTTACTATGTGGCTGGGCAATATACTACGTGGCTGTGTTATATACTACGTGGATGTGTTATATACTACTTGGCTGTGCTATATACTACCTGGGCTGTGTTATATACTACGTGGGCTGTACGCTACTTGGCTGTGTTGTATTTCTCTACTGTATCTGTGCATCATGAATCGCGGTATGTGTTAAAGAGGGGGGCCCACTGAGACCCTTTCGCCCGGGGCCCTCAAAAGCCTGGAGCCGGCCCTGGCTTCACTGATTGTTCGTGGCCGGCCGGCTGCGAACAATCAGCGACAGCTGCAGTCTGCCCGCGAATTGGTGCGGAAATTGAACCACGCTTCGCTAATAATTGGTTGCGGCCGGCCGAATCCTGTGTATAAATTGCATTATTCTGAAAACTTCATAAATAAACTACATACATATTCTAGAATACCCGATGCGTTAGAATCGGGCCACCATCTAGTATAGGATAATGGCCCCAAATATTGCTCCATACAGAATAATGCCCTATATATTACTACATACAGTATAGTGGGCCCCATATGTTGCTCAATACAGAATAATGAGCCCCTTATATTGTTCCATACAGTATAATGGGCCTCATAATGCTCCATTCAATATAATGGACCCCATATAATGCTCCATTCAGTATAATAGTCCTATATATTGCTGTATACATAAAATAATAAAAACATCACCTCTCTGTGTTCCCCGCTGCTCCGGTCTCCTCAGTGTCTTCCGATTCTCCGCACTACTTAGCAGAGGGCGCGCTGCAGTGACGCCATCACGTCCTCTGCCCTGAGATGTCACAGAGAGTCAAAAGACACTGAAGACACCAGAGCTGCGGGAACAGGGAGAGGGGAGTATTTGAGGAGGGCTCCCCCAACTTACAGGCCCCATAGTGTGCTGGTGTCCCTGACAGTGAGTGTGCCCCCTCATTCATCTAGGGCCCAGGCACCAGCCTGGGGGCGCCGGGTGGTGATGCCAGCCCTGGTGTCAACAATTTACTATTTCTTTCTACCCTGGCAGGAGGAGTTGTCAGATGGCAGTGATGGACGCTCAGTACTCGCTCAGGACTGCAGGGCGTAGACCCGGACCCGATCTGTATCTGAGAAGGCTGGACCTGTGGGGTTACTTTTACTTTTTGTTCATAGTTTCAGTACGTAATCTTCACTATATCAGCTCTTTGCTTTTTTTGCGAGATGAGGTGTAGATTTTTTTTAAGTGACATTTTACCGAACCCATCTGGAAGTTCGTGTTCACACTGCTGCTTTTTACCTGCATGTTTTCTGCAGGTGTCCGCACAAATCTACATAATCAATAGCAATCTTCTGATTGTTTGCGTGCTTGCTGCATTTTTATGCCTTCTCCCCTTATTTGATGCATTTTTGGTGCAGATGTGACGCAGAGCTTAATTTTTATTGTACAGGAAAGCTTTGATTATACAATTGACACCGCATGTAAAAAAAAAAAAATCTTCTTTTAAATCAGGCACCACTTAGAAGTCTAAAAAGAAAAAAAATATAATAAACTATTTTGCCCAGGAGTATGCATATCGCATGTGACCCCCGGTTCCAGGTCAGAAGCCAGCAAATCCTCACAGCGCACAAGGGGTGTCCTGGAGGGATTTGTAAGTCTGTAGTCACACAGAATGGCTGCAGGCTTTTCATTTTACACCGGACAGTATAGTCCTCCATATAGTATTATGGGCACCACATAGTCTTCCATGCAGCATTACGGGCACCACATAGTCCTCCATACAGTATATGGGCACTACATAGTCCTCCATACAGTAATATGGGCACCACATAGTCCTCCATACAGTAATATGGACACCACATAGTCCTCCATACAGTAATATGGACACCACATAGTCCTCCATACAGTAATATGGACACCACATAGTCCTCCATACAGTAATATGGACACCACATAGTCCTCTGGAGCGCCCCCACGTAAGGGCAATGGGGTACTCGGCACCAGGTCCTTCGGTTCAGGGGATGTCACGGTGGCCTGACCCGGTCCGTAGCCCTTTGAGGGAAGTCCAATAAAAGGGAAAGTTTGTTTAGTGTTCGTGACGCCACCTGAGGTATTCGGTCAGTGTGACCGACGCTGCTTAGGGGTCCGCTGGGGTGATATGATGGCAGCTAGATGGTATACCTTCCCACAGGTGAAGTGTATCCCCAGGGCTTCCCAGAGTGTAGATGGTGATGGTGGATGGTGTGAGGCGCAGTGAATAACGAGGACACAAGGTTGCAGTCTCTTTACCTTTACTGAAGGCTTCATTGTCCACAGCCCAGGGCACCAGATCACAGGGCAGGCAGAGTCCGGCCGGTCCGAAGGCACATCCAGAGTCTCCTTATCCAGGTGGAAATCAGTAGCCTTCCTCTAGTGCCTGTGTTGTAGTACCTCCCTGCTGAGCTTCTCGGTAAGGTCCTCACAACTGTTGTAGATGTTCTAGATGTTATGTCTATGGATAGGACAAACCCGTATGACTGGTGGCCTGAGGCTTTTTTCAGGGACCCTAGAGACGCCCCGGCCCCCACAGTTGCCACCGTGCCTCCTGGGTATAAGGTCGGGCAGCCAACATGGAATTGACTGTCCTGCCGGTCTCTGGAGCAAGACTTGGAGACGGTTGCTCCCTCGGTGTTCCGGCCACCGGCTTCTGCACCTCAGAAGGAGGCAGCCTTCTACAGGGCAGAACTCCTTCTGGTTTTATCTCCTTGTGCTATGACTTCGTTTCTCACCCGCTACAATACAATTCTCTTCGTGTCCTTTCTTAGGATGCTGCCGCACGTGGGGCAGGCGCAGCTCCGTAGCTTTCTGTCTAGGCCTCTGACAGGATCCCACCCCTGTCAGGGACCCTCTGTCTGCAGTTCAGATGTTCCTCCTTTCCCCCTGTCTGCCTGACAGGTGTTGCCTGGGCAAAGCCCAGTCAGCTTCTCTCTCACTTTATATCCAGCCCACCAGTTTTGCCTAATTGGGAGGAGTGCCCTAGTAGATAGGAGCAAGGCTCCCCCTGGTGGTCTGGAGTGTGAAGTGTGGTGTATGGTTTGTGATACTTGGTAGGAAGATCTCCTTTATTGCCATCAGACGTAATATCACTCCCCCTGGTGGAAGAATAACATTACTGCAACGACCAGGACTCTGGAGCGCTGCACCTCCATACAGTAATATGGCACCACATAGTCCTCCATACAGTAATATGGGCACCACATAGTCCCCCATACAGTATTATGGGCACCACATAGTCCTCCATACAGTAATATGGACACCACATAGTCCTCCATACAGTATTATGGGCACCACATAGTCCTCCATATAGTATTAGGCCGGGATCACACATACGCGAGATACAGTCAAGTCTCGCAGGTGAAAACCCAGCTCTGGCGCCGGCACTCCGGAACAGAGTGTGCAGCTCCATGTATTGCTGTGTGGCCGCACACTCCGCTCCGGAGTGTCGGTGCCAGAACTGGGTTTTCACCTGCGAGACTCGGCCGTATCTCGTGTATGTGTGATCCTGGCCTTATTGGTACCACAAAGTCCTCCATACACCATTAAAGAAATAATTGACATGCTGTGTTAAAAAAAAAAAAAAAAAAACCCGGCCTAACTTTTCAAGAAAATTGGATATGATTTAGTGAAAACTGCGCCCCATGTGGTTAAAGACGCTGCTGAACTCTGCAGTTTTGGTGCTTTTTTGTCTCCATAGATTTCTACAGGGAACCTGAAAAAAAAAAAAAGTATAATTTTCAAAGAGGCCAAATTGTTGGTGCTCGTATGGCAGGCGCTAGTGTAACAGAAAGTGCCCGAATGCTTGGCGTGTCAAGAGGTACTGTCTCCAAAGTAACGACTGCGTTTAAAAGAGAAGGGATAACGTCCGCAGCAAAACACAGGTCCGGCCGAAAGTCAAAGTTGACAGAAAGACCGTCGGACTCTAAAGCGAATTGTAAGAGAGGATCGCAAAACCACGGCTCCGAAAATCACTGCTGAGCTCAATGAACACCTACAGAACCCAGTTTCCACGAAAACTGTTTGTCGGGAGCTGCACAAATCTGGATTCCACGGAAGAGCTGCAATTAGAAAACCGCTGCTCTCAATGACAAATGTTTCCAAGCGTTTAGAGTGGTGTAGAAACCTCCAGAATTGGTCCCTCGAGCAGTGGAAACGTGTGATATTCTCAGACGAATCATCGTTTACCCTATTTCCGACCTCCGGCCGAGAGTACGCTTGGAGACAGCCGAAAGAAGCATTCCATCCAGACTGCCTTCTCCCAACCGTAAAACATGGCGGAGGTTCTGTGGTGATCTTGGGTGCTATTTCCTGGAGATCCGCCGGGCCAATGATATCCCTTCATGGAAGAATTAACAGCCGAGATTATTTAGGCATTTTGGATGACCAAATGCATCCAATGGTTCAAGCACTGTTCCCGGAGGGGAACGCCATCTTTCAGGATGATAATGCACCAATTCATACAGCTAGAATCGTTAACGCATGGCACGAGGAACATTCTAATGAAGTTGAGCATCTCATCTGGCCCCCACAAACCACAGACCTCAACATTATTGAGCATTTATGGTCGATTTCAGAGATTCAAGTTAGACGTTGATTCCCGCCGCCATCGTCGCTCAAAGAACTGGAGGGTGTTTTACCTGCAGAATGGGCTAAAATTCCTTTGGAAACAATTCACACCTTGTATGAATCCATACCTCGGAGAATTGAGGCTGTAATCGCTGCAAAAGGTGGACCTACACCAGATTAAACTAACTTTTGTTGATGTTTCCATTATTTTGTCCTAATATATATATATATATATATATATATATATATATATATATATATATATATATATATATATATATATATATATATATATATATATATATATACACATACACACACACATACTAGACTGTGGCCCGATTCTAACGCATCAGGTATTCTAGAATATGCATGTCCCCGTAGTATATGGACAATGATGATTCCAGAATTCGCGGCAGACTGTGCCTGTCGCTGATTGGTCGAGGCAACCTTTATGACATCATCGTCGCCATGGCAACCATTATGACATCTACCTCGATACTGTGCCCGTCGCTGATTGGTCGAGGCCAATCTATATATATAATTGTCTAAGGGTTTTTCCGTCTGTCTGTCTGTCCTGGAAATCCCGCGTCTCTGATTGGTCGAGGCCGCCAGGCCTCGACCAATCAGAGACGGGCACAGCATGGCGACGATGATGTCATAAAGGTTGCCTCGACCAATCAGTGACGGGCACAGTATCGACGTAGATGTCATAATGGTTGCCATGGCGACGATGATGTCATAAAGGTTGCCTCGACCAATCAGCGACAGGCACAGTCTGCCGCGAATTCTGGAATCATCATTGTCCATATACTACGGGGGCATGCATATTCTAGAATACCCGATGCGTTAGAATCGGGCCACAGTCTAGTGTAATATATATATATATATATATATATATATATATATATATATATATATATATATATATATATATATATATATATATATATATATATATATATATATATATATATATATATATATATACACATACACATACATACATATGCAGCGCCCCAGAGTCCTGGTCGTTGCAGTACCATGGCTCCGCCACTATGGGGAGCTATGGTGCGTCCGATGGCACTGAAGGAGTTCATCTGTTCAGGTATCACAGACACCAATACATTTCACAGCCGGGCCTCCGGGGGGAGCTAAGGGTGCTATTCATTAGGCCACTCCCCCACCATAGTGGGTAAACTGGGGGTCAGGCAGGAAGTTAGATCAGAAAGCTGACTGGGTTGGAACCAGGCAACACCTTGTGGCAGAGGGTGTTGTAGGGGAAGATACAGTAGGGTCTCTGTCAGGGGTGGGATCCTGACAGAGGCTTGGCAACGAGAATGAACGTAACGGGTCCGTGCCTGCTCCGGGTAGCGGCGGTGCCCAAGAAAGGATTAGAAGAGAGATAGATTGTGCTGAGTGAGAAACGGGATCACACAAAGGAGAAATACCAGTAGGAGTCGTGCTGTAAGACCGAAGCAACATCCTACTGAGGCGCACTACCGGTGGCCGGAACGCCGAGGGAGTAGAATAACATTCAGCTTCAAGCAATACTCCAAACAGCGGCAGGACAGTCAGTCTCAGGCGGGCTGTCTAACTCAAATCACCTATGAAGTCTTGGGAGGCAATTGTGGGAGAGGGGCGTCTCTAGGGTCCCGGAAGATCTCCAGGCCTACCCGTCAAACGGGTGCCGTCCCTACCCGAACCTCAGGGAGGGACGGAGGATTAGCAGAACATCATCTAGTCGAGTTGTGAGGGAACTTAAGAAACAGACACAACAGTTGTGGGGTACTTTCCATAAGCGCAGCAGGGAAGGACCACAACACATAGCGCTAGGGGGAAGGCACAGATTTCCTCCTGTGAAGGGAACTCTGGAAGTGTCATTGGACCGGCCGGACTTGCGCAGCCTGGTGAGCCGTATTCTGGACTGAGGACCCAGAGATCTTCAGTAAAGAGGTAAAGAGACTGCAACCTGGTGTCCTCGTTATTTACCGCGACCTGCACCCCACAACTGCACCGTTACACCACCACTTATTGTACTGGCCGCCCCCCCCACTGACAGACAGGGCCACGGACCGGGTCTAGCCACCGTGACAACCCCAGAACTGGACAGAGACTCTCAGAGGCCCGGCTCCGGGTGCCCCTCGGCCCTGCGGCGGTGTGGGGGCGCTCCACATACATACATACATACACACAGACACCGGAAGGCCAGATGTCAGCTGCAGAAAGCCTTGTTGCCCACAGTAACCAATCAGAGCTCAGCTTTCATTTTGTAAACGGCTCTAGTAAAATAAAAGCTGCACTGTGATTGGATGCTATAGGCAACAACGTGAGAAGAGGACACATGGGGGGGATTGTATCTACAGCACATACACAAGTCTTTAGTGGGGGCTTCTGGAGATCGGAGGCGTTTATTTGTCAGATTTGTCATTGGTTGTTATGGACTTGTTGTGGAGCGAGACCGCAGGGAGACACGTAATCCCAGCCTTTACCCTATAACCACTCCCTGCTGCCACCATTTTATGTTCTTGGGTTTCTGCTTTTTCTTTCCCCTTCTTCCAGGAAACATGAGGGTTTTTTTTGTTTTTTTACACGTTCACCTAGCCGTACAAACACGTGCTGCTTTTTTTGCTGGATGAGGGGAAAATATATATATATATATATATATATATATATATATATATATATATATATATATATATATATATATATATATATATATATACTGTATATATATATATATATATATATATATATATATATATATATATATATATACACATACACACACATACATATACACACACACACACACACACACACACAGCTTTGTTATGTATGCTTTATGGCCAATGTGAACATGTGTTTATGCGCTACATGTATACCAACCCAAACCAAGCTCAATTTTTGTTTTGTTTTTTTTGTTTTTTTTCAGGTGAAACATGACCCGGACAGTACAAAAACCAGTACCCGGGAGAAGCATGACCCGGACGGTACAACTACCAGTACCCGGGCGAAACATGACCCGGACGGCACAATTACCAGTACCCGGGAGAAACATGACCCAGACAGCACAATTACCAGTACCCGGGAGAAACATGACCCGGACGGTACAACTACCAGTACCCGGGCGAAACATGACCCGGACGGCACAATTACCAGTACCCGGGAGAAGCATGACCCGGACAGCACAATTACCAGTACCCGGGAGCAACGTGACCCAGACAGCACAATTACCAGTACCCGGGAGAAACATGACCCGGACGGCACAATTACCAGTACCCGGGAGAAGCATGACCCGGACAGCACAACTACCAGTACCCGGGAGAAACATGACCTGGACAGCACAATCAGGGGCGGATTATAAGAGGGTCAATCTGGGCGGTAGCCCAGGGCCCAGTGGTGTGGGCGGGCCCTGGGCTACCGCACAGATTGCCCGCCGCCATTCAGGACATTACTGCCCGAGTGCCCCCGTGCCCTGACTGGCGTATCATTTATGGGCCCGGTGGGCAGAGAGAGGGGGCCCGCATCGGGCCCCGTCTCATCTGCTCACCGGGCCCTTACCGGCGCTGCGGCGGTTTCCTATAGTTAACAACAGCTGCCAGCCAATTGGAGGCTGGCCGCTGAAGTCGGCCGCAGGCGAAGCGCACACGTCGCCGGTGTTTGACGTCATTGTCAGTCGCCGGCGAGTTTGCGCTGCTGGAGGGAGCTCGCCGCTGGAGCGCCGGTCAGGTGAGGAGAACTCTTTTTTTTTTGTTTTTTTTTTTGCGAACGGCAATCCGGGGGGCCCAGGGCAATATGCTGGAGACACTGGGGCAATGCTGAAGACACTGGGGCAATGCTGGAGGCACTGGGGGCAATATGCTGGACACACTGGGGGCAATGCTGGAGACGCTGGGGGCAATGCTGGAGACACTGTTGCAATGCTGGAGACACTGGGGCAGATTGCTAGACACACTGGGGGCAATGCTGGAGACACTGAGGCAGATTGCTGGACACTGGGGGCAATGCTGGAGACACTGGGGCAGATTGCTGGACACACTGGGGCAGATGATTGCTGGTCACACTGGGGGCAATGCTGGAGACACTGGGGGCAATGCTGGAGACACTGGGGCAGATTGCTGGACACACTGGGGGAAATGCTGGAGACACTGGGGCAGATTGCTAGACACACTGGGGGCAATGCTGGAAACACTGGGGCAGATTGCTGGACACACTGGGGGCAATGCTGGAGACACTGGGGCAGATTGCTGGAGACACTGGGGCAGATTGCTGGACACACTGGGGGCAATGCTGGAGGACACACTGGGGCAGATGATTGCTGGACACACTGGGGCAATGCTGGAGACACTGGGGCAGATTGCTGGACACACTGGGGCAGATTGCTGGACACAATGTCTGGGGGCAATGCTGGACACTCTGGGGCAATATGCTGGACTACTGGGGCAGATTGTTGAACACACTGTCTGGGGGCAATGCTGGACATAGGGGCCAATTAAGGGATATTATTACTGCAGTGATGTATTTATTTTATTTTTTGAGTATACTGTTTTAAATGGGGGCGGTCCTATTACTGTGCAGCGTGACACTATGTCGCCTTTTTTTCTTCATGTGGTGTAATGTAGAGGTTGGGAAAAATTAAGTAATGTGTTCTGCAAGCGGAGCTCGAGATAACTGTGTTATTTCCTGCAGAAACGAGTCCTGGCTGGAAGAAATGATGGCGGTCTGTGCTGGATGAAAGATGAAGGACTTCACCTAGAGATGTCACTGGTGAGTCAGTGTTACCTATACACTGACACTATACACTGTATACTATATTCAGAGGTCCTGTGTACAATGTCACCGGTGATCACTGTATTACCTATACATTATATACAGAGCTCCTGTGTATAATACCACCAGTGATCTCTGTATTATCTCTACTGTTATGACCCCAATGGCGAGGGTCTCAGAGATATCAGCAAGTCTGCAAAGTACAAAAATCCAGCTCATAGGGCAGTGGTAACTGGGTTGACCATATATCTACTCCTAACGCCAACCCTAGAAGTAGCCGGGGAACATGCCTACGTTGGTCGCTAGATGTCTCGCGCCAGCCGGAGAGCTAACTACCCCTAGAAGAGGAAAACAAAGACCTCTCTTGCCTCCAGAGAAAAGACCCCAAAAGTAGGATACAAGCCCCCCACAAATAATAACGGTGAGGTAAGAGGAAATGACAAACACAGAGATGAACTAGGTTTAGCACAGAGAGGCCCACTTACTAATAGCAGAATATAGTAAGATAACTTATATGGTCAACAAAAACCCTATCAAAAAATCCACGCTGGAGATTCAAGAACCCCCGAACCGTCTAACAGCCCGGGGGGAGAACACCAGCTGCCCTAGAGCTTCCAGCAAGGTCAGGATACAGATTATATACAAGCTGGACAGAAAATGCAAACAAAAACGAATTGCAAAAAGCAAAAAAGCAGACTTAACTTAATCAAGCAGGAACCAGGATCAGTAGACAAGAGCACTACAGATTAGCTCTGATATCAACGTTGCCAGGCATTGAACTGAAGGTCCAGGGAGCTTATATAGCAACACCCCTGACCTAACGACCCAGGTGAGCATAAAAGGAATGACTGACATATCCAGAGTCAAATCACTAGTAGCCACTAGAGGGAGCCAAAAAGTAAATTCACAACAGTACCCCCCCTTAGTGAGGGGTCACCGAACCCTCACCAAGACCACCAGGGCGATCAGGATGAGCGGCGTAAAAGGCACGAACTAAATCGGCCGCATGCACATCAGAGGCGACCACCCAGGAATTATCCTCCTGACCATAGCCCTTCCACTTGACCAGGTACTGAAGCCTCCGCCTGGAGAGACGAGAGTCCAAGATCTTCTCCACCACGTACTCCAACTCGCCCTCAACCAACACCGGAGCAGGAGGCTCAGCAGAAGGAACCACAGGCACAACGTACCGCCGCAACAAGGACCTATGAAATACGTTGTGAATGGCAAACGACACCGGAAGATCCAGGCGAAAAGATACAGGATTAAGGATCTCCAATATCTTGTAAGGACCAATAAATCGAGGCTTAAATTTGGGAGAGGAGACCTTCATAGGAACAAATCGAGAAGACAGCCATACCAAATCCCCAACGCGAAGTCGGGGACCCACACCGCGGCGGCGGTTGGCAAAACGCTGAGCCTTCTCCTGTGACAACTTCAAGTTGTCAACCACATGATTCCAGATCCGCTGCAACCTATCCACCACAGAATCCACCCCAGGACAGTCAGAAGGCTCCACATGTCCCGAGGAAAAACGAGGGTGGAAACCAGATTTGCAGAAAAATGGCGAAACCAAGGTGGCAGAACTAGCCCGATTATTAAGGGCAAATTCAGCCAACGGCCTCCAGAGTCTGATTAGTTCGTTCCGTTTGACCGTTAGTCTGTGGATGAAAAGCGGACGAAAACGACAAATCTATGCCCATCCTACCACAAAAGGATCGCCAGAACCTGGAAACAAACTGGGATCCTCTGTCCGACACAATATTCTCAGGAATGCCGTGCAAACGAACCACGTTCTGGAAGAACACAGGAACCAGATCAGAAGAGGAAGGCAGTTTGGGCAAAGGAACCAGATGGACCATCTTGGAGAAACGATCACATATCACCCAGATGACAGACATGCCCTGAGACACCGGAAGATCCGAAATGAAATCCATAGAGATGTGTGTCCAAGGTCTCTTCGGGACAGGCAAGGGCAAGAGCAACCCGCTGGCACGAGAAGAGCAAGGCTTAGCTCGAGCACAAGTACCACAGGACTGCACAAATGACCGCACATCTCTTGACAAGGAAGGCCACCAAAAGGACCTGGCCACCAGATCTCTAGTGCCAAAAATTCCCGGGTGCCCTGCCAACACAGAGGAATGAACCTCGGAAATGACTCTGCTGGTCCATTTAGCAGGCACAAACAATCTGTCAGGTGGACAAGAGTCAGGCCTACCAGCCTGAAATCTCTGCAACACACGTCGCAGATCTGGAGAAATAGCTGACAGGATAACTCCTTCCTTAAGAATACCCACAGGTTCAGCGACTCCAGGAGCATCAGGCACAAAGCTCCTAGACAGAGCATCGGCCTTCACATTCTTAGAACCTGGTAAATATGAAACCACAAAGTCAAAACGGGAGAAAAACAATGACCAGCGGGCCTGTCTAGGATTCAGGCGTTTAGCAGACTCGAGGTACATCAGATTTTTGTGATCAGTCAAGACCACCACACGATGCTTAGCACCCTCGAGCCAATGACGCCACTCCTCAAATGCCCACTTCATGGCCAACAACTCCCGATTGCCCACATCATAATTTCGCTCTGCCAGCGAAAACTTCCTAGAGAAAAAGGCACAAGGTCTCATAGTAGAGCAACCAGGGCCTCTCTGCGACAAAACGGCCCCTGCCCCAATCTCCGAAGCATCCACTTCAACCTGAAAGGGAAGCGAGACATCAGGCTGGCACAAAACAGGCGCTGAAGTAAACCGGCGCTTCAACTCCTGGAAAGCCTCCACGGCAGCAGGAGCCCAGTTAGCCACATCAGAGCCTTTCTTGGTCATATCCGTCAATGGTTTAACAACGCTAGAAAAATTAGCGATAAAACGACGGTAGAAGTTAGCAAAACCCAAGAACTTCTGAAGACTCTTAACTGACGAGGGTTGAGTCCAATCATGAATAGCTCGAACCTTGACTGGGTCCATCTCCACAGCAGAAGGGGAAAAGATGAACCCTAAAAAGGGAACCTTCTGTACACCAAAGAGACACTTTGAGCCTTTAACAAACAAAGAATTTTCACGCAAAATCTTGAAAACCATCCTGACCTGCTCCACATGCGAGTCCCAATCATCAGAAAAAAACAGAATATCATCCAGATAAACGATCAAAAATTTATCCAGATACTTCCGGAAAATGTCATGCATAAAGGACTGAAAAACTGAAGGTGCATTAGAGAGCCCAAATGGCATCACCAAGTACTCAAAATGACCTTCGGGCGTATTGAATGCGGTTTTCCATTCATCTCCTTGCTTAATGCGCACAAGGTTGTACGCACCGCGAAGGTCTATCTTGGTGAACTACTTGGCACCTTTAATCCGGGCAAACAAGTCTGACAACAACGGCAAAGGATACTGGAATTTGACAGTGATCTTATTTAAAAGCCGATAGTCAATACAAGGCCTCAAAGATCCGTCTTTTTTAGCCACAAAAAAGAATCCCGCACCAAGAGGGGAAGAAGGACGGATATGCCCCTTCTCCAGAGACTCCTTGATATATGAACGCATCGCGGTATGTTCAGGTACCGACAGATTAAACAGTCTCCCCTTAGGAAATTTACTGCCTGGAATCAAATCTATTGCACAGTCACATTCCCTATGAGGAGGCAATGCACTTGACTTAGACTCACTGAAGACATTCTGATAATCAGACAAATACGCCGGAACTTCCGAAGGCGTAGAAGTAGCAATAGACACGGGCAGGGAATCTCCATGAATTCCATGACAGCCCCAACTTGACACTGACATTGCCTTCCAGTCCAAGACTGGATTATGGGTCTGTAACCATGGCAACCCCAAAACAACCAAATCATGCATCTTATGCAGAACAAGAAAACGTATTACCTCCCGATGTTCGGGAGTCATGCACATGGTAACCTGTGTCCAAAACTGCGGTTTATTTTCTGCCAATGGCGTAGCGTCAATACCCCTAAGAGGGATAGGATTTTCTAATGGCTCAAGAACAAAACCGCAGCGCTTGGCAAATGACAGATCCATAAGACTCAGGGCAGCACCTGAATCTACAAACGCCATGACAGGATACGATGACAGTGAGCAAATCAAAGTTACAGATAGAATGAACTTAGGTTGCAAATTACCAATGGCGACAGGACTAACAACCTTAGTAAGACGTTTAGAGCATGTTGAGATAACATGTGTAGAATCACCACAGTAGTAGCACAAGCCATTCTGGCGTCTATGAATTTTCCGCTCATTTCTAGTCAGGATTCTATCACATTGCATTAAATCAGGTGCCTGTTCAGATAACACCATGAGGGAATTTGCGGTTTTGCGCTCCCGCAACCGCCGGTCAATTTGAATTGCCAGGGCCATGGAATCATTCAGACCTGTGGGAATGGGAAAACCCACCATCACATTCTTAATGGCTTCAGAAAGGCCATTTCTAAAATTTGCAGCCAATGCACACTCGTTCCACTGGGTCAGCACGGACCATTTCCGAAATTTCTGGCAATACACCTCAGCCTCGTCCTGGCCCTGAGACATAGCCAGCAAGGCTTTTTCTGCCTGAATCTCAAGATTGGGTTCCTCATAAAGCAAACCGAGCGCCAGAAAAAACGCATCAATATCAGCCAATGCCGGATCTCCTGGCGCCAGCGAGAAAGCCCAATCCTGAGGGTCGCCCCGTAAAAAAGAAATAACAATTTTCACTTGCTGAGCGGAGTCTCCAGAGGAACAGGGTCTCAGGGACAAAAACAATTTACAATTATTCCTGAAATTTCTAAACTTAAATCGATCTCCGGAAAACAGTTCAGGAATCGGTATCTTAGGTTCTAACATAGGATTTCTGGTAACATAATCTTGTATGCCCTGCACACGAGCAGCAAGCTGGTCCACACTTGTAATCAAGGTCTGGACATTCATGTCTGCAGCAATCACAAGCCACTCAAAGGTAAAGGGGAAAAGAAAAAAAAAAAAATGAGAGAGAGAAAAAAAAAACTCAGAGCTTTCTTTCTTATAATCCCACTTCTGCAATGCATTTAACATTTAATACTGGCCTGGCAAACTGTTATGACCCCAATGGCGAGGGTCTCAGAGATATCAGCAAGTCTGCAAAGTACAAAAATCCAGCTCATAGGGCAGTGGTAACTGGGTTGACCATATATCTACTCCTAACGCCAACCCTAGAAGTAGCCGGGGAACATGCCTACGTTGGTCGCTAGATGTCTCGCGCCAGCCGGAGAGCTAACTACCCCTAGAAGAGGAAAACAAAGACCTCTCTTGCCTCCAGAGAAAAGACCCCAAAAGTAGGATACAAGCCCCCCACAAATAATAACGGTGAGGTAAGAGGAAATGACAAACACAGAGATGAACTAGGTTTAGCACAGAGAGGCCCACTTACTAATAGCAGAATATAGTAAGATAACTTATATGGTCAACAAAAACCCTATCAAAAAATCCACGCTGGAGATTCAAGAACCCCCGAACCGTCTAACGGCCCGGGGGGAGAACACCAGCCGCCCTAGAGCTTCCAGCAAGGTCAGGATACAGATTATATACAAGCTGGACAGAAAATGCAAACAAAAACGAATTGCAAAAAGCAAAAAAGCAGACTTAACTTAATCAAGCAGGAACCAGGATCAGTAGACAAGAGCACTACAGATTAGCTCTGATATCAACGTTGCCAGGCATTGAACTGAAGGTCCAGGGAGCTTATATAGCAACACCCCTGACCTAACGACCCAGGTGAGCATAAAAGGAATGACTGACCTATCCAGAGTCAAATCACTAGTAGCCACTAGAGGGAGCCAAAAAGTAAATTCACAACACTCTACACAGACACTGTATACTAAGTACAGATCTCCTGTGAATACTGGCACTTATGGTGATAGTATTGTGTTGTTGTTTTTTTTAATTACTGATCAGTAGGGTTGAGCGACTTTCATTTTTTTAAGATCGAGTCGGGTTTTGTAAAACCTGACTTTGTCCAGAGTCGAGTCGAGTGCAGTCGGCCGATTATCGCTGAAAGTCGGGGATCGACCGAAACACGAAGCCCAATGCAAGTCAATGGGGAAGCATAGTCGGCAGTGAGTGGAGGCCAGGAAAACACCTACAGTGCCCATTTTAATGCCAAAAACATCCATTCTTGTTTCTGAAGCTTGTCAATCTTAATTAACTTTATAATAATAGTTGGGCATTGGAAATTGGGGGTCATTTGGCAAAAGTTGTGGGGGGAGTAGGGCTGGCTCAAGTTTTTCGTGGGACCAGGAAACGCGGACTACGTCACGGCGGTGGAGCAGGGAGAGGTAAGTATTTCAACGTTGCAAGTGCTGTGATCCTGAGCAAGCAGGGGGGGCCCACTCGTTCGCATTGGCACTGGCACAGGGCCCCTCAAAGTACGGTGGTGTGTTTGCATGGCGGGGGCACCTCCCACCAGCAACGACACTTTTGCGTACTCTGAGGGGCCTTGTGCCAGTGACGTCGCCAACGAGTATGCCCCCCCCCCACCTGATGAAGGAACCTGCACTTTCATCTGCACCTTCCTCTTTGTCCCTGTGTAAGGTGGTATAACATGCGGGAAGGGGAACCTTACTTTCAGCAGGGTCAGATTCTGGCTGTGTAGAGTGCAAGGGGAATGTAGTGGTCTAGGTCAATGTACCAGCAGACTCATCTAGCAGTGGCTGGGCAATGGGCAGGATGAAGAGGAAACAGATATAGGGCCAAAGAATAAAGTAGGCTAAATGCAGTTCAAAATTGGTAACAGGACTAAACAGGCGGCATTGCTTTGTTCAGTGGAGTAGCAAACCCAAGAGCAGCAGACACTGTTTCAAGGGCCCAACCACACTAGTAGGCCAAATGCAGTTTAATATCTGATAGTATAGGCCGAAAGCCAGAAGGTAGAAGCTCAGCTTTATTCAGTTGAGGACAACACCAGGCAGGGGCAGACACCGTTAGTAGGCCGGAACCACCAATTTTTAAAAAAACAGCAGTTAATCAGAGCCAGAAGGTAGAAGCTCAGCTTTATTCAGTTGAGGGCAACACCAGGGAGGGGCAGACACCGTTAGTAGGCCGGAACCACCAATTTTTTAAAAAACAGCAGTTAATCAGAGCCAGAAGGTAGAAGCTCAGCTTTATTCAGTTGAGGACAAACACCAGGGAGCAGCAAACAGAGGTATTAGGCCCCATCCAGCAATAATAAAAAAAAAACTTAATCAGAGCCAGAAGGTAGAAGCTCAGCTTTATTCAGTTGAGGACAACACCAGGGAGGGGCAGACACCGTTAGTAGGCCGGAACCACCAATTTTTAAAAAAACAGCAGTTAATCAGAGCCAGAAGGTAGAAGCTCAGCTTTATTCAGTTGAGGGCAACACCAGGGAGGGGCAGACACCGTTAGTAGGCCGGAACCACCAATTTTTAAAAAAACAGCAGTTAATCAGAGCCAGAAGGTAGAAGCTCAGCTTTATTCAGTTGAGGGCAACACCAGGGAGGGGCAGACACCGTTAGTAGGCCGGAACCACCAATTTTTAAAAAAACAGCAGTTAATCAGAGCCAGAAGGTAGAAGCTCAGCTTTATTCAGTTGAGGACAACACCAGGCAGGGGCAGACACCGTTAGTAGGCCGGAACCACCAATTTTTTAAAAAACAGCAGTTAATCAGAGCCAGAAGGTACAAGCTCAGCTGTATTCAGTTGAGGACAACTTGAATTAGGGACTGCAGACAGACTTAGCAGGCTGTCCCCTGTGTGGACCATGCATCCAATACATTAACCCATTGCGCCACAAAGGACACGTAACCTTCCGTGGCCATGCCTACAGGTCCATGTGTCTGTTGTCAGGTGTACCTTTGGACTCACAGATTGACAGAATGCAAGGACAATGCGGTCTTTAACATGCTGGTGGAGGGGTGGGATGGCTTTTCTCGCAAAAGAATTGTCAACTGGGTAGCTCATAGCGTGGTACAGCGTAGTCCATCATGGCTTTATTAATATTAAAAAAAATAAAAAAATAGGCTCTATGCACTGTAAATTAGGTTCCAGGGGTACACGGGCAGCAGTGGTCTGGTCAGTGGAGGCCTAGTGGAAGGAGGGACCGCAGACAGGCTTCGAAGGCCTAACATAATAAAATGGGCTGGCTGTAGGCACTGTAAAATAGGTTCCAGGGGTACACGGGCAGCAGTGGTCTGGTCAGTGGAGGCCTAGTGGAAGGAGGGACCGCAGACAGGCTTCGAAGGCCTAACACAATAAAATGGGCTGGCTGTAGGCACTTTATAATTGTTTCCAGGGGTACACGGGCAGCAGTGGTCTGGTCAGTGGAGGCCTAGTGGAAGGAGGGACCGCAGACAGGCTTCGAAGGCCTAACATAATAAAATGGGCTGGCGGTAGGCACTTTATAATTGTTTCCAGGGGTACACGGGCAGCAGTGGTCTGGTCAACGGAGGCCGATTGTAATGAGTGTCTGCCAGTTAGTAGTCAAAAACAACAATTAAATGTGAATGTCTCGCATTAAAACAAAACAAAAACACTAAAGGGTGCAATCATTAGGTTCAGGGGTGGGATCCTCTGCGTTGTTTCAGACCTACTAATTTAGCGCAAAGTATTTACTGTGGTAAATAGAGGACACTGCCCCTGACTATGTTAAGTACCATCATACATGTCAACACAATGGTATTGTCAGTGGCAGGTATGGAAGGATGTCAGCGCATAGACTAAACATTGGTGGAAGTGTGAGAGATAACTGTGGAAGTGGTAGAGCAATGTTTGACCTGGGGGTGGGTGAACTCTCTTGTGGCTGGCGGTACAGGCCCAGGGCCCCTCATGTTACAACAGTGTGTCTGACGTTGGGTGCGCACCACCACCGCCAGAGACACTTTATTGTTCTATGAGGGACCCAGTAGCAATGCCGTCGACCAAAAGCAAGCACACCCACCTCTTCAGACAAACAGCAGTCTCACGGGTGCTTGCGCCAAGTCGCGATACCACGGCCCCGTGTGGGGAGTTTGGCCATTTAGGGAGGTGTAAACATGTCGTATGCTGGACAATCAGCTGCAGAAAATTAGACATTAGAAAAGTAATTCACAGTAGTCCACAGGCAAGAGCTTTTCATAGGAAAGCTAGGTGTCGGCCGGGCAAGGTGGGGCAAAAGAATTCGAAATCCAGTTGTGGTTCATTTTAATGAATGTTAGATCGTCAACATTTTGGGTAGCCAGACGAGTCCTTTTTTCGGTTAATATTGAACCTGCAGCACTGAATACTCTTTCTGATAGGACACTTGCTGCCGGGCAAGCAAGCTCCTGCAATGCATATTCTGCCAATTCTGGCCAGGTGTCTAATTTTGATGCCCAGTAATCAAATGGGAATGACGGTTGAGGGATAACATCGATAATGGATGAAAAATAGTTAGTAACCATACTGGACAAATGTTGTCGCCTGTCACTTTCAATTGATGCAGCAGTACCTGTCCTGTCTGCGGTCATAGCAAAATCACTCCACAACCTGGTCAGAAAACCCCTCTGTCCAACGCCACTTCTGATGTGTGCACCCCTAACACTCCTAGTCTGCTGCCCCCTGGAGCTCGTGTGAGAACGATCACGTGCGCTGTGTGCTGGGAATGCCTGAAGCAAACGGTCAACAAGAGTTGATTGTTTGGTTGCTAATATTAGTTCCAAGTTCTCATGTGGCATAATATTTTGCAATTTGCCTTTATAGCGTGGATCGAGGAGGCAGGCCAACCAGTAATCGTCATCGTTCATCATTTTCGTAATGCGTGTGTCCCTTTTTAGGATACGTAAGGCATAATCCGCCATGTATAATCCGCCATGTGGGCCAAAGTTCCAGTTGTCAAATCTCCGGTTGTGATTGGTTGAGGGGCAGTTTCAGGCAAATCTACGTCCCTTGTGTCCCTCAAAAAACCAGAACCCGGCCTTGCCACGCAACCAATTTCCAGTGCCCCCGGGAAAGCTTCCTCATTAAAAATATACTCATCCCCATCATCCTCCTCGTCCTCCACCTCCTCTTCGCCCACTAACTCGTCCTGTGCACTGCCCTGACCAGACAATGGCTGACTGTCATCAAGGCTTTCCTTTTCCTCTGGTGCAGACGCCTGATCCTTTATGTGCGTCAAACTTTGCATCAGCAGACACATTAGGGGGATGCTCATGCTTATTATGGCGTTGTCTGCACTAACCAGCCGTGTGCATTCCTCAAAACACTGAAGGACTTGACACATGTCTTGTATCTTAGACCACTGCACACCTGACAACTCCATGTCTGCCATCCTACTGCCTGCCCGTGTATCCTCCCACAAATAAATAACAGCACGCCTCTGTTCGCACAGTCTCTGAAGCATGTGCAGTGTTGAGTTCCACCTTGTTGCAACGTCTATGATTAGGCGATGCTGGGGAAGGTTCAAAGACCGCTGATAGGTCTGCATACGGCTGGAGTGTACAGGCGAACGTCGGATATGTGAGCAAAGTCCACGCACTTTGAGGAGCAGGTCGGAGAACCCAGGATACGTTTTCAATAAGCACTGCACCACCAGGTTTAAGGTGTGAGCCAGGCAAGGAATGTGTTTCAGTTGGGAAAGGGAGATGGCAGCCATGAAATTCCTTCCGTTATCACTCACTACCTTGCCTGCCTCAAGATCTACTGTGCCCAGCCACGACTGCGTTTCTTGTTGCAAGAACTCGGACAGAACTTCCGCGGTGTGTCTGTTGTCGCCCAAACACTTCATAGCCAATACAGCCTGCTGACGCTTGGCAGTAGCTGGCCCATAATGGGACCACTGGTGTGCAACAGTGTCATCTGCCGATGGAGTGGTTGGCCGACTGCGGTCTGTGGAAGAGCTGTAGCTTCTGCAGGAGGACGAGGAGGAGGAGGAGGGGGTGCGAACGCCTACAGCCAACTGTTTCCTAGACCGTGGGCTAGGCACAACTGTCCCGAAATTGATGTCCCCTGTGAACCCTGCATCCACCACATTCACCCAGTGTGCCGTGATGGACACATAACGTCCCTGGCCATGCCTACTGGTCCATGCATCTGTAGTCAGGTGCACCTTTGTACTCACAGATTGCCTGAGTGCATGGACGATGCGCTGTTTAACATGCTGGTGCAGGGCTGGGATGGCTTTTCTGGAAAAAAGTGTCGACTGGGTAGCTCGTATCGTGGTTCAGCGTACTCCATCAGGGCTTTGAAAGCTTCGCTTTCAACTAACCGGTAGGGCATCATCTCTAACGAGATTAGTTTAGCTATGTGGGCGTTAAAACCCTGTGTACGCGGATGCGAGGATAAGTACTTCCTTTTTCTAACCAGAGTCTCATGTAGTGTGAGCTGGACTGGAGAGCTGGAGATTGTGGAACTTTCGGGTGTGTCGGTGTACATGGCAGACTGAGAGACGGTTGGAGACGGTATTGTTTCCGCCGGTGCCCTAGATGCAATATTTCCTCCTACAAAATTGGTGATTCCCTGACCCTGACTGCTTTTGGCTGGCAAAGAAACCTGCACAGATACTGCCGGTGGTGCGAAAAATGGTGGCCTTTCAGTGACGGAAGGGATGTTGCGTTGCTGACTAGCTTCATTGGCCGAGGGTGCTACAACCTTAAGGGACATTTGGTAGTTAGTCCAGGCTTGAAAATGCATGGTGGTTAAGTGTCTATGCATGCAACTAGTATTGAGACTTTTCAGATTCTGACCTCTGCTTAAGCTAGTTGAACATTTTTGACAGATTACTTTGCGCTGATCAATTGGATGTTGTTTAAAAAAATGCCAGACTGCACTCTTCCTAGCATCGGATCCCTTTTCAGGGATTGCAGACTGAGCTTTAACCGGATGGCCACGCTGTCCTCCAACAGGTTTTGGCTTTGACACGCGTTTTGGGCCAGATACGGGCCCGGCAGATGGAACCTGTTGCGATGTTGATGCCTGCTGCGGCCCCTCCTCCACCTCCGCTTCTGAACTACTGCCGCCTGCACCCTGTTCCCCCAATGGCTGCCAATCGGGGTCAACAACTGGGTCATCTATTACCTCCTCTTCGAGCTCGTGTGCAACTTTGTCTGTGTCACTGTGTCGGTCGGTGGTATAGCGTTCGTGGCGGGGCAACATAGTCTCATCAGGGTCTGATTGTGGATCAGTACCCTGAGAGGGCAATGTGGTGGTCTGAGTCAAAGGAGCAGCATAGTACTCTGGCTGTGGCTGTGCATCAGTGCACTCCATGTCAGAATATACTTGTAATGGGCATGGCCTGTTAAATGTTTCACTTTCTAAGCCAGGGACGGTATGTGTAAAGAGCTCCATGGAGTGACCCGTTGTGTCGCCTGCTGCATCCTTCTCTCTTGTTGTAGTTTTTGCTGAGGAGGACAAGGAAGCGACTTGTCCCTGACCGTGAACATCCACAAGCGACGCGCTGCTTTTACATTTACCAGTTTCAGAAGAGGAGGCAAAAGAGCTAGAGGCTGAGTCTGCAATGTAAGCCAAAACTTGCTGTTGCTGCTCCGTCTTTAAAAGCGGTTTTCGTACTCCCAGAAAAGAGAGCGTTCGAGGCCTTGTGTAGCCAGACGACGAAACTGGCTCCACAGCTCCAGACTTAGGTGGAATATTTTTATCCCCACGACCACCTGATGCTCCACTACCACTACCATCATTACCAGCTGACAATGAACGCCCACGACGACCTCTTGCACCAGACTTCCTCATTGTTTTAAAATCTTAACCAAAGTAACTTTATTTGTTGCTGTCAAACTTACACGGTGAGCTATAACTTCAGTATGATTTCAATATCCCTTAACAGGTTGGTGAGACCACAAGGAAAATCAGGCACAATGTTACACACTGTTTTCTGTGGCACCAAATCACAGAGATGACACACGCAGGACTGTCACTCAAGCACTAATGTCAATATTAATCTCACACTGTTTTCTTTTTTTTTTCTTTTTCAGGGAGACTTTAGAAACCAAATAATAAAAAATAAATAGGCTTTCTATGGCCCACTGAGTGAGAGATGGCACACACAGGAGTCAGGAGTGGCACACAAGCAGAAAGGGCAATATTAATCTCCCACTGATTGATGTAGTGATTTTTTTTCAGGTAGATTTTAGAACCCAAATCAAGCAAAAAAATAAATAGGCTTTCTATGGCCCACTCAGTGAGAGATGGCACACACAGGGATGGCACTCTAGCAGAAATGCCAATCTTAATCTCCCACAAAAAAAAACAAAAAAAAACAAACTGTCCTACAATTACTATCTCCCTGCAGTAATCTCAGCCAGGTATGGCAGGCAGCAATAAGGAGTGGACTGATGCACAAATTAAATAAAAAGTGTGGACAAACAAAAAAGATAGCTGTGCAGAAAGGAAGGAACAAGAGGATATGTGCTTTGAAAAAAGCAGTTGTTTTGCACAGTGGCGTACACACAGCAATACAGCTATCACGGAGCCTTCTAGGGCAGCCCAATGAGCTACAGCGCTGAGAGAAAAAAAAAAATAGCTTCCACTGTTCCTGCACACCGAAGGTGGTGTTGGACAGTGGAAATCGCTACAGCACAAGCGGTTTGGTGGTTAGTGGACCCTGCCTAACGCTCTCCCTGCTTCTAATGAAGCGGCAGCAACCTCTCCCTAAGCTCAGAGCAGCAGCAGTAAGATGGCGGTCGGCGGGAACGCCCCTTTATAGCCCCTGTGACGCCGCAGACAGCAAGCCAATCACTGCAATGCCCTTCTCTAAGATGGTGGGGACCAGGACCTATGTCATCACGCTGCCCACACTCTGCGTTCACCTTCATTGGCTGAGAAATGGCGCTTTTCGCGTCATTGAAACGCGACTTTGGCGCGAAAGTCGCGTACCGCATGGCCGATGCAACGCTGGGATCGGCTCGGTTTCATGAGACGCCGACTTTGCCAAAAGTCGGCGACTTTTGAAAATGAACGACCCGTTTCGCTCAACCCTACTGATCAGTATTGTAGTATTCATTCACTATGTGGTGGTAATATGTGGTCTGGAAATGGTGTTGTGGTATTTGTCCCTTGTATGTGCTATTTGGTCACCAAGTGGTGGTAATATGTGGTCTTGACATGGTGTAGCGGTATTTGTTCCTTGTATGTGATATTATTCGATCACTGTGGTTGTAATTTGTGGTCTGGTCATGGCGCGGTGGTATTTGATCATTGTATGTGATATTGGTCATTTTAAAAATTGAAAAATAAATCAAAATATAGCTAAATTGTATTGCATATTTTAACAAATATTTAATAGGTTACAGTAGAGTAGAGCCCGGCCATTTTTCTGGAATAATCTGGTTAAGGTATAACATGACCCCCCCCCCCCATCACATGACCCCCCGTAACATGACCCCCCGTCACATGATGGGGGGGCCCACAGTGTCTGAACAGCTCGGGGCCCTGGCTACACTTAATCCACCCCTGAGCACAATTACCAGTACCTGGGCGAAACATGACCCGGATGGTACAACTACCAGTACCCGGGAGAAGCATGACCCGGACGGCACAATTACCAGTACCCGGGAGAAGCATGACCCGGACGGTACAACTACCAGTACCCGGGCGAAACATGACCCGGACGGCACAATTACCAGTACCCGGGAGAAACATGACCCAGACAGCACAATTACCAGTACCCGGGAGAAACATGACCTGGACGGTACAACTACCAGTACCCGGGCGAAACATGACCCGGACGGCACAATTACCAGTACCCGGGAGAAGCATGACCTGGACAGCACAATTACCAGTACCCGGGAGCAGCATGACCCGGACAGCACAATTACCAGTACCCGGGAGAAGCATGACCCGGACAGCACAACTACCAGTACCCGGGAGAAACATGACCTGGACGGCACAATTACCAGTACCCGGGAGAAACATGACCTGGACAGCACAATTACCAGTACCCGGGCGAAACATTACCCAGACGGTACAACTA
This sequence comes from Ranitomeya variabilis, assembly GCF_051348905.1. Taxonomy (NCBI): domain Eukaryota; kingdom Metazoa; phylum Chordata; class Amphibia; order Anura; family Dendrobatidae; genus Ranitomeya; species Ranitomeya variabilis. The sequence goes on along the minus strand of NC_135235.1, from coordinate 752,890,433 downwards.
CCAGTACCCGGGAGAAGCATGACCCGGACGGCACAATTACCAGTACCCGGGAGAAGCATGACCCGGACGGCACAATCACCAGTACCCGGGAGAAGTATGACCCGGATGGTACAACTACGAGTACCTGGGTGAAACACGTCCCGGACGGTACAGCTACCAGTACCCAGGAGAAACATGACCCGGACGGTACTACTACTACTCCTCAGGTGAGACATGACCCGGACGACAGTACTACTACTATCCAGGTGAAACATGACGGTGCCACTACCCGGGGGATGTGCACCGTACATACCCAGGAGCGTCTAACGTTAACTGGTGATTACAGGGGCGCTTTCCTACTTATCAGAACTGATCAATGACACACAAGTTATAGAAGTGTAAACTTTTATTGTTTCGTACCATTTAACCATTTTATACATAAAAAATACTTTAAAAATTATTTTTTTCCCCTTTTGGTGCAAATACAATAAAGGAAAACAAAGTAAAAAACTATTTATATACATAAGTAAGCTTGGTTCTTCGGGACACACTTTTGTGGCTCCATCTGAAGCTCCGAAATAGAGGGATTTGGGCGAAACCCCCGACAGAACCATTCACTGTGGCACAACATAGGAGTCGGGTCACGGGCGTTCAGTGCATCTAGCCTAGGTCATTCCCATCTTCCTAAATTCCACAGTTTACTGATTATTAATATTTTCTGTTGTTTACAGCCTGTTGCCTTGGAGACCGACCATATGCGCGGTGCTTATAAGGTAGGCAGCCGCAGTGGTCGGTCTCCAAGGCAATGAGCTGTAAGCAAAAGAAAAGTGTTAATATCTCAAGAACAACTGCAAATTCGAATGTGCAGTAAATTACAAAATGGTTTTTATGTACAAGCACTATCCGACAGAACCCATCTATGAAGATGAGCCTTAAATAATGGCACTTAGACATACATTTTAGCGTTACTTTAAAAGACCACTTCTTAAAAAAAAAATATATATATATATACATATATATATATATATATATATATATATATATATATATATATATATATATATATATATATATATATCTCTAAGTCTAATATTTAAAAAAAATAAAATAATTTAAAAAAAAAATGTGAAAAATCACAATAATAAAAAATTAAAACACAGTGCAGCTGTTAAACTGTTCATGTTGTAGGAGGCAAGGACGGAGCAGTTGTGGCAGCGGCTTACTCCAAGCATGCATGGGTATGGTGGGGCGAGAGATCGCTGTCAGCCCCTCGACCTTGGACCCATCAGTTATCCCATGTGTATGGCCGCCTTACCCTGCTGTAAATTATAATAAATGCCAATTATGAGCCATAAGTACTATTCTGGCCCAATCACTTGTCACTGAGTTTTCAGTAATAGGGACTATGGGTCTTGGGAGGACTATGGACCTCAGGGAGACCTCCCCATCTGAAAATGTTCCTCAGAGTCCATATCAGAAGCCTCCATATACAAACTATGGGTCTAGGGAGGACTATGAAGCCCAGGGAGACCTCCCCATCTGAAAATGTTCCTCAGAGTCCATATCAGAAGCCTCCATATACAAACTATGGGTCTAGGGAGGACTATGAAGCCCAAGGAGACCTCCCCATCTGAAATGTTCTTCAGAGTCCATATCTGAAGCCTCCATTGATCTCACCCAGAAGATCCAACCTTCTGTAATACGTCTTCTTAATCCCGGATCTTCAAGCCACCACTGAATAGGGTAAAAGCAGCATGTAAGGGTTCGGTGAAGACGATATTGTAGGTGTATAGGTGTCTGATGGAGCAACCAACACTATGGAAGGTCAACTGTCCAACCTTACAATTCAGAGACACCCTCACGTAATCGCAGGATGTCACGTGGGGCAAGTGGACACACCGAGTGTCGTGCTGTACCCAGAACTCGTGATCACGTCTCCGCAGACACCACGATCTGCTGTTACACCCCAAAAATGATTTTTTACCTTTCCTGTCCATGGTGGCGTAACACACTCCTATCATCCAGTCTCCCACCTGACTGCACTCCACATCCCAATAATGTCGCCCCGAGGAGAACATATTAACACTTAAAACCTGGTTCTGCTCAAACCTTTCTGGTGTTTCGGGGCGAGGCTGGTGCATGTCCGTGTAGGTGACGGCTTTCTGGTGATCGGACACCAGTAGGTTGCTAGCTGCCGTGTTCACATTGAGAATGACATATGCAGGCCTCTGGTCGGGGAACCACCACTTTTTAGCTTTTGATGCAATATCAAGTAGATACTTGGGTGCAGTGCCCGTGATCAGTGCCGTATCCAGATGCAACGTCTCAGTACAGTCTTCAGAATCTATGGCCACATCTTCTAGGAAGTATATGGGGTCCATTTGCCTGGACAGTTCCACAACCCAAAAAGTCTTAATTTCCAGCTGCTGTTTTTCCCTCTCCAGCTCCATGATCTGGTTAGTGACATGGAACTTTTTCTCCTCGGTAATCAAGGTCCCACCTGGTAGAGTTTCGCCTTGGATATCAACCTTCCTCAGAACCCTTTGAATGTTCTTCAGGTTCATCACTCGTCTTTTGGTGTCTTCTGCCTTTGTGGCCAATATGCTTAGAAGCTTTTGAAGCATTTTTTTCTTCTTCTCATGGGCCACATTGAGCGGCTCCACCGGGAGCCCCCGATATTCTCCAGACAAACAGCAGGACACGCAGATACATGTGGCATTCATTGGGCAATAATACCCCAAGATCTTATTATGGATGGGGCATTTTTTATCGTGCAGAGAAGCATTACAGTCCATCAAGTCATGTTCCACCGACCTGTTGTGATGTTGGAGATGCCTGCTGCACATGGAGGTTTCGCACTGCAGACACGTTTTTATGGCAGGGATCAGAGGCTCGCAGTAGGTGCAATAGACGGACGCCACTTTCGGAGAGGCGAACAGTCTGGCGATGTTGTCCAGGGTTGTGTTCTTGGTTAGGACGGGTCTTGACCGGAACGTCTTCCTACATTGGGGACACGTGTAGAAACTGGACGCTCTTCTGTCCAACGCATTACTGATACAATTCCAGCAGAAGTTGTGTCCACACAACAGGGTCACGGGGCTAGTAAATATCTCCAGACAGATGGGGCAGAGCAGTTCCTCTCTCACGCTGGCCATTGTGAAAGCAAAAGGAAATGAAAGAGAAAGTCCGTGTGAGTTTGTCCACACCCATGGAGTCACCAGCCAGGACCACAGCTTCTGATATCATAGGAAGCTCCTTGTAGGGCTGGAGCCATGCTCCTCACACCTGCTTCTTATCACTAGTCAATCCTCTGGGATCTAAACTGTACTGACACACTGTAACAAACCATCAGGAAAGGGGAGATCGGTGCTAGTCTCCAACGTTTGAAGTCTCAGGGTATGTGCATACGTCAGGATTTCTTGCAGAAATTTTCCTGACAAAATCTGGACATTTCTGCCAGAAATCTGCAATTTTTTTTGGGCGGAATTTTAGCGGATTTTTTGCGGATTTCCTCCTGACACTCCAAAATCATGGGAAATCCGCAAAAAATCCGCAAAAACAATGAACATGTTGCTTCTTTTTGCGGATTGCTTTTTTTTTTGCGGAAAAAAAATGCAAAATTTGCACAGAAAATGCGGAATGCATTCTAAATGATAGGATGCATAATTTAAGCGTTTTTTTTGTGCAGAATTATTGCGTTTTTATCGGGGAATTCCGCAAAAAAAACGCAAAAATTCCTGAAGAAATCCGGACGTGTGCACATACCCTCAAAGTGTCCACCCTCAAAGTGTCCACCCTCAAAGTGTCCATTCCCAGAGCGTTCAGCTTCTGGCTTCTCCTCCCAACCAACCCCATAAAGAAACCTGTTTGCAGAGCCGTCCCGACTGCCATGACTTGTCCATTGCTCAGTAGTTCCTCATCCCCAGGGAAGAGGGTTGCATCTTTCTTCTCTATACCTCACTGTATTTATTTCATTAACTCCTTCTTCTGTTTTCTTGGAGTCTAGTCTTCACACAGGATTTGAACTCGCATCCTGTAGCATTGGAGGCAGCAGCAAAGAGCTACAGGCTGCACTGTCACGTCTAGTACAATTTTCTGTACATTCATCTGCTGTTACACAGAGATACAGCTCTATATCCCAGTGCTTTTCTATTTAACTATATTCTAGGGGTAAAATATACGTTAGAGATTTTTTTTCTCCTATAAAATAACTAAAAAATAAAAAAAACTTTAATTTTGCACTTAAAGACGCAACAGAGTGTTTATTACATGTGTTTTTTTTCAGGCTCCATATAGGAGCCTATGCACATTGGGTGGGGCTTTCATCCACTTTGCTTGGATAGTTAGGCCGTGTTCACATGTAGCATGAATGCTGTGTTATTTTTCTGCTGTTTTTTTCATAGAGACATTTTGCTGCTTTTTTTATGTCTAAGTGGATGTGATTAGATGAAAATGGCGCCTACGCGGATGAACAGTGTGATTTTGCTGCTTTTTTCGCTCTATAAGCTAATATGTGGAGCCTCATCAAAATACTTGGAAAATACGTTTTTTTTTAGTGGAGGATCAAATCTTTTCTGTACAATCACTACCAGGGGGCGCTATGGAGGTGCAGATCTCTGTGTGTATAAGAACAGCGACGCCCAAGAGCAAATGCAGATTCCCCCATTCTGGTTGTGTGCACATGTGGCTCCTTTTGGTGCAGATTCCCCCATTCTGGCTGTGTGCACATGTGGCTCCTTTTGGTGCAGATTCCTCCATTCTGGCTGTGTGCACATGTGGCTCCTTTTGGTGCAGATTCCTCCATTCTGGCTGTGTGCACATGTGGCTTCTTTTGGTGCAGATTCCCCCACTCTGGCTGTGTGCACATGTGGCTCCTTTTGGTGCAGATTCCCCCATTCTGGCTGTGTGCACATGTGGCTCCTTTTGGTGCAGATTCCTCCATTCTGGCTGTGTTCACATGTGGCTTCTTTTGGTGCAGATTCCTCCATTCTGGCTGTGTGCACATGTGGCTCCTTTTGGTGCAGATTCCCCCATTCTGGCTGTGTGCACATGTGGCTCCTTTTGGTGCAGATTCCCCCATTCTGGCTGTGTGCACATGTGGCTCCTTTTGGTGCAGATTCCCCCATTCTGGCTGTGTGCACATGTGGCTTCTTTTGGTGCAGATTCCCCCATTCTGGCTGTGTGCACATGTGGCTTCTTTTGGTGCAGATTCCCCCATTCTGGCTGTGTGCACATGCGGCTTTTGGTGCAGATTCCCCCATTCTGGCTGTGTGCACATGTGGCTTCTTTTGGTGCAGATTCCCCCATTCTGGCTGTGTGCACATGTGACTTTTGGTGCAGATTCCCCCATTCTGGCTGTGTGCACATGCGGCTTCTTTTGGTGCAGATTCCCCCATTCTGGCTGTGTGCACATCATATGGCTCCTTTTGGTGCAGAGTCCCCCATTCTGGCTGTGTACACATGCGGCTTCTTTTGGTGCAGATTCCTCCATTCTGGCTGTGTGCACATGTGGCTTCTTTTGGTGCAGATTCCCCCATTCTGGCTGTGTGCACATGTGGCTTCTTTTGGTGCAGAGTCCCCCATTCTGGCTGTGTGCACATGTGGCTTCTTTTGGTGCAGAGTCCCCCATTCTGGCTGTGTGCACATGTGGCTTCATTTTGTGCAGATTCCTCCATTCTGGCTGTGTGCACATGTGGCTTCTTTTGGTGCAGATTCCCCCATTCTGGCTGTGTGCACATGTGACTCCTTTTGGTGCAGAGTCCCCCATTCTGGCTGTGTGCACATGTGGCTCCTTTTGGTGCAGATTCCCCCATTCTGGCTGTGTGCACATGTGGCTTCTTTTGGTGCAGATTCCTCCATTCTGGCTGTGTGCACATGTGGCTTCTGTTGGTGCAGATTCCCCCATTCTGGCTGTGTGCACATGTGGCTTCTTTTGGTGCAGATTCCCCCATTCTGGCTGTGTGCACATGTGGCTTCTTTTGGTGCAGATTCCTCCATTCTGGCTGTGTGCACATGTGGCTTCTTTTGGTGCAGATTCCCCCATTCTGGCTGTGTGCACATGTGACTTCTTTTGGTGCAGATTCCCCCATTCTGGCTGTGTGCACATGCGGCTTTTGGTGCAGATTCCTCCATTCTGGCTGTGTGCACATGTGGCTTCTTTTGGTGCAGATTCCTCCATTCTGGCTTTGTGCACATGTGGCTTCTTTTGGTGCAGATTCCCCCATTCTGGCTGTGTGCACATGTGGCTCCTTTTGGTGCAGATTCCCCCATTCTGGCTGTGTGCACATGTGGCTCCTTTTGGTGCAGATTCCCCCATTCTGGCTGTGTGCACATGTGGCTCCTTTTGGTGCAGATTCCCCCATTCTGGCTGTGTGCACATGTGGCTTCTTTTGGTGCAGATTCCTCCATTCTGGCTGTGTGCACATGTGGCTTCTTTTGGTGCAGATTCCCCCATTCTGGCTGTGTGCACATGTGGCTTCTTTTGGTGCAGATTCCCCCATTCTGGCTGTGTGCACATGCGGCTTTTGGTGCAGATTCCTCCATTCTGGCTGTGTGCACATGTGGCTTCTTTTGGTGCAGATTCCTCCATTCTGGCTGTGTGCACATGTGGCTCCTTTTGGTGCAGATTCCCCCATTCTGGCTGTGTGCACATGTGGCTCCTTTTGGTGCAGATTGCCCCATTCTGGCTGTGTGCACATGTGGCTCCTTTTGGTGCAGATTCCCCCATTCTGGCTGTGTGCACATGTGGCTCCTTTTGGTGCAGATTCCTCCATTCTGGCTGTGTGCACATGTGGCTTCTTTTGGTGCAGATTCCTCCATTCTGGCTGTGTGCACATGTGGCTTCTTTTGGTGCAGATTCCCCCATTCTGGCTGTGTGCACATGTGGCTTCTTTTGGTGCAGATTCCCCCATTCTGGCTGTGTGCACATGTGGCTTCTTTTGGTGCAGATTCCCCCATTCTGGCTGTGTGCACATGCGGCTTTTGGTGCAGATTCCCCCATTCTGGCTGTGTGCACATGTGGCTTCTTTTGGTGCAGATTCCCCCATTCTGGCTGTGTGCACATGTGACTTTTGGTGCAGATTCCCCCATTCTGGCTGTGTGCACATGCGGCTTCTTTTGGTGCAGATTCCCCCATTCTGGCTGTGTGCACATCATATGGCTCCTTTTGGTGCAGAGTCCCCCATTCTGGCTGTGTACACATGCGGCTTCTTTTGGTGCAGATTCCTCCATTCTGGCTGTGTGCACACGTGACTTCTTTTGGTGCAGATTCCCCCATTCTGGCTGTGTGCACATGTGGCTTCATTTGGTGCAGATTCCTCCATTCTGGCTGTGTGCACATGTGGCTTCTTTTGGTGCAGAGTCCCCCATTCTGGCTGTGTGCACATGTGACTCCTTTTGGTGCAGAGTCCCCCATTCTGGCTGTGTGCACATGTGGCTCCTTTTGGTGCAGAGTCCCCCCATTCTGGCTGTGTGCACATGTGGCTTCTTTTGGTGCAGATTCCCCCATTCTGGCTGTGTGCACATGTGGCTCCTTTTGGTGCAGATTCCCCCATTCTGGCTGTGTGCACATGTGGCTCCTTTTGGTGCAGATTCCCCCATTCTGGCTGTGTGCACATGTGGCTTCTTTTGGTGCAGATTCCTCCATTCTGGCTGTGTGCACATGTGGCTTCTTTTGGTGCAGATTCCCCCATTCTGGCTGTGTGCACATGTGGCTCCTTTTGGTGCAGAGTCCCCCATTCTGGCTGTGTGCACATGTGGCTTCTTTTGGTGCAGATTCCCCCATTCTGGCTGTGTGCACATGTGGCTCCTTTTGGTGCAGATTCCTCCATTCTGGCTGTGTGCACATGTGGCTCCTTTTGGTGCAGATTCCCCCATTCTGGCTGTGTGCACATGTGGCTCCTTTTGGTGCAGAGTCCCCCATTCTGGCTGTGTGCACATGTGGCTCCTTTTGGTGCAGAGTCCCCCATTCTGGCTGTGTGCATATGTGGCTTCTTTTGGTGCAGATTCCCCCATTCTGGCTGTGTGCACATGTGGCTCCTTTTGGTGCAGATTCCCCCATTCTGGCTGTGCGCACATGCGGCTTCTTTTGGTGCAGAGTCCCCCATTCTGGCTGTGTGCACATGCGGCTTTTGGTGCAGATTCCCCCTTTCTGGCTGTGTGCACATGTGACTCCTTTTGGTGCAGATTCCTCCATTCTGGCTGTGCGCACATGTGGCTTCTTTTGGTGCAGATTCCGCCATTCTGGCTGTGTGCACATGTGACTCCTTTTGGTGCAGATTCCCCCATTCTGGCTGTGTGCACATGTGGCTCCTTTTGGTGCAGATTCCTCCATTCTGGCTGTGTACACATGTGGCTTCTTTTGGTGCAGATTCCTCCATTCTGGCTGTGTGCACATGTGGCTTCTTTTGGTGCAGATTCCCCCTTTCTGGCTGTGTGCACATGTGGCTTCTTTTGGTGCAGATTCCCCCATTCTGGCTGTGTGCACTTGTGGCTCCTTTTGGTGCAGATTCCCCCATTCTGGCTGTGTGCACATGTGACTCCTTTTGGTGCAGATTCCTCCATTCTGGCTGTGTGCACATGTGGCTTCTTTTGGTGCAGATTCCTCCATTCTGGCTGTGTGCACATGCGGCTTCTTTTGGTGCAGATTCCCCCATTCTGGCTGTGTGCACATGTGACTCCTTTTGGTGCAGATTCCTCCATTCTGGCTGTGTGCACATGTGGCTTATTTTGGTGCAGATTCCTCCATTCTGGCTGTGTGTACATGTGGCTTCTTTTGGTGCAGATTCCTCCATTCTGGCTGTGTACACATGTGACTTCTTTTGGTGCAGATTCCCCCTTTCTGGCTGTGTGCACATGTGGCTTCTTTTGGTGCAGATTCCCCCATTCTGGCTGTGTGCACATGCGGCTTCTTTTGGTGCAGATTCCCCCTTTCTGGCTGTGTGCACATGTGGCTTCTTTTGGTGCAGATTCCCCCATTCTGGCTGTGTGCACATGTGGCTCCTTTTGGTGCAGATTCCCCCTTTCTGGCTGTGTGCACATGTGACTCCTTTTGGTGCAGATTCCTCCATTCTGGCTGTGTGCACATGTGGCTTCTTTTGGTGCAGATTCCTCCATTCTGGCTGTGTGCACATGCGGCTTCTTTTGGTGCAGATTCCCCCATTCTGGCTGTGTGCACATGTGGCTTCTTTTGGTGCAGATTCCCCCATTCTGGTTGTGTGCACATGTGGCTCCTTTTGGTGCAGATTCCCCCATTCTGGCTGTGTGCACATGTGGCTCCTTTTGGTGCAGATTCCTCCATTCTGGCTGTGTGCACATGTGGCTCCTTTTGGTGCAGATTCCTCCATTCTGGCTGTGTGCACATGTGGCTTCTTTTGGTGCAGATTCCCCCACTCTGGCTGTGTGCACATGTGGCTCCTTTTGGTGCAGATTCCCCCATTCTGGCTGTGTGCACATGTGGCTCCTTTTGGTGCAGATTCCTCCATTCTGGCTGTGTGCACATGTGGCTTCTTTTGGTGCAGATTCCTCCATTCTGGCTGTGTGCACATGCGGCTTCTTTTGGTGCAGATTCCCCCATTCTGGCTGTGTGCACATGTGGCTTCTTTTGGTGCAGATTCCCCCATTCTGGTTGTGTGCACATGTGGCTCCTTTTGGTGCAGATTCCCCCATTCTGGCTGTGTGCACATGTGGCTCCTTTTGGTGCAGATTCCTCCATTCTGGCTGTGTGCACATGTGGCTCCTTTTGGTGCAGATTCCTCCATTCTGGCTGTGTGCACATGTGGCTTCTTTTGGTGCAGATTCCCCCACTCTGGCTGTGTGCACATGTGGCTCCTTTTGGTGCAGATTCCCCCATTCTGGCTGTGTGCACATGTGGCTCCTTTTGGTGCAGATTCCTCCATTCTGGCTGTGTTCACATGTGGCTTCTTTTGGTGCAGATTCCCCCATTCTGGCTGTGTGCACATGTGGCTCCTTTTGGTGCAGATTCCCCCATTCTGGCTGTGTGCACATGTGACTCCTTTTGGTGCAGATTCCTCCATTCTGGCTGTGTGCACATGTGGCTTCTTTTGGTGCAGATTCCTCCATTCTGGCTGTGTGCACATGCGGCTTCTTTTGGTGCAGATTCCCCCATTCTGGCTGTGTGCACATGTGGCTTCTTTTGGTGCAGATTCCCCCATTCTGGTTGTGTGCACATGTGGCTCCTTTTGGTGCAGATTCCCCCATTCTGGCTGTGTGCACATGTGGCTCCTTTTGGTGCAGATTCCTCCATTCTGGCTGTGTGCACATGTGGCTCCTTTTGGTGCAGATTCCTCCATTCTGGCTGTGTGCACATGTGGCTTCTTTTGGTGCAGATTCCCCCACTCTGGCTGTGTGCACATGTGGCTCCTTTTGGTGCAGATTCCCCCATTCTGGCTGTGTGCACATGTGGCTCCTTTTGGTGCAGATTCCTCCATTCTGGCTGTGTTCACATGTGGCTTCTTTTGGTGCAGATTCCTCCATTCCGGCTGTGTGCACATGTGGCTCCTTTTGGTGCAGATTCCCCCATTCTGGCTGTGTGCACATGTGGCTCCTTTTGGTGCAGATTCCCCCATTCTGGCTGTGTGCACATGTGGCTCCTTTTGGTGCAGATTCCCCCATTCTGGCTGTGTGCACATGTGGCTTCTTTTGGTGCAGATTCCCCCATTCTGGCTGTGTGCACATGTGGCTTCTTTTGGTGCAGATTCCCCCATTCTGGCTGTGTGCACATGCGGCTTTTGGTGCAGATTCCCCCATTCTGGCTGTGTGCACATGTGGCTTCTTTTGGTGCAGATTCCCCCATTCTGGCTGTGTGCACATGTGACTTTTGGTGCAGATTCCCCCATTCTGGCTGTGTGCACATGCGGCTTCTTTTGGTGCAGATTCCCCCATTCTGGCTGTGTGCACATCATATGGCTCCTTTTGGTGCAGAGTCCCCCATTCTGGCTGTGTACACATGCGGCTTCTTTTGGTGCAGATTCCTCCATTCTGGCTGTGTGCACATGTGGCTTCTTTTGGTGCAGATTCCCCCATTCTGGCTGTGTGCACATGTGGCTTCTTTTGGTGCAGAGTCCCCCATTCTGGCTGTGTGCACATGTGGCTTCTTTTGGTGCAGAGTCCCCCATTCTGGCTGTGTGCACATGTGGCTTCATTTTGTGCAGATTCCTCCATTCTGGCTGTGTGCACATGTGGCTTCTTTTGGTGCAGATTCCCCCATTCTGGCTGTGTGCACATGTGACTCCTTTTGGTGCAGAGTCCCCCATTCTGGCTGTGTGCACATGTGGCTCCTTTTGGTGCAGATTCCCCCATTCTGGCTGTGTGCACATGTGGCTTCTTTTGGTGCAGATTCCTCCATTCTGGCTGTGTGCACATGTGGCTTCTGTTGGTGCAGATTCCCCCATTCTGGCTGTGTGCACATGTGGCTTCTTTTGGTGCAGATTCCCCCATTCTGGCTGTGTGCACATGTGGCTTCTTTTGGTGCAGATTCCTCCATTCTGGCTGTGTGCACATGTGGCTTCTTTTGGTGCAGATTCCCCCATTCTGGCTGTGTGCACATGTGACTTCTTTTGGTGCAGATTCCCCCATTCTGGCTGTGTGCACATGCGGCTTTTGGTGCAGATTCCTCCATTCTGGCTGTGTGCACATGTGGCTTCTTTTGGTGCAGATTCCTCCATTCTGGCTTTGTGCACATGTGGCTTCTTTTGGTGCAGATTCCCCCATTCTGGCTGTGTGCACATGTGGCTCCTTTTGGTGCAGATTCCCCCATTCTGGCTGTGTGCACATGTGGCTCCTTTTGGTGCAGATTCCCCCATTCTGGCTGTGTGCACATGTGGCTCCTTTTGGTGCAGATTCCCCCATTCTGGCTGTGTGCACATGTGGCTTCTTTTGGTGCAGATTCCTCCATTCTGGCTGTGTGCACATGTGGCTTCTTTTGGTGCAGATTCCCCCATTCTGGCTGTGTGCACATGTGGCTTCTTTTGGTGCAGATTCCCCCATTCTGGCTGTGTGCACATGCGGCTTTTGGTGCAGATTCCTCCATTCTGGCTGTGTGCACATGTGGCTTCTTTTGGTGCAGATTCCTCCATTCTGGCTTTGTGCACATGTGGCTTCTTTTGGTGCAGATTCCCCCATTCTGGCTGTGTGCACATGTGGCTCCTTTTGGTGCAGATTCCCCCATTCTGGCTGTGTGCACATGTGGCTCCTTTTGGTGCAGATTGCCCCATTCTGGCTGTGTGCACATGTGGCTCCTTTTGGTGCAGATTCCCCCATTCTGGCTGTGTGCACATGTGGCTCCTTTTGGTGCAGATTCCTCCATTCTGGCTGTGTGCACATGTGGCTTCTTTTGGTGCAGATTCCTCCATTCTGGCTGTGTGCACATGTGGCTTCTTTTGGTGCAGATTCCCCCATTCTGGCTGTGTGCACATGTGGCTTCTTTTGGTGCAGATTCCCCCATTCTGGCTGTGTGCACATGTGGCTTCTTTTGGTGCAGATTCCCCCATTCTGGCTGTGTGCACATGCGGCTTTTGGTGCAGATTCCCCCATTCTGGCTGTGTGCACATGTGGCTTCTTTTGGTGCAGATTCCCCCATTCTGGCTGTGTGCACATGTGACTTTTGGTGCAGATTCCCCCATTCTGGCTGTGTGCACATGCGGCTTCTTTTGGTGCAGATTCCCCCATTCTGGCTGTGTGCACATCATATGGCTCCTTTTGGTGCAGAGTCCCCCATTCTGGCTGTGTACACATGCGGCTTCTTTTGGTGCAGATTCCTCCATTCTGGCTGTGTGCACACGTGACTTCTTTTGGTGCAGATTCCCCCATTCTGGCTGTGTGCACATGTGGCTTCATTTGGTGCAGATTCCTCCATTCTGGCTGTGTGCACATGTGGCTTCTTTTGGTGCAGAGTCCCCCATTCTGGCTGTGTGCACATGTGACTCCTTTTGGTGCAGAGTCCCCCATTCTGGCTGTGTGCACATGTGGCTCCTTTTGGTGCAGAGTCCCCCCATTCTGGCTGTGTGCACATGTGGCTTCTTTTGGTGCAGATTCCCCCATTCTGGCTGTGTGCACATGTGGCTCCTTTTGGTGCAGATTCCCCCATTCTGGCTGTGTGCACATGTGGCTCCTTTTGGTGCAGATTCCCCCATTCTGGCTGTGTGCACATGTGGCTTCTTTTGGTGCAGATTCCTCCATTCTGGCTGTGTGCACATGTGGCTTCTTTTGGTGCAGATTCCCCCATTCTGGCTGTGTGCACATGTGGCTCCTTTTGGTGCAGAGTCCCCCATTCTGGCTGTGTGCACATGTGGCTTCTTTTGGTGCAGATTCCCCCATTCTGGCTGTGTGCACATGTGGCTCCTTTTGGTGCAGATTCCTCCATTCTGGCTGTGTGCACATGTGGCTCCTTTTGGTGCAGATTCCCCCATTCTGGCTGTGTGCACATGTGGCTCCTTTTGGTGCAGAGTCCCCCATTCTGGCTGTGTGCACATGTGGCTCCTTTTGGTGCAGAGTCCCCCATTCTGGCTGTGTGCATATGTGGCTTCTTTTGGTGCAGATTCCCCCATTCTGGCTGTGTGCACATGTGGCTCCTTTTGGTGCAGATTCCCCCATTCTGGCTGTGCGCACATGCGGCTTCTTTTGGTGCAGAGTCCCCCATTCTGGCTGTGTGCACATGCGGCTTTTGGTGCAGATTCCCCCTTTCTGGCTGTGTGCACATGTGACTCCTTTTGGTGCAGATTCCTCCATTCTGGCTGTGCGCACATGTGGCTTCTTTTGGTGCAGATTCCGCCATTCTGGCTGTGTGCACATGTGACTCCTTTTGGTGCAGATTCCCCCATTCTGGCTGTGTGCACATGTGGCTCCTTTTGGTGCAGATTCCTCCATTCTGGCTGTGTACACATGTGGCTTCTTTTGGTGCAGATTCCTCCATTCTGGCTGTGTGCACATGCGGCTTCTTTTGGTGCAGATTCCCCCTTTCTGGCTGTGTGCACATGTGGCTTCTTTTGGTGCAGATTCCCCCATTCTGGCTGTGTGCACATGTGGCTCCTTTTGGTGCAGATTCCCCCATTCTGGCTGTGTGCACATGTGACTCCTTTTGGTGCAGATTCCTCCATTCTGGCTGTGTGCACATGTGGCTTCTTTTGGTGCAGATTCCTCCATTCTGGCTGTGTGCACATGCGGCTTCTTTTGGTGCAGATTCCCCCATTCTGGCTGTGTGCACATGTGACTCCTTTTGGTGCAGATTCCTCCATTCTGGCTGTGTGCACATGTGGCTTATTTTGGTGCAGATTCCTCCATTCTGGCTGTGTGTACATGTGGCTTCTTTTGGTGCAGATTCCTCCATTCTGGCTGTGTACACATGTGACTTCTTTTGGTGCAGATTCCTCCATTCTGGCTGTGTACACATGTGGCTTCTTTTGGTGCAGATTCCTCCATTCTGGCTGTGTGCACGTGACCCCTTTTGGTGCAGATTCCCCCTTTCTGGCTGTGTGCACATGTGACTCCTTTTGGTGCAGATTCCTCCATTCTGGCTGTGTGCACATGTGGCTCCTTTTGGTGCAGATTCCTCCATTCTGGCTGTGTGCACATGTGGCTTCTTTTGGTGCAGATTCCCCCATTCTGGCTGTGTACACATGTGGCTTCTTTTGGTGCAGATTCCCCCATTCTGGCTGTGTGCACATGTGGCTTCTTTTGGTGCAGATTCCCCCATTCTGGCTGTGTGCACATGTGGCTTCTTTTGGTGCAGATTCCCCCATTCTGGCTGTGTGCACATGTGGCTTCTTTTGGTGCAGATTCCCCCATTCTGGCTGTGTGTACATGTGGCTTCTTTTGGTGCAGATTCCCCCATTCTGGCTGTGTGCACATGTGGCTCCTTTTGGGGCAGATTCCCCCATTCTGGCTGTGTGCACATGTGGCTTCTTTTGGTGCAGATTCCTCCATTCTGGCTGTGTACACATGTGACTCCTTTTGGTGCAGATTCCTCCATTCTGGCTGTGTGCACATGTGACTTATTTTGGTGCAGATTCCTCCATTCTGGCTGTGTGCACATGTAGCTTCTTTTGGTGCAGATTCCCCCATTCTGGCTGTGTGCACATGCGGCTCCTTTTGGTGCAGATTCCCCCATTCTGGCTGTGTGCACATGTAGCTTCTTTTGGTGCAGATTCCCCCATTCTGGCTGTGTGCACATGTGGCTTCTTTTGGTGCAGATTCCTCCATTCTGGCTGTGTACACATGTGACTTCTTTTGGTGCAGATTCCCCCATTCTGGCTGTGTGCACATGTGGCTTCTTTTGGTGCAGATTCCCCCATTCTGGCTGTGTACACATGTGACCCCTTTTGGGGCAGATTCCTCCATTCTGGCTGTGTGCACGTGACCCCTTTTGGTGCAGATTCCCCCATTCTGGCTGTGTGCACATGTAGCTTCTTTTGGTGCAGATTCCCCCATTCTGGCTGTGTGCACATGTGGCTTCTTTTGGTGCAGATTCCTCCATTCTGGCTGTGTACACATGTGACTTCTTTTGGTGCAGATTCCCCCATTCTGGCTGTGTGCACATGTGGCTTCTTTTGGTGCAGATTCCTCCATTCTGGCTGTGTACACATGTGACTTCTTTTGGTGCAGATTCCTCCATTCTGGCTGTGTGCACGTGACCCCTTTTGGTGCAGATTCCTCCATTCTGGCTGTGTGCACATGCGGCTTTTGGTGCAGATTCCCCCATTCTGGCTGTGTGCACATGTGGCTTCTTTTGGTGCAGATTCCCCCATTCTGGCTGTGTGCACATGGGGTTTCTTTTGGTGCAGATTCCTCCATTCTGGCTGTGTGCACATGTGACTCCTTTTGGTGCAGATTCCTCCATTCTGGCTGTGTGCACATGTGGCTTATTTTGGTGCAGATTCCTCCATTCTGGCTGTGTGCACATGCGGCTTTTGGTGCAGATTCCTCCATTCTGGCTGTGTGCACATGTGGCTTCTTTTGGTGCAGATTCCTCCATTCTGGCTGTGTACACATGTGACTTCTTTTGGTGCAGATTCCCCCATTCTGGCTGTGTGCACATGTGGCTTCTTTTGGTGCAGATTCCTCCATTCTGGCTGTGTACACATGTGACTTCTTTTGGTGCAGATTCCTCCATTCTGGCTGTGTGCACATGCGGCTTTTGGTGCAGATTCCTCCATTCTGGCTGTGTGTACATGTGGCTTCTTTTGGTGCAGATTCCTCCATTCTGGCTGTGTACACATGTGGCTTCTTTTGGTGCAGATTCCTCCATTCTGGCTGTGTACACATGTGGCTTCTTTTGGTGCAGATTCCCCCATTCTGGCTGTGTGCACATGTGACTCCTTTTGGTGCAGATTCTTCCATTCTGGCTGTGTGCACATGTGACTTCTTTTGGTTCAGATTCCCACATTCTGGCTGTGTGCACATGCGGCTCCTTTTGGTGCAGATTCCTCCATTCTGGCTGTGTGCACATGTGGCTTCTTTTGGTGCAGATTCCCCCATTCTGGCTGTGTGCACATGTGGCTTCTTTTGGTGCAGATTCCTCCATTCTGGCTGTGTACACATGTGACTTCTTTTGGTGCAGATTCCCCCATTCTGGCTGTGTGCACATGTGGCTTCTTTTGGTGCAGATTCCTCCATTCTGGTTGTGTGCACATGTGGCTTCTTTTGGTGCAGATTCCCCCATTCTGGCTGTCTGCACATGCGGCTCCTTTTGGTGCAGATTCCTCCATTCTGGCTGTGTGCACATGTGACTTCTTTTGGTGCAGATTCCTCCATTCTGGCTGTCTGCACATGCGGCTCCTTTTGGTGCAGATTCCCCCATTCTGGCTGTGTGCACATGTGGCTCCTTTTGGTGCAGATTCCCCCATTCTGGCTGTGTGCACATGTAGCTTCTTTTGGTGCAGATTCCCCCATTCTGGCTGTGTGCACGTGACTCCTTTTGGTGCAGATTCCCCCATTCTGGCTGTGTGCACATGTGGCTTCTTTTGGTGCAGATTCCCCCATTCTTGCTTTGTGCACATGTGACTTCTTTTGGTGCAGATTCCTCCATTCTGGCTGTGTGCACATGTGGCTTCTTTTGGTGCAGATTCCCCCATTCTTGCTTTGTGCACATGTGGCTTCTTTTGGTGCAGATTCCCCCATTCTTGCTTTGTGCACATGTGACTTCTTTTGGTGCAGATTCCCCCATTCTGGCTGTGTACATGGAGCGCCCCCACCGTCGCAGGGCCGAGGGGTACCCGGTACCGGGCCTCTCTGTCTCGGTTCTGGGATTGTCACGGTGGCTAGACCCGGTCCGTGACCCTGCTAAGGGGCGTCCAGTGCAAGTTGAGAGTGATAATGTGTGGTGCAGGGTGCGATGAATAACGAGGACACAGGGTTGCAGTCTCTTTACCTCTTTACTGAAGGCTTCAGGATCCTCAATCCAGAGTACGTTTAACAGGGCTGTCTGAGACCGGCCGGTCCGATGGCACCTCCAGAGTTCCCTTTGCAGGTGGAAATCTGTGCCTTCCTTTTAGCGCTTGTGTGTTGTAGTCCTTCCCTGCTGAGCACCACGGGATAGTCCTCACAACTGTTGTGTCTGTTTCTGATGCTCCCTCACGACTGATTCTGATGTTCTTCTCCGTCCCCCAGATGATATGGCTAGGACGCACCCGTATGATGGGTAGGCCTGGAGTTCTTCCGGGACCCTAGAGTCGCCCCTCTCCCACTGTTGCCCCCTATGTCTGCTTAGGTGATTTAGGTGAGACAGCCCGCCTATAACTGACTGTCCTGCCTTTGGTTTGAAGTAGGGCTTGGAGCCAGTACTTCCTCGGCGTTTCCGGCCACTGGCTACGCGCCTCAGTAGGATGTTGCCTCGATCTTACAGCACGACTCCTACTAGTGTTTTCTCCTTGTTGCTTTGATCTCGTTTCTCACTCTTCACAATAAACCTCGCTTCTTGTCCTTTCTTGGGGTACCGCCGCGATGAAGTGCAGGCGCGGTCCCATAACGTTCTTTCTGTTCGCTAGGCCTCTGTCAGGATCCCACCCCTGACAGGGACCCCCCTGAATCTTCCCCTGCAACACCCTCTGCCACAGGATGTTGCCTGGTTCCAACCCAGTCAGCTTTCTGTCTAACTTCCTATCTAACCCCCAGTTTTACCAGATTGTGAGGAGTGGCCTAATGCATAGTGCCCTTTGCTCCCCCTGGAGGCCAGACTATGAAGTGTATTGGTGTCTGTGATACCTGGTCAGGTGAACTCCTTCAGTGCCATCAGATGTACCATAGCCCCCCTTAGTGGCAGAGCAACAGTACTGCAACGACCAGGACTCTGGGGCGCTGCACTCCCCCCCGGTTAAATCCAGTACTCCCGGACTGGGAAGAAAACAACAATACATGTCAGCAAAAAGACATACAATTTTTTGAAATGCAATAACAAGTAATAAGTAATAAGAACAGTGCTTCCCTTTATGGGAGGTGAGGACTCTTAAACGTTACAAACATGGTTAAATATTTTAAATAACATACTATAAATAACTTCTATTACCCAGCCGGGGCATTCTACTTAGTGCAATTTCTGAACAATAATTTAACTTTGCCTCTAAGGACGTATAAGCTGAATCCACTAAAGGCTTACTATAAGACTAACTTTTTCTTTAAGGGCGTATAAGCTAAACCCACTAAAGACTTAGGCCGGCGTCACACTTGGCGTAAGACAATACGCCACGTATTATACGTCCGTACTACGGCCGTAATACGGAGAAATGTTCCCAAAATATTGATCCGTAGTCAGGGTGTGTCAGCGTATTTTGCGCATGGCATCCTCCGTATGTAATCCGTATGGCATCCGTACTGCGAGATTTTCGCGCAGGCTTGCAAAACCGACATCTAATGGATTTATGTGCTCAAATGTTCATTAAAACATATATACAGTATATATATATATATATATATATGTCATTGAGACACATATATATATATTCTGTATTTAGATTTCATTCAGCGCGATATCTGTGAACAGCCGGTAATTCAATTGCCGGCTTTTCATTTCTCCTGCACAAACCCGACAGGATATGAGACATGGTTTACATACAGTAAACCATCTCATATCCCCTTTTTTTTTGCATATTCCACACTACTAATGTTAGTAGTGTGTATGTGCAAAATTTCAGCGCTGTAGCTGCTAAAATAAAGGGTTAAATGGCGGAAAAAATTGGCGTGGGCTCCCGCGCAATTTTCTCCGCCAGAGCGGTAAAGCCAGTGACTGAGGGCAGATATTAATAGCCAGGAGAGGGTCCATGGTTTTTGGCCCCCCCGTGGCTAAAAACATCTGCCCCCAGCCACCCCAGAAAAGGCACATCTGGAAGATGTGCCTATTCTGGCACTTGGCCACTCTCTTCCCACTCCCTGTAGCGGTGGGATATGGGGTAATGAAGGGTTAATGCCACCTTGCTATTGGAAGGTGACATTAAGCCAGATTAATAATGGAGAGGCGTCAATTATGACACCTATCCATTATTAATCCAATTGTTGGAAAGGGTTAAAAAACACACACACACATGATTAAAAAGGATTTTAATGAAATAAACACAGCGGTTGTTGTAATAATTTATTGTTCTCTCATATCCATTTGCAGTCCCTCGCTTGGCAAAATAATAAACGCACAAGATACATACCTTCTGATGTACTGTCAGGTCCAACGATGTAATCCATCTGAAGGGGTTAACTAATATTACAAGCAGGAGCCCTGCTATAATGCAGCTGTGCTCCGTGCTTGTAATTCCCCTGCGAATGAATGAAATGTAGGTCATTGACCTACATTTCATTCATTCGCGGTGATGCGCCCCCTGGTGGATGTCCTCATATGACCTGGAGCGTGGGAAAAAGTTCCCAGGCTGCAGTTCATGAGAACATCCACCAGAGGGCGCCTCACCGCGAATGAATGAAATGTAGGTCAATGACCTACATTTCATTCATTCGCAGGGGAATTACAAGCACGGAGCACAGCTGCATTATAGCAGGGCTCCTGCTTGTAATATTAGTTAACCCCTTCAGATGGATTACATCGTTGGACCTGACAGTACATCAGAAGGTATGTATCTTGTGCGTTTATTATGTTGCCAAGCGAGGGACTGCAAATGGATTTGAGAGAACAATAAATTATTACAACAACCGCTGTGTTTATTTCATTAAAATCCTTTTTAATCATGTGTGTGTGTGTTTTTTAACCCTTTCCAACAATTGGATTAATAATGGATAGGTGACATAATTGACGCCTCTCCATTATTAATCTGGCTTAATGTCACCTTCCAATAGCAAGGTGGCATTAACCCTTCATTACCCCATATCCCACCGCTACAGGGAGTGGGAAGAGAGTGGCCAAGTGCCAGAATAGGCACATCTTCCAGATGTGCCTTTTCTGGGGTGGCTGGGGGCAGATGTTTTTAGCCACGGGGGGGCCAAAAACCATGGACCCTCTCCTGGCTATTAATATCTGCCCTCAGTCACTGGCTTTACCGCTCTGGCGGAGAAAATTGCGCGGGAGCCCACGCCAATTTTTTCCGCCATTTAACCCTTTATTTTAGCAGCTACAGCGCTGACATTTTGCACATACACACTACTAACATTAGTAGTGTGGAATATGCAAAAAAAAGGGGGATATGAGATGGTTTACTGTATGTAAACCATGTCTCATATCCTGTCGGGTTTGTGCAGGAGAAATGAAAAGCCGGCAATTGAATTACCGACTTTTCACTAACAGCGCTGCGTATTTCTCGCAAGTCACACTGCTGGTCCGTGTGGAATCCGTATTTTTCTCGCCCCCATAGACTTTCATTGGCGATTTTTTTGCGCAGTACGCTGACAAACGCAGCATGCTGCGATTTTGTACGGCCGTAGAAAGCCGTATAATACTGAACCGTAATATACGGCTAATAGGAGCAGCCCCATTGAGAATAATTGTGCCGTATGTTATGCGAGTTTTACGGACGTAGTTTCTGCGCTCTTACGTCCGTAAAACTCGCCAGTGTGACGCCGGCCTTACTCATAAAACGCTACAATGCTAATCAACTTTTTCCCTTCCCTCATGACGGCACACCTGAGAGAGGGGATCCGCCCAGCCAGGACAGGAAACCCTACTGAAAATAAAAGGGCGGTACCTCTCTGTTGCTTCAGTTGGGTTTCCTGTCCTGACAGGGACCCTCGTGCTGAACACGGCGGTGATTCCACTCACCCAGGTCCCGTCCCGGCGTGGAAGAGCAGGCAGCGCCTGTGCGTCGGTCTTCGGGAGCCTGGAAGCGCCGTCCGCAGGTCCCCCGGGGTCTCTGCGTCCGAGTGGGCGTTGGTGCAGCACGGTCGGACCCGGCTCCTTCCGTTGCTGCCACGCCGCCCTCCTCCCTCTGCCGGCATCCAGGTGCGCAGGCCGCTTCCGGGTCGCCCGTCTGACGTCACGCGCAAGGCACGCTGGGAATGGGCGTGCCCGCGTGACGTCGGGGGCGGGCGCCGGATCCAAGATGGCGGCGCCCATGAAGAAACGCCGGCCGGTGGAAAAAGGACTCCAGCGGCGTGGCAGAGGAGGGGAGGGGCCACCATTGGGCACCGGAGGAGGCGGGGAGTGCAGTGGTCCCCCATATAATGGGTGTCTGACCACAGAAGACGCGCTCATGTCCAAAAACTTCAGCATGGAAGTGGGACAACCAGAGCAGCAGCAGCAGCCGCCGCCATCACAGCAGCAGCAGCGTCAGGAGCTCTCGCCAGATGCCTTGCTGAGCCACCAGCACAGGAGCAGTCGCTCAAGTGGTAGGAGCAGCAGCCATCCTGTCCGGCAAGACTCTTCAGCGTCCAGAAGGGATACTGCACGTGCATCTGTCCAGCCTCCAAAACCGGTACCCTTGACTGACGGCGGTGGTGAGTGATCTTCGTGAATGTCACCCTTATGGTAACAGGGTCCATTTTTTCTGTTTGATCACTAGGGCCCGAGGAAATCTAGCGGCAAAACAAAGAACCGCGAATGTGCCCTTTGTAAAGCCCCGCTTGCAGTTCAGTGGCAGAAGGACCTCTGCTCTGACTGCATTCAAAAAACCATACATGATGAGACTCCTAATTTCGCCACTAGCCTCAAGGCCATAATTCAGGCAGAAATTAAAAACTCCCTAAAACTGGCCCTTAAAAAATCAGGGAGGAAGAGCCGTAAAGTGTCTACGGATTCGGAGGCCTCTCAGAAACAGGAGAGTCAGAAATCTCCCTCTGCCTCCTCCGCCTCTATCCAGTCCTCAGATTCCTCCTCAGATAGTGATACAGGAGGTCGCCCGTGTTTCCCAACTGAGGATGTAGAAAAATTAGTCAAAGCAGTCAGATCTGCAATGGGACTTAAAGAAGAAAAGACACCTAGGTCACTTGAGGATGTCATGTTTGGCGGTTTAGAGGAAAAAAGAAAACGGACATTTCCGGTCAATGCAAAAATTAAAGCATTGATCGAAAAAGAATGGAAAAAACCCGAAAAAATCGGTACCTTACCTTCTTCATCTAAAAGGAGATATCCTTTTGAAGAAAAAGACTCCGAATCCTGGGAGAAAATCCCTAAGATTGATGGTGCAGTAGCCAAGTCCCTGAAAAAATCATCCCTTCCTTTAGAAGATTCAGGGATCCAAAGCAGATGGGTTTTTGAGGCACATCTGGGAAGCAGCGGCAGGGGGCTTGAAACCGGCTATAGCTGGAACATGTACAGCTCGCGCTCTTATGGTCTGGTTACAGCAGATAGAAGACCAGCTAAGGGATAAAGTCCCTAGGAATGACATTCTTGCAAATATATCTGCGGCGCGCCCCCACACCGCCGCAGGGCCGAGGGGTACCCGGAGCCGGGCCTCTAGTTCTCAGTCTCGGGGTTGTCACGGTGGCTAGACCCGGTCCGTGGCCCTGTCCGTCAGTGGGGGACGTCCGGTGTAATAGGTGGTAGTAATGGTAGCGATGGAGCGGTGCGGTTGTGGGGTGTAAGTCGCGGTAAATAACGAGGACACCAGGTTGCAGTCTCTTTACCTCTTTACTGGAGATCTCTGAGTCCTCAGTCCAGAACACGGTTCACCAGGCTACGCAAGTCCGGCCGGTCCAATGGCACCTCCAGAGTTCTCCTCTCAGGTGGAAATCTGTGCCTTCCTTCTAGCGCTATGTGTTGTAGTCCTTCCCTGCTGTGCTCACGGAAAGTAACCCCACAACGGTTGTGTCTGTTTCTTAAGTTCCCTCACAACTCGATTTGATGTTCCTCTGTAATCCACCCCTTCCCTGTATTCAGGTTGGAATGGCACCCGTTTGTCAGGTAGGCCTGGAGTTCTTCCGGGACCCTAGAGTCGCCCCTCTCCCGCAATTGCCCCCCAAGACTTCATAGGTGATATGTGGTAGACAGCCCGCCTGAGACCGACTGTCCTGCCGCTGTTTGGAGTATGGCTTGAAGCTGTATTCTAATCCACTCCCTCGGCGTTCCGGCCACCGGTATTGCGCCTCAGCAGGGTGCTGCCTCTTTCAACAAAACCCCTGCTGGTATTCTCCTTCTGCTTGATCTCGTTTCTCACTCAGCACAATCTATCTCGCTTCTAGTCCTTTCTTGAGTCCCGCCGCTTCCAGGAGCCTGCGCGGACCCGTTACGTTCTTTCAATGCCAAGCCTCTGCCAGGATCCCACCCCTGGCAGAGACCCTACAGTCTCTCCCTTCACAACACCCCCTGCCACAGGGTGTTGCTCCGTTCAATCCCGTCAGCGTTCTGGCTAACTTCCTGCCTGACCCCCAGTTTACCCACTATGGTGGGGAGTGGCCTAATGAATAGCACCCTTAGCTCCCCCCGGAGGCCCAGCTGTGAAACATATTGGTGTCTGTGATACCTGATTGGAGGAACTCCTTCGGTGCCATCGAACGTACCATGGCTCCCCTTAGCGGCGAAGCCACAGCACTGCAACGACCAGGACTCTGGGGCGCTGCACTCCCCCCTGGTTAAACACAGTACTCCGGGACTGGGAAGAAAAACAACAATACAGATTAGCAAAAAGACATACAATTTTGTTGAGTGGAAAACGATAAGTATACTTGAACAGGCTTCCCTTTATGGGAGGTGAGGACACTTTTAACGTTACAAACATGGTCAACATTATAAATTACAGGCTATGCATAACTCCTGTTACCCAACCGGGTATTCTACTTAGTGCAAATTCTGGAACAATAAATTAACATTGCCTTTAAGAAACATACACTCTTAGTTTACCAAAGGCCTTCCTATAATCACATTACAGGGTAAGGTAACTTCACATTCTCCTACTTTGAACCTGCAGGACTGCCTGTCCCTATGGCACCAGACCTACTGCCTCTCCTTTCTTTTACAGGACCGCCCCGTTCAGCCAGGGCCTACTGCCTTTCGCTACTATACATAGTATAGACATAACATTCCTTTCGTTTCAAGAACTCTGAGCCCGCTCTACTCGGCTCCTTTAAGGACTCACTCTCTAACCCCTACGGGTTCGCCTTCTGTCCTTAGTAACAAAGTAACTTTCTATGGGGACGCAGGGTTGACCTTCTATCCTCACCTTCATCATTACTTCCTTACTTTCAGCTATGCAGATCTCTATCTCTACCCCTACGGGCTCTCTGCATCTTTTCTTTCTGCAAAACATTATTTAGATTTCACATTTCAACAAATTCAACACATATAACTTAGCATGTAAAACAGTTACATTTCTTTTTCAAGCTTCATTATCACATTACTGTTCTGCAACAGTATCTTTCTCAAGTTCAATTTTACACATCCCCTTTAAGAGGGGACCAAGTCTTTCTGAGGTAGCTCGTCTTCTCAGCCTACCAGCCCACGCAAAGGTTCCGGTATGGTATCTTCGCAAAGTGTCTTTAACTAGAACCGGTAGGAAAGGTATCTTCACAAAGTGTCTTTGGCTCAAACCAATAGGGCAAATATCTTCGCAAAGTGTCTTTGGCTAAAACCAGTAGGGAGCACCTTTAAGAAGGTGCAAACTATTTACAAAAGAAAGTTCGAATCATGCACAGTCCATGATTTCTGCAGTTTGTGTAACTTGGTGCAAAAACTTCAAGAAAAAGAAAAACAAACAAAGGGGATCCCGGGTCAACAAAGGGATCCATTAACCCTGGACAGGTTTAGCAGCAACTTAAAAGAACAAACAGTAACTATTTACATTTTCATGGTATCGAGGTTTATTCTTCTTCTGGTGGCTTGGGTTCTGGGGCCCCGGTCACTGCAGCGCCAGCATCCGCGGTTCGAACATGCAGATGAACCCGACTGGCCAATTCCGGGGCTGCTACTAGGCGTACCGTTGCGATGGTGACAAGTTCGGGTGCCCCCGGGACCAGGTCTGGGGCTGCAGGTGCCGCAGGTCCAGACATACACCGCCGAACATTCCGTGCATACCACCCAAGTGGGTTCAAGTGGCGGCTGTAGGTCACAGGATCCCCCTTCTGTAACGGTTCTCCGCTTCGGCCACAACAGGGAGCCCTCACGTTACAATGCGCAACGAAAACATCAGTATCCAGTCCCGGCTCGTGTATGAGGCCCCACCCCCTTTTTACATGGTAGGCCAACACAGTGCCCCGCCTTACCGCGTCTCTGTCATCCCATGCCGGGGGGGTTGTTGTACTTTCGATGGGCCCATCGACTCAGCCCCTTTCCGTCCTTTCCACTGCAGAATCAAGCACTGTCTATATTGCTCCCATGTAAGCACCGCAAGGGTGGACCCGTTCTCCCGGGATCCATCTGCTCTAAACCAGGGGGTGTCCCACCGAAGAACTACTCCATCTAAGCTCACATCCACGGGCTTCCCCACTCCGGTCGACAGCGGTGGCACCATCCTCCCCAGATCATCGGGGGATAGCACCATTAGCCCTGCCGAGATAAGTCGCTCCCTACTGAGATGGAGGTGGGTCATAGAAGCGGGCTCGTGAAGGGGAGCAGGGACGTCGGCCATACCTGCGCCTAATGTGGTTCCACCGGCGTCGCTCTGGTCTGTTAACGAGGACGCTGGAGTCTGCTGCAGCCCGGACCGGGGCTCCTCCAATGGGATGCTCGGACTCCGCTCCGCTTGCTGTGATTCCTCCTCCTCTAACTCCGAGGTCGGGATTGGTGGACGTAGCTTCGCTGTCGGATCCGCAGGCTTCCGGTCCATCTCCGGTGAAGAAAGGCAGGCCTGAACCGCTTCTTCCTCGCTCAGGCACTCGCCGTTCATCATCGCCACCTGATAGTCGCTGGCAGTGCATGCACCTAACTCCGCCATTTCTCTGAGGTCGGGCTTCTCCGTCACCAGCCTCTCGCCGTTGCATATCAAGGGGTGTTTCTCTTCTGCTTTGGGGCAGGTCATTCCTCTGCAGCCAGAAGTGCAGGGGGCGGTAGCCATTTCTCGCGCCACACTGGGAGTCTCCGCCCATAACACGCCCTCCTTCCCCTTGGGTGTAGCAATGGCGGCGCCTTTTGGCGGGAACTTTTGGCGGCTAATGGCGCAGCACAGTCTTACAATAAAGTACAGTCCAAGCACAACAAATCACAGTCTCTAGGCACACATGACCTGATTCTTCAGGCTTAAGTAGATCCTGTTCGTGACGCCAAGTCTGCGGCGCGCCCCCACACCGCCGCAGGGCCGAGGGGTACCCGGAGCCGGGCCTCTAGTTCTCAGTCTCGGGGTTGTCACGGTGGCTAGACCCGGTCCGTGGCCCTGTCCGTCAGTGGGGGACGTCCGGTGTAATAGGTGGTAGTAATGGTAGCGATGGAGCGGTGCGGTTGTGGGGTGTAAGTCGCGGTAAATAACGAGGACACCAGGTTGCAGTCTCTTTACCTCTTTACTGGAGATCTCTGAGTCCTCAGTCCAGAACACGGTTCACCAGGCTACGCAAGTCCGGCCGGTCCAATGGCACCTCCAGAGTTCTCCTCTCAGGTGGAAATCTGTGCCTTCCTTCTAGCGCTATGTGTTGTAGTCCTTCCCTGCTGTGCTCACGGAAAGTAACCCCACAACGGTTGTGTCTGTTTCTTAAGTTCCCTCACAACTCGATTTGATGTTCCTCTGTAATCCACCCCTTCCCTGTATTCAGGTTGGAATGGCACCCGTTTGTCAGGTAGGCCTGGAGTTCTTCCGGGACCCTAGAGTCGCCCCTCTCCCGCAATTGCCCCCCAAGACTTCATAGGTGATATGTGGTAGACAGCCCGCCTGAGACCGACTGTCCTGCCGCTGTTTGGAGTATGGCTTGAAGCTGTATTCTAATCCACTCCCTCGGCGTTCCGGCCACCGGTATTGCGCCTCAGCAGGGTGCTGCCTCTTTCAACAAAACCCCTGCTGGTATTCTCCTTCTGCTTGATCTCGTTTCTCACTCAGCACAATCTATCTCGCTTCTAGTCCTTTCTTGAGTCCCGCCGCTTCCAGGAGCCTGCGCGGACCCGTTACGTTCTTTCAATGCCAAGCCTCTGCCAGGATCCCACCCCTGGCAGAGACCCTACAGTCTCTCCCTTCACAACACCCCCTGCCACAGGGTGTTGCTCCGTTCAATCCCGTCAGCGTTCTGGCTAACTTCCTGCCTGACCCCCAGTTTACCCACTATGGTGGGGAGTGGCCTAATGAATAGCACCCTTAGCTCCCCCCGGAGGCCCAGCTGTGAAACATATTGGTGTCTGTGATACCTGATTGGAGGAACTCCTTCGGTCCCATCGAACGTACCATGGCTCCCCTTAGCGGCGAAGCCACAGCACTGCAACGACCAGGACTCTGGGGCGCTGCATATCCCTAGTTCAAGGCGCAGCAGCATTTCTGGCGGATTCCTCTGTGGACTCCGCGAGATTAACAGCTAGAGCAGCGGGCCTGTCCAATGCGGCCAGAAGAGCCCTATGGCTTAAGGGTTGTCTGGGAGATTTGCCATCCAAACATAGGCTATGTTCCATCCCATGTGACGGTCAACTCCTCTTTGGGAAAAAATTAGAGGAGATTTTGGAACAGGCAGGAGACAAAAAGAAAGCCTTTCCAACCTTCCCGAAAGATCCGAAAAAAAACTTTTTTTCGGAGGAGATTTAACAGAGGCCGACCTCCAGGAGATAGGAGAAATTGGGACTTCAAAGATAAAAGGAAATCAGGCTATATGTTCAAAGGGCCCTCTACATCTGCCAAAAAGTCCCCCCAATGACATTACATCAGAGGTTGGAGGAAGGCTCTCCCTCTTCTATCCAGCCTGGATAAACATCTCCCCGAGCATCTGGGTTTTAAATATCATAAAAGAAGGCCTAAAAATAAAATTTATCCGTCCACCCAGGCACAATTTCGTAATAACTCCCCGGAGGAAAGCTTGGCAGGAACAATTAGCTCTAGAAACGGAAGTCCTCGGACTGATTCAAAAGAATGTCTTGCAAGAAGTCCCGGTTCAGGAGTTGGGAAGAGGGTTTTACTCCCCCCTCTTTCTAATACAAAAACCCGATGGCTCTTGGAGGACCATAATCAACCTAAGAAAACTCAACCTTTCAATAGACAATCACTCCTTCAAGATGGAGTCCATCAACACAACCACAAAACTTCTGTTTCCTCACTGCTTCATGGCAGTAATAGACTTAAAGGACGCATATTACCATATTCCAATACATCACAAATACTGGAGATACTTGAGAGTGGCACTCTACATACAGAACCAAGTGAAACATTACCAATACACAGCCCTTCCATTCGGCCTATCTACTGCTCCCAGGGTCTTCACCAAGGTGATGGCAGAGGTAATATCATATCTCCGTTCTCGGAATATTGTAATTGTCCCATACTTGGACGATTTTCTTGTGATAGGGAAGACAGAGGCCGATTGCTCCCATCAGATAACGACAGTAATATCAACTCTAACAGAACTCAGTTGGTAAATAAATGTCCCCAAGTCGAAGTTAGTTTCTGTAAAGGTACAATCCTTCCTGGGCCTGATACTAGATTCAGAACGTCAACTCTGCCTGCTCCCGGAGAACAAAGTAACCAAAATAATCAATTTGACCACTGCAGCGATACATCAACCAGCAATGACCCTAAGGAAAGCGATGTCCCTACTAGGCTCGTTAACGTCCTGCATTCCGGCGGTAGGATGGGCACAATTCCACCTGAGACAACTGCAGTGGGAAGTTCTGTCAGCCCAAAGACTGTTAAGAGGGCATTTGGAAGGAAGTCTATGTCTTCCTCAGGATGTAAGAAATTCCTTAGGCTGGGGCCACACATGCGTGTTTTACGTACGTAAGAGCGCATAAACTACGTCCGTAAAACTCGCATTACATACGGCACAATGCTTCTCAATGGGGCTGCTCCTATTAGCCGTATATTACGGTTCAGTATTATACGGCTTTCTACAGCCGTACAAAATCGCAGCATGCTGCGTTTGTCAGTGTACTGCGCAAATAATACGCCAATGAAAGTCTATGGGGGCGAGAAAAATACGGATTCCACACGGACCAGCAGTGTGACTTGCGAGAAATACGCAGCGCTGTTAGTGAAAAGTCGGTAATTCAATTGCCGGCTTTTCATTTCTCCTGCACAAACCCGACAGGATATGAGACATGATTACATACAGTAAACCATCTCATATCCCCTTTTTTTTTGCATATTCCACACTACTAATGTTAGTAGTGTGTATGTGCAAAATTTCAGCGCTGTAGCTGCTGAAATAAAGGGTTAAATGGCGAAAAAAATTGGCGTGGGCTCCCGCGCAATTTTCTCCGCCAGAGCGGTAAAGCCAGTGACTGAGGGCAGATATTAATAGCCAGGAGAGGGTCCATGGGTATTGGCCCCCCCGTGGCTACAAACATCTGCCCCCAGCCACCCCAGAAAAGGCACATCTGGAAGATGCGCCTATTCTGGCACTTGGCCACTCTCTTCCCACTCCCTGTAGCGGTGGGATATGGGGTAATGAAGGGTTAATGCCACCTTGCTATTGGAAGGTGACATTAAGCCAGATTAATGATGGAGAGGCGTCAATTATGACACCTATCCATTATTAATCCAATTGTAGGAAAGGGTTAAAAAACACACACACACATGATTGAAAAGTATTTTAATGAAATAAACACAGAGGTTGTTGTAATAATTTATTGTTCTCTCAAATCCATTTGCAGTCCCTCGCTTGGCAACATAATAAACGCACAAGATACATACCTTCTGATGTACTGTCAGGTCCAACGATGTAATCCATCTGAAGGGGTTAACTAATATTACAGGCAGGAGCCCTGCTAATGCAGCTGTGCTCCGTGCCTGTAATCCCCGGCGAATGAATGAAATGTAGGTCATTGACCTACATTTCATTCATTCGCGGTGATGCGCCCCCTGGTGGATGTCCTCATATGACCTGGAGCGTGGGAAAAAGTTCCCAGGCTGCAGTTCATGAGAACATCCACCAGAGGGCGCCTCACCGCGAATGAATGAAATGTAGGTCAATGACCTACATTTCATTCATTCGCCGGGGATTACAAGCACGGAGCACAGCTGCATTATAGCAGGGCTCCTGCCTGTAATATTAGTTAACCCCTTCAGATGGATTACATCGTTGGACCTGACAGTACATCAGAAGGTATGTATCTTGTGCGTTTATTATGTTGCCAAGCGAGGGACTGCAAATGGATTTGAGAGAACAATAAATTAGTACAACAACCGCTGTGTTTATTTCATTAAAATACTTTTCAATCATGTGTGTGTGTGTTTTTTAACCCTTTCCTACAATTGGATTAATAATGGATAGGTGACATAATTGACGCCTCTCCATCATTAATCTGGCTTAATGTCACCTTCCAATAGCAAGGTGGCATTAACCCTTCATTACCCCATATCCCACCGCTACAGGGAGTGGGAAGAGAGTGGCCAAGTGCCAGAATAGGCGCATCTTCCAGATGTGCCTTTTCTGGGGTGGCTGGGGGCAGATGTTTGTAGCCACGGGGGGGCCAATAACCATGGACCCTCTCCTGGCTATTAATATCTGCCCTCAGTCACTGGCTTTACCGCTCTGGCGGAGAAAATTGCGCGGGAGCCCACGCCAATTTTTTCCGCCATTTAACCCTTTATTTCAGCAGCTACAGCGCTGAAATTTTGCACATACACACTACTAACATTAGTAGTGTGGAATATGCAAAAAAAAGGGGGATATGAGATGGTTTACTGTATGTAAACCACGTCTCATATCCTGTCGGGTTTGCGCAGGAGAAATGAAAAGCCGGCAATTGAATTACCGGCTGTTCACAGATATCGCGCTGATTGAAATCTAAATACAGAATATATATATATGTGTCACAATGACATATATATATATATATATATACTGTATATATGTTTTCCCGAACATTTGAGCACATAAATCCATTAGATGTCGGTTTTGCAAGCCTGCGCGAAAATCTCGCAGTACGGATGCCATACGGATTACATACGGAGGATGCCATGCGCAAAATACGCTGACACACCCTGACTACGGATCACTATTTTGAGAACATTTCTCCGTATTACGGCCGTAGTACGGACGTATAATACGTGGCGTATTGTCTTACGCCATGTGTGACCCCAGCCTTAAAGTGGTGGACCATAGAGGAACATCTCACTATGGGAGTCCAATGGCAGAAACCGGTCGAGGATGTAATCACGACCGACGCAAGCAACATAGGTTGGGGAGCTCACTTAAGATCCCATTCAATTCAAGGAACTTGGTCCCCCCAAGAAAAGAGCTATGCCTCAAACGTAAAAGAACTATTGGCAGTAGTAAAGTCCTTGAAACATTTTCTTCCCCGGCTCCAGGGCCGCCATGCTCGAGTCATGACGGACAATCGTGCAGTAGTGGCCTATATCAATCACCAGGGGGGGACGAGGTCTTGGAACCTCATGGAGGTGTCAAACTCACTATTTCATTGGGCAGAACAACACCTATCTTCCCTAACAGCTCTACACATAAGAAGGGTAGAAAACTTTCAGGCAGACTTTCTGAGTCGCAGAGTTCTGAGACAAGGGGAATGGTCCCTGAATCCCGAGATATTCCAACAAATAATACAGGCCTGGGGTACACCAGAGCTAGACTTGTTTGCCACCTCACGCAACAAAAAAGTGAAAAAATTTTGCTCACTGAACCCAAACGAACATCCTTTCGCAGTAGATGCCCTACTAATACCGTGGAAATTCTCTCTGGCTTACGCATTTCCCCCAATAGTGATGATTCCAACAGTAGTCCGGAAAATCAGAGAAGACCGAGCAAAAATAATACTCATAGCTCCATTCTGGCCAAGAAGACCATGGTTCTCCCTTCTAAGGCAGATGTCGTTAACAGACCCATGGATTCTGCCAGATGTGCCGGACTTGTTAACCCAGGGACCAGTGACCCACTCTCAGGTGAAGGGCTTCCATCTGGCAGCCTGGCTTTTGAGAGGGCGCTACTAAGCCGCCAAGGTTTCTCACCAGGGTTAGTCTCCACCCTATTGAAAAGCAGAAAGCCTATAACGTCTAGAATCTACGGTAGGACCTGGAAGAAATGTTTAGATTTCTTAGGGGAGCCGTTAGGGGATGTAGCTCCAGTGGGTCCCATCCTAGAATTTCTACAAGCAGGCTTGCAGCTAGGGTTAGCAACTAGCACCCTTAAGGTTCAAGTTTCAGCCTTAGGGGCCCTATATAATTGCAACCTAGCATCTAATAGATGGGTTTCACGATTTATAAAATCCTGTGGCAGGTCTAGACCAGTTATTATTCCCAAAATCCCTCCTTGGGATCTAAATCTAGTCTTGGAGGCTTTAACCAAAGATCCTTTTGAGCCTTTACAGAAATTATCACCTAAATTACTCACCCTGAAAACGGTCCTGCTAGTAGCCCTAACATCGGCCCGTAGAGTAGGTGATTTACAAGCTCTATCAATATGCTCTCCTTACACTCAGGTTTTTGATGACAGAATAATCTTAAGACCAGATCCAGCGTATCTCCCCAAAGTAGTCCAAAAATTTCATAGGAGTCAGGAGATCACATTACCATCATTTTGTAATAATCCTAAAAATCCGGGTGAACTAAAGTTCCATATGCTAGATGTGAGGAGATCCATGTTACAATATATAACCATGACTAGTCAGTGGAGGAAAGATCAAACCCTATTTGTAGCCTTTCAAGGTAGTAAAAAGGGATGTGGGGTAGCTAAAAGTACCATTGCTAGATGGATCAGGGAGGCCATTAGTCTGTCCTATTCTGCAAGTGGCACTCCGGTTCCTGACGGCATCAAGGCTCACTCCACCAGAGCTGTGGCTACCTCCTGGGCAGAGAAAGCTGAGGTATCAATTGACCAAATTTGCAAGGCCGCTACCTGGTCCCCACCCTCAACTTTTTTCAAACACTACCGGCTAGACCTTTCCTCCTCTGCTGACCTAACCTTTGGTAGAAGGGTGCTACAAGCGGTGGTCCCTCCCTAAGGGTTTTTCTTTCTACAAAAGTCTCTCAGGTGTGCCGTCATGGGGGAAGGGAAAACACCAAGGTTACTTACGGGTAGCCGGTTTTTCCGGAACCCATGACGGCACCCGTATATTCCCCCCCCTTTTTTCACCTTTTCGGTGTGCACTATCGTTTTGGGTGTTTTTAGTTAATATAATGTGGTGTTGGATTGCCAGGTGTACTAACCAGGGGTGCCTCTCATGCTCTGAAAACCAACTGAAGCGACAGAGAGGTACCGCCCTTTTATTTTCAGTAGGGTTTCCTGTCCTGGCTTGGCGGATCCCCTCTCTCAGGTGTGCCGTCATGGGTTCCAGAAAAACCGGCTACCCGTAAGTAACCTTGGTGTTTCTTCATTTTTCCAACTTTACATTCGCAGGACTTCCTGTCTATCTGCCCCAGGCCTACTGCCTCTCGCGCTTTTGCAGGACCGCCTAGTTCCTTGTCTGGGCCTACTGCCTTTCTCTTTCTATACACAGTATAGGACTTATCAACCTTCTCTCAGCACAAGATCACTGAGCCATCTCTGTATGGCTCCTAGGAGGACTCACCATCCAACCCCGTACGGGTTCACTTCCTTGTCCTCAACCTCTAACAACACTATCAAACATTTTCTTACAATTAACTAACTAGCTAACTACATGTTACTTCTACATATAAACATTATTACTACTTCTCTTAGGGCAACATTATACTTTAAGTGTTATTGGTGAACGTTCCCTTTAAGAGGGAACCAAGTCTCTTGGAGGTAGCGCAACTTCTCAAGCTGCAAGTTCGTGTAAGGCAGGGACTACTGTACTGTTTCCAGGTACAGATTCTTCGCAAAGAGTCCTTTTTCTTGTAAAACCAGTAGGGGGCACCTTTTAAGAAGGTGCAAACTATTTACAATAAGTTTGTAATCATACAGTGTTCATGATCCAGTAGTTCTTTCCAACAGTGATAAACAAAAACAAGACAAAAAGGCAAAAATAGGGATCCCGGGTAAACTAAGGGATCCCTTTAAGAGTTAACCCTAGTCGGGTTGTAGCAGCAGAAACACATGGAAAGACAAACAGTTAACTATATACATTTTGCAGATAACAGAGATTTCACTCGGATTCTGGCGGCCTTTCTGCAGGCAGTAGTGGGCGGGGCCATCCGCCCGGGTACCTGCGGCCTCCCGGCGTTGTGCCAGATGCCCCTTCACTCCAGGCAGGGGTCTGGGTACCCACGGTCTTAGATCCCAATCCGACCCGGGTACTGGTCACCACTGTGGCCGGACTTCCAGCTACCACAGTGGTAACAATGGTGCAAGTTGGTGTAGCTGCCGTGGTCTTGGTGTTAACAGTGGGCTGATCACAGGAGGGTGTCTCCGCTGCAGGGAGCTGCTTGACTGGCACCTTGGTTGGGGGTGTCACGGGGTCGCACCGCTTGCGGACATTCAATGCGAACCACCCCTTCTCCCCAAAGTGCCGGGTGTAGGTAACTTGGTCCCCTGGGTAGAGGTCCCGGCCCGGATGACCTTCCCTCAGATGGGACTCGACATCTCTCCGGCTGATGAATACCTCGGCGTACAAGCCCAGCTCTTTGATGAAGCCCCAGCCTCCACGGAGCTTAAAGGCAATAACGATGCCCTGCCTGCGCGGGGCCTGGTGAGCGGTGGGGTCCTTACGGGCCTGGTCCTTTACCTCCCGGTCCCGCTGATAGTAGGCTCTCCACCCGGCCTCGGTCTTCCGCTCCTGTTCCTCCCACTGCTGGTCTAGCTGGACGCAAAACTCCTCCCAGCTGAGGGCCTCCACCATCTCCCCATCTTGGGTCGCCACCCCGGGGAACCCCATAAAGTTGGACCCAGGGTTCACCCAGCGGCACACCGTATGTTCAGCGTAGACTGTGCCCGGCAGAGTGACTGGCGCGATCGGGGCCTTCAGAAGGTGCTCCATGCCGGTGGCCTGGTCCCAAGGGAGGAGGCACTGGAGCCGGTGGGTCCCAGGGGGAGGTGGTGCTGGAACTGGGCCCACTAGTAGATCCTCCGCTAACAGGGCAGGGTCGGCGGGCTTACCGGCCGGTGCAGTGTCTTCTCTCGCGACCGGTCCCACCGACGGCGACATCGATGGCGGTGTCGGCAGCAACTCCAACCGTGATGCAGGGACCGGAGCGAGGAACCCCTCTGTTGGAACCTCCTGAGGTGCGGTCTTGGCTTCCATCCGCAGCTGAAGGAGCTGTCCGACCAGATCGTCGATCCTGAGCCGCAGGAGGTCCACATCGGCCGTGGA
The DNA here is from genome assembly GCF_051348905.1 of Ranitomeya variabilis. Taxonomy (NCBI): domain Eukaryota; kingdom Metazoa; phylum Chordata; class Amphibia; order Anura; family Dendrobatidae; genus Ranitomeya; species Ranitomeya variabilis. The sequence continues at coordinate 752,854,801 of NC_135235.1, read as the reverse complement.
GGTTTGGCCTCCATACTCCTCCGGGTAGCTGGGGGAGCTTCCGACTTCAACCCCACACTCTGGATTGTAGCGGTCAGCCATTGCATCCTCCACGTGGGTCACCTCCGGGCCCTTTTCCCGCTCTCTCCTTCGTGGGCGGTTTCTTTTTCGCTGTCTCTGCCCTCCATTGAGGATTAGGAGGCGGATCTCGGCCGCTGACGGACACGTCCTCATGGTACAAAAATATTTAGACTGGGCGGCCATTGTCTTTCACGCTCTCCAGCGTGTCTACGCCCACTCCACGCCCTTATTCTTCTCCTGCGCTCTCCTTAGCGCTGTAATGGCGGCGGTTTTGGCTGGAGCTTCTGGTGGCAAGTGGCAATACACAGTCTTTGCAATGAGTCACAGTCCAAGCACAATAAATCACAGTTCCAAGGCACACATGACCTGATTCTTCAGGCTTAAGTAGATCCTGTTCGTGACGCCAAGTTGGAGCGCCCCCACCGTTGCAGGGCCGAGGGGTACCCGGTACCGGGCCTCTCTGTCTCGGTTCTGGGATTGTCACGGTGGCTAGACCCGGTCCGTGACCCTGCTGAGGGGCGTCCAGTGCAAGTTGAGAGTGATAATGTGTGGTGCAGGGTGCGATGAATAACGAGGACACAGGGTTGCAGTCTCTTTACCCCTTTACTGAAGGCTTCAGGATCCTCAATCCAGAGTACGGTTAACAGGGCTGTCTGAGACCGGCCGTCCGATGGCACCTCCAGAGTTCCCTTTGCAGGTGGAAATCTGTGCCTTCCTTCTAGCGCTTGTGTGTTGTAGTCCTTCCCTGCTGAGCACCACGGGATAGTCCTCACAACTGTTGTGTCTGTTTCTGATGTTCCCTCACAACTGATTCTGATGTTCTTCTCCATCCCCCAGATGATATGGCTAGGACGCACCCGTATGATGGGTAGGCCTGGAGTTCTTCCGGGACCCTAGAGTCGCCCCTCTCTCACTGTTGCCCCCTATGTCTGCTTAGGTGATTTAGGTGAGACAGCCCGCCTATAACTGACTGTCCTGCCGTAGGTTTGAAGTAGGGCTTGGAGCCAGTACTTCCTCGGCGTTTCCGGCCACCGGCTACGCGCCTCAGTAGGATGTTGCCTCGATCTTACAGCACGACTCCTACTAGTGTTTTCTCCTTGTTGCTTTGATCTCGTTTCTCACTCTTCACAATAAACCTCGCTTCTTGTCCTTTCTTGGGGTACCGCCGCGATGTAGTGCAGGCGCGGTCCCGTAACGTTCTTTCTGTTCGCTAGGCCTCTGTCAGGATCCCACCCCTGACAGGGACCCCCCTGAATCTTCCCCTGCAACACCCTCTGCCACAGGATGTTGCCTGGTTCCAACCCAGTCAGCTTTCTGTCTAACTTCCTATCTAACCCCCAGTTTTACCAGATTGTGAGGAGTGGCCTAATACATAGCGCCCTTAGCTCCCCCTGGAGGCCAGACTGTGAAGTGTATTGGTGTCTGTGATACCTGGTCAGGTGAACTCCTTCAGTGCCATCAGACATACCATAGCCCCCCTTAGTGGCGGAGCAACAGTACTGCAACGACCAGGACTCTGGGGCGCTGCATACACATGGGGCTTCTTTTGGTGCAGATTCCCCCATTCTGGCTGTGTGCACATGTGACTTCTTTTGGTGCAGATTCCCCCATTCTGGCTGTGTGCACATGTGACTCCTTTTGGTGCAGATTCCCCCATTCTGGCTGTGTGCACATGTGACTCCTTTTGGTGCAGATTCCCCCATTCTGGCTGTGTGCACATGTGGCTCCTTTTGGTGCAGATTCCTCCATTCTGGTTGTGTGCACATGCGGCTTCTTTTGGTGCAGATTCCTCCATTCTGGCTGTGTGCACATGTGGCTTCTTTTGGTGCAGATTCCTCCATTCTCGCTATGTACACATGTGACTCCTTTTGGTGCAGATTCCTCCATTCTCGCTATGTATACATGTGACTCCTTTTGGTGCAGATTCCTCCATTCTCGCTATGTACACATGTGGCTCCTTTTGGTGCAGATTCCCCCATTCTGGCTGTGTGCACATGTGGCTTCTTTTGGTGCAGATTCCTCCATTCTGGCTGTGTGCACATGTGGCTTCTTTTGGTGCAGATTCCCCCATTCTGGCTGTGTACACATGACTCCTTTTGGTGCAGATTCCTCCATTCTGGCTGTGTGCACATGTGGCTTCTTTTGGTGCAGATTCCTCCATTCTCGCTATGTACACATGTGACTCCTTTTGGTGCAGATTCCTCCATTCTGGCTGTGTGCACATGTGGCTTCTTTTGGTGCAGATTCCCCCATTCTGGCTGTGTACACATGACTCCTTTTGGTGCAGATTCCTCCATTCTGGCTGTGTGCACATGTGGCTTCTTTTGGTGCAGATTCCTCCATTCTCGCTATGTACACATGTGACTCCTTTTGGTGCAGATTCCTCCATTCTCGCTATGTATACATGTGACTCCTTTTGGTGCAGATTCCTCCATTCTCGCTATGTACACATGTGGCTTCTTTTGGTGCAGATTCCCCCATTCTGGCTGTGTGCATTATTGAGCTTATTGATCGCCAATCTCCTGTACCTGGACTACCGCTATGACCGTGAACCTGGCTGTATCAAATTAGTTGAAGTACGACACCCAGACCTTCCTCGAACTGCTGTTATCACCTCTGGTGTCAACAGAGACAATCAGTGCAGTGGCCACTGCCGAGCACAGCGTTGATCCCAAGTTGTGGACTCAGAGCCATGGACCCCAAACCGTGGACTCCGAGCCATATAGTGAGAGACTGTTTTGGGTGGAGGTGTGGTTGAAGTAAGACTGCACCAACTGCAGCTTAAAAAAATATATTATTAATGTTAAAAAATCAATGAATTAACTTTCATAGGAATTTCCAATTTGTTAGCACTAATTATCCGGCATTCATTAAAAAGTCAGGGAAAATTGAGGCGTGAGAGTCCGGACATTGGCTTATCGGCTGCACAGTCTCGTTACTGAGTTTGTCCGAGACCGAACTTTGGCTTATCGGCTGCAAAGCCTGATTACTGAGCTAGTCTGAGTCCGGACTTTGCCTTATCGCCTGCACAGCCTGGTTACTGGTCTGATGTCGATCTTGAAGTTCATGAAATCTGAGCTCATCGATGAAGAAGGAAATATTTTCAGTTTCGTTTCCTGTTTATCCTGTCCACCATGGCATCGGAGGATCTGCGAGAAGAGCTGAACTGCTCCATTTGTCTGGAGGTTTACAGAGATCCCATCACCCTGAGATGTGGACACAACTTCTGCCGGAAGTGCATTGATCAATTGCTGGGTACTCAGGACCAGGCTGGAATTTATACCTGTCCTGACTGCAGAAAAAGGTTCACCTCGAGGCCTTCAACCGTGAGGAACAAGACTCTGCACAACATATCCGAGCTTTTCCACTCTTCACAGGCAGAAACAAGCACAGACTGGATCTGCTGCGTTTACTGTGACCTACCCGTTCAAGCTGTGAAAACGTGTCTGCAATGTGAAACCTCCATGTGTGAGAGACATCTGAGGAACCACAACAGGTCAGTGCAACATATATTACTTGACCCCACCGCTTCCCTAGAGAATCGAAAGTGTCCCATTCATAAAAAGATCCTGGATTATTACTGCACAGAGGACTCGGCCTTCATATGTTCCTCCTGTGGGTTGAGAGGAGAACACCAAGACCACCAGGTAGAGCCACTGGATGAATTGGTCAAGAAGAAACAAGAGGAACTGAGAAATGTTCTGGACAAAGTCAACTCAAAGACTGAACAGACTGAAGAAATAATCCAAAATCTGTACAAGGATGTGCCAAAAATCCAACAACGAGCAGAACATGTAACAAAGGGAATCGATGAGATGATTGAAGAGATGAAGAGACAACTCGAAAACCTGAAGGAATTTCTCATCCGTGATGTGGTGACCAAGAAAGACAACAGTTTACTTTCTTGCTCTGATCTGATCAGGGAGCTGGAGAAAGAGAAGGAAGAGCTGCTTGTGAGTAAACTTCACCTCGAGGAGCTGTGTAACATGGCTGATCCGTTTAAACTCCTACAAGAAGAGAAGCAGTCAGGCTTTCCGGATGGAGTCGTAAGAAGTTGTGTACCATCGTACAGTTCTGGGGACATGGATTTGAGTCTTATCTCACAAACCTTACACACAACATTAGCAAATATAATATCAGGAATGAACGTGTGGTTCTACACGCAGGAGCCCGCAGACATATGTCTGGATATAACCACAGCCGCCAACAATGTCCACATATCTGCTGACCTGAGATGTGCCCCCTACACCGCAAAAACACAGAACTTCCAAGAAACGGCACAAAGATTTCAGATATGTCAGGTCTTGAGCACCATAAGTTTAGCTTCAGGAAGACATTACTGGGATGTGGACACCAGCAACTTAGGAAACTGGAGAGTAGAGGTGTGTTACCCCAGTATGGCCAGACATGGGGACGAGTCTAACATTGGATATAACAGCAAATCTTGGACTCTCCGACGCTGTAATAATGAGTTTTTGGTTAGGCATAATGCAGATTGCTTCATGTTGCCCCACGTTACTGTGTGTAATAGTCTCAGAGTCTTTCTAGATTATGAGGCAGGGCAATTGTCCTTCTATGATCGAGGAGATCCCATCAGACACTTGCACACCATCTCTGCCACCTTCACTGAGCCCCTCCATGCTGCATTTATGGTATGTGGGAGTTGGTTAAAAATCAGAGAGTCGGGAGACAAAACAGAGAGAATATAATCTTCTTGGTCAAAACAGTTCTAGGTCCTAGTAATGACGCACAGAAGGGAATAGTTGAGCCCTCCACCTTAATCTCTACCTACAAAGGCTACTTGGGCCTTAAGTCCCCAGTCTATGGCTATGTGACCAGAAATATGGCAGCAATCAGATGGTCTAACACAAATCTGCAGGTCTCAAAAAGGCTGGATGAGACGTCTGGGCGTCTCTCCCAGTAATATAGGCTGGATGAGAGGTCTGTGTGTCTCTCCCAGTAATATAGGCTGGATGAGAGGTCCGTGTGTCTCTCCCAGTAATATAGGCTGGATGTGAGGTCTGTGCGTTTCTTCCGGTAATATAGGCTGGATGTGAGGTCTGTGTGTCTCTCCCAGTAATATAGGCTGGATGAGAGGTCCGTGTGTCTCTCCCAGTAATATAGGCTGGATGTGAGGTCTGTGTGTCTCTCCCGGTAATATAGGCTGGATGTGAGCTCTGTGTGTCTCTCCCAGTAATATAGGCTGGATGTGAACTCTGTGTGTCTCTCCCAGTAATATAGGCTGGATGTGAGGTCTTTGTGTCTCTCCCAGCAATATAGGCTGGATGAGAGGTCCGTGTGTCTCTCCCAGTAATATAGGCTGGATGTGAGGTCAGTGTGTCTCTCCCAGTAATATAGGCTGGATGAGAGGTCCGTGTGTCTCTCCCAGTAATATAGGCTGGATGTGAGGTCTGTGTGTCTCTCCCAGTAATATAGGCTGGATGTGAGGTCTGTGTGTCTCTCCCAGTAATATAGACTGGATGTGAGGTCTGTGTGTCTCTCCCAGTAATATAGGCTGGATTAGAGGTCTGTGCGTTTCTTCCGGTAATATAGGCTGGATGTGAGGTCTGTGTGTCTCCCAGTAATATAGGCTGGATTAGAGGTCTGTGCGTTTCTTCCGGTAATATAGGCTGGATGTGAGGTCTGTGTGTCTCTCCCAGTAATATACTGTAGGCTGGATGTGAGCTCTGTGTGTCTCCCGTTAATATAGGCTGGATGTGAGGTCTGTGTGTCTCTCCCAGTAATATAGACTGGATGTGAGGTCTGTGTGTCTCTCCCAGTAATATAGGCTGGATTAGAGGTCTGTGCGTTTCTTCCGGTAATATAGGCTGGATGTGAGGTCTGTGTGTCTCTCCCAGTAATATACTGTAGGCTGGATGTGAGCTCTGTGTGTCTCCCGGTAATATAGGCTGGATGTGAGGTCTGTGTGTCTCTCCCAGTAATATAAGCTGGATGTGAGGCCTGTGTGTCTCTCCCAGTAATATAGGCTGGATGTGAGCTCTGTGTGTCTCTCCCAGTAATATAGGCTGGATGTGAGGTCTGTGTGTCTCTCCCAGCAATATAGGCTGGATGAGAGGTCCGTGTGTCTCTCCCAGTAATATAGGCTGGATGTGAGGTCAGTGTGTCTCTCCCAGTAATATAGGCTGGATGAGAGGTCTGTGTGTCTCTCCCAGTAATATAGGCTGGATGTGAGGTCTGTGTGTCTCTCCCAGTAATATAGGCTGGATGTGAGGTCTGTGTGTCTCTCCCAGTAATATAGACTGGATGTGAGGTCTGTGTGTCTCTCCCAGTAATATAGGCTGGATTAGAGGTCTGTGCGTTTCTTCCGGTAATATAGGCTGGATGTGAGGTCTGTGTGTCTCTCCCAGTAATATACTGTAGGCTGGATGTGAGCTCTGTGTGTCGCCCGGTAATATAGGCTGGATGTGAGGTCTGTGTGTCTCTCCCAGTAATATAGGCTGGATGTGAGGCCTGTGTGTCTCTCCCAGTAATATAGGCTGGATGTGAGCTCTGTGTGTCTCTCCCAGCAATATAGGCTGGATGTGAGGTCTGTGCGTCTCTCCCAGTAATATAGGCTGGATGTGAGGTCTGTGTGTCTCTCCCAGTAATATAGGCTGGATGTGAGGTCTGTGTGTCTCTCCCAGTAATATACTGTAGGCTGGATGTGAGCTCTGTGTGTCTCCCGTTAATATAGGCTGGATGTGAGGTCTGTGTGTCTCTCCCAGTAATATAGACTGGATGTGAGGTCTGTGTGTCTCTCCCAGTAATATAGGCTGGATTAGAGGTCTGTGCGTTTCTTCCGGTAATATAGGCTGGATGTGAGGTCTGTGTGTCTCTCCCAGTAATATACTGTAGGCTGGATGTGAGCTCTGTGTGTCTCCCGGTAATATAGGCTGGATGTGAGGTCTGTGTGTCTCTCCCAGTAATATAAGCTGGATGTGAGGCCTGTGTGTCTCTCCCAGTAATATAGGCTGGATGTGAGCTCTGTGTGTCTCTCCCAGTAATATAGGCTGGATGTGAGGTCTGTGTGTCTCTCCCAGCAATATAGGCTGGATGAGAGGTCCGTGTGTCTCTCCCAGTAATATAGGCTGGATGTGAGGTCAGTGTGTCTCTCCCAGTAATATAGGCTGGATGAGAGGTCTGTGTGTCTCTCCCAGTAATATAGGCTGGATGTGAGGTCTGTGTGTCTCTCCCAGTAATATAGGCTGGATGTGAGGTCTGTGTGTCTCTCCCAGTAATATAGACTGGATGTGAGGTCTGTGTGTCTCTCCCAGTAATATAGGCTGGATTAGAGGTCTGTGCGTTTCTTCCGGTAATATAGGCTGGATGTGAGGTCTGTGTGTCTCTCCCAGTAATATACTGTAGGCTGGATGTGAGCTCTGTGTGTCGCCCGGTAATATAGGCTGGATGTGAGGTCTGTGTGTCTCTCCCAGTAATATAGGCTGGATGTGAGGCCTGTGTGTCTCTCCCAGTAATATAGGCTGGATGTGAGCTCTGTGTGTCTCTCCCAGCAATATAGGCTGGATGTGAGGTCTGTGCGTCTCTCCCAGTAATATAGGCTGGATGTGAGGTCTGTGTGTCTCTCCCAGTAATATAGGCTGGATGTGAGGTCTGTGTGTCTCTCCCAGTAATATAGGCTGGATGGGAGGTCTGTGTGTCTCTCCCAGTAATATAGGCTGGATGGGAGGTCTGTGTGTCTCTCCCAGTAATATAGGCTGGATGGGAGGTCTGTGTGTCTCTCCCAGTAATATAGGCTGGAAGACTGTTTAGAAAGTTGCTTACTTTGCATTTAAAAAGTAAATGCACAATAAAAAAATCAGGGTGAAGGTTTAAGATATATATATATATATATGCATGTGTGTGTGTGTGTATATGTATATATATATATATATATATATATATATATATATATATATATATATATATATAGGTATATGTGTGTGTATATACTGTATAAGCAAGATTCTTCATTGACACACCAATTATGGAGTCAATGCGGCAGTAAACCAAAAAGAACTAAACTGATTGTACTTTATGGCGATGGAACATTTAAGCCAATATGTTTAAATTTTATATAAATAAAAAAATAAAGTTAAATAATAAAAAAATAAAAATTATAACAAAAAGCAAATTAAAGATTTTAAATTGTGAAACAGACGTTCAAGCTACAGTGACTCGCTAATAAAGGAGCGATCTGATACTGATGGAGAGAGGATAGCTACGGTACTCAGTATCACCCCTTTCATATTAGTCATGTGTCAACTTTATGTTGTCATCAGATTTTAACCTCTCTGATTTTGTACTTTAGTTTTTTCCTCATCTTCCCAGAGCCAAAACCTATTTATTTCTACTTCGACGACATGGAGATTTGAATAGCGCCATTCCCATTACCAAATAATATACTGAAAAGAAGAAAGAATGAAAGTGCAGTGACAAGAAAGCATACAAACACAGTCTCACATGTGTGAGCCTGAGGTGGCTCGAGTTTACTTTTACCAGGCTTCTATGAACCCTGACACTATAATGCTGCCCCTATGTACAACAATATAACTACTATAATACTGCCCCCTATGTACAATAATATAACTAATATAATACTGCTCCTATGTACAAGAATATAACTACTATAATACTGCCCCCTATGTACAAGAATATAACTACTATAATACTGCTCCTATGTACAAGAATATAACTACTATAATACTGCTCCCTATGTACAACAATATAACTACTATAATACTGCCCCCTATGTACAAGAATATAACTAATATAATACTGCTCCTATGTACAAGAATATAACTACTATAATACTGCCCCTATGTACAAGAATATAACTCATATAATACTGCTCCTATGTACAAGAATATAACTACTATAATACTGCCCCTATGTACAAGAATATAACTACTATAATACTGCTCCTATGTACAAGAATATAACTACTATAATACTGCCCCATATACAAGAATATAACTACTATAATACTGCCCCCTATGTACAAGAATATAACTACTATAATACTGCTCCTATGTACAAGAATATAACTACTATAATACTGCTCCTATGTACAAGAATATAACTACTATAATACTGCTCCTATGTACAAGAATATAACTACTATAATACTGCTCCTATGTACAAGAATATAACTACTATAATACTGCCCCCTATGTACAAGAATATAACTACTATAATACTGCCCCTATGTACAAGAATATAACTACTATAATACTGCTCCTATGTACAAGACTATAACTACTATAATACTGCCCCCTATGTACAAGAATATAACTACTATAATACTGCCCCCTATGTACAAGAATATAACTACTATAATACTGCACCCTATGTACAAGAATATAACTACTATAATACTGCCCCCTATGTACAAGAATATAACTACTATAATACTGCCCCCTATGTACAAGAATATAACTACTATAATACTGCCCCTATGTACAAGAATATAACTACTATAATACTGCTCCCTATGTACAAGAATATAACTACTATAATACTGCCCCTATGTACAAGAATATAACTACTATAATACTGATCCTATGTACAAGAATATAGCTACTATAATACTGCCTCCCATGTAAAAGAATATAACTACTATAATACTGCCCCCTATGTACAAGAATATAACTACTGTAATACTGCTCCTATGTACAAGAATATAACTACTATAATACTGCTCCCTATGTACAAGAATATAACTACTATAATACTGCCCCTATGTACAAGAATATAACTACTATAATACTTCACCTATGTACAAGAATATAACTACTATAATACTGCCCCTATGTACAAGAATATAACTACTATAATACTGCTCCCTATGTACAAGAATATAACTACTATAATACTGCTCCCTATGTGCAAGAATATAACTACTATAATACTGCCCCTATGTACAAGAATATAACTACTATAATACTGCTCCTTATGTGCAAGAATATAACTACTATAATACTGCCCCTATGTACAAGAATAGAACTACTATAATACTGCTCCCTATGTACAAGAATATAACTACTATAATACAGCCCCTATGTACAAGAATATAACGACTATAATACTGCCCCTATGTACAAGAATATAACTACTATAATACTGCACCTATGTACAAGAATATAACTTGTTGTGAATTTGATTTTTTGGCTCCCTCTTGTGGTCACTAGCGACATGACACTTTGAGTTTCTTTCCTCAGCTTGGTACCCACCTGGCTCGTTAGTCCAGTGGTGTTGCTATTTAAGCTTCCTGGATTTTCAGTCTGGTGCCTGGCATCGTTGTAATCAGTTCCTTTCTGTTTGCTCCTGTCTGCTGGTCCTGGTTCTTGCAAAATAAGCTAAGTCCTGCTTCCTTATTTTTTGGTTATTTGCATTGCTCTTATTTTTTGTCCAGCTTGTATTAGATGTGATTCCGGATATTGCTGGAAGCTCTAGGGGGCTGATATTCTCCCCCCGTGCCGTTAGACGGTTCGGGGGTTCTTGAATATTCAGCGTGGAAATTTTGATAGGGTTTTTGCTGACCGTATAAGTCATCTTTCTATATTCTGCTATTAGTCAGTGGGCCTCTCTTTGCTAAAAACCTGGTGTCACGATATGGTATGAAATATCATAAGTTAGTTTTCTTGCTAGCATGCGGGGACTAAACCCCCCCTCTCTCTGGTTCTCTTTCCTTCCCTGTGGTTCTAACTGTCTGTGTAGCAGAGCTTGCCTTGTGGGGGAGTTTTATTGACGGAAGGTATTTACGACGGTCATAGCTGCAAGGGAAATTTGTGTTAGCAGGAACTGTTAGAGAAACTTCTAGAATCATGAAAGTCTTTTGTTCCATTTTTGTAAGATATTACGCAAACCGTTTACGTTAAAAACACGAAAATAGATGTTCTTATTCTCTCTCGGTGGATCTATCAATGACTCTAATCACAGGCTTGTAGCTCCCTCTGGTGAAGAAGTAGGGATTGCTCTGTAAATAATAGGACATATTTGATCTCATAAGAAAGCTCATGTTAATACAAGCTGAATGCTGGGTGTGATATGATTCTGATATGTACTGGAACGGAGTTATAAGCATTAGACCAATTTGTATTCAAAGTACTCAGACTGAAAGGTAGGAGGATCTGGAAAAGCCAGCCCTTTCTGTGATGTCACTAGCTGTAGGTCTTAAGTTTGTGGCCAGATCCCCAGCTCTTTCTTCTTGTCTTTTCCTGTGAGGCCTGAGCAGCACGACAAATGAGCTGGGATGTCTGGTTGCCTGCAATGCAATGATCTGAGAATATGTGAGTGTTATCTTTTCTTCATTTAATCCTTTTATTTTCATAATTACCTTGTACATATTTGCAATTGTCTCATTTGTAACATCTGTGTAAAATATTTTATAAACACTGCCTAAAAATCATTTATGGGGTATAATATTTAATACTAGTTCGTTCTTCCTGCCCTAAACCGTACCCTGTCTCTGAAGGGAATTACGCTACTATTTTGGGGGTTAGCAGCCGAACCCGTTTAATCGGCGCTGGTGGCAGCTTACCGTGTGCCGGCTGTTGGGGGGTCACTGTAGCGACTGCGGCTTGATAATTATTGTTCCTGCCTGAGTGGGAGTAGTTATCGCGTTGCTGTAGTGCGCCCAATAGCCAGTACATAGCAGGCAGCCTTTCTGGCGACTAATTACCCCAGGTGCAGTACCTAATCTGACCTGAGAGTAAGGGGGGCGCCAGAGAGCTGCAAGTGTTAAGTGGAACTGTAAGCGGGATAGACACAAATCCCTGCAGTTCATGGTATATTGAAGAGCAGTGGGATACCTAAAATAAGCCCCTGCTGTAAACAAGAGGTCAATAGCCTCGTGTGTGTTCTTTTTTCATCACGTTGTGGCAGTGGAGGGATAACTAGGATAAGCCCCCCTGCACATGTGATAGCCGTCTGCTGGTCTAAAGTCACCCCAATCCGTGACATATTGTGGGCAGCGGCTAAGGGATCTTGACAGTCACGGTGTGAATCGTGACAAATTGGTGGCAAGGCGGTGGGATATTAGAGCATTAGTGATTTGGTTTGAGCAATCATTCCTCTCACTAAAAACTTGCAGAAAGTTCTTGCGAGAACTCTGCGCAAATAAGTTTGGAGAACGAACTCAGTGTTTATTAGTTGTGAGACAATTGTGTACTGGTAATTATCCCTTCCCTTTTTCTTCGTTTTTCTATCCTATCTTTTATTTGGCAACCATGGTTGGGCTGGGAGAAGCCTTTTATGAACAGCAGACCAGAGACACCCTTGTTGCCTTATGCAAGTCACAGCACATTGACTATGCAAGCAAAAACAAAAGCGAACTGGTCGCAGTCCTGATGCAATGGGAAGCCGCTCTAGACCACTCACAGGGCCCAGAAGCCGCAGATGCCAGCACCCGCGAACATGGTGCTGCAGCAGAGGTCCAACCACTGAATGCTGGCCCTGTTAGCAATCCGGGCGAATTGGACCCCCACCTGCAGGCGGCCTTGAAAGAATTCCCCACTGACGACCATGAGGGACGTCGGCAGCTGATTCAGCAATACCGGCAGGAGGCTGAGGCCCGAGCTGAGCGAGAGGCCCAGCGAGCCGAGCGAGAGGCCCAAGCGGAGCGGGAGTACCAGCTGCAGATGGCCCGACTGCAAATGCAGGGGTCGTCCCAGTCCAGTCGTGAGCCCAGCAGCGCTCAGACACCAAAGCCCCGGCCCGACCACTTTCCTGTTATGGAAAAGGATGGGGACTTGGACACTTTTCTGCAGGCCTTTGAGAAGGCCTGCAGACAGTACCAGCTGCCTACACAAGAATGGGCACGGTACCTGACACCAGGGCTGAGAGGAAAAGCTCTGGAGGCGTTTGCTGTTCTCCCTCAAGAACAAGATGGTGACTATGAGGCCATCAAGCAGGCTCTCATAGCTAAGTACCAGCTTACACCCGAGGTGTACCGTAAAAAGTTTCGGACCCTCCTACGTGGCCCACACGACAGTTACAGTGATGTGGTGCATAGACTGGGGACCCACTTTGACCAGTGGACCCAAGGACTGTCAGTGACCACCTTTACACAGCTGCGAGACCTGATGATCAAAGACCAGTTCTTCCGTCTTTGCCCAACTGAAGTGCGACAGTTCGTGATGGACAGAGAACCCAACGATGTGACGAAAGCAGCGCAGATTGCCGATGCCTATGAGGCCAACCGTAGATCGGAAGTGCGGAAGCCAGTCACCACCAGCTGGAGAGGGGGTAAGCCTGCAGCCAACGCCAGTACCCCTGCCAGCCAACACACCAGAGGTCCTGTCCCCGTGGCCAACAGCACCAGACCTACCACCGAACTTCGCCAGTGTTACCACTGCAGGCAGACTGGACACCTCAGTCACCAATGTCCAGCCAAGCAGAAGAACCCCTCATCCCAGGCCCCAATGCAGCTGTTCTTTTGGTGGGTGGTGTGGTTGGGAGGGTGTGTGACAACGTACAGCCCGTCACTGTGGGAGGTCGTGTTGCTACAGGCCTCAAGGACACCGGGGCTGAACGAACCCTCATCCGACCCGAACTGGCGGCCCCTGAAGAAATCATTCCGGGGAAAACCCTAACTGTCACTGGGATTGGGGGCATCAGCTGTCCCTTACCGATGGCCCGGGTTTTTATTGATTGGGGTGCCGGGAGCGGGGTGAAGGAAGTGGGGCTGTCTGATAATTTGCCCACTGATGTTTTGTTGGGGACTGATTTGGGGAGGTTGGTTGCATACTTCGTGGATGACCCTCCTCCCCAATCTACTAATGAGGGTAAAGTTAACCCTGATGATGAGGATGATGATGATGATGGGAAATCGCATGTGTTACCTGACCATGCTTTATCTTGTAGTGATGCATCTGTTAACCATTTTTTCCCTAGGACTGATGGTGAAAATGTTGTACCTGTGCCAACTGTATCTGATAATAATGTTTCTGTGAAAGTTGATGTGTCCATAGGTACAGGAGTGCTCAGCCACGTCGCTCTGCGGAGTGAGACGGCTGAGGAACCCCTAGCAGGGGCAAGTGTCGGTGCTACAAGAAATGGGGAGATACATGGGAACCGTGAGCAAGGTGATGCCATGCAATTGACCAGTGCCACCGAGGAAGGTAACTGGCCCATAAGTAGCAATGCTCCTGAGGTAATGGGGGTGGATGGGGAGGTAGAGCCCATAGCAGCGTCGGCTGTTGGGTCTGTAGAAATCCCCGGGGAGACAGCCTACGTAGCTGCTGTCACCCGCAGTCAGAGTGCCCGGAACGCAGATACCTGTCTGCCTTCCGGACCCTCCTCAGTCATCAGTGTGACTGAACCAGAGGTGGACCCAGTGCAGGTCCCAGAGGGCTCCCGTGGGGAAGGGACCCTGACATCGCTTTTGGCTTCCCCTAGCCAGGAGTTTCAGGCCGCTCTGCACACAGATGCGAGCCTAGAGAGTTTGAGACAACTCGCCGGGACGCGCTTCTCCGAGACTGATAAGGAGAAGGTGTTCTGGGAAGGAGGAAGGTTGTACCGGGAGACAGTACCCGGAGAATCACAAAAGGAGTGGTTGAGGGAAAGACAGCTGGTCGTCCCACAGCAATTCCGGGGTGAGTTGTTGCGGATTGCCCATGAGATCCCGCTAGCTGGACACTTGGGTATCAGCAAAACTAAGGCCCGGCTGTCTCAACACTTCTATTGGCCTAAGATGGGGACAGATGTGTCAAATGTGACACATTTGCGGAATTTGCGGAATTTGCGGAATATGTTGGCGCTATATAAATACAATTATTATTATTATTATTATTATAAACTACTGCCGCTCCTGTGTCACCTGTCAAAGAGTGGGGAAGGCGGGGCCTGCTCTTAAGGCTCCCCTGATCCCTTTGCCAGTGATAGAGGAGCCTTTCCAGAGGATTGCGGTGGACATTGTGGGCCCGCTGGCCGTCTCCAGCAGCTCTGGAAAGCGATTTATTCTTACTGTGGTAGACTACGCTACCCGGTACCCAGAGGCAGTAGCTCTGTCGTCAACTAGGGCAGATAAGGTGGCGGATGCCCTGTTGGCCATCTTTTCACGTGTAGGATTTCCCAGGGAAATGCTTACTGATCGAGGGACCCAATTTATGTCTCACCTAATGGAGGCTCTCTGTAAGAAAATGCAGGTGAAGCACCTGGTATCGAGTGCGTATCACCCACAGACCAATGGCTTGTGTGAACGTTTCAATGGTACCCTCAAACAGATGCTACGCATGCTGGTTGAGACTCAAGGGCGCGACTGGGAGCGGTACCTCCCACACCTGCTATTCGCTTACCGAGAGGTTCCGCAGGCCTCGACGGGGTTCTCCCCCTTCGAGCTCCTGTACGGCAGGCGAGTCCGGGGACCCCTTGGGTTGGTAAGAGAATCCTGGGAAGAGGAGCCGAACCCTTCTGAAGTGTCCATAGTGGAGTATGTCATGCGCTTCCGTGACAAGATGCAGACCTTGACGCAGTTGGTGCATGACAACATGACGCAGGCTCAGGCTGATCAGAAGCACTGGTACGACCAGAACGCCCGGGAGCGGACCTACCACGTGGGTCAAAAGGTGTGGGTGCTGGTTCCTGTACCAACGGATAAGCTTCAGGCAGCCTGGGAGGGCCCGTACGTCGTCCACCAACAGCTCAACCCGGTCACCTACGTGGTCACGCTTGACCACGCTCGGGGTAGGCGAAAGGCCTTTCACGTCAACATGATGAAGGCTCATCACGAACGTGAACCTTTCGTCCTACCGGTCTGCAGCTTACCCGAAGACGGGGAGGAAGACACCCTCCTGGACATGCTGGCCCAAGCCAAGGCCCGTGGGTCCATTGAGGACGTGGAGGTAAGCGCCTCGCTAGATGAACCACAGCGGTTGCAGTTGCAAACCACACTGGAACCCTTCCGGGTCGTGTTCTCCAACCGGCCTGGAAGGACTGAGTTAGCCATCCACGAGGTGGACACCGGGAATCACGCCCCACTACGGCGAACACCCTATCGAATCTCTGACCAGGTGCAGCAGATTATGCGCCAGGAGATCGATGAGATGTTACAGCTGGGGGTGATTCGACGGTCAAAGAGCGCGTGGGCCTCACCTGTAGTTCTCGTGCCAAAGAAGGACCGGACCACTCGGTTCTGCGTGGACTACAGGGGGCTCAACGCCATTACAGCCTCTGACGCGCACCCAATGCCGCGCATCGAGGAGCTGCTTGAGAAGTTAGCTGGCGCAGAATACCTGACAATAATGGATCTGAGTCGCGGATACTGGCAGATTCCCCTGAGCCCCGAGGCGCAGGAGAAGTCCGCCTTTATCACACCCTTTGGACTGTACGAGTCCACGGTCATGCCCTTCGGCATGAAGAATGCCCCTGCCACTTTCCAGCGGATGGTCAATCTCCTGCTTCAGGGACTGGAGAAGTACGCTGTGGCGTACTTAGATGACATTGCCATCTTCAGTCCCTCCTGGGATGAACACCTGCAGCATCTCGAGGAGGTGCTCGGGCGAATTCACCGAGCAGGACTGACCATCAAGCCGGGAAAGTGCCAGATGGGCATGAGGGAGGTTCACTACCTGGGGCACCGGGTAGGCGGAGGCACCCTGAAACCGGAGCCTGACAAAGTGGGCGTGATCGTGAACTGGCCCACTCCCAGGAACAAGAAACAGGTGATGTCCTTCCTGGGCACTGCAGGGTACTATAGGCGCTTCGTGCAGCACTATAGTAGCCTGGCAAAACCTTTGACGGACCTCACCAGGAAGAAGCTACCCCACATCGTCAACTGGACAGATGGCTGTGAGGGGGCCTTCCAGGCGTTGAAAACCGCACTGTGCAACGCCCCTGTGTTGAAAGCAGTCGACAGCAGTCGACCATTCTTGGTACAGACCGACGCCAGCGAGTTTGGCCTTGGTGCTGTGCTCAGCCAGGTGGACTCGGAGGACCAAGAGCACCCCGTGTTGTACCTGAGCCGGAAACTTTTGCCGAGGGAAGTGGCCTACTCCACCATTGAGAAGGAGTGCCTGGCCATAGTCTGGGCCCTGCAGCGCTTGCAGCCCTACTTGTACGGGCGCACCTTCACTGTGGTGACCGACCACGACCCTCTGCGCTGGCTAAGCACCATGTGTGGAACCAATGGCAGGTTGCTACGCTGGAGCCTTGCCCTTCAGCAATTTGACTTCACCATTAAACACAAAGCGGGCAAAGAGCATGGTAATGCAGATGGACTCTCCCGCCAGGGTGAACCCACGGAGGTGCGCATGGAGGCATACCGAGAGGTCCTGCCGCCGTAGCGCACGCCAAAAGGGGGAGGTGTCACGATATGGTATGAAATATCATAAGTTAGTTTTCTTGCTAGCATGCGGGGGCTAAACCCCCCCTCTCTCTGGTTCTCTTTCCTTCCCTGTGGTTCTAACTGTCTGTGTAGCAGAGCTTGCCTTGTGGGGGAGTTTTATTGACGGAAGGTATTTACGACGGTCATAGCTGCAAGGGAAATTTGTGTTAGCAGGAACTGTTAGAGAAACTTCTAGAATCATGAAAGTCTTTTGTTCCATTTTTGTAAGATATTACGCAAACCGTTTACGTTAAAAACACGAAAATAGATGTTCTTATTCTCTCTCGGTGGATCTATCAATGACTCTAATCACAGGCTTGTAGCTCCCTCTGGTGAAGAAGTAGGGATTGCTCTGTAAATAATAGGACATATTTGATCTCATAAGAAAGCTCATGTTAATACAAGCTGAATGCTGGGTGTGATATGATTCTGATATGTACTGGAACGGAGTTATAAGCATTAGACCAATTTGTATTCAAAGTACTCAGACTGAAAGGTAGGAGGATCTGGAAAAGCCAGCCCTTTCTGTGATGTCACTAGCTGTAGGTCTTAAGTTTGTGGCCAGATCCCCAGCTCCTGCTTCTTGTCTTTTCCTGTGAGGCCTGAGCAGCACGACAAATGAGCTGGGATGTCTGGTTGCCTGCAATGCAATGATCTGAGAATATGTGAGTGTTATCTTTTCTTCATTTAATCCTTTTATTTTCATAATTACCTTGTACATATTTGCAATTGTCTCATTTGTAACATCTGTGTAAAATATTTTATAAACACTGCCTAAAAATCATTTATGGGGTATAATATTTAATACTAGTTCGTTCTTCCTGCCCTAAACCGTACCCTGTCTCTGAAGGGAATTACGCTACTATTTTGGGGGTTAGCAGCCGAACCCGTTTAATCGGCGCTGGTGGCAGCTTACCGTGTGCCGGCTGTTGGGGGGTCACTGTAGCGACTGCGGCTTGATAATTATTGTTCCTGCCTGAGTGGGAGTAGTTATCGCGTTGCTGTAGTGCGCCCAATAGCCAGTACATAGCAGGCAGCCTTTCTGGCGACTAATTACCCCAGGTGCAGTACCTAATCTGACCTGAGAGTAAGGGGGGCGCCAGAGAGCTGCAAGTGTTAAGTGGAACTGTAAGCGGGATAGACACAAATCCCTGCAGTTCATGGTATATTGAAGAGCAGTGGGATACCTAAAATAAGCCCCTGCTGTAAACAAGAGGTCAATAGCCTCGTGTGTGTTCTTTTTTCATCACGTTGTGGCAGTGGAGGGATAACTAGGATAAGCCCCCCTGCACATGTGATAGCCGTCTGCTGGTCTAAAGTCACCCCACTCCGTGACATATTGTGGGCAGCGGCTAAGGGATCTTGACAGTCACGGTGTGAATCGTGACACCTGGTTCATTCTTACGTTTGTCTTTTCTTCTTACCTCACCGTTATTATTTGTTGGGGGCTTGTATCCAACTTTTGGGGTTTTTTCTCTGGAGGCAAGAAAGGTCTATCTTTTCCCTTCTAGGGTTAGTTAGTTCTCCGGCTGGCGCGAGACGTCTAGAACCAACGTAGGTACGTTCCCCGGCTGTTGCTATTTGTGGTGCTAGGATCAGGTATACGGTCAGCCTAGTTACCACTGCCCTATGAGCTGGTTTTTTGTGTTTGCAGACTTGGTACTAACTTCTGAGACCCTCTGCCATTGGGGTCATAACAATAACTACTATAATACTGATCCTATGTACAAGAATATAACTACTATAATACTGCCCCTATGTACAGGAATATAACTACTATAATACTGCTCCCTATGTACAAGAATATAACTACTATAATACTGCCCCTGCCCCTATGTACAAGAATATAACTACTATAATACTGCCCCTATGTACAAGAATATAACTACTATAATACTGCCCCCTATGTACAAGAATATAACTAATATAATACTGCTCCTATGTACAAGAATATAACTACTATAATACTGCCCCCTATGTACAAGAATATAACTAATAATACTGCTCCTATATACAAGAATATAACTACTATAATACTGCCCCTACATACAAGAATATAACTACTATAATACTGCCCCCTATGTACAAGAATATAACTAATATAATACTGCCTCCTATGTAAAAGAATATAACTACTATAATACTGCCCCCTATGTACAAGAATATAACTACTGTAATACTGCTCCTATGTACAAGAATATAACTACTATAATACTGCCCCTATATACAAGAATATAGCTACTATAATACTGCCCCTATGTACAAGAATATAACTACTATAATACTGCCCCTATGTACAAGAATATAACTACTATAATACTGCCCCATGTACAAGAATATAACTACTATAATACTGCCTCCTATGTAAAAGAATATAACTACTATAATACTGCCCCCTATGTACAAGAATATAACTACTGTAATACTGCTCCTATGTACAAGAATATAACTACTATAATACTGCTCCTATGTACAAGACTATAACTACTATAATACTGCCCCCTATGTACAAGAATATAACTACTATAATACTGCCCCCTATGTACAAGAATATAACTACTATAATACTGCCCCCTATGTACAAGATTATAACTACTATAATACTGCCCCCTATGTACAAGAATATAACTACTATAATACTGCCCCTATGTACAAGAATATAACTACTATAATACTGCTCCCTATGTACAAGAATATAACTACTATAATACTGCCCCTATGTACAAGAATATAACTACTATAATACTGCCCCTATGTACAAGAATATAACTACTATAATACTACCTCCCATGTAAAAGAATATAACTACTATAATACTGCCCCCTATGTACAAGAATATAGCTACTGTAATACTGCTCCTATGTACAAGAATATAACTACTATAATACTGCTCCCTATGTACAAGAATATAACTACTATAATACTGCCCCTATGTACAAGAATATAACTACTATAATACTGCACCTATGTACAAGAATATAACTACTATAATACTGATCATATGTACAAGAATATAACTACTATAATACTGCTCCTATGTACAAGAATATAACTACTATAATACTGCTCCTATGTACAGAATATAACTATTATAATACTGCCCCTATGTACAAGAATATAACTACTATAATACTGCTCCTATGTACAGAATATAACTACTATAATACTGCTCCCTATGTACAAGAATATAAGTACTATAATACTGATCCTATGTACAAGAATATAACTACTATAATACTGCTCCTATGTACAGAATATAACTACTATAATACTGCTCCCTATGTACAAGAATATAAGTACTATAATACTGATCCTATGTACAAGAATATAACTACTATAATACTGCCCCTATGTGCAAGAATATAACTACTATAATACTGCCCCTATGTACAAGAATATAACTACTATAATACTGCTCCCTATGTACAAGAATATAACTACTATAATACTGCCCCTATGTACAAGAATATAACTACTATAATACTGCTCCTATGTACAAGAATATAACTACTATAATACTGCCCCATGTACAAGAATATAACTACTATAATACTGCCCCATGTACAAGAATATAACTACTATAATACTGCCCCCTATGTACAATAATATAACTACTATAATACTGCTCCTATTTACAAGAATATAACTACTATAATACTGCCCCCTATGTACAAGAATATAACTACTATAATACTGCCCCCTATGTACAAGAATATAACTACTATAATACTGCCCCTATGTACAAGAATATAACTACTATAATACTGCCCCCTATGTACAAGAATGTAACTAATATAATACTGCTCCTATGTACAAGAATATAACTACTATAATACTGCCCCCTATGTACAAGAATATAACTACTATAATACTGCTCCTATGTACAAGAATATAACTACTATAATACTGCCCCTATGTACAAGAATATAACTACTATAATACTGCCCCTATGTACAAGAATATAACTACTATAATACTGCACCTATGTACAAGAATATAACTACTATAATACTGATCCTATGTACAAGAATATAACTACTATAATACTGCCCCTATGTACAGGAATATAACTACTATAATACTGCTCCCTATGTACAAGAATATAACTACTATAATACTGCTCCTATATACAAGAATATAACTACTATAATACTGCTCCTATGTACAAGAATATAACTACTATAATACTGCTCCTATGTACAAGAATGTAACTAATATAATACTGCTCCTATGTACAAGAATATAACTACTATAATACTGCACCTATGTACAAGAATATAACTACTATAATACTGATCCTATGTACAAGAATATAACTACTATAATACTGCCCCTATGTACAGGAATATAACTACTATAATACTGCTCCCTATGTACAAGAATATAACTACTATAATACTGCTCCTATATACAAGAATATAACTACTATAATACTGCTCCTATGTACAAGAATATAACTACTATAATACTGCCCCTATGTACAAGAATATAACTACTATAATACTGCCCCCTATGTACAAGAATATAACTACTATAATACTGCTCCTATGTACAAGAATATAACTACTATAATACTGCCCCCATGTACAAGAATATAACTACTATAATACTGCCCCTATGTACAAGAATATAACTACTATAATACTGCACCTATGTACAAGAATATAACTACTATAATACTGATCCTATGTACAAGAATATAACTACTATAATACTGCCCCTATGTACAGGAATATAACTACTATAATACTGCTCCCTATGTACAAGAATATAACTACTATAATACTGCCCCTGCCCCTATGTACAAGAATATAACTACTGTAATACTGATCCTATGTACAAGAATATAACTACTATAATACTGCCCCTATGTACAAGAATATAACTACTATAATACTGATCCTATGTACAAGAATATAACTAT
Source organism: Ranitomeya variabilis (assembly GCF_051348905.1). Taxonomy (NCBI): domain Eukaryota; kingdom Metazoa; phylum Chordata; class Amphibia; order Anura; family Dendrobatidae; genus Ranitomeya; species Ranitomeya variabilis. The sequence goes on along the minus strand of NC_135235.1, from coordinate 752,832,494 downwards.
TATAATACTGCCCCTATGTACAAGAATATAACTACTATAATACTGCCCCTATGTACAAGAATATAACTAATATAATACTGCTCCTATGTACAAGAATATAACTACTATAATACTGCTCCTATGTACAAGAATATAACTACTATAATACTGCCCCCTATGTACAAGAATATAACTAATATAATACTGCTCCTATGTACAAGAATATAACTACTATAATACTGCCCCCTATGTACAAGAATATAACTACTATAATACTGCCCCCTATGTACAAGAATATAACTACTATAATACTGCCCCTATGTACAAGAATATAACTACTATAATACTGCCCCCTATGTACAAGAATGTAACTAATATAATACTGCTCCTATGTACAAGAATATAACTACTATAATACTGCCCCCTATGTACAAGAATATAACTAATATAATACTGCCCCTATGTACAAGAATATAACTACTATAATACTGCCCCCTATGTACAAGAATGTAACTAATATAATACTGCTCCTATGTACAAGAATATAACTACTATAATACTGCCCCCTATGTACAAGAATATAACTAATATAATACTGCCCGTATGTACAAGAATATAACTACTATAATACTGCCCCTATGTACAAGAATATAACTACTATAATACTGCTCCTATGTACAAGACTATAACTACTATACTGCTCCTATGTACAAGAATATAACTACTATAATACTGCCCCCTATGTACAAGAATATAACTAATATAATACTGCTCCTATGTACAAGAATATAACTACTATAATACTGCCCCCTATGTACAAGAATATAACTACCATAATACTGCTCCTATGTACAAGAATATAACTACTATAATACTGCTCCCTATGTACAAGAATATAACTACCATAATACTGCTCCTATGTACAAGAATATAACTACTATAATACTGCTCCTATGTACAAGAATATAACTACTATAATACTGCTCCTATGTACAAGAATATAACTACTATAATACTGCTCCTATGTACAAGAATATAACTACTATAATACTGCTCCTATGTACAAGAATATAACTACTATAATACTGCTCCTATGTACAAGAATATAACTACAATACTGCCCCTATGTACAAGAATATAACTACTATAATACTGCCCCCTATGTAAAAGAATATAACTACTTTAATACTTCCCCTATGTACAAGAATATAACTGCTATAATACTGCCCCTATGTACAAGAATATAACTACTATAATACTGCCCCTATGTACAAGAATATAACTGCTATAATACTGCCCCATGTACAAGAATATAACTACTATAATACTGCCCCTATGTACAAGAATATAACTGCTATAATACTGCCCCATGTACAAGAATATAACTACTATAATACTGCCCCCTATGTACAAGAATATAACTACTATAATACTGCTCCTATGTAGAAGAATATAACTACTATAATACTGCTCCTATGTACCAGAATATAAGTACTATAATACTTCTGTGTATGCCCCTGTAGTGTTGGGTGGGCCGGGTTAGATGTGGATGTGTTCAGGGTCTTTTCCCCTCTCATGAGGAATGTCTCAGGTGGATACTGATGTCAGGACACTACATGAAGTGGGGGAGGGGAGAGATGACTGACGTGCGGAGCTCACACCCACACACGATGCACAGTGGGCGAGGTGCGATGGGAATTATAACATTGTAGTAAAGAGTTTACAATATCTGCGTCTTCTAGGGAGACAGAGGAACCTCACGAGAAGTCGGCGTGCCCGGCCACCTCGCTATAGAGATGTCACTCCTGTTATAACAGCTCGGCTGTCACCGCATCACATGACGTTTGGCTCCACCTGCTACAATATTTACATTTCATACATTTGCAACAATGTTTTGTTGCTACGGTGACTGCGGTGGATAAACACTGCTGATACATTGTGGCGGCTCTATTTAAAGGGCCGCATTCCCTGCAGCACGAAGTGACTTTTTTAGTGACACCATATACATTTTTTTTCTATACACCTTTTGATGATTTCTTTGAGCCTTATCGTTGTGTTTTATTATATGGCATTGGTCGTATTGATTAACCCCTTAATGACCGCCGGCCCGTAGGCTGACATTTCCCGCGGGTGTCAGCTGTACATGACAGCTTACGGTATCTGCTTCGGCCGGGTCCAATTAACCCATTAAATACCACTGTCAATCGAGCCAGTGTTAACGAGACAATCTATAAAACCCGCCTGTTGTTATTTATTCCGTATGGCGAACGCCATAAAATAAAAAAAATAAAAATTAATATTGCTTTTTTTTTTTCAATCATACTATCCCACAAAAAAAGTGAATAAGAAGCGGTCGAAAGTCAGATGTTAAAAAAAAATAACTATAAATGAAAAAGCCAAACCGTCCCGCACCTAATAAGCCCCTATATGGCTCATTCAGCCAAAAAAAAAACCACGTTACAGCTCTCAGGATAATTTGACGATGAAAAACAAATTCATTTTTGGAAAATATTTTTAATATGTAAAAAAAAAGCAGCAAAGAATTCAAAATAAATATTAAGTTCACACTGGGCATTTTTTCATGAACATCCGGCCCCCACTCAGGTCCATCATCTGTCAATGGAAATATTGGGGGTTCCCACATTACTGGTTGAATTAAGACTCAAAGCGACCCACCTCAAATAAAATCCACACTCCCAAATCACAAATGCCCCCCACTGTGCCTAAACCACAGTGAGCGGCCTCATGTTTGGCATTATTGTAGCACAAGCAGGGCACAATGTATGGGGGCACAATGTACGGGCACTAAACTGCCATATTTGCAATTCTCGAGTATAAATCCTGGCGTGGATGTTACAATAAAGTCACCATAGCCGCAGATTAATACATTAAGATGTGCAGTTTCTATAATGAGGTCACTTTGGGGGGTTTCGCTGCTGTTCTGACACCTCAGGGCCTCAGCTAATGGAACCCACCATCCATTCCCACAGAATCTGCGTTCTTATAGCAGAGCAGCGCTCCTTCCCATCCGATCCCTGCCGTGTGCTCCAACAGTAGTGTACAACCACACATGGGGTCCGGCCACATTCAGGAGAAATTGTCTAACACATTATGGGGTCCAGTTTCTCCTATTACCCCTACTTTAAATTCAACATTTTCTGCCAAAATAATATTTTAGTGGAAAAGTACACCGTTTTGTGAATCGCCTGTAGGTTTAAACTTGCTCAGCACACCCTTAGATAAATTCCTTGAGGGGTCTAGTTTCCAAAATGGGGTCACTTGTGCCTAAACAATGGAAATCGCCCACATCAGTTCTTCTCCAAATGCAACAAGGTGTCCTCTCTTGATTCTAGCCATCTTTGCCTACTAAAAAACCCTCAAAGTGTTAATTCCTATCTGAGTGCTGCAATGCACTCAAACAGTAGTTTTCCCCCCACATATGGGTTTTTTGGCACACTCAGGAGATATTGAACATTTTGCAGTCCATTTTCTTGAATTTGAAATATATATATCGTATATATATATCGTGTATATATATCGTATATACTCAAGTATAAGACGAGAATGTCAGACCCTTTTTTTAGGCTGAAATTGCCCCTTCTCGGCTTATACTCGAGTCATTCCCGGGGTCGGCAGGGGAGGGGGAGCGGCAGCTGTCTAATAATACTCAATTGCTCCTGGCTCGGTCCCTACAGGTCCCTGGTTCTCCGGGCACCGGCAGCTTCTTCCTTTAGTGAGCGGTCACATGGTACCGCTCATTACAGTAATGAATATGGACCCCACTCCACTCACATAGGGGTGGAGCTGCATATTCATTACTGTAATGAGCGGTAACATGTGACCGCTCAATACAGGAAGAAGCTGCCGGGGAACCAGGGACCGCGCCATGAGCAGGTGAGTATAACGGGGGGCATATTCACCTTTCCCACATTTCACCGTCGGCGCCACTCCAGAGGACGCGGAAGACACAGCGGCGCTTGGTGGTGGAACGGGGGACAGGTGAATATCGCAAGTGCCAGGGGCCTGAGAGGCGAGTATGTGACTTTATCGCAGCAACAGCATTTGGGGGCAAATATCTCTATGGAGCATCTTATGGGGCCATAATCTGCATTTGTGCAGCATTACATGGCGCATATTTTAATATGGAGCATCTTATGGGGCCCATCATGAACTGTATGGAGCATTATATGGGGCTCCCAATTCAATATGGATATTCAAAAACACTTAACCTACTGATGTCTCCATTAATTTTACTTTTATTGGTATCTATTTTTATTTTTGAAAATTACCGGTAGCTGCTGCATTTTCCACCCTAGGCTTATACTCGAGTTATTAAGTTTTCCCAGTTTTTTGTGGCAAAATTAGGGGTCTCAGCTTATACTCGGTATATATATATATATATATATATATATATATATATATATATATACAAAAATTTTTAAAGAGGCTTAAGTAAAACTGTGAAAAAAGTAATATTTGTTTTTTATTTTTCCTTCCCCATTGCTTTAGCTCCTGTGAAGCACCTGAAGGATTAATAAACTTCTTGACTGTTTTGGGGGACTGAGGGGTGCAGTTGTTTTTAGAATGGTCTACCCCCTACAAAAAAAAAAAAAATAAAACAAATAAAATTAAGGTGAGAAGAGGATGGCTTCTACAAATGGCTAATGATCCTAATCACATAGCAATTCACAAAAGGTGCAAGATGAAGGTTTTATAATGGCCCTCATAGTCCCCTGATCTGAACATCAGTGAAAATCTGACTGGACCTCAAAATAGCAGAGGATGAAAGACAACCCAGGAATATCACAGAACTGGAGGAAATCTCCAAGGAAGAAAAAGAGGAAAATCTCAGGAGAGATGAAAGACTCGCTTCTTGGCTACAAGTTTACAAGCTGTGATACTTGCAAAAACGGAGAGATACTAGGTACTAACCATGCAGGGTGCCCAAAGGTTAGCAAGGGCTTATTTTACTTTTTTTCCCCACACATTTTAAAATAAAATTTGTTTTTTTAGGCAAAAAATAAAGGAAGTGAGTCCTCTAACTTTAGGCCTTTGAGATTTCAACTTCAACTTGCTTAACCCCTCTCTGACCTTAGACGTACTATCCCGTCGAGGTGACCTGGGCCTACCTGACCCTCAACGGGATAGTACGTCATATGCAATCAGCCACGCTCATGGGGGGGGGGGGGGGGGGAGCATGGCCGAGTGTCAGCTGATTATTGCAGCTGACATCCGCACCATGTACCAGGAGCGGTAACGGACCGTTCCCGACACATTAACCCCCGACCAAACATGATCGCAGCATTCCGGCGGCACAGGGAAGCATCGCGCAGGGAGGGGGCTCCCTGCGTGCTTCCCTGAGACCCTCGGAGCAACGCAATGTGATCGCGTTGCTCCGAGAGTCTCTTACCTCCTCCCTGCAGCAGGCCCGGATCCAAAATGGCCACAGGGGGCCTTCCGGGTCCTGCAGGGAGGTGGCTTGCAAGCGCCTGCTCCGAGAATGCGCCGGCAAGCCTCCCTACACTGCCTGTCAGATCGCTGATCTGACCCAGTGCACTGCAAGGTGTCAGATCAGCGATCTGACACTATACAGTGATGTCCCCCTTGGGGCAATGTTATAAAGTAAAAAAAAAAATAAAATTTACGTGTGTATAGAAAAAATAATTCCTAAATAAAGAAAAAAAAATATTGTTCCAATAAATACATTTTTGTCTAAATAAAAAAAACAAAACAAAACAAACATTGAAAGCACACATTTAGTGTTGCCGCGTCCGTAACGACCCGACCTATAAACTGTCCCACTAGTTAACCCCTTCAGTGATCACTGTAAAAAAAAAATAAAATAAAAAAAATAAAAACACGAGGCAAAACAAACGCTTTATTATCATACCGCCGAACAAAAAGTAGAATAACACGCGATCAAAAAGACGGATATAAATAACCATGGTACCGCTGAAAACGTCATCTTGTCCCGCAAAAAATGAGCCATCATACAGCGTCATCAGCAAAAAAAAATATAAAAGTTATAGTCCTCAGAATAAAGCGATGCAAAAATTATTATTTTTTTATATATCTATTTTATCGTATAAAAGCACCAAAACATAAAAAAAATGATATAAATGAGATATCGCTGTAATCGTGCTGACCCGAAGAATAATACTGCTGTATCTATTTTATCAAACGTGGAATGATAAAAAAAAAAAAAAAAAAAAAAGAAATTCATGAATATAGCTGGTTTTTGTTCATTCTGCCTCACAAAAATCGGAATAAAAAGCGATAAAAAAAAAAAAAAAGTCACGTGCCTGAAAATGGTAGCAAAAAAAAAAAGTCAACTTGTCCCGCAAAATACAAGACCTCGCATGACTGTAGACCAAAATATGGAAAAATTGTAGCTCTCAAAATGTGGAGACGCAAAAACTATTTTTTTAATAAAAAGCGTCTTTTAGCGTGTGACAGCTGCCAATCATAAAAATTCGCTAAAAAAAACGCTATAAAAGTAAATCAAACCCCCCTTCGTCACCCCCTTAGTTAGGGAAAAATAAAAAAAATTTATAACATTTATTTCCATTTTCCAATTAGGGTTGGGGCTAAAGTTAGGGTTGGGATTAGGGTTAGGGGTGCGTTTGGGTTAGTGTTTCAGTTAGAATTGCAGGGTTTCCACTGTTTAGGCACATCAGGGGCTCTCCAAACGTGACATGGCGTCTGATCTCAATTCCAGACGATTCTGCTTTGAACAAGTAAAACAGTGCTCCTTCCCTTCCGAGCTCTCCCATGCGCCAAAACAGGGGTTTACCCCAACCCCAATATGGGGTATCAGCGTACTCAGGACAAATTGGACAACAACTTTTGGGATCCAATTTCTCTGGTTACCCTTGGGAAAACAAAAATTTGGGGGACTAAAAAAAATCATTTTTGTGGGAAAAAAAAAAGTTTTATTTTCATGGCTCTGCGTTATAAACTGTAGTGAAACACTTGGGGGTTCAAAGTGCTCACCACACATCTAGATAAGTTCTTTAGGGGGTCTAGTTTCCAATATGGGGTCACTTGTAGGGGGTTTCAATGTTAAGGCACATCAGGGGCTCTCCAAACACGACATGGCGTCCTAATTCCAGTTGCTTTTGCATTGAAAAAGTAAAATGGCGCTCCTTCCCTTCTGAGCTCTGCCGTGCATCCAAACCGTGGTTTACCCCCACATATGGGGTGTCAGCGTACTCAGGACAAATTGTACAACAACTTTTAGAGTCCAATTTCTCCTGTTACCCTTGGTAAAATTAAACTAATCGGAGCTAAAGTAAACTTTGTGAAAAAAAAAAGTTATGGTTTTTTTTTTTTTAAACATTCCAAAAATTCAAAGTTCCTGTGAAACACCTGAAGGGTTAATAAACTTCTTGAATGTGGTTTTGAGCACCTCGAGGGGGGCAGTTTAGAAGGTGTCACACTAGGGTATTTTCTATCATATAGACCCCTCAAAATGACTTCAAATGTGATGTAGTACAAAAAAAAAAAAAAAAAAAAAAAAGTGTTGTAAAAATGAGAAATTGCTGGTCAACTTTTAACCCTTATACCTCCCTAACAAAGAAGAATTTTGGTTCCACAATTATGCTGATGTAAAGTAGACATGTGGGAAATGTTAAATCAGAGTTGTCACAAAAAATATGTAAGGCTACGTTCACATTTGCGTTGTGCGCCGCAGCGTCGTCGCAATGCACAACGCAAACAAAAACGCAGTTGCGTTTTGAACAAAAAACGCAGCGTTTTGCGCCGCATGCGTTTTTTTTTGCATCGAGTCATTCTTCATCCCCCCGCCAAAGTCTAGACAATGTTTTGCATTTTTTATTGGAAAACGCATGCGTCGTACAACGCACCACGACGCAACTACTTGCGTCGTCTGCGTTCAATATAAGTCATTGGGAAAAAAGGCGCATCGACGACGCAAACGTTTATAAAGTCTGCGCCGCCCAAAAAATGCAACATGTTGCGTTTGCCGCACCCTGACAGGTGCGCCCTAACGCCGCATGCGGCGTACAACGCACCAAAACGCATGACAACGCATGTACATGCGGCGCCATGCGGCCCCAATGTTAAAGATAGGGCCGCACGACGCATGCGTTTTGTTGCGGCGACGACGCTGCGGCGCACAACGCAAATGTGAACGTAGCCTTAGTGCATAAAAATTCAAAGTTAGAAAATTGCAAAATTTTCACCAAATTTCTGTTTTCACAAATAGGCGCAAGAAATATCAAATAAATATTACCGCTAACATGAAGTACAATATGTCACGAGAAAACAATGTCAGAACCCGGATCCATTGAAGCGTTCCAGAGTTTTAACCTCAAAGGGACAGTGGTCAGAATTGTAAAAATTGGCCTGGTCATTAACGTGCAAACCACCCTTGGAGGGGGTAACTGCTCACAATAACAGTAATTTTTACAATAATCTAATTCTGTCCCCCATGTACAAGAATCTACCTACTATAATACTGCCTCCCATGTACAAGAATATAACTACTATAATACTGCCCCTATGTACAAGAATCTACCTACTATAATACTGCTCCTATATACAGGAATATAACTACTATAATACTGCTCTTATGTACAAGAATATAACTACTATAATATTGCTCCTATGTACAAGAATCTACCTACTATAATACTGCCCCTATGTACAAGAATATAACTACTATAATACTGCCCCTATGTACAAGAATATAACTGCTATAATACTGCCCCTATGTACAAGAATATAACTGCTATAATACTGCCCCTATGTACAAGAATATAACTACTATAATACTGCCCCCTATGTACAATATAACTACTATAATACTGCCCCTATGTACAAGAATCTACCTACTATAATACTGCCCCTATGTACAAGAATATAACTACTATAATACTGCCCCCTATGTACAATATAACTACTATAATACTGCCCCTATGTACAAGAATCTACCTACTATAATACTGCCCCTATGTACAAGAATATAACTATTATAATACTGTCCCTATGTACAAGAATATAACTGCTATAATACTGCCCCTATGTACAAGAATATAACTACTATAATACTGCCTCCCATGTACAAGAATATAACTACTATAATACTGCCCCTATGTACAAGAATATAACTATATTCTTGTACATAGGGGCAGTATTATAGTAGTTATAGTCTTGCACATAGGGGCAGTGTTATAGTAATTATAGTACTGGATTTTGATGCCTCATACGAGAACAGCATAATAGAGGCAGTTTTGATTAAAAACAAACCCACTGTTTTCTGTGCTACAGATCTAGCAGCTCTCTGAATACGGAGCTCTGTATAACCCCACCCACATCCCTGATTGGCAGCTTTCTGCCTATGCATAGTGTACATAGAAATCTGTTTATCAGTGGTGGGGTTGTACAGTGCTCATGAATATGATGGAAGTACCATTGATAAGTTTCTCAGCAGTGTTGGAATCAGGGGCTCTGTCTCTACAGATTGTAGACTGATATGTTGCATATTCGGCACAACCCCTGTAATCCTAAAATAAACCTTCATGTTCTAAAATGTAATCAGCAGTTTTATTGAGATGGCATCATTAATCCCAAATAGAGGCAGCGAGAGAAGAAGAGTGCTGACCCGCCGGTCTGTAAACGTGAATGGATGCAAAAATCCAGCCAGAGCCCTTCCATTGTGTTCCCACCCTCCCTGCACAAACCGCACGAGAAGGAGGAAAGTACCAAAATAATAAAATAAGTGACGCAGATGCAGTTCAGTACCAAAATGAAGATTACTTTAATTTAAAATAATTTTAATACAAACTAAATATAAACTATCTCAGCTCTTAACATGTAAGACACTGACTTCATATACTTTAACATTTCTTTCTTTTTTTTTTTTATCAAGTATTGCACAATTTAGATACAAAAATTACAATTACATCTCTTCCATCTTATATAGCAAAAATCGGAATTTTTGTAACAGAAAATACAACTCTGAAATTACAGGTATCCCTCTATATTATAAGGTACGGTGAGGAATAAATCTTTTTTTTTTTTCTTTCGAACTGGTGTCGAAGACTTTTACAATATTTCAGGAATTTAAAAAAAAAAAAGTTTCTACATAAAGCTGCTGAAGGAATCACAGATCTGTAAAAATCTTGAAATGTGTCATGTAAATATATTTAGATATAAAACACAAACAGCTGGAAAAAAAAAAAAACCGCGTTTCCCCTTTATACATTTAGACAATATATATTATATATTTTTTTTATTTATTTTTAACTCCGCTTCCACCTTTCAGGCAGGTGGATGAGCAGGGATTTATTCCTAACTGTGTATGCATATGTTACACATACCCATATCATCGTTTTAGAAAAAGAAAAATTTATTATTTTAACGCCTATAAAAATAAAAAAAAAAAATAAAAAAAATAATATAAATATATATATATATATATATATATATATATATATATATATATATATATATATAATTTTTTTAATTAGCTTCTAAATACTGTAAGAGGCAATATTCCTTAAAATATAAGGAAAATATGTAGTGAACATAAAGTTAACTAAAAAATATATTTTTTTTATAATTATGTGCTTCTGCAACCAGCCTTGAATGTACAAGGGTTACAAGCTAAAAAATAAAATAAAAAAAATCTCACATTGGGTTCATGCAGCTTGTACAATACTTTGGATCTAGAAGCAGTCCTCTGGCCCTGGTTAGTTAGCCATAACCGGCTGGAATTGCTGGTTATTATACTGCACGAAGCTCAATCCCTCCACCAGCGATTTGTCATGGAGGCCGCCGTACGCAGAGAACATGTCAAACGCGTTGCTGTACGGCAGTGCGCCGAGGCTCAGGCCGCTCTCGCAGTTTAGGCCGGACCGTCCTTGCTCACCAGGGAAGATAAATTCCTTTGCATTGGGGGAGAGGGCAGAGGTTTTCTGCGGGAGGTTGGTAAGGCCAAGGCTGTACACAGAGTGCATGGACGAGGACATGGCGCTCTGCTTTACCAAGTTATTAAACCCGAACTGCGTCGGGGAGGAGCGCGCCAGCTTGTTACGGGCATTTGTCTTCATTTTAGTTGATCCGAACTTGGTGGCAGCAAAAGTGGCAGTCGTGAAGGTTAAAGGCTGAGCCGCCCTGGGCATAAACGTCGGGCTTACGGCAGCAGAGTCATTGAAAGGGGGCGACGGCGAGCTGGAGACGGGTGACGCTTGGTCAATGATGGGCATGAACACCTGGGCCTCGGGGTTAAAACTGTTCTTAATTTCCTTATCGAGCTCTGCGCCGTTCTCGTTGTTGTCGTCATCAACGTAGAGAACTTTGACTTGTCCCTTCTCCCCGATCTGGTAGGACACCTCCGAGGGGTCGATCCACACATTTAAGTCTTGGGGAAGGTTCCTACGGATGTCTTCGACGTCCAGGCCGCTCTCGTTGGCTGCTTGCTCGATGACCGGCTCCACCTTTTCTCCGACGTGTATGCACCTGTACCCCGAGCCCTTGTACGGTTTGTCAGGATACCAATGGCCTTCATATTTCTTCTTCAAGAGCCTTTCAAGTTCTTCGCCGAAGATGTTGACTCGTCGCCGGGGCAGCTTGTTATACAAATAAGAAATTATAAAATTCAGGGCTACCTGGATTTCAAGCTGCATATCTGTCGTGCGCTTCGAGATCGGCAAAGATGGCGTCAAAATTTTCAGAGGGAGAAACGCTGAAGACTTTGGTTACACCTGAAAATGGAAAGAAATAACAGATTACTTTTATTTTTCCCCCCCTTGCTCCGTTAGAAGTTGGACCCCTACAGTCCCAAATGGCAGCGGTCACAAGACTAGCAACTAATCTGATTTTTCTCGTGTAAAGTGGACAGAGTCCCACTTATTAATGAGAGGGGGGGGATGAGTCTGGTGAGAAAAACCCGAGCAGTCACCATTAACTCTCACGGTGCTGAATTATACATTTACCAAGCGGCAAGGAATGGCGTGCTATAATGTAGGACCGTGGTGTGGTACAATCACAGTGCAGCCGTACAGTTCCCTCTAACTATCACTACACATTATATTTCATTTCTCGGCTCCCAGAATCAATATTTACGCCGCTCTCAGCAGACATCGGCTGCATCCTTCTAGGTGTTAACAGGTTGGATCATGGGAGATGCAGGATCTGGCCCATCTGGCAGGACGTGACCTCTGGCCTTCCCTGGGATTTCCCTCCCTGACCTCCTCTGCAGGTGTGATACAGTGTAGGCTCAGGCCTAGTGGGGAGAAGTCTGAACTCTCCCGACTCCACTAGATCCTGCTATGATAACAGTCCGGCCCCCTGGGCTCCAGGTCTCCTCTCCCTCCGCCTCGTGCAACCCCTGGGCTCCAGGTCTCCTCTCCCTCCGCCTCGTGCAACCCCTGGGCTCCAGGTCTCCTCTCCCTCCGCCTCGTGCAACCCCTGGGCTCCAGGTCTCCTCTCCCTCCGCCTCGTGCAACCCCTGGGCTCCAGGTCTCCTCTCCCTCCGCCTCGTGCAACCCCTGGGCTCCAGGTCTCCTCTCCCTCCGCCTCGTGCAACCCCTGGGCTCCAGGTCTCCTCTCCCTCCGCCTCGTGCAACCCCTGGGCTCCAGGTCTCCTCTCCCTCCGCCTCGTGCAACCCCTGGGCTCCAGGTCTCCTCTCCCTCCGCCTCGTGCAACCCCTGGGCTCCAGGTCTCCTCTCCCTCCGCCTCGTGCAACCCCTGGGCTCCAGGTCTCCTCTCCCTCCGCCTCGTGCAACCCCTGGGCTCCTGGTCTCCTCTCCCTCCGCCTCGTGCAACCCCTGGGCTCCTGGTCTCCTCTCCCTCCGCCTCGTGCAACCCCTGGGCTCCTGGTCTCCTCTCCCTCCGCCTCGTGCAACCCCTGGGCTCCTGGTCTCCTCTCCCTCCGCCTCGTACAACCCCTGGGCTCCAAGTCTCCTCTCCCTCCACCTCACTGTAACACAATCTAGGAGACGTTATAAGGCGACATTTAATCATTTGCTTGGATCAGCAGGGTGGGGTGGAGAATGAAGAGCACAAGAGGTATTTAATAAAACATGTCAAATTATATGGAGCAGACTAGAATACGCCCAAAGCGGGCTCCAAAACATTACATGGGGGGAGGGCGCGCTCCACACAACATCCCAGGGGCACAGAAGGATCTGGCTACAGAAAGTCTAACGCAAGCAAAATAGGTACGAAAGAGAGCGGCCTCCTGCAGAGGAGAGTGTGCGGGTGCGTCCCGTGCCTGCTGCCAGGGTATAGAGCAAGTGCCCGCTGCCAGGCTTTAGGGCAAGTGCCTGCTGCCTTGCTAGAGGGTGCATCCAGCGCCAGGGTACAGAGCAAGCACCCGCTGCTAGGTTATATAGTTATGTATACAGGGTACGTGCCCACTGCCCAGTGTCAGGGCGTGTATGTTATATATGGTACATGCCCAGTGTCAGGGCGTGTATGTTATATATGGTACATGCCCAGTGTCAGGGCATGTATGTTATATATGGTACGTGCCCAGTGTCAGGGCGTGTATGTTATATATGGTACGTGCCCAGTGTCAGGGCGTGTATGTTATATATGGTACGTGCCCAGTGTCAGGGCGTGTATGTTATATATGGTACGTGCCCAGTGTCAGGGCGTGTATGTTATATATGGTACGTGCCCAGTGTCAGGGCGTGTATGTTATATATGGTACGTGCCCAGTGTCAGGGCGTGTATGTTATATATGGTACGTGCCCAGTGTCAGGGCGTGTATGTTATATATGGTACATGCCCAGTGTCAGGGCGTGTATGTTATATATGGTACGTGCCCAGTGTCAGGGCGTGTATGTTATATATGGTACGTGCCCAGTGTCAGGGCGTGTATGTTATATATGGTACGTGCCCAGTGTCAGGGCGTGTATGTTATATATGGTACGTGCCCAGTGTCAGGGCGTGTATGTTATATATGGTACGTGCCCAGTGTCAGGGCGTGTATGTTATATATGGTACGTGCCCAGTGTCAGGGCGTGTATGTTATATATGGTACGTGCCCAGTGTCAGGGCGTGTATGTTATATATGGTACATGCCCAGTGTCAGGGCGTGTATGTTATATATGGTACGTGCCCAGTGTCAGGGCGTGTATGTTATATATGGTACGTGCCCAGTGTCAGGGCGTGTATGTTATATATGGTACGTGCCCAGTGTCAGGGCGTGTATGTTATATATGGTACATGCCCAGTGTCAGGGCGTGTATGTTATATATGGTACGTGCCCAGTGTCAGGGCGTGTATGTTATATAGGGTGCCTGGTGACGAGTTCTATAGGAAACCCGCTATGCCAGTATGTAATGCGCAATGCCAGGTTAGGCTACTTTCAAACTTCCTTTTTTTCCCCTCCATCGCAATCCGTCGCTATTGCAAAAAACGGATCCTGCAAATGTGCCTGCAGGATCCGTTTTTTTTGCCATGCACTTTAATGGACGACAGATTGCGACGGATGGCCACACGTCGTGCGATGGATGCATCGTGTTTCAGCGGTCCGTCATGACAAAAAAAGTTCAATGTAACGGTTTTTTTTGTCCGTCGGATCCGACCGCGCATGTGCGGCTGGAACTCTGCCCCCTCCTCCCCGCTCACAATGGGCAGCGGATGCGTTGTAAAACTGCATCCGCTGCCCATGTTGTGCTACATTTAGCACAACATCCGTCGGTACGACGGGCCAACAGTTTGCGACGACCCCGTACCGACGGAAGTGTGAAAGTAGCCTTAAGCACAGTGTTATGAGCAGACATTATGGCTGCACAGCTATACGCCTCCTGTCAGTTATACGCTAGACCTTCTATTATAGGACACCCAGTACAGACATTATGGCCGCACAGCTATACGCCTCCTGTCAGTTATACGCTGGGACTTCTATTATAGGACACCCAGAACAGACATTATGGCCGCACAGCTATACGCCTCCTGTCAGTTATACGCTAGACCTTCTATTATAGGACACCCAGTACAGACATTATGGCCGCACAGCTATACGCCTCCTGTCAGTTATACGCTGGGACTTCTATTATAGGACACCCAGAACAGACATTATGGCTGCACAGCTATACGCCTATCAGTTATACGTCCAAATGACAACATCTCACATCCATGCCCCCACACTCCCATCACTGATGTGGCCCCTGTCAATCACATATGGGTCCCCTCGGAGACAGACAGGTCCCTACATAATATATGTGCCTCCATCAGTGACATATGGGCCCCACAACTCAGTCAGACCTGTCCTAAGGGCCCCTGCGGTAACATTAAGACACCGCACCTCAGGCACAGGTCCACATCAATGATGCTTGCCCCCCCCCCAGAGAAAGGAGCCCCACAGGCCCCTACATAAGATATGGGCATCTATCAGGTACATTCAGACCACATCACTCACATATGGGCCCCAGGCAGTGAGGACCCTGGGCCCCACACACCTCACTGCCGCTTGGGCTAGTGGAAGTGACACTGGGCCCCGCCCTTCACACTCCGCCCCTCAGGCACCTGTAGTGACACCGGGCCCCGCACCTCACACCGCCCCTCAGACCCGTCAGTGACACCGGGCCCCGCAGCTCACCGCCTCTCAGGCCCCTGTCAGTGACACCGGGCCCCGCACCTCACACTACCCCTCAGTGACACCGGGCCCCGCACCTCACACCGCCCCTCAGTGACACTGGGCCCTGCACCTCACACCGCCCCTCAGACCCGTCAGTGACACCGGGCCCCGCACCTCACACTGCCCCTCAGACCCCTGTCAGTGACACCGGGCCCCGCACCTCACACCGCCTCTCAGGCCCCTGTCAGTGACACCAGGCCCCGCACCTCACACTGCCCCTCAGTGACACCGGGCCCCGCACCTCACACCGCCCCTCAGTGACACCGGGCCCCGCACCTCACACCGCCCCTCAGTGGCACCGGGCCCCGCACCTCACACCGCCCCTCAGTGGCACCGGGCCCCGCACCTCACACCACCCCTCAGACCCCTGTCAGTGACACCGGGCCCCGCACCTCACACCGCCTCTCAGGCCCCTGTCAGTAACACCGGGCCCCGCACCTCACACCGCCCCTCAGTGACACCGGGCCCCGCACCTCACACCGCCCCTCAGACCCCTGTCAGTGACACCGGGCCCCGCACCTCTCACCACCCCTCAGTGACACCGGGCCCCGCACCTCACACCACCCCTCAGACCCCTGTCAGTGACACCAGGCCCCGCACCTCACACCACCCCTCAGGCCCCTGTCAGTGACACCGGGCCCCGCACCTCACACTACCCCTCAGTGACACCGGGCCCTGCACCTCACACCACCCCTCAGACCCCTGTCAGTGACACCGGGCCCCGCACCTCACACCACCCCTCAGGCCCCTGTCAGTGACACCGGGCCCCGCACCTCACACCGCCCCTCAGTGACACCGGGCCCCGCACCTCACACCACCCCTCAGACCAGTCAGTGACACCGGGCCCCGCACCTCACACCGCCCCTCAGACCCCTGTCAGTGACACAGGGCCCCGCACCTCACACCGCCCCTCAGACCCCTGTCAGTGACACCGGGCCCCGCACCTCACACCGCCCCTCAGACCCCTGTCAGTGACACCGGGCCCCGCACCTCACACCGCCCCTCAGGCCCCTGTCAGTGACACCGGGCCCCGCACCTCACACCGCCCCTCAGTGACACCGGGCCCCGCACCTCACACCGCCCCTCAGACCCCGGTCAGTGACACCAGGCCCCGCACCTCTCACCACCCCTCAGTGACACCGGGCCCCGCACCTCTCACCACCCCTCAGTGACACCAGACCCCGCACCTCACACCGCCCCTCAGTGACACCGGGGCCCGCACCTCACACCCCTGTCAGTGACACCGGGCCCCGCACCTCACACCGCCCCTCAGGCCCCTGTCAGTGACACCGGGCCCCGCACCTCACACCGCCCCTCAGGCCCCTGTCAGTGACACCGGGCCCCGCACCTCACACCGCCCCTCAGGCCCCTGTCAGTGACACCGGGCCCCGCACCTCACACCGCCCCTCAGGCCCCTGTCAGTGACACCGGGCCCCGCACCTCACACCGCCCCTCAGGCCCCTGTCAGTGACACCGGGCCCCGCACCTCACACCGCCCCTCAGGCCCCTGTCAGTGACACCGGGCCCCGCACCTCACACCGCCCCTCAGGCCCCTGTCAGTGACACCGGGCCCCGCACCTCACACCGCCCCTCAGGCCCCTGTCAGTGACACCGGGCCCCGCACCTCACACCGCCCCTCAGGCCCCTGTCAGTGACACCGGGCCCCGCACCTCACACCGCCCCTCAGGCCCCTGTCAGTGACACCGGGCCCCGCACCTCACACCGCCCCTCAGTGACACCGGGGCCCGCACCTCACACCGCCCCTGTCAGTGACACCGGGCCCCGCACCTCACACCGCCCCTGTCAGTGACACCGGGCCCCGCACCTCACACCGCCCCTCAGACCCCTGTCAGTGACACCGGGGCCCGCACCTCACACCGCCCCTCAGTGACACCGGGGCCCGCACCTCACACCGCCCCTCAGACCCCTGTCAGTGACACCGGGCCCCGCACCTCACACCGCCCCTCAGGCCCCTGTCAGTGACACCGGGCCCCGCACCTCACACCGCCCCTCAGTGACACCGGGGCCCGCACCTCACACCGCCCCTGTCAGTGACACCGGGCCCCGCACCTCACACCGCCCCTGTCAGTGACACCGGGCCCCGCACCTCACACCGCCCCTCAGACCCCTGTCAGTGACACCGGGGCCCGCACCTCACACCGCCCCTCAGACCCCTGTCAGTGACACCGGGCCCCGCACCTCACACCGCCCCTCAGGCCCCTGTCAGTGACACCGGGCCCCGCACCTCACACCGCCCCTCAGGCCCCTGTCAGTGACACCGGGCCCCGCACCTCACACCGCCCCTCAGGCCCCTGTCAGTGACACCGGGCCCCGCACCTCACACCGCCCCTCAGTGACACCGGGCCCCGCACCTCACACCACCCCTCAGACCCGTCAGTGACACTGGGCCCCGCACCTCACACCACCCCTCAGACCCGTCAGTGACACTGGGCCCCGCACCTCACACCGCCCCTCAGACCCCTGTCAGTGACACCGGGCCCCGCACCTCACACCGCCCCTCAGACCCCTGTCAGTGACACCGGGCCCCGCACCTCACACCGCCCCTCAGACCCGTCAGTGACACCGGGCCCCGCAGCTCACCGCCTCTCAGGCCCCTGTCAGTGACACCGGGCCCCGCACCTCACACTACCCCTCAGTGACACCGGGCCCCGCACCTCACACCGCCCCTCAGTGACACTGGGCCCTGCACCTCACACCGCCCCTCAGACCCGTCAGTGACACCGGGCCCCGCACCTCACACTGCCCCTCAGACCCCTGTCAGTGACACCGGGCCCCGCACCTCACACCGCCTCTCAGGCCCCTGTCAGTGACACCAGGCCCCGCACCTCACACTGCCCCTCAGTGACACCGGGCCCCGCACCTCACACCGCCCCTCAGTGACACCGGGCCCCGCACCTCACACCGCCCCTCAGTGGCACCGGGCCCCGCACCTCACACCGCCCCTCAGTGGCACCGGGCCCCGCACCTCACACCACCCCTCAGACCCCTGTCAGTGACACCGGGCCCCGCACCTCACACCGCCTCTCAGGCCCCTGTCAGTAACACCGGGCCCCGCACCTCACACCGCCCCTCAGTGACACCGGGCCCCGCACCTCACACCGCCCCTCAGACCCCTGTCAGTGACACCGGGCCCCGCACCTCTCACCACCCCTCAGTGACACCGGGCCCCGCACCTCACACCACCCCTCAGACCCCTGTCAGTGACACCAGGCCCCGCACCTCACACCACCCCTCAGGCCCCTGTCAGTGACACCGGGCCCCGCACCTCACACTACCCCTCAGTGACACCGGGCCCTGCACCTCACACCACCCCTCAGACCCCTGTCAGTGACACCGGGCCCCGCACCTCACACCACCCCTCAGGCCCCTGTCAGTGACACCGGGCCCCGCACCTCACACCGCCCCTCAGTGACACCGGGCCCCGCACCTCACACCACCCCTCAGACCAGTCAGTGACACCGGGCCCCGCACCTCACACCGCCCCTCAGACCCCTGTCAGTGACACAGGGCCCCGCACCTCACACCGCCCCTCAGACCCCTGTCAGTGACACCGGGCCCCGCACCTCACACCGCCCCTCAGACCCCTGTCAGTGACACCGGGCCCCGCACCTCACACCGCCCCTCAGGCCCCTGTCAGTGACACCGGGCCCCGCACCTCACACCGCCCCTCAGTGACACCGGGCCCCGCACCTCACACCGCCCCTCAGACCCCGGTCAGTGACACCAGGCCCCGCACCTCTCACCACCCCTCAGTGACACCGGGCCCCGCACCTCTCACCACCCCTCAGTGACACCAGACCCCGCACCTCACACCGCCCCTCAGTGACACCGGGGCCCGCACCTCACACCCCTGTCAGTGACACCGGGCCCCGCACCTCACACCGCCCCTCAGGCCCCTGTCAGTGACACCGGGCCCCGCACCTCACACCGCCCCTCAGGCCCCTGTCAGTGACACCGGGCCCCGCACCTCACACCGCCCCTCAGGCCCCTGTCAGTGACACCGGGCCCCGCACCTCACACCGCCCCTCAGGCCCCTGTCAGTGACACCGGGCCCCGCACCTCACACCGCCCCTCAGGCCCCTGTCAGTGACACCGGGCCCCGCACCTCACACCGCCCCTCAGGCCCCTGTCAGTGACACCGGGCCCCGCACCTCACACCGCCCCTCAGGCCCCTGTCAGTGACACCGGGCCCCGCACCTCACACCGCCCCTCAGGCCCCTGTCAGTGACACCGGGCCCCGCACCTCACACCGCCCCTCAGGCCCCTGTCAGTGACACCGGGCCCCGCACCTCACACCGCCCCTCAGTGACACCGGGGCCCGCACCTCACACCGCCCCTGTCAGTGACACCGGGCCCCGCACCTCACACCGCCCCTGTCAGTGACACCGGGCCCCGCACCTCACACCGCCCCTCAGACCCCTGTCAGTGACACCGGGGCCCGCACCTCACACCGCCCCTCAGTGACACCGGGGCCCGCACCTCACACCGCCCCTCAGACCCCTGTCAGTGACACCGGGCCCCGCACCTCACACCGCCCCTCAGGCCCCTGTCAGTGACACCGGGCCCCGCACCTCACACCGCCCCTCAGTGACACCGGGGCCCGCACCTCACACCGCCCCTGTCAGTGACACCGGGCCCCGCACCTCACACCGCCCCTGTCAGTGACACCGGGCCCCGCACCTCACACCGCCCCTCAGACCCCTGTCAGTGACACCGGGGCCCGCACCTCACACCGCCCCTCAGACCCCTGTCAGTGACACCGGGCCCCGCACCTCACACCGCCCCTCAGGCCCCTGTCAGTGACACCGGGCCCCGCACCTCACACCGCCCCTCAGGCCCCTGTCAGTGACACCGGGCCCCGCACCTCACACCGCCCCTCAGGCCCCTGTCAGTGACACCGGGCCCCGCACCTCACACCGCCCCTCAGTGACACCGGGCCCCGCACCTCACACCACCCCTCAGACCCGTCAGTGACACTGGGCCCCGCACCTCACACCACCCCTCAGACCCGTCAGTGACACTGGGCCCCGCACCTCACACCGCCCCTCAGACCCCTGTCAGTGACACCGGGCCCCGCACCTCACACCGCCCCTCAGACCCCTGTCAGTGACACCGGGCCCCGCACCTCACACCGCCCCTCAGACCCGTCAGTGACACCGGGCCCCGCACCTCACACCGCCCCTCAGACCCCTGTCAGTGACACTGGGCCCCGCACCTCACACCGCCCCTCAGACCCCTGTCAGTGACACCGGGCCCCGCACCTCACACCGCCCCTCAGACCCCTGTCAGTGACACCGGGCCCCGCACCTCACACCGCCCCTCAGACCCGTCAGTGACACCGGGCCCCGCACCTCACACCACCCCTCAGACCCGTCAGTGACACTGGGCCCCGCACCTCACACCGCCCCTCAGACCCCTGTCAGTGACACCGGGCCCCGCACCTCACACCGCCCCTCAGACCCCTGTCAGTGACACCGGGCCCCGCACCTCACACCGCCCCTCAGACCCCTGTCAGTGACACCGGGCCCCGCACCTCACACCGCCCCTCAGACCCCTGTCAGTGACACCGGGCCCCGCACCTCACACCGCCCCTCAGGCCCCTGTCAGTGACACCGGGCCCCGCACCTCACACCACCCCTCAGACCCCTGTCAGTGACACCGGGCCCCGCACCTCACACCGCCCCTCAGACCCCTGTCAGTGACACCGGGCCCCGCACCTCACACCCCTGTCAGTGACACCGGGCCCCGCACCTCAGACCCCTGTCAGTGACACCGGGCCCCGCACCTCACACCCCTGTCAGTGACACCGGGCCCCGCATCTCACACCGCCCCTCAGGCCCAGGGAAGTGAAGCTGTCCCCCGGCAGGTGTCGGGCCGCGGTCAGTAACGTCAGTCTCGGATCCTCCCGGTGCCCAGAGACACAGGCCGGGCCACGTACCGCGTACTCAGGGCTCCGCGGTCACACAGGTCAGTCACAGGCCCCGACACTAACACGTCACACGGGGCCCCGCCAGCAGCTGTGCTGACACGCACCGTCTACCGCATACTCTGCGGCCAGCGGAGCACTACTTACCGCGGTAACACCGACACACAGGGGGCTCCGCTGCCGCTCTGTTGCCCCTCTCCCCGCGACGTTCTTCACTAAACCGACGCCTGTCAGGTAGATTATTTATATGGAGTCTCCGCCATCTAAGAGCAAGAGGCGGGGATTATGAAACATGTCAGCCAATAGTGACTCCAGGATTTAGAAACTCTGCCCATCCATTGGACTAAGGAGCTGTCAATCACCAAGGTGGAGGACGCACGTCACGAAACTCAGTAATTCATGGACACTGATTGGTCAGAAAAGAGCCAATAGCTCAACGTGTTCTTAAATGTTAGTCAGGAGGAGACAAACGATTGGATGATAAAACTGTCAATTGTCAAAGACATGAAGGCTCTATTTATAGGAGTGCTGCCAACTGCAATGGGCGGACCTGTGACGTCAGTAGTGGTCATGTGACCTATGGCTGGCCAGTGTATAACACCTTGTACTGTATATAACACCCCTGTATATACCTGTACTGTATATAACACCCCTGTATATACCTGTACTGTATATAACACCCCTGTATATAACACCCCTGTATATACCTGTACTGTATATAACACCCCTGTGTATAACACCCCTGTGTATAACACCCCTGTATATAACACCCCTGTATATACCTGTACTGTATATAACACCCCTGTATATACCTGTACTGTATATAACACCCCTGTATATACCTGTACTGTATATAACACCCCTGTATATACCTGTACTGTATATAACACCCCTGTATATAACACCCCTGTATATACCTGTACTGTATATAACACCCCTGTGTATAACACCCCTGTATATAACACCCCTGTATATACCTGTACTGTATATAACACCCCTGTATATAACACCCCTGTATATACCTGTACTGTATATAACACCCCTGTATATAACACCCCTGTATATAACACCCCTGTATATACCTGTACTGTATATAACACCCCTGTATATACCTGTACTGTATATAACACCCCTGTATATAACACCCCTGTATATAACACCCCTGTATATAACACCCCCTGTATATACCTGTACTGTATATAACACCCCTGTATATAACACCCCTGTATATACCTGTACTGTATATAACACCCCTGTATATACCTGTACTGTATATAACACCCCTGTATATAACACCCCTGTATATAACACCCCTGTATATACCTGTACTGTATATAACACCCCCTGTATATACCTGTACTGTATATAACACCCCTGTATATAACACCCCTGTATATACCTGTACTGTATATAACACCCCTGTATATAACACCCCTGTATATACCTGTACTGTATATAACACCCCTGTATATAACACCCCTGTATATAACACCCCTGTATATAACACCCCTGTATATAACACCCCTGTATATACCTGTACTGTATATAACACCCCTGTATATAACACCCCTGTATATAACACCCCTGTATATACCTGTACTGTATATAACACCCCTGTATATACCTGTACTGTATATAACACCCCTGTATATAACACCCCTGTATATAACACCCCTGTATATAACACCCCTGTATATACCTGTACTGTATATAACACCCCTGTATATAACACCCCTGTATATAACACCCCTGTATATACCTGTACTGTATATAACACCCCTGTATATAACACCCCTGTATATAACACCCCTGTATATAACACCCCCTGTATATACCTGTGCTGTATATAACACCCCTGTATATAACACCCCTGTATATAACACCCCTGTATATACCTGTACTGTATATAACACCCCTGTATATAACACCCCTGTATATAACACCCCCTGTATATACCTGTGCTGTATATAACACCCCTGTATATAACACCCCTGTATATAACACCCCTGTATATAACACCCCTGTATATACCTGTACTGTATATAACACTCCTGTATATACCTGTACTGTATATAACACCCCTGTATATAACACCCCTGTATATAACACCCCCTGTATATACCTGTGCTGTATATAACACCCCTGTATATAACACCCCTGTATATAACACCCCTGTATATAACACCCCTGTATATACCTGTACTGTATATAACACCCCTGTATATAACACCCCTGTATATAACACCCCTGTATATAACACCCCTGTATATACCTGTACTGTATATAACACTCCTGTATATACCTGTACTGTATATAACACCCCTGTATATAACACCCCTGTATATAACACCCCTGTATATACCTGTACTGTATATAACACTCCTGTATATACCTGTACTGTATATAACACCCCTGTATATAACACCCCTGTATATAACACCCCCTGTATATACCTGTGCTGTATATAACACCCCTGTATATACCTGTACTGTATATAACACCCCTGTATATAACACCCCTGTATATATCACCCCCTGTATATACCTGTACTGTATATAACACCCCTGTATATACCTGTACTGTATATAACACCCCTGTATATAACACCCCTGTATATAACACCCCTGTATATAACACCCCTGTATATACCTGTGCTGTATATAACACCCCCTGTATATACCTGTACTGTATATAACACCCCCTGTATATACCTGTACTGTATATAACACCCCTGTATATACCTGTACTGTATATAACACCCTGTATATACCTGTACTGTATATAACACCTCTGTATATACCTGTACTGTATATAACACCCCTGTATATACCTGTGCTGTATATAACACCCCCTGTATATACCTGTACTGTATATAACACCCCCTGTATATACCTGTACTGTATATAACACCCCTGTATATACCTGTACTGTATATAACACCCCTGTATATACCTGTACTGTATATAACACCCCTGTATATACCTGTACTGTATATAACACCCCCTGTATATACCTGTACTGTATATAACACCCCTGTATATACCTGTACTGTATATAACACCCCCTGTATATACCTGTACTGTATATAACACCCCCTGTATATACCTGTACTGTATATAACACCCCCTGTATATACCTGTACTGTATATAACACCCCCTGTATATACCTGTACTGTATATAACACCCCCTGTATATACCTGTACTGAATGTAACACCCCTGTATATACCTGTACTGTATATAACACCCCTGTATATACCTGTACTGTATATAACACCCCTGTATATACCTGTACTGTATATAACACCCCTGTATATACCTATACTGTATATAACACCCCTGTATATACCTGTACTGTATATAACACCCCCTGTATATACCTGCACTGTATATAACACCTCCTGTATATACCTGTACTGTATATAACACCCCCTGTATATACCTGTACTGTATGTAACACCCCTGTATATACCTGTACTGTATATAACACCCCTGTATATACCTGTACTGTATATAACACCCCTGTATATACCTGTACTGTATATAACACCCCTGTATATACCTGTACTGTATATAACACCCCTGTATATACCTGTACTGTATATAACACCCCTGTATATACCTGTACTGTATATAACACCCCTGTATATACCTGTACTGTATATAACACCCTGTATATACCTGTACTGTATATAACACCCTGTATATACCTGTACTGTATATAACACCCCTGTATATGCCTGTACTGTATATAACACCCCTGTATATACCTGTACTGTATATAACACCCCTGTATATACCTGCACTGTATATAACACCCCCTGTATATACCTGCACTGTATATAACACCTCCTGTATATACCTGTACTGTATATAACACCCCTGTATATACCTGTACTGTATATAACACCTCTGTATATACCTGTACTGTATATAACACCCCTGTATATACCTGTACTGTATATAACACCCCCTGTATATACCTGTACTGTATATAACACCCCTGTATATACCTGTACTGTATATAACACCCCTGTATATACCTGTACTGTATATAACACCTCTGTATATACCTGTACTGTATATAACACCCCTGTATATACCTGTACTGTATATAACACCCCCTGTATATACCTGTACTGTACATAACACCCCTGTATATACCTGCACTGTATATAACACCCCTGTATATACCTGCACTTTATATAACACCCCTGTATATACCTGTACTGTATATAACACCCCTGTATATACCTGTACTGTATATAACACCCCGGTATATACCTGTACTGTATATAACACCCCTGTATATACCTGTACTGTATATAACACCCCCTGTATATACCTGTACTGTATATAACACCTCCTGTATATACCTGTACTGTATATAACACCCCTGTATATACCTGTACTGTATATAACACCCTGTATATACCTGTACTGTATATAACCCCTTGTATATACCTGTACTGTATATAACACCCCTGTATATACCTGTACTGTATATAACACCCCTGTATATACCTATACTGTATATAACACCCCTGTATATACCTGTACTGTATATAACACCCCATGTATATACCTGTACTGTATATAACACCCCTGTATATACCTGTACTGTATATAACACCTCTGTATATACCTGTACTGTATATAACACCCCTGTATATACCTGTACTGTATATAACACCCCTGTATATACCTGTACTGTATATAACACCCCTGTATATACCTGTACTGTATATAACACCCCTGTATATACCTGTACTGTATATAACACCCCTGTATATACCTGTACTGTATATAACACCCCTGTATATACCTGTACTGTATATAACACCCCCTGTATATACCTGTACTGTACATAACACCCCTGTATATACCTGCACTGTATATAACACCCCTGTATATACCTGCACTTTATATAACACCCCTGTATATACCTGTACTGTATATAACACCCCTGTATATACCTGTACTGTATATAACACCCCGGTATATACCTGTACTGTATATAACACCCCTGTATATACCTGTACTGTATATAACACCCCCTGTATATACCTGTACTGTATATAACACCTCCTGTATATACCTGTACTGTATATAACACCCCTGTATATACCTGTACTGTATATAACACCCTGTATATACCTGTACTGTATATAACCCCTTGTATATACCTGTACTGTATATAACACCCCTGTATATACCTGTACTGTATATAACACCCCTGTATATACCTATACTGTATATAACACCCCTGTATATACCTGTACTGTATATAACACCCCCTGTATATACCTGTACTGTATATAACACCCCTGTATATACCTGTACTGTATATAACACCCCTGTATATACCTGTACTGTATATAACACCCCTGTATATACCTGTACTGTATATAACACCCCCTGTATATACCTGTACTGAATGTAACACCCCTGTATATACCTGTACTGTATATAACACCCCTGTATATACCTGTACTGTATATAACACCCCTGTATATAACACCCCTGTATATATCACCCCCTGTATATACCTGTACTGTATATAACACCCCTGTATATAACACCCCTGTATATAACACCCCTGTATATAACACCCCTGTATATAACACCCCCTGTATATACCTGTACTGTATATAAAACCCCTGTATATACCTGTGCTGTATATAACACCCCTGTATATACCTGTACTGTATATAACACCCCTGTATATACCTGTACTGTATATAACACCCCTGTATATACCTGTACTGTATATAACACCCCTGTATATACCTGTACTGTATATACTGTACTGTATATGTCACGATTCACACCGTGACTGTCACCAATTGTCACGATCCCTTAGCCGTGGCCCGCAGTTTGTCACGAAAATCCACAGGGATTCCCGACCACTGCCACCATTAGGTCACGGATTGGGGTGACTTTAGACCAACAGACGGCTATCACATGTGCAGGGGGCTTATCCTCGTTATCCCTCTACTGCCACAATGTGATAAAAAACCACACACAATGCTATTGACCTCTTAGTTTACAGCAGGGGCTTATTTTAGGTATCCCACTGCTCTTCAATATACCATGAACTGCAGGGATTTGTGTATCCCGCTTACAGTTCCACTTAACACTTGCAGCTCTCTGGCGCCCCCCTTACTCTCAGGTCAGATTAGGTACTGCACCTAGGGTAATTAGTCGCCAGAAAGGCTGCCTGCTATGTACTGGCTATTGGGCGCACTGCAGCGACGCGATAACTACTCCCACGCAGGCAGGAACAATAATTATCAAGCTGCAGTCGCTGAAACAACACCCCAAAAGTCTGCACACGGTAAGCTGCCACCAGCTCCGATCAAACGGGTCCGGATCTAACCCAAAACAGTAGCGTAATTTCCCTTCAAGAGACAGGGTACGTTTTTAGAGCAGGGAGGAAGAACTAGCATTAAATATTATACTCCAGAAAGGTTAGGCAGTGCTTTATCAAAATTATACAAAGATGTTACAAATGAGACAATTGCAAATATGTACAAGGTAATTATGAAAATAAAAGGATTAAAGAAAAGATAACTCACATGTTCTTAGTTCATATCAGTTCAGGCAAACACCATGCTAGTGGGAGGGGCTCCCAACAATCCCAATGCATGAGGTACAGCTCTTCAGGTCAGACCCACATGTTCTTCCAGCAACAGACTCCTGCTGGAGTCCGGCCAAAACAGTTATAGCTTAGCCTGGTGACATCACCAAAAGGGCTGGCTATCCCAGTCCCTCCTCTCTCTGCATTCTGACTAAGTATAAGCTAAATCTTTCTAAGACTTGTAATTCCGCTGCTGAACATATCATAGTCCTGAGAAACCCAGCATTCATCTCAGATTACCGTGGGCTTTCTAAGGAGATCAAATATGTCCTATTATTTACAGAGCAATCCCTACTTCTTCACCCGATGGAGTTAGACGCTGATGCTTAGAGTGATGGGTAGATCCTCCGAGTGTGATTATGACGATATATTTTTGTGTTCGTATTTTAAATCGTTTGCCTAATATCTTACAAAAATGGAACAAAGGACCGCATGGTTCTAGAGACAGAATCCAGTTCTTGCTGGAGGAAGCTTCTACCTGGTCGTAAACATTCCTTTAGGCAATAAAACGCTCTTCCCCCATGTACATTGGCAAGGCAAGCTCAACTCTGAAGTAAAAGAGAAGGGGGGTTTCTTAGCCCACATCCTGGGCTGACAAGAGAAACTAAACTTATATGATATTTCATACCATATCGTGACACCTCCCCCTTTTAGCGTGCGCTACGGCGGCAGAACCTCTCGGTATGCCTCCATGCGAACCTCCGTGGGTTCACCCTGGCGGGAGAGTCCATCTGCATTCCCATGCTCTTTGCCCGCTTTGTGTTTAATGGTGAAGTCAAATTGCTGAAGGGCAAGGCTCCAGCGTAGCAACCTGCCATTGGTTCCACACATGGTGCTTAGCCAGCGCAGAGGGTCGTGGTCAGTCACCACAGTGAAGGTGCGACCGTACAAGTAGGGCTGCAAGCGCTGCAGGGCCCAGACTATGGCCAGGCACTCCTTCTCAATGGTGGAGTAGGCCACTTCCCTCTGCAAAAGTTTCCGGCTCAGGTACAACACGGGGTGCTCTTGGTCCTCCGAGTCAACCTGGCTGAGCACAGCACCAAGGCCAAACTCGCTGGCGTCGGTCTGTACCAAGAACGGTCGACTGCTGTCGACTGCTTTCAACACAGGGGCGTTGCACAGTGCTGTTTTCAACGCCTGGAAGGCCCCCTCACAGCCATCTGTCCAGTTGACGATGTGGGGTAGCTTCTTCCTGGTGAGGTCCGTCAAAGGTTTTGCCAGGCTACTATAGTGCCGCACAAAGCGCCTATAGTACCCTGCAGTGCCCAGGAAGGACATCACCTGTTTCTTGGTCCCAGGAGTGGGCCAGTTCACGATCGCGCCCACTTTCTCAGGCTCCGGTTTCAGGGTGCCTCCGCCTACCCGGTGCCCCAGGTAGTGGACCTCACTCATGCCCATCTGGCACTTTCCGGGCTTGATAGTCAGTCCTGCTCTGTGGATTCGCCTGAGCACCTCCTCGAGATGCTGCAGGTGTTCCCCCCAGGAGGGACTGAAGATGGCAATGTCATCCAAGTACGCCACTGCGTACTTCTCCAGTCCCTGAAGCAGGAGGTTGACCATCCGCTGGAAAGTGGCAGGGGCATTCTTCATGCCGAAGGGCATGACCGTGGACTCGTACAGTCCAAAGGGTGTGATAAAGGCGGACTTCTCCTGCGCCTCGGGGCTCAGGGGAATCTGCCAGTATCCGCGACTCAGATCCATTATTGTCAGGTATTTTGCGCCAGCTAGCTTCTCAAGCAGCTCCTCGATGCGCGGCATTGGGTGCGCGTCAGAGGCTGTAATGGCGTTGAGCCCCCTGTAGTCCACGCAGAACCGGGTGGTCCGGTCCTTTTTTGGCACGAGAACTACAGGTGAGGCCCACGCGCTCTTTGACTGTCGAATCACCCCCAGCTGTAACATCTCATCGATCTCCTGGCGCATAATCTGCTGCACCTGGTCAGAGATTCGATAGGGTGTTCGCCGTAGTGGGGCGAGATTCCCGGTGTCCACTTCGTGGACGGCTAACTCAGTCCTCCCAGGTCGGTTGGAGAACACGACCCGGAAGGGTTCCAGTGTGGTTTGCAACTACAACCGCTGTGGTTCATCTAGCGAGGCGCTTACCTCCACGTCCTCAATGGACCCACCGGCCTTGGCTTGGGCCAGCATGTCCAGGAGGGCGTCTTCTTCCCCGTCTTCGGGTGCGCTGCAGACCGGTAGGACGAAAGGTTCACGTTCGTGATGAGCCTTCATCATGTTGACGTGAAAGGCCTTTTGCCTACCCCGAGCGTGGTCAAGCGTGACCACGTAGGTTACCGGGTTGAGCTGTTGGTGGACGACGTATGGGCCCTCCCAGGCTGCCTGAAGCTTATCCATTGGTACGGGGACCAGCACCCACACCTTTTGACCCACATTGTAGGTCCGCTCCCGGGCGTTCTGGTCGTACCAGTGCTTCTGATCAGCCTGAGCCTGCTTCATGTTGTCATGCACCAACTGCGTCAAGGTCTGCATCTTGTCACAGAAGCGCATGACATACTCCACTATGGACACTTCAGAAGGGTTCGGCTCCTCTTCCCAGGATTCTCTTACCAACCCAAGGGGTCCCCGGACTCGCCTGCCATACAGGAGCTCGAAGGGGGAGAACCCCGTCGAGGCCTGAGGAACCTCTCGGCAAGCAAACAGCAGATGTGGGAGGTACTGCTCCCAGTCGCGCCCTTGTGTCTCAACCAGCATGCGTAGCATCTGTTTGAGGGTACCATTGAAGCGTTCACACAAGCCATTGGTCTGTGGGTGATACGCACTCGATACCAGGTGCTTCACCTGCATTTTATTACAGAGAGCCTCCATTAGGCGAGACAAAAATTGGGTCCCTTGATCAGTAAGCATTTCCCTGGGAAATCACACAAATATAGAAAAAATGGGATGGCACTAACTATTAGAGGCGTACTGCAGACTGTCACAACGGTGCCTTTGATATATCCCAATGGATTTAAGCAACCTTATAATCCGGACTCCGGGTGCTCCTCTGGAAACAACAAGTGTGCATAATGTCTATATAAGAAATTTGAGGGCACTCACCAATCTTCATAGAAAACGTCCTTTATTAATAAAATCTAACACATAAATTCATAGCCGGAGTCGATGGAGCCGAAGCTCATGTGAGCAGGGGGGATCACAGACAGTCTGTGATCCCCCCTGCTCACATGAGCTTCGGCTCCATCGACTCCGGCTATGAATTTATGTGTTAGATTTTATTAATAAAGGACGTTTTCTATGAAGATTGGTGAGTGCCCTCAAATTTCTTATATAGACATTTCCCTGGGAAATCCTACACGTGAAAAGATAGCCAACAGGGCATCCGCCACCTTATCTGCCCTAGTTGAGGACAGAGCTACTGCCTCTGGGTACCGGGTAGCGTAGTCTACCACAGTAAGAATATATCGCTTTCCAGAGCTGCTGGGGACGGCCAGCGGGCCCACAATGTCCACCGCAATCCTCTGTAAAGGCTCCTCTATCACTGGCAAAGGGATCAGGGGAGCCTTAAGAACAGGCCCCGCCTTCCCCACTCTTTGACAGGTGACACAGGAGCGGCAGTAGTTTGACACATCTGTCCCCATCTTAGGCCAATAGAAGTGTTGAGACAGCCGGGCCTTAGTTTTGCTGATCCCCAAGTGTCCAGCTAGCGGGATCTCATGGGCAATCCGCAACAACTCACCCTGGAATTGCTGCGGGACGAGCAGCTGTCTTTCCCTCAACCACTCCTTTTGTACTTCTCCGGGTACTGTCTCCCGGTACAACCTTCCTCCTTCCCAGAACACCTTCTCCTTATCAGTCTCGGAGAATGACATCCCGGCGAGTTGTCTCAAACTCTCTAGGCTCGCATCTGTGTGCAGAGCGGCCTGAAGCTCCTGGCTAGGGGAAGCCAGAAGTGACCTCAGGGTCCCTTCGCCACGGGAACCCTCTGGGACCTGCTCTGGGTCCACCTCTGGTTCAGTCATACTAATGACTGAGGAGGGTCCGGGAGGCAGACAGTTATCTGCGTTCCGGGCACTCTGACTGCGGGTGACAGCAGCTACGTAGGCTGTCTCCCCGGGGATTTCTACATACCCATCAGCCGACCCTGCTATGGGCTCTACCTCCCCATCCACCCCCAACACTTAAGGAGCATTGCTACTTATGGGCCAGTTACCTTCCTCGGTGGCACTGGTCAATTGCATGGCATCACCTTCCTCACGGTTCCCATGAATCTCCCCATTTCCTGTAGCACCGACACTTGCCCCTGCTAGGGGTTCCTCAGCCGGCTCACTCCGCAGAGCGACGTGGCTGAGCACTCCTGTACCTACGGACACATCAACTTTCACAGAAACATCATTATCAGGTACAGTTGGCACAGGTACAACATTTTCACCATCAATCCTAGGGAAAAAAGGGTTATCAGATGCATCATTACAAGATAAAGCATGGTCAGGTAACACATGCGATTTCCCATCATCATCATCATCCTCATCATCAGGGTTAACATTACCCTCATTAGTAGATTGGGGAGGGGTGTCAACGTCTTAGTATGCAACCAACCTCCCCAAATCAGTCCCCAACAAAACATCAGTGGGCAAATTATCAGACAGCCCCACTTCCTTCACCCCGCTCCCGGCACCCCAATCAATAAAAACCCGGGCCATCGGTAAGGGACAGCTGATCCCCCAATCCCAGTGACAGTTAGGGTTTTCCCCGGAATGATTTCTTCAGGGGCCGCCAGTTCGGGTCGGATGAGGGTTCGTTCAGCCCCGGTGTCCTTGAGGCCTGTAGCAACATGACCTCCCTCAGTGACGCGCTGTACGTTGTCACGCACCCTCCCAACCACACCACCCACCAAAAGAACTGCTGCATTAGGCCCTGGGGCCTTGGCTGGGAGGTTCTTCTGTTTGACTGGACACTGGGGACTGATATGACCAGGCTGCCTGCAGTGGTAACACTGGCGAAGTTCGGTGGTAGGTCTGGTGCTGTTGGCCACGGGGACAGGACCTCTGGTGTGTTGGCTGGCATGGGTACTGGCGTTGGTTGCAGGCTTACCCCCTCTCCAGCTGGTGGTGACTGGCTTCCGCACTTCCGATCTACGGTTGGCCTCATAGGCATCGGCAATCTGCGCTGCTTTCGTCACGTCTTTGGGTTCTCTGTCCATCACAAACTGTCGCACCTCAGCTGGGCAAAGATGGAAGAACTGGTCTTTGATCATCAGGTCTCGCAGCTGTGCAAAGGTGGTCACTGACAGTCCTTGGGTCCACTGGTCAAAGTGGGTCCCCAGTCCATGCACCACATCACTGTAACTGTCGTGTGGGCCACGTTGGAGGGTCCGCAACTTTTTACGGTACACCTCGGGTGTAATCTGGTACTTGGCTATCAGAGCCTGCTTGATGGCCTCATAATCACCATCTTGTTCTTGAGGGAGGGCAGCAAACGCCTCCAGAGCTTTTCCTCTCAGCCCTGGTGTCAGGTATCGTGCCCATTCTTGTGTAGGCAGCTGGTACTGTCTGCAGGCTTTCTCAAAGGCCCGCAGAAAAGTGTCCAAGTCCCCATCCTTTTCCATAACAGGAAAGTGGTCAGGCCGGGGCTTCGGCATCTGAGCGCTGCTGGGCTCACGACTCTGGGCAGTGGAAGGCATCCCCCCCTGCCGGAGCATCTCCAGTTCATGTTCTCCCTGGGCTTGGCGCTCGGCTCGCTGGGCCTGGGCCTCTCGCTCGGCTCGCTGGGCCTCTCGCTCGGCTCGGGCCTCAGCCTCCTGCCGGTATTGCTGAATCAGCTGCCGATGTCCCTCATGGTCGCCAGCGGGGAATTCTTTCAAGGCCGCCTGCAGGTGGGGGTCCAATTTGCTCGGATTGCTAACGAGGCCAGCATTCAGTGGTTGGACCTCTGCTGCAGCACCATGTTCGCTGGTGCTGGCTTCTGCGGCTTCTGGGCTCTGTGAGTGGTCTAGAGCGGCTTCCCATTGCATCAGGACTGCGACCAGTTGGCTTTTGTTTTTGCTTGCATAGTCAATGTGCTGTGACTTGCATAAGGCAACAAGGGTGTCTCTGGTCTGCTGTTCATAAAAGGCTTCTCCCAGCCCAACCATGGTTGCCAAATAAAAGATAGGATAGAAAAACGAAGAGAAAGGGAGGGGGTAATTACCAGTACACACAATTGTCTCAAGTCTAATAAACACTGAGTTCGTTCTCCAAACTTATTTGCGCAGAGTCCTCGCAAGAACTTTCTGCAAGTTTTTAGTGAGAGGAATGATTGCTCAAACCAAATCACTAATGCTCTAATATCCCACCGCCTTGCCACCAATTGTCAGGATCCCTTCGCCGCGGCCAGCCGTTTGTCACAAAATCCACAGGGATTCCTGACCACTGCCACCAATATGTCACGGATTGGGGTGACTTTAGACCAACAGACGGCTATCACATGTGCAGGGGGGCTTATCTTAGTTATCCCTCCACTGCCACAATGTGATAAAAAAACCACACACAAGGCTATTGACCTCTTAGTTTACAGCAGGGGCTTATTTTAGGTATCCCACTGCTCTTCAATATACCATGAACTGCAGGGATTTGTGTATATCCCGCTTACAGTTCCACTCAACCCTTGCAGCTCTCTGGCGCCCCCTTACTCTCAGGTCAGATTAGGTACTGCACCTAGGGTAATTAGTCGCCAGAAAGGCTGCCTGCTATGTACTGGCTATTGGGCACGCTGCAGCGACGCGATAAACTACTCCCGCTCAGGCAGGAACAATAATTATCAAGCCGCAGTCGCTACAGTGACACCCAAAGGCCTGCACAGTACAAGGTATTACTGCCACCAGCTTCGATTCAACGGGTCCGAAGCTAACCCAAAACAGTAGCGTAAATTCCTTTCAAGAAGACTTAGGGTACGTTTTTAGAGCATGGAGAAAGAACTGGCATGAAATAATATACCCCACAAAATGTAGGCAGTGCTTTATCAAAATATTTTACAAAGATGTTACAAATGAGACAATTGCAAATATGTACAAGGTAATTATAAAAAAAACAGGGAATAACATGAGAAATAACACTTACAGCTGTTCAAAGCATTGCAGGCAACAGGCTAGGGGGACTTTCCATCTATCCCAGTGCATCAGGGCGTGCACTCTGGGCTCTTCAGGTAAAAACTCAAATCTCCCTCTCTTGGACGCCGGCCAGCACTTAAAACCTACAGCCTGTGACCTCACAGAAAGGGCTGGCTTTTCCAAACCCTCCTCTCTCTACATTCTGAGTACTTCAACCTTAAATTTATCTACTTTCTATAACTTCGCTACACAACATGTCATAGTCGTAACAAACCCAGCATTCATCTCGGATTAACGTGGGCATTCTAATGAGATCAAATATGTCCTATCTGGGATACATATTTACCGAGAAATCCCTACTTCTTTACCAGATGGAGTTAGAAACTCATCTTTAGAGTGCTGGATAGATGCTTCGATGGAGATTAAAAATATATGTTTTTGTGGTCTTAACTTAAACGGTTTGCGTAATATCTTACAAAAACAGAACAAAGAACTTTCATAGATTCTAGAAGTTTCTAGTCCAGTTATAGCTGGATAAGAGCTTACACGGCAGGAAATGCCGGTCATAAATACCTTGGCTCTCATAACCCCCACACTCTCTGAGAAGGAAAGTCAGGAATTTGCAGCTACGAGCTGTTGCTGAATCACTCCAAGGAGGGGGGCTTAGCCCACAGCATGCTAGCAAGAGAACTAAACTTATGATATTTCATACCATCATGACAGCAGAGAAAGGCAACTACATATCTTAACGGGCGGCTCGCGCCGAGCTCCTGTCCGTGATCGACAGGGGAATTGGCCCAACGAGCGGTTACGACCTTTCCCCTCCTCCGCTTCTTCCGCCACGGAGGATCCTGTGTATTACCTACGCGGGACTCGGACCCCACCCATCAGTGTTATGGCCTGTTCAACCCCATCCTGTAAACCCAACTAAAAATATCGAGGCCAATGTCCGTTAGGTGAACTCCGTCCGGTCTTAATTGTGGAGTGTTATCCCCTTGTAGCGGGTGGTGACGAATCACGATACCGCCTCTTCCTCTCACATATTTTCCAATCCGCGCGTTGAATTTACCCCTTGTCCACTCTATGGCTTTTTTATCTCTTGCTCCTCGCCAAACAGCCCTTGGTGTTATATCCAACCACACCAGTATTATGTTCCTGAACAGACAGCTGAACCGTTCCATATCCGTTGTCACCCATTTGTACAATTCGGCCACCTTTTGTTTGCCAAGGTCATTGCCACCCGCGTGCAGCACCATTATCACCGGGTGTTCCGCCATCCTTGCTATGCCAACCATCTCCTTGAACACCTGTTTCCACTGGAGGCCTCTGATCCCCCTCCATTTGACTTTTATGCCCGGGAGGTAAAGATTTGTTCCTCCTGGCCGCAGTTTGGCCCTCTCTTCGGCCCAGTATACGTAGGAATCTCCTACAACCCAAACTTCAACCCCTGTAAGAGACAACACATGTTATTTAAGCAAGTCGGGTCTTATGTATCTGGCGAAGCATGCGGACTTCCAACGACCCATTCGCTGCACTTCGGCCTCTGACACTCCTGCCCTAGCTGCTTCTGTGGCCGCCCCTATCCGGAACGAATGTGTTCCGTACTCCTTTGGATTAGCGCCGGCTTTTTCCAAGCATAGCTTGAACATTGCCTGGAATTGGTACTTGGTCAGAGGGGACCCGTCTGTATGAGTGAAGAAAAATCTACCAGCGTGTCTTATTACGGCGTATCTTTTAACCATTTTTAACGGGCAAGCTGGACCCTCTGTAGAGTTAACCAGGACCCATGTGCCCCTACCGGTGGGATCGCATTTGGATTTTCTAACCCTGATGCGCAGGGCGTCGCTGCATATAACTATGTCCTCATTAGTTAGGCCTCCTTCCGACGCGTTTTTTGACCGCGGTAGCAATTCACTAATACGCAGTGCTCCGAAAAAAACGGTCGCAAAAGCTGGCGATATGAGGGCCGCCTCATATTGCGATGAGTAGACTGACGGGGATAACGCAATCAGGTCCTGCAATAGTCTCAGTGAAATGGGGCGGCGACATTCTTGGCTTGGCTGAAGCCTTTTCCAGCCTTTAATGGCTTGTTTTATGCAGAAGGACTTAGTTACGTCTACCCATCCCAATAATTGAAAGAAAAATGCTAGACCCGATAATTTCCATTGTGCTGAGGTGCCCGACGCCCCGCCTTCCCTCATCCGTAATAGGAAATCAGTTGTCACTGCGCTTCGCGCTCCGTCGCTTTCGTTGACTGGCCTACCCTGAATTAGTGAGCACCACTCCTCCCAAGCCTTACCATACACCTGCCAGGTAGCTGGCGAAACGGAGGCCCGGATTAGGGGCATCAATGATTGGCCACAATGTCCCACAGGGACAGTGGACACAGAATACCCCGGGGTTGCGCGTTGGGCTGCTGGATTCTGAAAGCCTGCCAATTGGAAAATAACAGTGGGTTAATGATATCATCATCTACTTCCGCCACCACGGTGGCCCTACACCAAATATTGTTTTCTAGGCATATCAGCGCTAGCCGGCGCAAGAGAGCGAGTATGGGCAAGGATGAAGACATATGATTTAAACTCTTTGCTGTTTTCTCATTTTTTGTTTGGAAACGAATGTTCGTGTTTCTCAACTGATCGGCCCATATCTCCAGCGCTGCTACTACCGCAAACAATTCCCATAGGGTTGGATCTTGCCCCGCTTTGTTGTCGTCCATTTCTCTGGCCAACCAGAGTTGCATCATTGGTTTTTATAGATTGCTGCAAAGCCCTCTTTTTTGTTCCACCCTATTGTCAGCCCTAATTCCTTGCTTGCGATCTCTCTAGCCATGACGCACGTGTGACCGTTGTACGATTGTAGGAACGTCTGCCATACTAGCAGATCTGCTTTTAGCGAACGAGTGAGCCTGATTCTATGGCCGGGCTGAGAAGCGCCTTTTGTTGCCAAAGAAAGTCTGCGCGAGAATGCTGTGCTGCCCGGCATTACCCGGCAGGCGAATGTCAGTAGGCCCAATAATGCCTGCATTTGCTGGAGGGGTACCTTGTTAACTACGCGGAAGCCTTTCAACGTTTGCTGGGTTTTTGTATTTTATCCTCTGGTAAGCGGAAAACCATCGAATTGGTATCTATTTCGATGCCCAAGAAAGGCAATACATTACATGGTCCCTCCGTTTTTTCCGGTGACAATGGCACGCCGAATTTGTGTGAAATAGATTTGAATTTTTCTAGTAGATCGGAGCAGAGTTTAGAATTTTTGGGGCCGACGAACAGGAAATCGTCGAGGTAGTGAATTAGGGATTTGCTGCCTGTCTCGTACCGAACTACCCAATCTAGGAGGGTGCTGAATAGCTCGAAATAGTGACATGAGATGGAACATCCCATCGGGAGGCACATGTCGAAGTAATAGTGTTGGTCCACTTTGCAACCCAGGAGGTGGAAACATTCGGGGTGCACGGGTAGTAAACGGAATGCCGATTCTATGTCGGATTTGGCTAGCAGGGCGCCGGGTCCGGCTGCCCGGACTAATTCTACCGCCTTATCGAAAGTCGCGTATGAGACAGAAGCTTCTTCTGGGGAAATTGCGTCGTTAACCGACTCGCCCTTTGGGTGAGATAAGTGATGGATTAGGCGGTATTTACCGGGTTCCTTTTTTGGTATAATGCCTAGCGGTGATATTTTCATGTTTTTGAAGGGGAGCGACTGGAAGGGGCCTGCTATTCTACCCAACTCTACCTCGTTTTCGATTTTTTGTCTAAGTATTCCGGGGAATTCACGAGCCGATTTTAGGTTATCGGATAGGGTTGGCGTTCTTGTTAGCCTAAGGGGAATAAAAAACCCGTCGGAGAATCCCGCTTGCAGCTGCTGAGCTGCTTTCTTATTGGGGTAGAGCTTTAGCCAGGGGGCCATCGCGGTTACGCTCACTGGGGTTCTACCGTGTAGGTGCTTTGTATGGCTGACGAGTGCACCTTGACGCTGGGTGCCCCCCTCTGCAAGCGGAGCAATCATGTCTGAATTTGCATAACGCGTGGAAACGGCAGTTTCCCTCATTGAATAACCAGCAGGCCCCAGGTTTTCGCACGACCACTGAGTTCTGACCTGCGGCTGCGGAACTCCTCGGCTGCGGAGTAATTAGTGGTCGTGGCCGAAAAGGGGGGCTGCTTTTGTGACAGCATCAGTCGCAACCATACATCTGTTGCTTTAACTCCCCAGCCTAGATCGGGCTGTAGGGCCAGACCCCTGCGGAACTCCTCGTCGTACCGCCGCCAGGCTGAACCGCCATGCGACTTGTACGAACTATATATCATGTCCTGATATATAAACAATTCGGAGCAGCGTTCCGGATGTTTCTGGTCCATAATACAGCCCAATACTGCGAAGGCCTGGAGCCAATTATTCATGGTTAATGCAATTCTTGATCTCCCCCTATCGAAACCCCTCGCGTTAGCTTTATCCACCATTTGTTGGTCCGCTGATAACAGCGACCATATGTCAATGTACTCGTTGCTCCAGATTTTCAGTCTAGTTTCCTGATCTATATGGGCACCTAGCGGGCTGATCCCGCAGAAGAAGGCGTCTTTGTGTAGATTAGCGGACTGTGGTGTTGTATTGTTCACCACTTTTCCGCTCGAGTGTGATAGTTGTAAGATTAACTCCTTTACCGCTGAGGTTAGCTCCATTTCTTGTATCGTTTCTTTGCCACCCTTGGAACACTCACCGCTGTGTGACTCTGGACGAGTGTACTCCGATCCTGGAGGAACCCCCGCAGATGTTGACGGGGTGATGTCGCAGGACTGGGAAACTCTGGCTCCCGCTACAGCGAGGGACTGGCCGATGTGCTGGCCGATGGTCTGAGTATTGTGCGCTGGAGCCCGATTACAACCACATCGTGGCGGATTACTGGCTCTGTCTTCGGCGACTGCGTGGTGGTTGTTGTGGCTGGAAGCCGCGGGGGATTGTTCTCCCTGGCTGAAAGCCCTAGAGGGTGCCTGTGATTTTGAAGTCTTGTCACGTGCACGATAACTTCTATCCGGGCTCTGCGATACATCGGACCCCTCGGATGTTGCTGATGACAGCCATCCAGAGGCCCGCGATCTGTGGCGGCTCCTATGGGAGCTGCATCTGCATCGGTGACGGGAGGGGCGTTTAGAGGGGTAGCGCGAATGGCGATGGGAGTTATCTGAAGAGGATTGGGAGGACGTTTGGCGTCTACGCCTTTGTCCGCCGTTGCTCAGCGGTGTAATGGGGGGATTCTAACACTATTACGAGGGGGATTAATGGCAGTATACGGTCCCGTAGTGCTACTTAGAAGGGGGGGCGTAAGGAGGTAGCTGTTTTCATCCCCATTGCTGGGATTTGGTGGGGCAGCGGTTAACGGAAAATCTTTATTAGGAATTTGGGCAGTGGGGGGAGGTGTAAATACGTCCGTGTTTGGTGCGTTTACTGATATTTTGCAGTGATTCCCGCTGTGCAGCCGTTGAGCACCTTGCTCGGTCCTATTGGGCCGAACAATGCGCTCTTCAGCTGCCCTGTAACATCTACAGCCTGACCCCTGATACCCCCGTGCAGGCATCAGTGCTGCGTCTGCCGGGGGTAGGCTGGAGGTCGGGCCTGGTGAGAAATCCGCGCGCTGATCGGTCTGGTTTGACCGATCAGCGCACTCTGGGGACCGTGTGGCGTTAGTGCCGGCCTCCAGGTTAGCCCTTGCGGGCGGCATATATGTGCCCGCAGGGAAGG
Organism: Ranitomeya variabilis; assembly: GCF_051348905.1. Taxonomy (NCBI): domain Eukaryota; kingdom Metazoa; phylum Chordata; class Amphibia; order Anura; family Dendrobatidae; genus Ranitomeya; species Ranitomeya variabilis. The sequence continues at coordinate 752,791,538 of NC_135235.1, read as the reverse complement.
TAACCGAGGACTGGCCGGCGCTGTTCCCAGCGCTGTGATGCGGTGACCGGAAGTGGGTGGGCGGGGACCGGAAGTGGGTGGGCGGAGCTTTCTCTGTGCGCCGGACCAAGCCCGAGGAGGGAGCAGGAAGACGCCGGCAGCTGCGAGGCAGCTAGGCCGCCCCCTCCCCGACCTGGAGCCGCTCCGGGGCGCGAGGTAAGCGGGCAGACCGCCTGCCCCCCTGCGCAGCTGGGAGATCCGCCGGAGCAGCCAGCCGCCTGGCGCCGCCTGTTATGATCCGGTGACCTTGGAGCCGCATGAGAGACTTTCTCAGGAGAGGTGGTACCTGTACTGACCGCAAACCCTAAACTAACACCGCAACTAGAAGTAGCCGTGGGATGTACCTAACACGTCCTAGACACCTCGACACAGCCGGAGGACTAAATACCCCTATAGATGGAAATGGGAATTCTATCTTGCCTCAGAGCAGAACCCCAAAGGATAGGCAGCCCCCCACAAATATTGACTGTGAGTATAAGAGGAAAAACACACGCAGGCAGAAAAACAGGATTTAGCAAAAGAGGCACTTCTAGCTAAATAGAAAGGATAGGACAGAATTCTAAGCGGTCAGTATTAAAATCCTAAAAATATCCACAGCAGATAATACAAATATTCTACATCTAGCTAAAGACATAGAAAGTATATCTGCATTTCCTGAGAATCCAGCATGACTGAAAAATCCAAACAAAGTCTAAGCTGGACAAAAACACAATGAATAGTACTGAATAGCAAAGCACACTGCATGTGTGCACAGAGACAAAAAACCAGACACTTATCTTAGCTGAATTGGCAGCAGGGCATGAGGAGCCAGAGAGAGATGCAATCCCTCCAAAAACAATGGACAACTGGCAAGGACTCATGGATGCTGCACACCTAAATACCTAATAGAGCTGCCATCAGCAGAAACACCTGCCCGGATTACAACCCCAAGACAACTGCACTACCACCAACAACCACCGGAGGGAGCCCAAGAGCAGAATTCACAACAGCCGCCAGCCTGCTCGCCGCCAGCCACTGGAGCCGCGGGGAGAGGAGGCGACGCTGGCCAGCCTAATGGTCGCGGCTGGGAAACCTTCGGCCCGCTGTGTGGCAGAGAGGGGCAGCACCGATCCAACCTCCGGACCGCAGGGACGCTGCACGGGACGCCCCCCAGCCGGTGAGCAGGCCAGCGTCAGAGGTGAGCTAACCAGAAGGGGCCCCATGGGCGTGAGGGAGGACGGGGCTGACCCGACCGGACCAGATAAGGGGGGTGTGAGCAGGGGGTCGGGAGAGGGCACAGAAAGCTGAGCCCTGATGTCGGCGAAAATGGCCTGAAGCCAGTTCTCACCTTTCTGTGCCGCTCTCCTCTGTATGGCCTCAACCAGGGGGTCCGACATCACTACTACAGGGACAATGCTTCCAGGTGTCCGCCGAGAGGAAAAGAGGAAGTTCCCGGCCGGACACCTGGATTTAACCCCTGTAGGAGTGGCCGTAGGACCCCTCCCCTCTAGTGACCACTGGCCGGCTGGGGGTCTTCTAATTAGTGCATCACTAAGGGGGGAGTGATGCTAGGGGGGAACTGGCACTGACATCCTTTTCGTGCTGCTCTCTATGTGTGCTCCCCAGTCAGAGACGCGCACCTTATTCAGTACCGCATCTGCCAAGAATTTCACCTGGGCGTCATGGAGTGTGAGACCTGGTGCCGTGAAAGATTCCAGAGCGGTGGCTGCTCATTAGCGTCATGGAGTGTGAGACCTGATGCCATGGAAGTTTTCAGAGTGGTGGCCGCTCGTTAGCGTCATGGAGTGTGAGACCTGGTGCCATGGAAGATTGATGTAAATATTGAAGAGTGTTGGGCTTAGGGTGCAGCCCTGTCTGACTCCGCGGCTCTGCTGGAAATCAGCCGTTCTTCTACCGTTCACGCTCACGCTGCAGCGATTCTAGGTGTAGGAGCTTTTGATAACATCGTAGGTCTTTCCTCCTATTCAGCTTTCCAGCAGTTTCAATAAAAGGCCCGGGTGCCACACTGAGTCAAAAGCCTTTGTAAAATCCACAAGCGTCCATCTTCCCGTGCTTTGTGTTGTGGGTGTAGATGTGGTCGGTGGTGCGGTGGGTTGGCTTGAACCCTGCTTGGCTTGTGCTTACATGTTTATCGCACTTCAATGTTTCAGATCAAACAAATATAAATATTAGAGAAAGAGAACACAAGTAATTACAAAATGCAGATTATAAATGAAGGTCTTTATTATTGAGGGAAAAAGAAATCCAAACCTACAGGGCCCTGTGTGAAAAAGTGATTGTCCCCACGGTTAAAACAAAAACTAACTGTGCCTTATCACATCTTTGGGAAGCTGAGGTCACATTCCCCAGTCACACCCAGGTCTGATTACTGCCACACCTGTTCTCAATCAAGAAATCACTTAAATAGGACCTGCCTGATAAAGTGAAGTAGACCAAAAGATCCTCAAAAGCTAAACCTTTTCTTTTTCTTCCCTTAATAATAAATAACTAAATTTAAACACTGCATTTTGCAGTTACCTGTGTTATCTTTGCCCAATATTTACATTTGTTTGGTGACCTGAGACATTTGCATGTGGCAAACTTGCAAAGGAATAGGAACTCAGGAAGGGGCAAACGCTTTCTCACACAACTGTATAAATGTCAGCCCCTGCTGTACATCCCATTAATATATATATCTACTATATAATTGTCTAAGGGTCACTTCCGTCTGTCTGTCCTTCTGTCTGTCTGTCACGGATATTCATTGGTCGCAGCCTCTGTCTGTCATGGAATCCAAGTCGCTGATTGGTCGTGGCAAAACCATTGCCACGAGTCACGACCAATCAGCGACGCGCACAGTCCGGAAGAAAATGGCCGCTCCTTACTCCCCGCACTCAGTGCCCGGCGCCTGCATACACCCCTCCGGTCACCGCTCACACAGGGTTAATGCCGGCGGTAACAGACCGCGTTATGCCGCGGGTAACGCACTCCGTTACCGCCGCTATTAACCCTGTGTGACCAAGTTTTTTACTATTGACGCAGCCTATGCAGCGTCAATAGTAAAAACATCTAATGTTAAAAATAATGTAAAAAAAAAAAAAAATCATTATATACTCACCTACGCCGCCTTTCCCACTCCTCGCGATGCTCCGGCCTGTCCATGCAAGCGGCACGTTCCGGCGGCAAGGATGGTCTGGGAGAAGGACCTGCCATGACATCACGGTCATGTGACCGCGACATCATCACAAGTCCTGCGCGCCTGCGCGGGAAGGACCTGCCGTGACCACACGGTCATGTGACAGTGACACGGTCATGTGACCGCGACACGGTCATGTGACCGCGACATCATCATAGGTCCTGCGCGCCTGCGCGAGAAGAACCTGCCGTGACGTCACGATCACGTGACCGCGACGTCATCACACCCTGGGACCGGAAGCTGCCGCCTGCACCCCACACAGGCGACAGAGCTACAACGCGCCTGCGGAAGGTGAGTATGTTTATTTTTTATTTTTTTAACCTGTGACATACGTGGCTGGGCAATATACTACGTGGCTCTGTGCTGTATACTACGTCACTGGGCAATATACAATGTAACTGGGCAATATACTACGTAACTGGGCAATATACTACGTAACTGGGCAATATACTACGTCACTGGGCAATATACAATGTAACTGGGCGATATACTACGTCACTGGGCAATATACTACGTAACTGGGCAATATACTACGTGGCTGGGCAATATACTACGTCACTGGGCAATATACTACGTCACTGGGCAATATACAATGTAACTGGGCAATATACTACGTGACTGGGCAATATACAATGTAACTAGGCAATATACTACGTCACTGGGCAATATACAATGTAACTGGGCAATATACTACGTAACTGGGCAATATACTACGTAACTGGGCAATATACTACGTCACTGGGCAATATACAATGTAACTGGGCGATATACTACGTCACTGGGCAATATACTACGTAACTGGGCAATATACTACGTGGCTGGGCAATATACTACGTCACTGGGCAATATACTACGTCACTGGGCAATATACAATGTAACTGGGCAATATACTACGTGACTGGGCAATATACAATGTAACTAGGCAATATACTACGTCACTGGGCAATATACAATGTAACTGGGCAATATACTACGTGGCTGGGCAATATACTACGTGGCTGGGCAATATACTACGTGGCTGGGCAATATACTACGTCACTGGGCAATATACAATGTAACTGGGCAATATACTACGTAACTGGGCAATATACTACGTAACTGGGCAATATACTACGTCACTGGGCAATATACAATGTAACTGGGCGATATACTACGTCACTGGGCAATATACTACGTAACTGGGCAATATACTACGTGGCTGGGCAATATACTACGTCACTGGGCAATATACTACGTCACTGGGCAATATACAATGTAACTGGGCAATATACTACGTGACTGGGCAATATACAATGTAACTAGGCAATATACTACGTCACTGGGCAATATACAATGTAACTGGGCAATATACTACGTGGCTGGGCAATATACTACGTGGCTGGGCAATATACTACGTGGCTGGGCAATATACTACGTCACTGGGCAATATACGACGTCACTGGGCAATATACTACGTAGCTGGGCAATATACTACGTGGCTCTGTGCTGTATACTACGTCACTGGGCAATATACTATGTGGCTCTGTGCTGTATATTACGTCACTGGGCAATATAGTACGTCACTGGGCAATATACAACGTAACTAGGCAATATACTACATCACTGGGCAATATACTATGTCACTGGGCAATATACAATGTAACTGGGCAATATACTACGTGGCTGGGCAATATACTAGGTCACTGGGCAATATACTATGTAGCTGGGCAATATACTACGTGGCTCTGTGCTGTATACAACGTAACTAGGCAATATACTACGTGGCTGGGCAATATACTACATCACTGGGCAATATACTACGTCACTGGGCAATATACTACGTAACTGGGCAATATACTACATGGCTGGGCAATATACTACGTAACTGGGCAATATACTACGTGGCTGGGCAATATACTACGTAACTGGGCAATATACTACGTGGCTGGGCAATATACTACGTAACTGGGCAATATACTACATGGCTGGGCAATATACTACGTAACTGGGCAATATACTACGTGGCTGGGCAATATACTACGTAACTGGGCAATATACTACATGGCTGGGCAATATACTACGTAACTGGGCAATATACTACGTGGCTGGGCAATATACTAGGTCACTGGGCAATATACTATGTAGCTGGGCAATATACTACGTGGCTCTGTGCTGTATACAACGTAACTAGGCAATATACTACGTGGCTGGGCAATATACTACATCACTGGGCAATATACTACGTCACTGGGCAATATACTACATGGCTGGGCAATATACTACGTAACTGGGCAATATACTACGTGGCTGGGCAATATACTACGTAACTGGGCAATATACTACGTGGCTGGGCAATATACTACGTAACTGGGCAATATACTACATGGCTGGGCAATATACTACGTAACTGGGCAATATACTACGTGGCTGGGCAATATACTACGTAACTGGGCAATATACTACATGGCTGGGCAATATACTACGTAACTGGGCAATATACTACGTCAACATGCATATTCTAGAACACCCGATGCGTTAGAATCGGGCCACCATCTAGTATATATATATGTATATATATATATGTGTGTACACCCCCTACAATATACCCCTACAATGTATATATATATACACCCTCTGCTATATACCCCTATGATGTATGTATATGTTCACCCCTGCTGTATACACCTATATTATATATGTATACACCTATAAATTATAAATATGTACACCCCCTGCTATATACCCTATTATTATATATGCCACTTGTTGTATTAGAAATGTGCTATTATTGAGATTGTCTTCTGTATGCCAACTACAAGGTCCTTAATAAATGTTAAAAAGAATAGGGCCCAATACTGACCCCTGTGGTACCCACTGTTAACTGTGACCCAACCCGGATGTGTTGCATTGATATTCACCCTTTGTTTCCTATCACTGAGCCAATTGTTAACTGTTATACATTTTACCCCAGTCCCATTACTCTCATTTTATATATCAACCTTTTTGTGTGGCGCTGTACGAAACGCCTTTGAAAGTCCATATGAACGTCAACCACTGTGCTTTCCTGGTCCAGTCTGGAACTTACGGTACCTCCTGTGAGGACACAGCATTTTATCTTAATTAGCCAGACGTCTATTTTCAGTAATCCAGGAGGAATAGACTTATCTATATGTTGACTTTTGAATGTATGTGTTTCTAGTTGGTCAAGAAAATAAACATTTGTTCATGTAAGCCTGTAATGTTGACTTGTAAGTTGAGAATTTGTTGTAACATATTGTGCATGATTAGTGACACAGGGCAATGATATTTGCTGATTTGTTGATTACACATTGTCCAGGCCAGCCAGTTTGTTGACTTGCAAAATAGAGGAAAAACTATGCAAATAGATTACATAATAAACAATTCAAGTTGGTTTCCTCTCCATTCTTCTCCTTTATCTGAGAATGCTGTATGAAGGAAAGTTGCTAACTATAAAATAAGAGGTTATAAGCCTCTGAAACATCAGGCAGATATAACTCCAGATAGCCAAGACAAGAAATCCAAAGAACCAGATACTGTCAACAGGACAGCAGCCAAGACATCATTGCTCCATCACGAGGGACACATTAGTCATTCTACAGAATGTCAGCTTAGGGGACCATGGCCCCAGCTGGAAGAATACATATCTGCTCCATTGACCATTGCGAACCCAAGGATATGTTGGGGTAGTCAGGTGTCAGGAACATGAGGTATTTGGTTGTGTGCTATCACGCACACTGAGCTCTGCTACCTCTAAGAGCGGAGAACACATGCTGCGTGCTATTCCGAACCCCCCTCTTCTCTCACTCTGCCTGCTTGTGTGTGTGTGGAAAAGAATGGTTTATTGCCCCCTGCAAATAGCAGTCTCCGGGAAGGCTGCTAATTTCTCCCTCCTCCCATCTAATACTAGTTGAAACTGGTATTGACCCTCTTAAAAGACAAGAGTTTCTTTGTTCGATTAAAGTTACATATCGCGGCACCAATTTGGTCTGGAACTATACAAATTACATATTCCGGATGTCCATCGGTAGACTTTCACCCACTGAAAGTGCAAGCAGCTAGGTGCAACGAGTGCAAAGTGCGGATTTCTCCTTAAGCAGTTTGTGTAATGGCTCCTTATTTACACTTAAAAGAACACCCCTGACATGGGGAACATAATGAGTATCGTGTCAACCTTACACGAGGATCACACAGCGAGATATGTGTAAAAGATGGTTTTCATATTGTAAGTAAGAGGTTACAGCTTCTAAGTGATGTCCCCACAGGGGAAGGGCATGGGATTTGGGCTAGAATAACTTGGTAAGACCACATTCCAGCAGTGTCTTTTGCAGGGGGATTCAGCTACCGACAGGCTGTGGAATTTGACCTGAAACTAAGTGGAGAAGGTCCCCTCCCCCCAGCCAGCACACGGCGTACCATTGAATGATATAACAGAATCGTAAGTCAATTTTCACCGTTAATCCCTTTTATTTGTAATTGTAATATACACAATTCATCTTCTTTATAATATCTTTTTATATTTTTTGTAAATACTGCCTAACTTTTTATGGAGTAAACTATATAATTTTATTAGCTTGTCTTTTCATGCTCTATATCCGGACTGTGCGTCCTCTGAGGTGAATTACGCTACTAATTTGGGTTGGCTCCAGACCCATTAACCTTTGGTGAGAATCGGAGCTGGTGGCAGCATACTTTGTTCTGTGCGATTGGGAATCTTTGTAGCGATGGCGGCGTTGATAATTATTGTTCACGCCTGTGTGGAAGTAGTTATATTGCCCTCGCTGCATCGTGCCCAATAGCCAGTACATAGCAGGCTGCCTTTCTGGTGACTAATTACCCTAGGTACAGTACCTAATCTGACCTGAGGGTAAAGGGGGCGCCAGAGAGCTGCAAGTTCCAAACCGGAGCTGGGAAGTGGGATGTAGATAAATCCCCTTCAGAAGGAACTAGGCGCAACCAAATTAACCCTGGTTTGTGACAAATTGGTGTGAGAAGTGGGGACGACCAAGGTTTCCTCCCCGGAATCCCTGATATATTGTTGGCAGTACGGTGTGAACTGTGACATCAGGATTTGGACTCACTGGTCACCTGGCTCCATGGAGATGTTAGAAGAAGACAGGTTGTGACCCTCCAGTCAACTGACCTTGTACTTCAACTGACTGTCATCTTCCTAACCTTGTCATTACCTCCTTTCTGTGTGTGTGCCACAGGTGGGGTAGTCAGCCCTGGTATCTCTGAAGTATCAGCTGCTCTTATCCCGGAAGGGTGAGACTCTGTAATTTGCACCTGCTGACCCCCCTGCCATATCTCCACACCTCCTCATAGAAGCTAATCAGAGGAGTCTGACAGAACCGATCCCTCATAACCCAATCATGATACTGGGGCATGAGGCTATTCTTGTTAAGATACTCCAGATTAGAAAAGGGCCCAATAATGATTCCTTTTGTACCCCACTGTTAATCGTTGCCCAAAATATATAATACTGTATAGATTACTGCAGAATAGCCTAAGAAAACCTTCAAGGATTTTGCCCACAGCTGAGGGTACACTTCACGGCATATAATTTCCAGGCTCAGATTTTGTCCCCTTTTTGAATATTGGCACCACATTTGCTCTGCGGTACAGATTCTGTTGTTAATTCTCGTGTTAATGACCTTGTGGATGGGATTGGGAGTAAAGTCTCAGTTTTTGCTGATGACACAAAACTTTGTACGATAATAAAAACTCAGTTAAATTGTATAACATTCCAGAAAGGTCTAGATAAGCTCTAAGGCAGGGAAACCCATGGCCAATGAATGTTAATGCAGGTAAATGTGCTGTGAGGCGTCTGAGTACTGTAGAGATAGAACTCAAGTAGTCTGGTCATCAGGAAGCTGTACAGCGGTGTTCAATGTCAGGCAGCAGCTGCAAAAGCAAATATATTAGGGTGTATAAAAGCCATGATCCCAATGTAATATTAGTACACCTCCCCCATGTTACACATCCACGTTTTGTGGTCCGAGTATGGACCAAGATGCATGGACCAGCCGGAAGTCTTCAAATATACCTAAGAAACTGTTGACTTGATAGATGGGCATCATAGACGTGAATTTGGCCTTAAAAAAGTCAGACTATGGAAGAGGTGGACTCCTGTCCTTTTTTTCTACCATTTTTCTACACATGGAGGCACGATTACATTTACCTGATCCACCATGACCTCGGCAATATGGGGGTAAATTCACATCATTTCCAGCAGTGCAGCAAAAACGCAGAGGACAAAATATACAAAAGTTTTATTTTATCTTCCATATAAAAGTTGTAGTAACTTTTTTTTTTATTAGTCCATTCACACAATGCATCCCTTACGAAAACTGCTGCCAAGTTTTGCCCAAATTTTGCAAAATTCATGGCTAAAAAAGTAATTAGACTGCACACGTAGGGCTGAAGCACGATGTGGATGGTGCTGAAGAACATGATGAACTCTGGAGCTCACGATCTCTTCGTCTTCCTTCTTGGTTTTCTTCTGCAGCAGGATCTCAGGAATGCGCAAGTCATATAAAAGACGAGAAGAAAAGCCAGAAGAAGAACAGCAGTAACATCGAGGAGATAATACTGGTACCATGGAAGGTCATTGCCAACTGCATGAAGATGTTCAGCTCCTCCATGACGCATGACAAACTCTGTCCAGAACACGGCCAAGTCCCTCGGTGGAATAGGGACATCGTGGTGCAGTTCGGAAAGATGTTTCATGGCACGGCTGTAGGAAGAGTCATCAATAACTAGACGAACAGCACTGAATATGTCCTGGGCAGTGACATCTTGTGTGTTCTCCAGGAGGACAGCAGCTCCTCTGGTTTTCAGGCGAAGGATATTTTCATACTGGTCACCGAAGAGCGGGAACCCAACGATGGGAACACCATGGCAAATAGCCTCATAGACTCCGTTTTCTCCACCATGTGCTAGGAACACTTTGGTCTTAGGGTGACTGAGAAGATCATTTTGTGGAAGCCAGTCAACGGTCATGGTGTTATTTCCAAGGGTGTCCAGATGTTCTCCAGAGTAACGCCAAATTACTCGCTCCTTGAGCTGCGCTAATCCAGCTGCGATCTCTCTGGCGATGTTGATCGGCAATGTCTTTACGATGGTGCCCAAGGAGAAGACCACAACTCCATGTTCTGAGTTGTCCATGAAGTTTTGGATATCCTGAGAGAGAGGCTTGGGGGGTCTACATTGGAAACCACCAATATACACAGCATTAGGCATGGTTGGCCGCGGGAACTCAAACACGAAGTCGACTTTCATCAGGTAAATGTCAGCTCTCTTGTACATGTCCAACAGGCTCACATCGGTGTTGAGATAGCGTTGAACCAATTTGTCATAGACTGGGAAGATCAGGAAGCGGCTGGCCACCTGGTAGAGGCAATAAAGGGCCACATTTTTCATTCTTTCTGAGAAAACCATCACGTCCATTACTCTGGAGTTTATAACAGGCACGTAAGAGAGGGGAGCCGGTCCAATAGTGAAATGAACATCTTCTGTGGGCATCCACCTTCCGAAAAATACAATGGGAAGCTTCAAGTAATGAGCCAACATCACTCCGGCTACGTTATAGGGGTCGGCAAGAATCACGTCAAAACCACCGGTCTTAAGATCTTCCAGAATCACTTCATTATCAAATAAGGCCCCGATGGCAACAGTGGCCAGCTCGGTGCTCGTCTGTAGGGCTTGGATGAACTCCCACGCCAAGGTGAAGGATGACCCATGCTTGGTGAACGCTTGTTGGAAAATCCAATTCAAGGCGTAGTCTTCGAATTCCTTCCTGCTCATTGCTTGTTGCACGGACATGGGGACGGTCAACAGCTTGAAGTCTTCAGATGCCTCCTCAATGTACAGACTGGTGGAGGGTCTAAGAACGGTCAGTTCGTGTCCTCTCTGCACCAGCTCCATCATTAGGATTTTGATGTTAATCCAATGGCTTCCTTCTACCGGTACCACCAGGATTTTTCCAGCTTGTGCACAGGTTAGAAGGAGCATGACACCGGTCAAGAAGGAAACCCCACACATCTTGTTGACAACGGTCATGGCTGAGAAGTTCACTGTCTGGAAGATCGTCAGGATTCTGTGGCTTCCTAATGCGCAGAAAGGAGGAACGTCTCTGATTTTATAGTGTGCAGAGTCATTCTGGTCATAGATGGGCTCCTCCCATGGTCTCTATACCAAGGTCTTCACTCTAGGTGAAGTAGAGGAAATGTTGTAACTCCTCTCTCTCCCTGAGCTTGTAGATAGTCATGGCCTCCTTCTCCTTCAGCAGATTCCAGGATGTGCAGTGAACTTTACCCCGAGGGCGGGGAGCGATTGTGAGTGAGATGTCATTCTCTGGAGCCAGGCCAAAAGCCTTCAGGTCGATTACTTTACTACACTATGAAGGTAACAAAGGGCAACCACCAAGCAAATATCTTTATAGTATCGGGATGTTAAAGGAATGCAAGAAAAAGAAAAATAGCTGAAAATATTGGGCTGGAAACGCCCAAGTAAACTATAAAGTAATCATTGACTTAACGGTTAAAAATGACTTAACTGTTCATATAGTCACTGCTCTTACAGTAAAGAACCAGCTCCTGAGTTTGGCTCTTCATATAGTCACTGCTCTTACAGTAAAGAACCAGCTCCTGAGTTTGGCTCTTCATATAGTCAATGCTCTTACAGTAAAGAACCAGCTCCTGAGTTTGGCTCTTCATATAGTCACTGCTCTTACAGTAAAGAACCAGCTCCTGAGTTTGGCTCTTCATATAGTCAATGCTCTTACAGTAAAGAACCAGCTCCTGAGTTTGGCTCTTCATATAGTCAATGCTCTTACAGTAAAGAACCAGCTCCTGAGTTTGGCTCTTCATATAGTCACTGCTCTTACAGTAAAGAACCAGCTCCTGAGTTTGGCTCTTCATATAGTCACTGCTCTTACAGTAAAGAACCAGCTCCTGAGTTTGGCTCTTCATATAGTCACTGCCCTCACAGCAAAGAACCAGCTCCTGAGTTTGGCTCTTCATATAGTCACTGCTCTTACAGCAAAGAACCAGCCCCCGAGTTTGGCTCTTCATATAGTCACTGCTCTTACAGTAAAGAACCAGCTCCCAAGTTTTGCTCTTTATATAGTCACTCCTCTTACAGTAAAGAATCAGCTCCCGAGTTTGACTCTTCATACAGTCAATACTCTTACAGTAAAGAACCAGCTCCTGAGTTTGGCTCTTCATATAGTCACTGCTCTTACAGTAAAGAACCAGCTCCTGAGTTTGGCTCTTCATATAGTCACTGCCCTCACAGCAAAGAACCAGCTCCTGAGTTTGGCTCTTCATATAGTCACTGCTCTTACAGCAAAGAACCAGCCCCCGAGTTTGGCTCTTCATATAGTCACTGCTCTTACAGTAAAGAACCAGCTCCCAAGTTTTGCTCTTTATATAGTCACTCCTCTTACAGTAAAGAATCAGCTCCCGAGTTTGACTCTTCATACAGTCAATACTCTTACAGTAAAGAACCAGCTCCCGAGTTTGGCTGTTCATATAGTCAATGCTCTTACAGTAAAGAACCAGCTCCAGAGTTTGGCTGTTCATATAGTCACTGCTTTTACAGTAAAGAACCAGCTCCAGAGTTTGGCTCTTAATATAGTCACTGCTCTTACAGTAAAGAACCAGCTCCTGAGTTTGGCTCTTCATATAGTCACTGCCCTCACAGCAAAGAACCAGCTCCTGAGTTTGGCTCTTCATATAGTCACTGCTCTTACAGTAAAGAACCAGCTCCTGAGTTTGGCTCTTCATATAGTCACTGCCCTCACAGCAAAGAACCAGCTCCTGAGTTTGGCTCTTCATATAGTCACTGCTCTTACAGCAAAGAACCAGCCCCCGAGTTTGGCTCTTCATATAGTCACTGCTCTTACAGTAAAGAATCAGCTCCCGTGTTTGACTCTTCATACAGTCAATACTCTTACAGTAAAGAACCAGCTCCCGAGTTTGGCTCTTCATATAGTCACTGCTCTTACAGCAAAGAACCAGCCCCCGAGTTTGGCTCTTCATATAGTCACTGCTCTTACAGTAAAGAATCAGCTCCCGTGTTTGACTCTTCATACAGTCAATACTCTTACAGTAAAGAACCAGCTCCCAAGTTTTGCTCTTCATATAGTCACTCCTCTTACAGTAAAGAATCAGCTCCCGAGTTTGACTCTTCATACAGTCAATACTCTTACAGTAAAGAACCAGCTCCTGAGTTTGGCTGCTCATACAGTCAAGGCTCTTACAGTAAAGAACCAGATCCATAGTTTGACTGTTCATATAGTCACTGCTCTTACAGTAAAGAACCAGCTCCTGAGTTTGGCTCTTAATATAGTCACTGCTCTTACAGTAAAGAACCAGCTCCTGAGTTTGGCTCTTCATATAGTCACTGCCCTCACAGCAAAGAACCAGCTCCTGAGTTTGGCTCTTCATATAGTCACTGCTCTTACAGTAAAGAACCAGCTCCTGAGTTTGGCTCTTCATATAGTCACTGCCCTCACAGCAAAGAACCAGCTCCTGAGTTTGGCTCTTCATATAGTCACTTCTCTTACAGCAAAGAACCAGCCCCCGAGTTTGGCTCTTCATATAGTCACTGCTCTTACAGTAAAGAATCAGCTCCCGTGTTTGACTCTTCATACAGTCAATACTCTTACAGTAAAGAACCAGCTCCTGAGTTTGGCTCTTCATATAGTCACTGCTCTTACAGCAAAGAACCAGCCCCCGAGTTTGGCTCTTCATATAGTCACTGCTCTTACAGTAAAGAATCAGCTCCCGTGTTTGACTCTTCATACAGTCAATACTCTTACAGTAAAGAACCAGCCCCCGAGTTTGGCTCTTCATATAGTCAATGCTCTTACAGTAAAGAAACAGCTCCCGTGTTTGACTCTTCATACAGTCAATACTCTTACAGTAAAGAACCAGCTCCTGAGTTTGGCTGCTCATACAGTCAAGGCTCTTACAGTAAAGAACAATATCCAGAGTTTCGCTGTTCATATAGTCACTGCTCTTACAGTAATGAACCAGCTCCTGAGTTTGGCTCTTTATATAGTCAATGCTCTTACAGTAAAGAACCAGCTCCTGAGTTTGGCTCTTCATATTGTCAATGCTCTTACCGTAAAGAATCAGCTCCTGAGTTGGCTCTTCATATAGTCACTGCTCTTACAGTAAAGAACCAGCTCCTGAGTTTTGCTCTTTATATAGTCAGTGCTCTTACAATAAAGAACAAGCTCCCGAGTTTGGCTGTTCAGATAGTCAATGCTCTTACCGTAAAGAATCAGCTCCTGAGTTTTACTGTTCATATAGTCACTGCTCTTACAGTAAAGAACCAGCTCCTGAGTTTGGCTATTCATATAGACACTGCTCTTACAGTAAAGAACCACCTCCTGAGTTTGGCTCTTCATATAGTCACTGCTCTTACAGTAAAGAACCAGCTCCCAAGTTTGGCTGTTCATATAGTCACTGCTCTTACAGTAAAGAACCAACTTCTGAGTTTGGCTCATCATAGTCACTGCTCTTACAGTAAAGAACCAACTTCTGAGTTTGGCTCTTCATATAGTCACTACTCTTACAGTAAAGAACCAGCTCCCGAGTTTGGCTGTTCATATAGTCAATGCTCTTACAGTAAAGAACCAGCTCCAGAGTTTGGCTGTTCATATAGTCACTGCTCTTACAGTAAAGAACCAGCTCCTGAGTTTGGCTGTTCATATAGTCAATGCTCTTACAGTAAAGAACCAGCTCCAGAGTTTGGCTCTTTATATAGTCAATGCTCTTACAGTAAAGAACCAGCTCCTGAGTTTGGCTCTTCATATTGTCAATGCTCTTACCGTAAAGAATCAGCTCCTGAGTTGGCTCTTCATATAGTCACTGCTCTTACAGTAAAGAACCAGCTCCTGAGTTTTGCTCTTTATATAGTCAGTGCTCTTACAATAAAGAACAAGCTCCCGAGTTTGGCTGTTCAGATAGTCAATGCTCTTACCGTAAAGAATCAGCTCCTGAGTTTTACTGTTCATATAGTCACTGCTCTTACAGTAAAGAACCAGCTCCTGAGTTTGGCTCTTCATATAGTCACTGCTCTTACAGTAAAGAACCAGCTCCCAAGTTTGGCTGTTCATATAGTCACTGCTCTTACAGTAAAGAACCAACTTCTGAGTTTGGCTCATCATAGTCACTGCTCTTACAGTAAAGAACCAACTTCTGAGTTTGGCTCTTCATATAGTCACTACTCTTACAGTAAAGAACCAGCTCCCGAGTTTGGCTGTTCATATAGTCAATGCTCTTACAGTAAAGAACCAGCTCCAGAGTTTGGCTGTTCATATAGTCACTGCTCTTACAGTAAAGAACCAGCTCCTGAGTTTGGCTGTTCATATAGTCAATGCTCTTACAGTAAAGAACCAGCTCCAGAGTTTGTCTGTTCATATAGTCACTGCTCTTACAGTAAAGAACCAGCTCCTGAGTTTGGCTCTTCATATAGTCACTGCTCTTACAGTAAAGAACCAACTTCTGAGTTTGGCTGTTCGTATAGTCACTGCTCTTACAGTAAAGAACCAACTTCTGGAGTTTGGCTCTTCATATAGTCACTGCTCTTACAGTAAAGAACCAACTTCTGAGTTTGGCTGTTCATATAGTCACTGCTCTTACAGTAAAGAACCAGCCCAGCTCCTGAGTTTTGCTCTTTATATAGTCACTGCTCTTACAGTAAAGACCAGATCCTGAGTTTTGCTCTTTATATAGTCACTGCTCTTACAGTAAAGAACCAGCTCCTGAGTTTGGCTCTTTATATAGTCACTGCTCTTACAGTAAAGAACCAGCTCCTGAGTTTGGCTCTTTATATAGTCACTGCTCTTACAGTAAAGAACCAGCTCCTGAGTTTGGCTCTTTATATAGTCACTGCTCTTACAGTAAAGAACCAGCTACTGAGTTTGGCTCTTCATATAGTCAATGCTCTTACAGCAAAGAACCAGCTCCTGAGTTTGGCTCTTCACATAGTCAATGCTCTTAAAGTAAAGAATCAGCGTCCCATCCTTTCGATGACCTGTTGCCCATAACTGAGCTGCATATTCCAGATGAAGTCCCACTAACACTTTGTAATGAGGTGGTATCACGTCACAAAAGCCTATACCATTCATAAGACATAACAATATCCTGCTGGCTTTAGCAGCCACTGATTGACATTGTGCTGTTATAAAGTATGTGACTTAGGCTACTTTCACACTAGCGTTTTTGGCTGCACGTCGCAATGCGTCGTTTAGGAGAAAAAAACGCATCCTGCAAAGGTGTCTGCAGGATGCGTTTTTTCCCCATAGACTAACATTACCGACGCATTGCGACGCAGTGCCACACGTTGCAACCGTCGTGCGACGGTTGCATCGTGTTTTGGCGCGCCGCCGCCACAAATAAAGTTACATGTAACATTTTTTTGTGCGTCGGGACCGCCATTTTCGACCGCGCATGCCCCCTCCTCCCCGGACCTTACAATGAAACAGCGGAAGTGTCTTAAGAC
Source organism: Ranitomeya variabilis (assembly GCF_051348905.1). Classification (NCBI taxonomy): domain Eukaryota; kingdom Metazoa; phylum Chordata; class Amphibia; order Anura; family Dendrobatidae; genus Ranitomeya; species Ranitomeya variabilis. The sequence goes on along the minus strand of NC_135235.1, from coordinate 752,774,809 downwards.
TGCTTCTGCTGCCCACGTCGGGCATTTTCTTCACAGTATGCATCGGTACGTCGGGCCGACGCAGCGCGACGGCCCCGTACTGACGCTAGTGTGAAAGCAGCCTTACAGGTACTCAAAGATCCTTCTTTACAAGTGACTCTCCTAGTTATACTCCTCCTAGAACATACAATGCTTGCAGATTACACCCAGATCCTGCTCTACAAGTGACTCTCCTGGTTATACTCCCCCTAAAACATACAATGCTGGCAGAATATTACACCCAGATCCTGCTCCACAAGTGACTCTCCTAGTTATACTCCCTCAAGAACATAAAATGCTGGCAGAATATTACACCCAGATCCTGCTCCACAAGTGACTCTCCTAGTTATACTCCCTCAAGAACATACAATGCTGGCAGAATATTACACCCAGATCCTGCTCCACAAGTGACTCTCCTAGTTATACTCCCTCAAGAACATACAATGCTGGCAGAATATTACACCCAGATCCTGCTCTACAAGTGATTCTTCTAGATATATACCCCTAGAACATACAATGCTGGCAGAGTATTATACCCAGATCCTGCTCCACAAGTGACTCTCCTAGTTATACTCCCTCAAGAACATAAAATGCTGGCAGAATATTACACCCAGATCCTGCTCTACAAGTGACTCTCCTAGTTATACTCCCCCTAGAACATACAATGCTGGCAGATTACACCCAGATCCTGCTTTACAAGTGACTCTCCTAGTTATACTCCCCCTAGAACATACAATGCTGGCAGATTACACCCAGATCCTGCTCCACAAGTGACTCTCCTAGTTATACTCCCTCAAGAACATAAAATGCTGGCAGAATATTACACCCAGATCCTGCTCCACAAGTGACTCTCCTAGTTATACTCCCCCTAGAACATACAATGCTGGCAGATTACACCCAGATCCTGCTCTACAAGTGACTCTCCTAGTTATACTCCCTCAAGAACATACAATGCTGGCAGAATATTACACCCAGATCCTGCTCTACAAGTGATTCTTCTAGATATATACCCCTAGAACATACAATGCTGGCAGAGTATTACACCCAGATCCTGCTCCACAAGTGACTCTCCTAGTTATACTCCCCCTAGAACATACAATGCTGGCAGAATATTACACCCAGATCCTGCTCTACAAGTGATTCTTCTAGATATATACCCCTAGAACATACAATGCTGGCAGAGTATTACACCCAGATCCTGCTCCACAAGTGACTCTCCTAGTTATACTCCCCCTAGAACATACAATGCTGGCAGAATATTACACCCAGATCCTGCTCCACAAGTGACTCTCCTAGTTATACTCCCCCTAGAACATACAATGCTGGCAGATTACACCCAGATCCTGCTCCACAAGTGACTCTCCTAGTTATACTCCCTCAAGAACATACAATGCTGGCAGAGTATTATACCCAGATCCTGCTCTACAAGTGACTCTCCTAGTTATAATTCCCCTAGAACATAGTGTTGGCAGAATATTACTCAGATCCTGTTCTACAAGTGACTATCCTAGTTGTACTCCCTCTAGAACATACAATGCTGGCAGGCTCTTTACAAATGGGCGAGAGCAGCAGGACTCGTAGGCTCTCTATAAGGCTGGAGACACACTGGTGCGAGATACGGCCGAGTCTCGCTGGTTAAAAGCAAGCTGTGGCACCGGCACTCCGGAGCGGAGCGTGCGGCTCCATGTATTGCTATGCAGCTGCACGCTCCGCTCCGGAGTGCAGGTGCCACAGCTTGCTTTTAACCAGCGAGACTCGGACGTATCTCGCACCAGTGTGTCTCCGGCCTAAATGGGAGGAGCAGCAGGACTCGCAGGTTCTCTATAAATGGGAGGGGGCAGCAGGACTCATAGGGTCTCTATAAATGGGCGGGGGCATCAGGCTCTCTATGAATGGGCGGGTACAGGAGGACTCGCAGGCTCTATAAATGGGCGGGACAGCAGGACTTGCAGGCTCTCTTTATAAATGGATGGGGGCAGGAGGACTGGCAGGCTCTCTACAAATGGGCGGGGGCAGCAGGACGTCTATAAATGGACAGTGGCAGCAGGACTCGCAGGCTCTCTATAAATGGGCAGGGGCAGCAGGACTCGTAGGCTGTCTCTATAAATGGGCAGGCAGCAGGACTCGCAGGCGCTCTATAAATTGGCAGGGGCAGCAGGAGTCACATACTGTATAAATGGGCGGAGTCAGGACTCACAGGCTTTCTATAAATGGGCGGGGTCAGCAGGACTCACAGGCTTTCTATAAATGGATGGGGCAGCAGGATTCAAGCTCTATAAATGGTCGGGGGCAGCAGGACTCGCAGGCTCTCTATAAATGGGTGGGGCAGCAGGACTCACAGGCGCTCTATAAATGGGCGGGGGCAGCAGGACTCGCAAGCTTTCTATAAATGGGTGGGGGCAAAAGCACTCGCAGGCTCTATAAATGGGCAGGAGCAGCAGGACTAGCAGGCTCTCCATAAATGGGCGGGGAAGCAGGACTCGCAGGCTCTCTATAAATGGGAAGGGGCAGCAGCACTCATAGGCTCTCTATAAATGAGCTTGGGCAGCACGACTCGTAGGCTCTCTTTATAAATGGGCAGGGGCAGAGAAGACTCACAGGCTCTCTATAAATAGGCAGAGCAGCAGGACTCACAGGCTCTCTATAAATGGGTGGGGGCAGCAGGAATGGTAGGCTCTTTATAAATGGGTGGGGGTAGCAGGTCTTGCAGGCTCTATAAATGGGTGGAGGCAGCAGGACTCACTCTATAAATGAGTGGGGACAGCAGGACTCAGGCTCTCTATAAATGGGTGGGGGCAGCAGGAATGGTAGGCTCTTTATAAATGGGCGGGGGCAGCAGGACTCACAGGCCCTACAAATCAGTGGGGGCAGCAGGACTCGCAGGCAATCTATAAATGGGCGGAAGTAGCAAGACTAGCAGGCTCTCTATAAATAGGCGGGGGCAGCAGGACTAGCAGGCTCTCTATAAATGGGCGGCGGTAGCAGGACTTGCAGGCTATATAAATGGGTGGAGGCAGCAGGAATCACTCTATAAATGAGTGGGGACAGCAGGACTCACAGGCTCTCTATAAATGGGCGGGGGCAGCAGGACTCGCAGGTTCTCTATAAATGGGTGGGGGCAGCAGGACTCGCAGGTTCTCTATAAATGGGTGGGGGCAGCAGGACTAGCAGGCTCTCTATAAATGGGCAGGGGCAGCAGTACTCGCAGGCTCTATAAATGGGCGGAGGCAGGGCTCACTATAAATGAGTGGGGACAGCAGGACTCGCAGGCTCTCTATAAATGGGCGGGGGCAGCAGGACTAGCAGGCTCTCTATAAATGGGCAGGGGCAGCAGTACTCGCAGGCTCTATAAATGGGCGGAGGCAGGGCTCACTATAAATGAGTGGGGACAGCAGGACTCGCAGGCTCTCTATAAATGGGCGGGGGCAGCAGGACTCGCAGGCTCTATAAATGGGCGGGGGCAGCAGGACTCGCAGGCTCTATAAATGGGCAGAGGCAGCAGGACTCGCAGGCTCTATAAATGGGCAGAGGCAGCAGGACTCACTATAAATGAGTGGGGACAGCAGGACTCGCAGGCTCTATAAATGGGTGGGGGCAGCAGGACTCGCAGGCTCTATAAATGGGCGGATTCAGCAGGACTCGCAGGCTCTCTATAAATGGGTGGGGGCAGCAGGACTCGCAGGTTCTCTATAAATGGGTGGGGGCAGCAGGACTAGCAGGCTCTCTATAAATGGTTGGGGGCAGCAGGACTTGCAGGCTCTATAAATGGGTGGAGGCAGCAGGAATCACTCTATAAATGAGTGGGGACATCAGGACTCACAGGCTCTCTATAAATGGGCGGGGGCAGCAGGACTCGCAGGCTCTCTATAAATGGGAGGAGGCAGCAGGACTCGCAGGCTCTCTATAAATGGGTGGGGGCAGCAGGACTCGCAGGTTCTCTATAAATGGGTGGGGGCAGCAGGACTAGCAGGCTCTCTATAAATGGGCAGGGGCAGCAGGACTCGCAGGCTCTATAAATGGGCGGAGGCAGCAGGACTCACTATAAATGGGTGGGGGCAGCAGGACTCACAGGCTCTCTATAAATGGGTGGGGGCAGCAGGACTCGCAGGCTCTCTATAAAAGGGCAGAGGCAGCAGGACTTGCTCTCTATAAATGAGTGGGGACAGCAGGACTCACAAGCTCTCTATAAATGGGTGGGGCAGCAGGACTCGCAGGCTCTCTATAAATGGGCGGGGTCAGCAGGACTCGCAGGCTCTCTAAATGGTCGGGGGCAGCAGGACTCAGGCTCTCTATAAATGGGCGGGGGCAGCAGGATTCGCAGGCTCTCTATAAATGGGCGGGGGAAGCAGGAATCTCAGGCTCTCTAAATGGGCGGGGCAGCAGGACTCGCAGGCTCTCTATAAATGGGCGGGGGAAGCAGGATTCGCAGGCTCTCTATAAATGGGCGGGGGAAGCAGGATTCGCAGGCTCTCTATAAATGGGCGGGGGAAGCAGGATTCGCAGGCTCTCTATAAATGGGCGGGGGAAGCAGGATTCGCAGGCTCTCTATAAATGGGCGGGGGAGCAGGACTTGCAGACTTTCTACATGTGAACCCCACAGAAAAGATAAAGATTGAAGTTGTTTATTTGTAAAGAAATACTCTACTAAAGGACACAAAACTCTTGAGAACTGGAGAAGCAGCGGTTCTGTGTGTTACTAGGCGTCAGTAGAGGAGGAAGACAGAGGCCCCGGCCGGGTCGTCAATAACACTGGATAATGGTCGCCCCAAAATCTGTCCGGTCTCATAACGGAAAATCTTCATAGGAAGTCTGAGAAAGGAGCGGTGCGATACACGGTGCATCCGGAGGATCGGCCGCTGCCCGGGGCAGGAGGAGCCTCCTAGTATCTTTATTAACCAGACAGCAGGGGCGCTGCAGCCAGAGGTCAAAGTTGGACTGTACGAGCTGTCTGGCGAGTCTGTGTGATGCTCCATGTCCATCATTCTGGGGTCTCGGGGTGCAGAAATCCGGATAGTCTGACACTTCGCCAAGAAAAACAAAAACTGTAGCGTAGAACCCCCAACCGCCATAGAAGTCAATGGACAGCGCGACCGGCTGCTCCCCCGCTCATGTGTGGTTAACAGGGTCACATTTCTATAGTAATTCTTGCATTAGTGTATTTTATGCAGAGGTAGGATGTGGCGGACTACAACTCTCAGCAGAGCAGTTTTTTCTTGTTTTAAAAAAACAAAACCAAAATAAAAACTCGGGGTGCGAGTCCCATCACACAGGGGAAAGGGATATATATATATATATATATATATATATTTTTTTTAAATAAATTAGTAAAAAATATTCTTTTTTTGTTATCCGGGTGAGTCTGTGCTTGAGATGAGGGCGGGTTACGGCTTACCTACAGGGGGCGAGACCCCCAATAACCTAAGGAGCAGAGCCCAGTGGGTAGTGGGGCTTGTGTCAGTAGGTTAGTCGCAGCGCCCCCTAGAGCAGGGGCTCAGTAGGTGAGTTGCGAGGCCTTCTTATTGAAGCAGGGTCTGTCGGTCAGAGACGTCGAGGTCCTGAAGAGGCTGTGGTCGTGTTTCAGGACCAGCTCCAGCTCCTGGAAGTCCTGCAGCCGGGCAACATCTTTATCCTAAAATAAGAAGACGGTCACAGGGTGGAAAAAAAAATATGGCGGCAATTTGTGAATAAAAGCATGGCTGCGGCGTCACATTACTGCCCCTGGCAGCACATCGCACCTTCCTGAGCACGGTGTTGGGCAGTTTCCGGATCTTCTCCACGCCGTCGGCGCACACACCCAGCTCGTAGCAGCAGACGCGCAGCAGCTCCCGGTACGTCAGCTCGTCTCGGTCCATTTCCACCTCAATGAAGTCGTTGTCCCCGGGGGAGCTGCTCTGGATCCGCACCTTCAGGACTAATTCTGTGCAATGAGTAACAACGTTATTACCGTCCTACCATGAGCACACATACGACGACGGCGCGCAGCCATCACACAGACTGCCGCCAACTCCTCTGCAGGAGAGCTGCATACAGTCTCCTCACCTTTCATATTGGATGGGAAGGCTCCGGTAAAGAAGAAGGGTTGAAACACTTGCATAGGTCCACCATGAGCGCCCCCGTGTGGGAGATTAGAGGGGAGCGGGGAATAGATGCTGCAGTTCTGGGCGACGCTCTGCACGGGCGGGTGCGGACATTCCTGCGGGATCTGTACCTCTCCGTTATAGAACAGGGCCGGGAACTTGTCGTCCTTCGTCACCGACGTCGTGATGTGAATGTTCTCCACCCCATTGTTCAGCAGCGGGAAGCTCGGGACGGGCGGGGGAGGTGGCGGCGGCGTGGAGTGGGAGGTACCATTCTCCACGCAGGGGGTGGGAGTCTCTGCTTTGGGGCTTTCTCGGGTGTACGAGAAGGGAAAGGCCGGGTTGGCCAAATAGTTGGGGATAAATGCTAAATCCGACTCTGGTTTACTGTCATCAGGCTCCAAATCCTCAACTGCAATAAAGAGAGAAAACATCAACCACTGCCGGGTCTCGCGGGCTCTGCGCCTACGCTGACGGGTCTCGCGGGCTCTGCGCCTACGCTGACGGGTCTCGCGGGCTCTGCGCCTACGCTGACGGGTCTCGCGGGCTCTGCGCCTACGCTGACGGGTCTCGCGGGCTCTGCGCCTACGCTGACGGGTCTCGCGGGCTCTGCGCCTACGCTGACGGGTCTCGCGGGCTCTGCGCCTACGCTGACGGGTCTCGCGGGCTCTGCGCCTACGCTGACGGGTCTCGCGGGCTCTGCGCCTACGCTGACGGGTCTCGCGGGCTCTGCGCCTACGCTGACGGGTCTCGCGGGCTCTGCGCCTACGCTGACGGGTCTCGCGGGCTCTGCGCCTACGCTGACGGGTCTCGCGGGCCCTGCGCCTACGCTGCCGGGTCTCGCGGGCTCTGCGCCCACGCTGCCGGGTCTCGCGGGCTCTGCGCCTACGCCGCCGGGTATCGCGGGCTCTGCGCCCACGCTGCCTGATAAAGAAAGGAAGGACCCTGCTTCTTCTCCCATATATCTCCCTCTGTGACCCCCCATAGACCAGCACACTGCTCTCCTGAAATACTCTGTGCTGCTGTCACCCTGCTCCTTCCACCATATATCTCCCTCTGTGACCCCCATAGACCGGCACACTGCTCTCCTGAAATACTCTGTGCTGCTGTCACCCTGCTCCTGCCACTATATATCTCCCTCTGTGACCCCCATAGACCGGCACACTGCTCTCCTGAAATACTCTGTGCTGCTGTCACCCTGCTCCTTCCACCATATATCTCCCTCTGTGACCCCCATAGACCGGCACACTGCTCTCCTGAAATACTCTGTGCTGCTGTCACCCTGCTCCTCCACCATATATCTCCCTCTGTGACCTCCCATAGACCAGCACACTGCTCTCCTGAAATACTCTGTGCTGCTGTCACCCTGCTCCTCCACCATATATATCCCTCTGTGACCCCCATAGACCGGCACACTGCTCTCCTGAAATACTCTGTGCTGCTGTCACCCTGCTCCTTCCTCCATATATCTCCCTCTGTGACCCCCATAGACCAGCACACTGCTCTCCTGAAATACTCTGTGCTGCTGTCACCCTGCTCCTCCACCATATATCTCCCTCTGTGACCCCCATAGACCAGCACACTGCTCTCCTGAAATACTCTGTGCTGCTGTCACCCTGCTCCTCCACCATATATCTCCCTCTGTGACCCCCATAGACCGGCACACTGCTCTCCTGAAATACTCTGTGCTGCTGTCACCCTGCTCCTCCACCATATATCTCCCTCTGTGACCCCATAGACCAGCACACTGCTCTCCTGAAATACTCTGTGCTGCTGTCACCCTGCTCCTCCACCATATATCTCCCTCTGTGACCCCCCATAGACCAGCACACTGCTCTCCTGAAATACTCTGTGCTGCTGGAAGGACCCTGATGGTAATTTTGGGGGTGCTCTAGTTTCTGTACTTACCCCCTAACACACTCTTGATTTCTTTTCTTGAGGTCAGCTGATCAGCTCTTTCCCCTTTGCTTGTGAAGACGTCTTTGTCGGCCCCGGCCTCTAGCAGGTAGGTGACCACGCGGAGGTGATTCCTCTTACATGCCCAGTGGAGACAGGTCCTGGGGAGGGGACACAATGTACAGAGAGCGGAGGAGCGAAGACTGAGTCATGAGACAGCAAAAACGGACCCCCAAACACTGCAAAGCAAGAGAGACCCCAGGGTGTGCGTACTACAGAGGAGGACACTGTATATACACACACACACATATATATATATAAGAGGCATCATGATTACTCGCTAATCCCGCCCCCTGCACAGTAGCTCCGCCCCCACCACATCACCACACATAATCCTGCCCTAACACAGCAATTAGATAACAATGAGCGTGCCGAGCGTTAGCTGGCTGGAAACATTATATATATATATATATATATATATATATATATATATATATATATATATATATATATATATATATATATACACACACACACACACACACACACAGCGTCCTCCTCTGTAGAATACACACACACGCACATATATACAGTGTCCTCCTTTGTAGTATATACACACACAGCTTCTTCCTCTGTAGTATACACACACCCATATACACAGTGTCCTCCTCTGTAGTATATACACACATATACGTATATACAGTGTCCTCCTCTGTAATATATACACACACACATACATATATACACTGTCCTCTGTAGTATATACACACATATACGTATATACAGTGTCCTCCTCTGTAGTATACACACACACACATATACAGTGTCCTCCTTTGTTGTATATACACCCCCATATACAGTGTCCTCCTCTGTAGTATACACACACATACATATATACAGTGTCCTCTGTAGTATACACACACCCATATAAAGTGTCCTCTGTAGTATACACACACCCATATACAGTGTCCTCCTCCGTAGTATACACACACATACATATGTACAGCGTCCTCCTCTGTAGTATACACACACATATATACACAGTGTCCTCCTCCGTAGTATACACACACATACATATGTACAGCGTCCTCCTCTGTAGTATACACACACATATATACACAGTGTCCTCCTCTGTAGTATACACACACACATACATATATACAGTGTCCTCCTCTGTAGTATATACACACATACATATGTACAGCGTCCTCCTCTGTAGTATACACACTACACACACATATATATACACAGTGTCCTCCTCTGTAGTATACACACACCAGCCCCACCATCCTCCCGACTACGCCCCTCACCATCCGTTGATCTCATTCTGGGAGTTGACGTCCACCCCGGCACTCAGCAGCTTGTGGACTTCTTCCAGGTCTCCCAGAGCGGCCGCTTCCCTGAGTCTTTCTTCCATGTATGTGAGGACAGGACGGGCATACAGGAGGCGGCCGGACCCCCGCACGGTGCAGGCCTCGGGGCAGCGCACTATAACGACACTGACCGGGGGGAGAAGCGCTCTGAGCGGCCCCGGCTCCGCAGCCCTGGATGCGGCCGACAGAAAAACGCCAATTTTGGTATTTTGACCCTTATGTGCATGTCCCGGAGCCGCAGCGCTGGGGGGCGAGGGTCAGCGTTACACCGGCGGCTCCGCACTGTGGTTCCGGAGAACGTTGGTTCCGGGGTGCTGTGTGAAGACGATGGTGTCACCCCGAGGCTTTGTGCCCCACCTAAAGAGAATCCCTGTAAGGGACTGGGCACATGTTGCAGATTTGTCACGGTTTTTTTTCCTGTACAAATTTATCACACAATTTGAAGTGTTTCCTGATGCCAGCAATGAGAATTCTTACATCTCGTGCACACGTTGCTTATTTTTCTGCAGAATGTCAATTCTGTCAGCGTTATTGCTGCAGATTTCACCCATATTAATAAATGTGAAAAAGCTACAACAAAAGACGTCAGGCACCAGGGTCCGGCTGTGTGTGTGACCCCTACACCCCCATGGCAGGGCCGGCTCCAGGGTTGTGTCCGGTCACACAGTCCGGGGGCTACAACAAGAGACGTCAGGCACCAGGGTCCGGCTGTGTGTGTGACCCCTACACCCCCATAGCAGGGCCGGCTCCAGGGTTGTGTCCGGTCACACAGTCCGGGGGCTACAACAAGAGACGTCAGGCACCAGGGTCCGGCTGTGTGTGTGACCCCTACACCCCCATGGCAGGGCCGGCTCCAGGGTTGTGTCCGGTCACACAGTCCGGGGGCTACAACAAGAGACGTCAGGCACCAGGGTCCGGCTGTGTGTGTGACCCCTACACCCCCATAGCAGGGCCGGCTCCAGGGTTGTGTCCGGTCACACAGTCCGGGGGCTACAACAAGAGACGTCAGGCACCAGGGTCCGGCTGTGTGTGGCCCCTACACCCCCATAGCAGGGCCGGCTCCAGGGTTGTGTCCGGTCACATAGTCCGGGGGCTACAACAAGAGACGTCAGGCACCAGGGTCCGGCTGTGTGTGTGACCCCTACACCCCCATAGCAGGGCCGGCTCCAGGGTTGTGTCCGGTCACACAGTCCGGGGGCTACAACAAGAGACGTCAGGCACCAGGGTCCGGCTGTGTGTGGCCCCTACACCCCCATAGCAGGGCCGGCTCCAGGGTTGTGTCCGGTCACATAGTCCGGGGGCTACAACAAGAGACGTCAGGCACCAGGGTCCGGCTGTGTGTGTGACCCCTACACCCCCATAGCAGGGCCGGCTCCAGGGTTGTGTCCGGTCACACAGTCCGGGGGCTACAACAAGAGACGTCAGGCACCAGGGTCCGGCTGTGTGTGGCCCCTACACCCCCATAGCAGGGCCGGCTCCAGGGTTGTGTCCGGTCACATAGTCCGGGGGCTACAACAAGAGACGTCAGGCACCAGGGTCCGGGTGTGTGTGTGGCCCCTACACCCCCATAGCAGGGCCGACTCCAGGGTTGTGTCCGGTCACACAGTCCGGGGGCTACAACAAAAGACGTCAGGCACCAGGGTCCGGCTGTGTGTGTGTGTGACCCCTACACCCCCATAGCAGGGCCGGCTCCTGGGTTGTGCCCTGTCACATAGTCCGGGTCTACAACAAAAGACGTCAGGCACCAGGGTCCGGGTGTGTGTGTGGCCCCTAGACCCCCATAGCAGGGCCGACTCCAGGGTTGTGTCCGGTCACACAGTCCGGCGGTCTGCAACAAGAGACGTCAGGCACCAGGGTCCGGCTGTGTGTGTGGCCCCTACACCCCCATAGCAGGGCCGGCTCCAGGGTTGTGTCCGGTCACACAGTCCGGGGGCTACAACAAGAGACGTCAGGCACCAGGGTCCGGCTGTGTGTGGCCCCTACACCCCCATAGCAGGGCCGGCTCCAGGGTTGTGTCCGGTCACATAGTCCGGGGGCTACAACAAGAGACGTCAGGCACCAGGGTCCGGGTGTGTGTGTGGCCCCTACACCCCCATAGCAGGGCCGGCTCCTGGGTTGTGCCCTGTCACATAGTCCGGGTCTACAACAAAAGACGTCAGGCACCAGGGTCCGGGTGTGTGTGTGGCCCCTAGACCCCCATAGCAGGGCCGACTCCAGGGTTGTGTCCGGTCACACAGTCCGGCGGTCTGCAACAAGAGACGTCAGGCACCAGGGTCCGGCTGTGTGTGGCCCCTACACCCCCATAGCAGGGCCGGCTCCAGGGTTGTGCCCGGTCACACAGTCCGGGGGCTACAACAAGAGACGTCAGGCACCAGGGTCCGGCTGTGTGTGTGGCCCCTACACCCCCATAGCAGGGCCGGCTCCAGGGTTGTGCCCGGTCACACAGTCCGGGGGTCTGCAACAAGAGACGTCAGGCACCAGGGTCCGGCTGTGTGTGGCCCCTACACCCCCATAGCAGGGCCGGCTCCAGGGTTGTGCCCGGTCACACAGTCCGGGGGTCTGCAACAAGAGACGTCAGGCACCAGGGTCCGGCTGTGTGTGGCTCCTACACCCCCATAGCAGGGCCGGCTCCAGGGTTGTGTCCGGTCACACAGTCCGGGGGGCTACAACAAAAGGCGTCAGGCACCAGGGTCCGGGTGTGTGTGTGTGACCCCTACACCCCCATAGCAGGGCCGGCTCCAGGGTTGTGCCCGGTCACACAGTCCGGGGGCTACAACAAGAGACGTCAGGCACCAGGGTCCGGGTGTGTGTGTGGCCCCTACACCCCCATAGCAGGGCCGGCTCCAGGGTTGTGCCCGGTCACACAGTCCGGGGGCTACAACAAGAGACGTCAGGCACCAGGGTCCGGCTGTGTGTGTGACCCCTACACCCCCATAGCAGGGCCGGCTCCAGGGTTGTGCCCGGTCACACAGTCCGGGGGCTACAACAAGAGACGTCAGGCACCAGGGTCCGGCTGTGTGTGTGACCCCTACACCCCCATGGCAGGGCCGGCTCCAGGGTTGTGCCCGGTCACACAGTCCGGGGGTACAACAAGAGACGTCAGGCAGCAGGGTCCGGCTGTGTGTGTGACCCCTACACCCCCATAGCAGGGCCGGCTCCAGGGTTGTGTCCGGTCACACAGTCCGGGGGCTACAACAAGAGACGTCAGGCACCAGGGTCCGGCTGTGTGTGTGGCCCCTAGACCCCCATAGCAGGGCCGGCTCCAGGGTTGTGCCCGGTCACACAGTCCGGGGGGCTACAACAAGAGACGTCAGGCAGCAGGGTCCGGCTGTGTGTGTGACCCCTACACCCCCATAGCAGGGCCGGCTCCAGGGTTGTGCCCGGTCACACAGTCCGGGGGGCTACAACAAGAGACGTCAGGCAGCAGGGTCCGGCTGTGTGTGGCCCCTACACCCCCATAGCAGGGCCGGCTCCAGGGTTGTGTCCGGTCACACAGTCCGGGGGGCTACAACAAAAGACGTCAGGCACCAGGGTCCGGCTGTGTGTGTGACCCCTACACCCCCATAGCAGGGCCGGCTCCAGGGTTGTGTCCGGTCACACAGTCCGGGGGGCTACAACAAAAGACGTCAGGCACCAGGGTCCGGCTGTGTGTGTGACCCCTACACCCCCATAGCAGGGCCGGCTCCATGGTTGTGCCCGGTCACATAGTCCGGGGGGCTACAACAAAAGACGTCGGGCACCAGGGTCCAGGTGTGTGTGTGGCCCCTAGACCCCCATAGTAGGGCCGGCTCCATGGTTGTGCCCGGTCACACAGTCCGGGGGTCTGCAACAAAAGACGTCAGGCACCAGGGTCCAGATGTGTGTGTGACCCCTACACCCCCATAGCAGGGCCGGCTCCAGGGTTGTGCCCGGTCACACAGTCCGGGGGCTACAACAAAAGACGTCAGGCACCAGGGTCCGGCTGTGTGTGGCCCCTACACCCCCATAGCAGGGCCGGCTCCAGGGTTGTGCCCGGTCACACAGTCCGGGGGGCTACAACAAAAGACGTCAGGCACCAGGGTCCAGGTGTGTGTGTGACCCCTGCACCCCCATAGCAGGGCCGGCTCCAGGGTTGTGTCCAGGCACACTGTCCGGGGGGCTACAACAAAAGACGTCAGGCACCAGGGTCCGGGTGTGTGTGTGTGTGTGGCCCCTAGACCCCCATAGTAGGGCCGGCTCCATGGTTGTGCCCGGTCACACAGTCCGGGGGTCTGCAACAAAAGACGTCAGGCACCAGGGTCCAGATGTGTGTGTGACCCCTACACCCCCATAGCAGGGCCGGCTCCAGGGTTGTGCCCGGTCACACAGTCAGGGGGCTACAACAAAAGACGTCAGGCACCAGGGTCCGGCTGTGTGTGGCCCCTACACCCCCATAGCAGGGCCGGCTCCAGGGTTGTGCCCGGTCACACAGTCCGGGGGCTACAACAAAAGACGTCAGGCACCAGGGTCCGGCTGTGTGTGGCCCCTACACCCCCATAGCAGGGCCGGCTCCAGGGTTGTGCCCGGTCACACAGTCCGGGGGCAACAACAAAAGACGTCAGGCACCAGGGTCCAGGTGTGTGTGTGACCCCTGCACCCCCATAGCAGGGCCGGCTCCAGGGTTGTGTCCAGGCACACTGTCCGGGGGGCTACAACAAAAGACGTCAGGCACCAGGGTCCGGGTGTGTGTGGCCCCTACACCCCCATGGCAGGGCCGGCTCCAGGGTTGTGCCCGGTCACACAGTCCGGGGGCTACAACAAGAGACGTCAGGCACCAGGTTCCAGGTGTGTGTGTGACCCCTACACCCCCATAGCAGGGCCGGCTCCAGGGTTGTGCCCGGTCACACTGTCCGGGGTCTACAACAAAAGACGTCAGGCACCAGGGTCCAGGTGTGTGTGTGACCCCTACACCCCCATAGCAGGGCCGGCTCCAGGGTTGTGCCCGGTCACACAGTCCGGGGGGCTACAACAAAAGACGTCAGGCACCAGGGTCCAGGTGTGTTTGTGTGTGTGGCCCCTACACCCCCATAGCAGGGCCGGCTCCAGGGTTGTGCCCTGTCACACAGTCCGGGGGCTACAACAAAAGACATCAGGCACCAGAGTCCGGGTGTGTGTGTGGCCCCTACACCCCCATAGCAGGGCCGGCTCCAGGGTTGTGCCCTGTCACACAGTCCGGGGGCTACAACAAAAGACATCAGGCACCAGAGTCCGGGTGTGTGTGTGGCCCCTACACCCCCATAGTAGGGCCGGCTCCAGGGTTGTGTCCGGTCACACAGTCCGGGGGCTACAACAAGAGACGTCAGGCACCAGGGTCCGGCTGTGTGTGGCCCCTACACCCCCATAGCAGGGCTGGCTCCAGGGTTGTGCCCGGTCACACAGTCCGGGGGTACAACAAGAGACGTCAGGCACCAGGGTCCGGCTGTGTGTGGCCCCTACACCCCCATAGCAGGGCCGGCTCCAGGGTTGTGCCCGGTCACACAGTCCGGGGGCTACAACAAAAGACGTCAGGCACCAGGGTCCGGGTGTGTGTGGCCCCTACACCCCCATAGCAGGGCTGGCTCCAGGGTTGTGCCCGGTCACAACGTCCGGGGGCTACAACAAGAGACGTCAGGCACCAGGGTCCGGGTGTGTGTGTGGCCCCTACACCCCCATAGCAGGGCCGGCTCCAGGGTTGTGTCCGGTCACACAGTCCGGGGGCTACAACAAAAGATATCAGGAACCAGTCTCCGGGTGTGTGTGGCCCCTGCACCCCCATAGCAGGGCCGGCTCCAGGGTTGTGCGCAGTCACACGGTATTAGGGTCCCCTTTTCCAGTTCATACTCCCTCTGGCTGTCCGCGCCCGTGTTTTGTGCGGCACGAGCCGTAGTTTCCATCATCACCATTTCGGTGTCCGTCCATTTCTGTTCCAGGATAAATATTTTGACACAAATCTCGGCAAATTTGAGGTTTTTGTATTTTTCATTTTCTTAGTTCTTGGGGACTTGACCCTGCGATCACTTCTGCAGTATAGTGTGATGCTATAGGGTAAGTTACAGGCGGGTGTACAAACATGGCTGACAGCAAACACTACAGTAGGCCCACGAGCTCTTGGAGGGGTCCTCCACTACTCAGACATCCCCTTATACTATATCCCCCTGAGTATAATATACATACTCCTCTCTGGCGCCATATTGATTCCACCTGAGCGCTGCAGCCTGACAGCTGATTGACTGCAGCGTTCACACTTCTTTTAGAGGAACTGCAACCCTCAGCTGTCAGCTTCTGCAAGGTTGGTTATCAAGAATAGAGGGGTCCCCACGCTGTTTTTTAATTATTTAAATAAATCATTAAAAAAAAAAAATGGCGTGGGGTCCCTTCATTTTTGACAACCAGCCTTGCTAAAGCTCACAGCTGGGGGCTGGTATTCTCAGACTGGTAAGGGGCCATTGATAGAGGACCCCCCAGCCTAAAAACAGCAGCCCGCAGCTGCCCAGGCTCTTCCCACTTGCCCTTTAGCGGTGGCAAGTGGGGTAATATTTGTGGGCTTGATGTCACCTTTCAGGTGACATCAACGACCGTCCAGGCTGAGAACCACTGGGGAATGAGCTGAAGAGAGCGCAGCGTCAGTGACCGGCGGTGGTATCATCACGGCTGGGCTGAACTGCGGTGACCTCAGGAAAATACCGATGATGATGTCACCGCTGGTGAATGACGCTGCACTCTCAGCTGCTCATTCACCAGTGGTTCTCAGCCTGGACGGTCGCATCTTGGCACCGTCCTAGTTGAAAACTATTTAGCCCCCAGACTTGGATTACTGTGTGGGACACAACTACGGACAGGCATGGTATATTGTTGGTTTATTATTTTATTTTTTATTACAGGAGATCGAGGGCTTGAGGGAATTAGGTGTGGCAGTAAGTATGGTTTAATTTAGAACAATAAAGGAGTAATTTTTTTTTTAATAAGGGAATTTTTTCAGTGTCTTTATTTACCATACAACTATAGGATTAGTAATGGATAGGTGTCTTATAGACGCCTCTCTATTACTAAGCCGTGGGCTTGATGTCACCTGAAAGGTGACATCAACCCCACAAATATTACCTCACTTGCCAACGCTACAGGGCAAGTGGGAAGAGCCGGGCAAAACACCGGAATTGGCACATCTAATAGATGTAGCTTTTCTGGGCAGCTGCTGTTTTTAGGCTATGGGGGGGTCAATATCCATGGCCCCTTACCAGCCTGAAAATACCAGCCCCCAGCTTTAGCATTTATTTTTTAAATAAAAAAAGCGTGGGGACCCCTCTATTCTAGATAACCAACCTTGCAGAAGCTGACAGCGGGGGGGGGGGGGGGGGGGGGTTGCAGCCCCCAGCTGTGAGTTTTGTCTGGTTGGTTAATAAAGTAGGGGGGACTCACGACGACGGGTTTCTCAATCATTCATTTCCTTAGATCGCAGCCGGCGGCTGTGGAATACCCCGATCATCCGCACCTCCTGTCACTGTTATTAGCGGCAGCAGGTGTCGGATGATGGGGGTAACAGTCCCGAGAACCCCCACCTGCTGTCGTTTGGACTTTAATATAATGCTCATCATTCTCCTCTGATCGCCGGCAGAGCAGGGGAGGATGATGACAGCCGGCTTCAGCATCAGCCGCCGGGGAACAGTGCTGACTGTAGCGCTTCTTCCCCGGCGGCCGTCCGTGTTGTACTGAGGCGGCACACGCAGCACACACGGACATGGAGGTCTCCGGCGCCGGCCCCCCGCTGGGCAGAGGCGCTCACAGACTGGATGGTGAGCGTTTGTGCCCCACTGGTGACTTGTCCACCCCGTGTCGGCCATGTTTGCCCACCCAGCACACCGCAGTGTTATTGTACACGAAGGTACAGCACATATTTGGTATCGCCGTGTGCGGAATGCTCCGGACTAATGAAATAGAACATTATTTATCGCATCCGTGATCGCCACAATGAAGACGAGAGAGAAACGGAGAGCTCGCTCAGGCTCAGCCTCTGTGCCTCAGAAACATGGTAAGAAAAAGAGACGAGAAGGTCGTATGGCCACAGTAACAGCGACAGCCCGGGCCGCCAGAGACATCACATAGCGCTAATGATGGAGAAGGAGAAGGTTATCACTGCTGGAAGGAGAAGAGGGGCCCCTGAGGGCCACAGACCCGGAGCGGGCCCCCCAGACCCCCAGACCCGGAGCGGGCCCCCCAGACCCGGAGCGGGCCCCAGTAACACCGACAGCCCGGGCCGCCAGAGACATCACGTAGCGCTAATGATGGAGAAAGAGAAGGTTATCAGTGCTGGAAGGTGGAGAAGAGGGGCCCCTGAGGGCCACAGACCCGGAGCGGGCCCCCCAGACCCGGAGCGGGCCCCAGTAACAGCGACAGCCCGGGCCGCCAGAGACATCACGTAGCGCTAATGATGGAGAAAGAGAAGGTTATCAGTGCTGGAAGGTGGAGAAGAGGGGCCCCTGCGGGAGCGGGCCCCCCCAGACCCGGAGCGGGCCCCCCCAGACCCGGAGCGGGCCCCCCAGACCCGGAGTGGCGGGCCCCAGACCCCCAGAAGGCCCCCCAGACCCGGAGCGGACCCCCAGACCCGGAGCGGGCCCCCCAGACCCGGAGTGGCGGGCCCCAGACCCCCAGCGGGCCCCCCAGACCCGGAGCGGACCCCCAGACCCGGAGCGGACCCCCAGACCCGGAGCGAGCCCCCCCAGACCCGGAGCGGCGGGCCCCAGACCCGGAGCGGGCCCCCCCAGACCCGGAGCGGACCCCCGCAGACCCGGAGCGGGCCCCCCCAGACCCGGAGCGGGCCCCCCAGACCCGGAGCGGGCCCCCCAGACCCGGAGTGGCGGGCCCCAGACCCCCAGACCCGGAGCGGGCCCCCCCAGACCCGGAGCGGGCCCCCCCAGACCCGGAGCGGGCCCCCCAGACCCGGAGTGGCGGGCCCCAGACCCCCAGCGGGCCCCCCAGACCCGGAGCGGACCCCCAGACCCGGAGCGGACCCCCAGACCCGGAGCGAGCCCCCCCAGACCCGGAGCGGCGGGCCCCAGACCCGGAGCGGACCCCCAGACCCGGAGCGGACCCCCAGACCCGGAGCGAGCCCCCCCAGACCCGGAGCGGCGGGCCCCAGACCCGGAGCGGACCCCCAGACCCGGAGCGGGCCCCCCCAGACCCGGAGCGGCGGGCCCCTGTGTGCTGCTCACGGGTCACGTGACAGTTATGGGAACGGGCCAGGGCTTCTAGCACGGGAGGGGGCGGGTCCAGGGTGTCATGGTTACCAGGGCTGTCAGCCCAGCAGTGGGCGTGTTTTCAGGCGTCGGGTGGGCGTGGCCGAGGCTGTGAGGGCGGTTGCGCAGTGCACGCTGGGATTCACCCTGGCGCGGCCGCCATCTTGTCCGTCTGTGTGCGGCGCCGTCGGTCGCTCGGTGTGAGGCTCCAGGACGCGTCGCAGCCATGTTGTCCGCCGCGCAGTTACTGGACGAGCTGATGGGCCGGGACCGGAACCTGGCGCCGGACGAGAAGCGAAGTAACGTCCGCTGGGATGACGACAGTGTGAGTGGTAGGCCGCGGGCGGAGGGAGCATGGAGGAGGGCGGCACGGTGTGGCCGAGGGAGGGGCACAACACCTCCGGGAGCTGGCGGTGCAGGGGTTAATGGGGGGAGCGGGCGGGGATGGAGGGGTTAATGGGGGGACTGAGCGGGGATGGAGGGGTTAATGGGGGGACTGAGCGGGGATGGAGGGGTTAATGGGGGGAGCGGGCGGGGATGGAGGGGTTAATGGGGGGGACTGAGCGGGGATGGAGGGGTTAATGGGGGTCTGAGCGGGGATGGAGGGGTTAATGGGGGGACTGAGCGGGGATGGAGGGGTTAATGGGACTGAGCGGGGATGGAGGGGTTAATGGGGGGACTGAGCGGGGATGGAGGGGTTAATGGGGGGGACTGAGCGGGGATGGAGGGGTTAATGGGGGGGACTGAGCGGGGATGGAGGGGTTAATGGGGGGACTGAGCGGGGATGGAGGGGTTAATGGGGGGGACTGAGCGGGGATGGAGGGGTTAATGGGGGGACTGAGCGGGGATGGAGGGGTTAATGGGGGGACTGAGCGGGGATGGAGGGGTTAATGGGGGAGACTGAGCGGGGATGGAGGGGTTAATGGGGGAGACTGAGCGGGGATGGAGGGGTTAATAGGGGATCTGAGCGGGGATGGAGGGGTTAATGGGGGGACTGAGCGGGGATGGAGGGGTTAATGGGACTGAGCGGGGATGGAGGGGTTAATGGGGGGACTGAGCGGGGATGGAGGGGTTAATGGGGGGACTGAGCGGGGATGGAGGGGTTAATGGGGGGACTGAGCGGGGATGGAGGGGTTAATGGGGGAGAGGAAACAGTGTGCGGACACTACATACAGTGCATGATGGGAGAGCACAGCTCTGGGGTATAATACAGGATGTAACTCAGGATCAGTAATGTAATGTATGTACACAGTGACTGCACCAGCAGAATAGTGAGTGCAGCTCTGGGGTATAATACAGGATGTAACTCAGGATCAGTAATGTAATGTATGTACACAGTGACTACACCAGCAGAATAGTGAGTGCAGCTCTGGGGTATAATACAGGATGTAAGTCAGGATCAGTAATGTAATGTATGTACACAGTGATTGCACCAGCAGAATAGTGAGTGCAGCTCTGGGGTATAATGTAGGATGTAACTCAGGATCAGTAATGTATGTACACAGTGACTGCACCAGCAGAATAGTGAGTGCAGCTCTGGGGTATAATACAGGATGTAACTCTGGATCAGTAATGTATGTACACAGTGACTGCACCAGCAGAATAGTGAGTGCAGCTCTGGAGTATAATACAGGATATAACTCAGGATCAGTAATGTATGTACACAGTGACTGCACCAGCAGAATAGTGAGTGCAGCTCTGGAGTATAATACAGGATATAACTCAGGATCAGTAATGTATGTACACAGTGACTGCACCAGCAGAATAGTGAGTGCAGCTCTGGGGTATAATACAGGATGTAACTCAGGATCAGTAATGTATGTACACAGTGACTGCACCAGCAGAATAGTGAGTGCAGCTCTGGAGTATAATACAGGATGTAACTCAGGATCAGTAATGTAATGTATGTACACAGTGACTGCAGCAGCAGAATAGTGAGTGCAGCTCTGGAGTATAATACAGGATATAACTCAGGATCAGTAATGTATGTACACAGTGACTGCACCAGCAGAATAGTGAGTGCAGCTCTGGGGTATAATACAGGAGGTAACTCGGGATCAGTAATGTATGTACACAGTGACTGCACCAGCAGAATAGTGAGTGCAGCTCTGGGGTATAATATAGGATCAGTAATGTATGTACACCGTGGCTGGCAGTCGGGGTCTTTAGAGGCAGATGATGTGGGAGTGAAGGTTCTGTGATTACATTGTGTGTGCTGACTCCTGACCTTCCTCTGTACAGATGTGGTGGTGCGGTCACACCTGGGGTGGGGGGCTGCTGCCCTCCCTGGGGTCTCTTGCAATGTTTTGTAACTGAAGCTGGCCGTACAGGTCTCATGGTCCGGCCTGCGGCCCCCCATACGCATCTATCAGGCACATGAGGGGAGTGCACAGTGGGGATGACTGGCGGATTATTATCTACCTTTAGATGAAAGTGAGATTGGACATATTAGAATCCATCTGCCTGATCTCTCTGCTGTGGCCTTGTATCCGGGGGTCCATGCCCCATTCACATTGGGTGGTCGTCCGGTTCAGTCGCTTTCCACGTCTAGTCTGGCAGCGCCCAGAAAGGCTTTCCTCCAGTCTCCTCTTGCTGTCAGTGAATGGCAGCGTTGTCATCTGCGGAGGACCTGGCCCTGCTGTACTTGCAGCCGTCTCGTCACTCCGCTCAGGAGGCCGCTGGCCGGTGCTGCGGAGCACAATGATGGGCTCAGTCCTCACCATTGTCTATGATGGCGACCTCCCGGGTTGGGGGACTGATAAGTCAGGAGTCCAGCTGTGGCCGTCCCCTAGGGATGTGACTACAAGTCCCAGCATTGCACTGGCAGGTACAGATTGACAGTGTGGCTGGTGTCCAGACCTGCATATCCGCAGCGATGGTGCCAGCTCCCCTGCTGCCCTCTGACATTTGCAGCCTGGCGGGGGACGAGGTGCTGCATAATCCCAGATATTTATAGTATGAAATTTAAAGGGACCATCCGTCCGAATCAACTACTTCTGTGATAACTGGAACCAAGGGCGACATCGGCAGACATTTTACAGGGTGAAGGTAACATCCCTTTAATGCCTCCTGGCTAACGATCATTTATTCTGACCCCTGCAGGTTTGTAAACACTTTCTGTGTGAATTCTGTCCAGCCGAGCTGTTCACAAACACCAGGTCGGATTTGGGTAAGTATTGGGTGCATTGCTGGTTATGAGTGCCCCCTTCTGGTTGTCCTATGTCATTGTCATGAACTTGTCACTAGCAGACCTCTGAAATGGGCAATAATACAAGCGCTTTTCAGTCTGATTAGCAAAACATAGACAACATTGCTGCTACCACTATGTTAACAAGTTCCCTCACTTCAAAGATACAGACCTCACATCCAGCCTATATTACTGGGAGAGACACACAGACCTCACATCCAGCCTATATTACTGGGAAAGACACACAGAGCTCCCATCCAGCCTATATTACTGGGAGAGACACACACATACCTCACATCCAGCCTATATTACTGGGAGAGACACACAGACCTCACATCCAGCCTATATTACTGGGAGAGACACACAGACCTCACATCCAGCCTATATTACTGGGAGAGACACACAGACCTCACACCCAGCCTATATTACTGGGAGAGACACACAGACCTCACATCCAGCTTATATTACTGGGAGAGACACACAGAGCTCCCATCCAGCTTATATTACTGGGAGAGACCCACAGATCTCACATCCAGCTTATATTACTGGGAGAGACCCACAGATCTCACATCCAGCCTATATTACTGGGAGAGACACACACAGACCTCACATCCAGCCTATATTACTGGGAGAGACACACAGACCTCACATCCAGCTTATATTACTGGGAGAGACACACACAGACCTCACATTCAGCCTATATTACTGGGAGAGACACACAGACCTCACATCCAGCCTATATTACTGGGAGAGACACACAGACCTCACATCCAGCCTATATTACTGGGAGAGACACACAGACCTCACATCCAGCCTATATTACTGGGAAAGACACACAGACCTCACATCCAGCCTATATTACTGGGAGAGACACACTGACCTCACATCCAGCCTATATTACTGGGAGAGACACACTGACCTCACATCCAGCCTATATTACTGGGAGAGACACACACAGACCTCACATTCAGCCTATATTACTGGGAGAGACACACAGACCTCACATCCAGCCTATATTACTGGGAGAGACACACACAGACCTCACATTCAGCCTATATTACTGGGAGAGACACACAGATCTCACATCCAGCCTATATTACTGGGAAAGACACACAGAGCTCCCATCCAGCCTATATTACTGGGAGAGACCCACAGATCTCACATCCAGCCTATATTACTGGGAGAGACACACACAGACCTCACATCCAGCCTATATTACTGGGAGAGACACACAGACCTCACACCCAGCCTATATTACTGGGAGAGACACACAGACCTCACATTCAGCCTATATTACTGGGAGAGACACACAGACCTCACATCCAGCCTATATTACTGGGAGAGACACACAGACCTCACATCCAGCCTATATTACTGGGAGAGACACACAGACCTCACATCCAGCCTATATTACTGGGAGAGACACACAGACCTCACATCCAGCCTATATTACTGGGAGAGACACACTGACCTCACATCCAGCCTATATTACTGGGAAAGACACACAGACCTCACATCCAGCCTATATTACTGGGAGAGACACACACAGACCTCACATTCAGCCTATATTACTGGGAGAGACACACAGACCTCACATCCAGCCTATATTACTGGGAGAGACACTCCCTGAAGGTAAAAATATGACATTTTGATCAGGTTGCAAACTGCATTTTGCGGTCTGATAATGAATACAGATTGCAGGCTGAAACCTCCCTTTCTCTTTCCATGTTTTGCAGGTCCTTGTGAGAAGATCCATGACGAGAACCTGCGTAAACAGTGAGTGGCACCGTCCATGGCGTTACACTTGTGCCTTGCGTCCGTCTCCGCCGTCCTCTTACCTGCTGCCGGTTTCTTATATCCTAGATACGAGAAGAGCTCGCGCTTCCTGAAGGTCGGCTATGAGCGGGAGTTCCTGCGGTACTTGCAGAGCTTGCTGGCCGAGGTGGAGCGGCGGATCCGCAGGGGTCACGCACGGCTGGCTCTGTCCCAGAGTCAGCAGGCATCTGGGGTACGTATCTGCGGATGCACAGGAGCGTAGTCGCAGCTCCTGGGGTCTGTAGGATTGTGCACAGTACCTGCTGCTTATGGGGGGAACCTGGAATCGTAGCCCAATGTGGATCATGGTCCCCGTGTGGCGTCCTAGCCATTGGGGAGCGCTGTAGTGAGTCTATGGCTGGGGAGGGGGGATCCTGAGTAATTGCTGCTCTCTCCATAAGTGTTGGGGGTCTCCAGTCTCTGCCCGTCGGTGTAACCCTTTCCTTACCTGTTATTTCTCTCTTCCACAGTCTGTTGGGCCTGCGGGGAAGAATGAGGAGAAGATCCAAGTATTGACAGATAAAATTGAAGCCTTGCTGCTGCAGGTAATGGGCCCTGATGCCCGGCGGCCTCGTGATTACCGCACCTTCCGGTGTATCTCCGCTTGCTGTCATTGACTGAAGGCAGAGATCGATCACTGGGCGCTCTGCTGACTTATAGGGGTGTTTGTCGCCGCTCGCTTGTATGGCTGGAGCGAAGCGGCCCTGGTGACGTAGCATTGGCACAGACCTGCCGCGGCGCTGCCCTATTGTGCGTGTCCCGGCAGCTCTGTGCAGACACAGCGTCGCTGACGCCATTTGCCTGCCGATGCTGAAGTGAGTGGTTCTGGAAATGCCGTTCAATTATTTCTGATCCGTGCACGGATTGCTGTTACTGGGTCAGATGGCGTTTCACCCAGGGTCAGCAGTGAATCCTCAGGCCTCTCTAAATCCGGATCGCAGGTAGCCACTCTCATTTTTACATCCGGCATGGAGAGGCGCTGCTGGGATTAGCCACAGTGTGACATCTGGACTTGTCAAGCCGCGGCGTCCCCTCTCCACGGCCTTTGATGTTTCAGCCTGCGTCATCCCCTCTCTGCGGCTGGTGTCGTGTCAGCCTGCGGTATCCCCTCTCCGCAGTCTTTGATGTGCCAGCCCGCGGCGTCCCCTCTCCGCGGTTGGTGATGTCAGCCCGCGGAATCCCCTCTCCACGGCCTTTGATGTGTCAGCCCATGGCATCCCCTCTCCACGGCCTTTGATGTGTCAGCCCGCGGCATCCCCTCCCCACGGCCTTTGACGTGTCAGCCTGCGGCGTCCCCTCTCTGCGGCCGGTGATGCGTCAGCCTGCGGCCTCCCCTCTCCGGGGTTGGTGATGTCAGCCCGCAGCGTCCCCTCTCGGCGGCTGCTGTGATGGCGTCCCCTCTCCACGGCCGTCGACGTCAGTCCTCGGCGATGATGGACGAACTCTTTAGTCCTCCTTACTCCACAGCAGCCTTGTATTCACTAGTGATGTTTTCTTTGCAGATAGAGGAGCTCGGCTCTGAAGGAAAAGTAGAGGAAGCGCAGGGAATGATGAAACTCGTCGAACAATTGAAGGAAGAGCGGGAACTTCTGAAGTCTACGACATCGGTGAGTTAGGGGCTCATGGAGAACCTGATGGGGGGCTTCTCTCCTGCTTTCCTTAGTGTGACCGAGACAACAGGAGAGGTAAAGGGCTGCAGCGCCCATGGCGGAGCAGCAGACTGGTCTACACAGAGCAGTGCTCTGCTTTTCCTCCGCTGTTGTCCAATATGCATCGCTTCGTCTCCTAGTGTGGGCAGCCATGACGTAGGCCTGTGGTTAGGTGGAGGAACGTCCCGGGTGCAGCCATTCCCCTCCCTCGCCTATCCGGTCACTACGAAGCCTCCTAACCCCGTGTGAACATAGTTCTGCCTTTTCACTTTTTTGCTTTTTCTTCCTGCAGACCATTGAAAGTTTTGCTGCCCAGGAGAAGCAGATGGAGGTGTGCGAGGTCTGCGGTGCCTTCCTGATTGTTGGAGACGCTCAGTCCCGGGTGGACGACCATCTTATGGGCAAACAACACATGGGCTACGCCAAAATAAAGAACACGGTGGAGGAGTTAAAGGTGACTGGACACTGAATACATGGTTGGGAATGGGGGGGAACGTGCGAGCGGTCATTCCGCTGTGCTGCCAGTAGAGGGCGGTGGAAGGTGGCGGCTCACATTCGTGCTATCACATAGGGGAGGGTTAGAAATGCAGCGTATTAAATGCCTGTGTGCGGAGATGCCCAAAGCCACGAGCTCATATCTGGGACCGTCTTCATGTGGCACTGAAGGGGCTGCATAGCTTGTGCTGCCCCATATAAGCAGTCACTGCACAGTGGTGCCCCCATCAGTGCAGGCGGGTCCAATAATGCTGAGAAATGGTGACTGAGGTGCAGCGATGGGTGGTGGTCCCAGAGGTCGGACCCACGAGGTCGTTGCATCCACCTTGTAGTTGATGGTTTGAGTAATTTTTGAGTAATACTTTTTTTTTTTTTTTTTTTGATGAAGGAAAAACTTAGGAAAAAGACAGATGAGCCCGAGCGGGACGATAAGTTAAAAAAGGAGAAAGAAGAAAAAGATAGGGAAAAAGACAGGGAAAAAGAAAAGGAACGCGAGAAAGAAGAGAAGGAGAAGAAACGGCGCAGAGAGGAAGAAGAGCGAGACAAAGACAGAAACCGAGAGCGTGACAAGCGCAAAAGAAGCCGTTCCCACAGCCGCAACTCCAGCAGAGCGTCCGAAAGGAGGAGCAGCCGGTCCCGTGACCACAAGAGGTCGCGGAGCAGGGACCGGAGGAGAAGCAGGTACGCGTCGCCTCGGCGCCATGTATTATTAACCCGTTATCTGCTGCCGGCCATGCCTGATGGCTCCCCCGTGTCCTTTCAGAAGCCGGGAACGCCAGCGTAGCCGAAGCCACAACAGAACGGACCGGAGGCACCGGTCCCGCAGCAGAGACAAGCGGCGATCCAAAAGCAGAGAGCGCAAATCTTACAAACACAGGAGTAGAAGCCGAGACAGAGAGCGGAGGTCAAAGGAAAGAGGTTTGTCCTGGGGCCGTGCGGGCGCTCTATGGCTAGGCTCCAGTTCACACGACGCCATGACATGTCCGTTCTATAAATTGTTACCACGTTCTTCTCCCCAGAAAAAAGAAGCTCCGACGACAAAAAAAGCAGCAAGTCGAGCAGTCGGGACGAACCGAGCGACTCCCGCAAGTCCGACTCTAACGAGCAGACCTCAGTGAATGGGGCCAACGAGGGCGTAAAATCTGAAGGTGACACTCAGTCCAATTAAAACTGATCTGATTTGTCCTCTGGTCGGTCAGAGGTAAGTGGTCAGCGCCTCTCCGTCCATAGCTCTTATGTTGTGCTAGAATGTAACGGTGCAGCGTAAGTATGCACAGATGAAGAGCGTCTCCGAGATGCCTGCTGGCCACCATGGGAAAGCTCGGTAGCCCTGCAGAATCTGTGGAGGTATATCGTCATTTTCTGTATTTGTAGTGCCCCCCGACCATGGCCATCCGTCCGTCCAGCCATCTTTTCCTCCCGCGCCCTCTTCAGACATTTGCGCCACTTGTGCCGAGATGTTGTCTTGATGCTTGTCATAAATACCGAATGCAGCAAATGTGAACGTAGTCGTAGAGTTTATCGAAGAGGCGCAACGGAAAAAAAAAATTATAAAAATAATAAATGGCTGGAGTTAAAAAATATGAATAATAAAAGAAATCTCTGGATGTTTTTGTGAAAGCTGTTTGGAGTGGTTTGCCTTGCACACTAATGCGGTCTGTTCTGTAACTCGAGAGCATTGGATTGCTGGAAGTGTAGGGTTAATGAATAAATTCACCTCTCTGCCATACCTCACTCAGCGTTGGTGTTGTAAGCGGGGCCCCTGAAAATAAAAAATCACGGATTCAGTCATACTAATCAGGTACTCTCGACAGGTACTCCTTTCTCTACCAAAATCCATGTTTGAATGCTGTTACATACTAGCATAAGCTTTGATGTTTATGAATTTTATGTATTTTTTTTTTTTTTTTTGTCAACCAAGCAAAGCTGCAATGTTTTTTTTTTTTCTTGCATTTTTTTTTTAATTTTTTTTTTATTTAACAGTTTGGTAATTTTGTGTCTAGGGATGCAGTGATGTCATTAATGCAAAAATTCTGTAAAAGATATTAATTGCAAAAATCTGTGCTCGCTCTAAACGGGCCATGTTACATTCAAGCTTTTACCGAGGTATGTCTTTTTAACGTCTTTTTTGGTAGGAGAAGATTGTATCGTGTGTGATCCAGCGGCATTCATTGTAGCACAGAACGTTTTTTTTTAGGCTCAGACGGAAAAAATCGGAGGTTAGAAGGTTGTCCGTTATTTGACACAGACTCCCTTTTTTCTGTTCTTGATGCTTCTTTTTTTTTTGCATGAAAGTGTTAGATTTTGGGGGACAGAGAATCAGTTTGCAATTATCTATAGAATCTTTATCAGCAATTAATTTGTTTTTTCTCTTTATTTCTTTGCGCCTTTTACCAACTAGGACGACGTGCCGAAGACGAAGAGACCGCCATCCTCTCCACCTCCCCACCCCAAGATGTCTTAATTGAAGATCTACTTTATAAGAGGTGACAGAAACCTGTATTGAGAATTAAAAACAAAAAATAAATCCCACCACCCTCCCCCCTACACCCACACACAAAGTAATTCTCTAGTTTTATCCACTTCATGTCCGTCCTGGAGGTGTCAGGACACGCTGTAAAAAACAAATACTTATTTATGACCAGTGCAGGCACTTACTAAAACCCGCCTCGCACACTGGTTTAAAAATAAAAAAGCATTTTTTTTATTTTTTTTTTGGACTTCGGGGTGGGGGGAGAAATAAAACCAGAATAAAATCAACATGTTTGTGAACTTTTATTTTTACATTTTTTATTTTTTATTTTTTTTTACGAGTAGTGGTAGATTATCCAATAAAAAGCATCCTCTGAATCCTCGTGTAAATGTGCGCTGTTGTTACTTGGCTTGATATTACTTGCTTTTTTCAAATAAACTTGTTACTGTTTGTTTCCGCGTCTCTTGTTTTTACATTTTTTTTATTTTTTTTTTTGCAGTTTTAGAATGCGCCAACACTTTGTGATCGGTCATTTGTGGATCCACATCGATCCTGAGAATCATACAACAACCCTGCGTTAGCTACACATTAATTCTCAGGATCGCGGGGAGATCCCACCGATCATAAAGTGATCACATATGGATTACCAGTGCTGCAGCCAAACAGTAGATTAGGTGGTGTAAATTTCTGTCACTTCGTAGACTACACAGGAAACCACGGGTGTGTATAAGATTTGGATGGGGTCGTCTTATTTTTTTTTTTTCTTTCTCTAGTATATTACATAGTCATATTTATTTAATTCCTGCAATTGTTTGCACAAGTATTCACCCCATCGGCTTTGTTCATGTTTTACATACTCAGGTTTGCATCAGTTCATGTATGGAACATGCCGACAACTTTGAGTATTTAGTTTTCTTTTTTTATCGTGGAGCAAACAACAACAAAACTATTCACCCCCTAAAAGTCAGTACTTTGTAGAGCCTCCTTTTGCGGGAAGTGGCTTTGGATAAGTCACTATGAGCTTTCCACTGTGATTTTTGCCCATTCCTCAAGGCAAAATTGCTCCAGCTCCTTCATATTGGATGCTGTTCACCAGAGGAAACCAATCTTCAAATCTGACCACAGATTCTCCAGGTTTGGGCTGTGACTTGGCCACGCTAATACCACTCGAGTGTTGCTTTAGTAGGATGCTTTGGCTCATTGTCTTGTTGGAAGATGAACCTGCATCCCAATCTCAAGTCACTGACAGACTGAAACAGGTTTTCCTCGAGAATATCCTTGTAATTCACACCATCCATCTTACCCCTCGCTGTGGACTATTTTCTCTGTCCCTGCTGCCGAAAAACTTCCCCACAGCATGATGCGGCTACCACCGTGTGTCACTGTCGCCTTCACGACCAGGCCGATTAATTCTAAACAGTCACTTTATGAGGTAATAACTCTGAAGTGCTTGATCGGATCCCACTGATTCTGAGATTGTTTTTTCTCTTTCCCCCATGACGGCACCACGGAATATACGGGTGCCGTCATGGGATCAGAGAAATACCGTTATCAGTAAGTAACTACGATTTTCTCTTTCCCCCATGACGGCACCACGGAATATACGGGTGCCGTCATGGGATCAGAGAAATACCGTTATCAGTAAGTAACTACGATTTTCTCTTTCCCCCATGACGGCACCACGGAATATACGGGTGCCGTCATGGCATCAGAGAAATACCGTTATCAGTAAGTAACTACGATTTTCTCTTTCCCCCATGACTGCACCACGGAATATACGGGTGCCGTCATGGCATCAGAGAAATACCGTTATCAGTAAGTAACTACGATTTTCTCTTTCCCCCATGACGGCACCACGGAATATACGGGTGCCGTCATGGGATCAGAGAAATACCGTTATCAGTAAGTAACTACGATTTTCTCTTTCCCCCATGACGGCACCACGGAATATACGGGTGCCGTCATGGGATCAGAGAAATACCGTTATCAGTAAGTAACTACGATTTTCTCTTTCCCCCATGACGGCACCACGGAATATACGGGTGCCGTCATGGGATCAGAGAAATACCGTTATCAGTAAGTAACTACGATTTTCTCTTTCCCCCATGACGGCACCCGTACATTCCGTGGTGCCGTCATGGGATCAGAGAAATACCGGTATCGGTAACTGATTTTTTTTTCTATTTGTGACATATTGTACTTCGTGATGGTGGTAAAAGTTCTTGATAGGACTTATATTTGTAACCAAAATGGAAATTTGTAACATTTTGCTATTTTCAAGCTTCATTTTTATGCCCTTAAATCGGTCATGTCACACAATAGTTAATAAATAACATTTCCCACATATCTACTTTACGTCAGCACAATTTTGAAACTTTTTTTGTTGTTGTTAGGGTTAAAAGTTGACCAGCGATTTTCTCATTTTTACAACAAGATTTGCAAAACCATTTTTAGGGACCATCTCACATTTGAAGTCACTTTGAAGGGTCTGTATGAAAGAAAATACCCAAAAGTGACACCGTTCTAAAAACTGCACCCCTCAAGGTGCTCAAAACCACATTCAAGAAGTTTATTAACCCTTCACGGGAATTAATAGAATGTGGAAGGTAAAAAATGAACACTTAACTTTTTTCACAAATTTTACTTTAGACCCCAACTTTTTTATTTTAACAAGGGTAACAGGAGAAAATGGTCCCCATCATTTGTTGATTCACATGAGCTTGCCGATACTCAATATGTGGGTGAAAACTACTGTTTGGTCGCACAGCACGGCTCGAAAGGGAAGGAGAGACATTTGACTTTCTGAATGCAAAATTTGATGGAATAATTAGCGGATGCCGTGTCGTGTTTGGAGAGCCCCTGATAAGCCTAAACAGTGGAAATCCCCCACAAATGACACCATTTTGTAAACTAGACCCCTAAGGGAGCTTATCAGATGTGTGGTGCACACCTTGAAACCCCTTGGTGCTTCTCAGATATTAATAACATTGAGTCGTGAAAATAAAGAAAATCACATTTTTCCCACAAAAATGTTTATTCCAAAATTTTGCATTTTCATAAGGGCAACAGGAGAAATTGCACCATACAATTTGTTGAGCAATTTCTCCTGTGTGTGCAGATCCCCCATATGTGGGGGAAAACTACTGTTTTGGTGTACAGCACAGCTCAGAAAGGAAGGAGTGACGTTATAAAACGCATACTTTGATGGAATTGTCTGCTGGTGTCATGTTAGGAGAGCCCCTGGTGTGCTTAACCAGTGGAAAATATTGGTAGCATTTTCGGTCCCATGACATTTTTAGATTGCTTCCTATTCCGATTATTCAGAATCAACAAAAAAAAACAGCAATTCAGGAAAAAAAAATTTTTTATGCAGTTCTGCGTGTGGTAAAATTGGTAAGGCAGCTTTATTCTTTGGGTCAGTACATTTAGGCTATGTGCACACGTTCCGAATTTTTTGTGCATTTTTTTCAGCAGTTTTCCGCAGCTTAAACGCATACATTAAGCATCCCATCATTAATGCATTCTGCAATTTTTGTGCAAAAAAAAACACGCAGCATGTTCATTAATTTTGTGGATTTCCCGCTATTTAATGCATTGGGAAGCTCCGGAAAAAACTTGAAAAATCCGCACGTAAAACGAGAGAAAAATGCATGCAGATTTCCTGCAAAAAAAAAAAGTCCGGTTTTGTTCAGGAAATTTCCGCAAAGAATCCTGACGTGTGCACATAGCCTTACAGTTGTGTATTTTGCGTTTTTTATTCTGTAAGAACTGTTATTGAGAAATTATTTTTTAATGAGTTTACTTTGAAAGCTATAACTTTTATTTTTTTCACTGATGGAGCTATATGGTGGCTTGTTTTTTGCAGCACAAAATGATGTTTTCAGATATTCCATTTTTATTTTACATTTTGATTTTGATTGCTGAATAAAAAGTGGAATAAAACAATGTGAGGAAAAACATGTTGTTTTTTCTCCCAATTTTTTTTTTTCATAGTGCTCGCTGAAGGGATAAACTAGTGACAGTGTTAAGGGGTAGGTCGCCACTGACGCAGCGATACCATACGTGTATTTTATTATTTTTTTACATTTCTATATTTTTATCAGTACAATAACTAGGTGTCGGGCCACCGTACCTGCGATTTCGGCATGGGGTCCAATGGTTACAAAGGGGGTCTTGTAACCAATGAAATACCGCTGTCATGATTGATATTGGTGTTTAAGGGATTGATCGGCTCCAAAGCCATACGGGGCCAATAACACAGGGTGTCAGCTGTCCTGAACAGCTGACACCTGCAGAAATTTCACCCTCTGGGCAGCATTATACTCTTCCCCAGTTACAATAAAAGGCATACTTGCAGTCATTAAGGGGTTAAGTAAAAAAACAAAAAAAAAACCTGTTACCGGTAAGGTTTATTGGCAATTTTCTCATTTTTCCAACAAAATTTGGAAATCTTGCCTGAAGAAGGAGCCACTGTGCTCTGAAAGCTTGCAAACATATTATTTTCTGGTTAGCCAATAAAGGTATCGCTCCTAGAATACTTCTGTCATCATTGGGCAGAAAAGTATTCACATCGATTTTTCTGGCTAACACGGTACCACCATACAATTTGTTATTGTGCATCATCTAAATCTCTGAGTGACGTGATTCAGATGAAACCCCCGAGGGATCCATTCACTGTAATGAGGGAGCAGAGTTGCTCTGGACTCCGTCTGGCCTCCGATCAGCGGTTTCCTTCTTTTCAGAAGTGCATAAAACTGGCGGATTGTGCTTTTATGCACGCCTAAAAAGACCGATACCGCTGGATCACAAGTCATATGGCATCCACAGTGCTTCCATCTGCCTCTTTATAGGGAGTCTTCCGCTGGAGGTTACATCTGAATCACGTATTTCAGATATTTTCACGGAAACCCCGGTGTAAGAGCTCAGCACAGGATAAATGTGAGCCGAGCCTTCCTGCGATCTTTGGGAGGCAGAATGAACAAATCAACAGCAGGTGAAGAATTTTTTTTTGCTGATCCTCGCAAAGGATATAAGTGATTAGATTACTTTATTCTTGATGCGATTACAGCAATACCAAATGTATAGCTTTTTTTTATCCTGAGCTATAACTTTTTTCGCTGATGTAGCTGTATAGCGGCATTTTTTTTCCCCGGAAAATATGACATTTTCCACTTTTTTTTTTTTTTGACCGTATGATGAAAAATACCCAGATTTATTTATACATGTTTGTCCATAAAAGAGTAAAAAAGAAGTGCACTTACCCGTATATAGTAGTCACAATTTTATTCGGACATATTACAAAATGTGCAGGGAGGGGTGTGAAAAAACGCGGACAACGGCCGTTTCGTGCCTCAGCACTTCAACGGGTCCTAAGTAGGGAGGGTCTTATATTAACCTGTGCAGAACCTTCTGCTCCTCCTTCTATCCCTATCAGTGTGATGAAGCGATCACCTGTTTTCCGAAATGTGAACAGTGAATAACAAACAAAAATATGCGTTAAAAACATGATGAACAAAACAACAAGACATTATCAATATACTGATCATTGTACAATTTTCTAAAGGAAGACTGCCATGTCTATCCTTTCGTTGAGGCCGAGGGGTCCCAATATCCATCTCCCTTCTCTCTGCACCAGCAGGCGCTGCAGATCTCCGCCTTGTCGCGGTAAGGAAACTTTTTCTAACCCTGCAAATCGCAATGTCTGTATTTTACCTTCATGATGGTTTCTTACATGGTTAATAAATCTCGAGACCCCCTTACCCGTCCTCACGGAATTAAAATGTTCTCTTATTCTCAAAAATAAAGGCCGGATTGTCCTGCCAATATAGTAAATCCTCGGCCTCAACGAAAGGATATACATGGCAGTCTTCCTTTAGAAAATTGCACAATGATCTGTATATTGATAATGTCTTGTTGTTTTGTTCATCATGTTTTATCATGTTTTTAACGCATATTTTTGTTTATTATTCACTGTTCACATTTTGGAAAACAGGTGATCTCTTCATCACACTGATAGTGATAGAAGGAGGAGCAGAAGGTTCTGCACAGGTTCATATAAGACCCTCCCTACTTCCTCTCAGTGTTAGGACCCGTTGAAGTGCTGAGGCACGAAACGGCCGTTGTCCGCGTTTTTTCACACCCCTCCCTGCACATTTTGTAATATGTCCGAATAGAATTGTGACTACTATATACGGGTAAGTGCACTTCTTTTTTACTCTTTTATGGACAATATTGTGTTACTTCGGAAGCTGCACCCCGTTGAATGCATAAGGGATTAGTTTGCCGGCTTTTCTGTTATAAGGGTTCTTTTGGAAAACACTCTAGCAAAAAACAGCTGTGCGGAGGTGTCTTTCTCTTCATTTATGAAACTTATTTATACATGTACTTTCACGACACTATTTGTAACTCTGTCCCTCTGCTGTTCCTCTTGGAAATATATTGGTAAATTGTCAGAAGTGCGTGTTCCCTTGTGCTTTGACTGTTGGGAGTGTCCTATTAGAACAATGCATTTATCTATTTTTTTCCCTCAACTGGATCAATATTTGATATCCACTTTGGGCACATGAGAACTCGGGGGCTCCACAGCCTTGTGACTGCGATTATGTCTGGAGATGGATTAGACCTAAGTCTGTAATGCGAAAATCTCCGCCGTGACCACCGTGGTATCCGACTCCCGAATATCTCAGCTGCTGTCTGCTGTGGTGTGAATGTCTGCCAGTGTTCAGTCTTTTTGGGTCGGGGTCTATCAGCGTGGCACAAATAGAATTGGCGATACTTGCCGCCTCCTCGCTTTACATCTGTCAGTTTGCGGGGGCATCTGTGTACAGCGCCCTCTTCAGATCACCACAGATTGTCCCTTGGACTCAGGTGTGGGCCATTCCAGAACTCTCATCACCATGTGTTGATACAAGGAGACCGGCGAGGGAAGAATGCAGAGCTATTTCGGTCCACCATTAGCTTCCTTTGTGGTGCTGATCCCCATGCTTACCTCCTCTTATACGTAAATGAAGCCACATCTATCTGAAGAGCAGAAATTGAGAGGTGGTTTAAAGAACAAAGGGAGCTACACATGCACCATCTTGTTCGAAGAGAACACGCTGGAGTTGCCCTTCCTGATCATTTGCTTATCATTTTTGACATTGGCCCCACTTACAATGATGATGATCCAACACCATGCAGAGATTAAAGGGGTGGTCGCAGCAGCAGACGAGATGAGTATCACTGAGATGACGAGGCTAATGTCATATCGAGAGCTTTGTCAACTTTTTAATTTCAGAAAAATACTGGTGGAATTATAGTTTTTGGTTTGACCTACTTTTTTTTCAACTTTTTGCCTAAATCTGATAACATTTTACAAATAACATGTTAAATATTTTATTTTTTTGTTCTGTTGCATTTTTTTTTTTGTGTAACAGTAGCTCAAACCTATCTCCAACCCTTGCTCTAAGCCTCGCTCTAGCCCTATACCTAGCTCTAAACCTAACCCTAGCTCTATACCTAGCTCTAACCTTATCCCTATCTCTAACCGTAACGCTAGTCTTATGCCTAGTTCTAACGCTTTACCTAGCTCAAACCCTAACTATAACCCTATGCCTGACTCTAATCCTAGGTGTAACTCCATGCCTAGCTCTAACGATATCTCTAGTTCTGTAGCCCTAACTCTAGCCCTATGCCTGGCTCTATCCCTAGCTCTAACCTTATCCCTAGCTGTAGCCCTACCTGTATCTCTAGCCCTTTGCCTGGCTCTAAGCCTAGCTCTAACCTTATCCCTAGCTCTATCACCATAAGCCTTATCCCTACCTCTAATGCTAGCCTTTGCCAGCTCTAACCCTAGCTTTAACACTCTACTTAGTTCTTATCCTATCCCTAGTTTTAACCCTAGTTGTAATCCAATTTTAACCCTTGTTCTCTATCCCTAGCTCTATACATAGCTCTAACTCCCTAATTCTAAACCTATCCTTAGCTCTATCCCCATCTCTAGCCCAATCCCTACCTCTAATGCTAGTGTTTGCCTAGCTCTAACCCTAGCTTTAAGTCTTTGCCTAGCTCAAATCCTATCCCTAACTTAAACCCCAGCTCTGTCCCTACAATTTCCTCTCACCCTATGCCTAACTCTAACCCTAACCTTGGCTCTATCCCAGCTCTAGCCCTATCTACCTATATACCTCTGTTAGCCTTTACCTAGCTCTTAGTTCTAACCCAATCCCTAGCTATAACCCTATTTCTAACCCAGTTTTAACTCTAGTTCTTACCCTATCCCTTGTTCTAAACCTATCACTAGCTCTAACACTATCCCTAGCTCTAGCCCTATCGCTACCTCCAATGTTTGCCTTTGCCTAGCTCTAACCCTAGCTTTAACTCTATGCCTAGCTCTAACCCTCTCCTTAGCTTTTATCCTATCTCTAGTTTAGCCCAATCCCTAGCTACAACCCTATTGTTAACCCAGCTATAACCCTCTAGTTCTCGCCCTTTCCCTAGCTCTAATTTTATACGTAGCTCTAACTATTCTTAGCTCTAGCCCTAGCTTCAACTCTATGCCTAGCTCTAATACTCTCATTAACTCTTATCCTAGCCCTAGTTCTCCCCCAGCTTTAACCCTAGTTCTCGCTCTGTCCCTAGTTCTAACTATACATAGCTCTAACTCAATTCTTAGCTCTAACCCTAGCTTTAACTCTATGCCTAGCTCTAACCTCCTTAGCTCTTATCCTATCCCTAGTTTTATCCCATTCCCTGGCTCTAGCCCTAGTTCTCGCCCAGTTTTAACCCTAGTTCTCGCCCTATCCCTTGCTCTAAACCTATCCCTAGCTCTTTTCCTAGCTTTAGCCCTACCCATAGTTAAGGTAATTAATAATGAGGACATGCCGGAACCAACTAAATACATAATCCCAAAGGGGGGAGAAAGGGAAGGATCCTCTCAAAAATACCATATGAAGTATATAAGAAACCTAGAGAGCTTTTTTTGACCCATATTAATGATGTAAATATAAAACCAAAAGGGTTTGCCTATAAGTCAATCATTTTTAGACAGTATCTTGTAAAGTTACAAAATATCTTTATTATCAGAAAAGTTACAAACAAGCCACATATCAAGTGAAAAACAATTTTGTCCATATAAAAAAAAAACAGTTTTAAAAAGATCAAGTGGGCAGCAATGAGAACTATGGAAGGCAATGGTGGGCACACAGCATGCGACCAAATGGGGAGATCCCAGACATGGAAAAATGGAGACAATACTGCTCATTAATAAAGTGCATAATGCACATTACATAAATCATTATCCAAATACATGTACTGAGGTCTCGCCACAATCCGCATGATGGCAGAACAAAGATAATATTGCACAATATCCGGCAAAGGAGGCCATGATCAAAACACCAATGTCATATCATTAAGGCTAACAAATAGCAACTTTAGTTAATAGTAAAGGTACATGAATCCTCACAACGTGCTTTAAAATTGATCATACCAAGATTTCTTACCCATGCGCTAATGCCCCGACGCGCGTTTCGCCTTTGCTTCTTCGTGGAGCAATGCATCTTATGTCATAAGCACCATTTTAAATATCCCGCGATACCGCCCAGCATCCAATGAGGATCTCACATTAGCGCACACACCGCTGGAGCCACGTCAGACGAGCGTGTGGGGGCGGAGCTCCAGAAGATCCACAGCGTCACGTCTGGCATCATGGGGGCGGTGAGTATGAGGAGCAAGTGTTCCAGCTGACGTCAACACTACACCCCGCCCCGTAAAGATGCCATCTGGGATGCGGGCCAAAAGAAAGACCGCCTACGTAAGCACCATAGTAAATTTACCACGCAAAACACAGGAGGCCATAATAGTGAAGGGCATAGAAAAGGGCAAAATGGTCAATATTAATTACCAATATACAACAGCATTAACAACATATCCTGAATATATAACATCCGCCAATACGTTGTTATCCCTTCATGCCGCACATGATCTTCAAAAAATGTAAAACATGTCAGATCGTTCGTTCCGCTCCATAGATTTAACTGATGGATATAACGTCCTCATCGGAGGTGATGGCTATGCGCTCCATGAGTTGACTGATACATGAACGTCGTCATCGGAAATATTGATTAAATATTCCATACGTCAATTGGCACATATGGCGACCTCATGGGAATATTAAGCTAAGGTGCAAGTGCTGAGATAATCATCTGATTATAAGTCAAATAAAACACATAATTAAAAAATAAAAGCCAATACTGTAGGCTCTGGTCATTGGACAGGAGAAAGTGGGATAATTATGAGCACCATAGACTTTGGTACCAGGTTCCCCCCCTGCATCAAAGGT
Source organism: Ranitomeya variabilis (assembly GCF_051348905.1). Lineage (NCBI taxonomy): Eukaryota > Metazoa > Chordata > Amphibia > Anura > Dendrobatidae > Ranitomeya > Ranitomeya variabilis. The sequence goes on along the minus strand of NC_135235.1, from coordinate 752,736,281 downwards.
TTCAAGATGTCTTCTCTTTCTCTATGTCTACACCCCACTTTTCATTCCTCAACCGGATGAAATTTTCACCCCGAAGACTGAGAATTCATAGCCGTGAATGTCTCTGTTCTCGGGTGCCTTGGAGAAACCATTTTTCCTTCTTCCGAAGTTGAGTGTCGTGGGCATGCCCTTCTCTGTGCCTCGGAACGTAGCATTTGTAAGGTGCGGCCGGTCAAACATCACCTGATTGGCCGTACCGAGCGCGGCGCGCTGACGGTAAGCAGTCTGTATTACGACTTTGACTAATCGGCTCAGACAGTGAAATTACCGCTTGTAAAAAATAGCGTATTTCTAAGTCAGCCCATTCATTAAGACTTTTCCTCCTTTTAAGGTTTCGCCCGAGATCTAACAAAGGACAACGGTCTTACTCTGTTTAATGCTGCCAAGGAATTTATTAAGCTTTTAATTTGATATCTAAAAGTTTCTGTGTCGCGCAGAATAATGAGCAGTCCTATGCAAATATGTCTCCCCCAATTAGACTGAAATTTTTTATGTAATTACCCGACAGTCGTCGTATTTCGTTTCGTCATATTACATAAATCTAAGACCGCTCACCCGTGAACCGAACAATTAATAACGTGGAGGGGTCACTACCGCCGGCTCGCTCCTTTTAAGTCTTTCCAGAATTTTTTTTTATCTCCGAAATTCACAGACTAAACCTTGGACAAAAAAAGTATTGTCCTATAAAAATCAAGATTTCCCGAATTAATTAATGGAGCGATGGAATAAATCGTACAGTAAATATACACACGCCGCCTGCGTGGACTAAAGACTAAATTATACGAGCGTTAATCCAGTGCAGACCGGAGCTGCCTGTATTACTGGCAGCACTATACGCAGGGCAACCGACATTTGTTATTTTAATGTTTTTTTGCTTTTTTTTTTTTACGGTTTTAAAGGCTAGAATTGAACCATGAGACCCAAAACGCCTCGTTCATTCATTACGACCTGGATGGAGACGAGGACTGTTGTGATTCTTCTCTTTTTACTTCTACGAGGGGGTCATGCCATACCCCACATGAGGTATTCCCATCCCGGCTTATGTCCCAACGATATGAATCCAAACCTATGGGTGGACGCCCAGAGCACCTGTCAACGAGAGTGCGATACCGACCAGGTGAGTCCAATTTAATAATATTTTTGGATGTTTTAGTGGGTGATTTTGTGATTTCTATTTTGTTAGAACACTTTGCCTTAAAAATATAATTTTACATTTTTTTTTATAATTTTGAAAATTATATTTTTCTTTTTTTTTTTTCATTCGATAGGAATGTGAAACTTATGAAAAATGCTGTCCTAATGTCTGTGGGACCAAGAGCTGTGTTGCTGCCCGATACATGGATGTGAAGGGGGGGAAGGGTCCCCTGGGGATGCCCAAACAGCCTACGTGCGACCTTTTCATGTGCACTCAGCAAGGTTCCCAGTGTGACATTTGGGACGGGCAACCCATCTGCAAATGCAAAGATCGATGCGAGAAGGAGCCGAGTTTCACCTGCGCCTCCGACGGACTCACCTACTACAACAAGTGCTTTATGGATGCCGAAGCTTGCTCCAAGGGGATCTCGTTGACTGTAGTCACGTGCAAGTATCACCTCACCTGGCCACATACTACTCCTCTTCCATCAGAAACCACCACCAACCCAACCATCCCATCAGCAGAAACGGCCATTGTCAACGTGGTTCCACCAGCTCTATTGAATAACCCGACTCACAAAACGGTCAACGTAGGGGACACGGTCAGTTTCCATTGTGACGTAAGTGGAAAACCCAAACCGGAAATAACCTGGGAGAAGGAAGGAAAGGATAATGTAGTCATGCGACCCAACCATGTGGTCGCCAACATAGTGGTCACCAACATTGCCCAGCTAGTCATCTACAACACGCAACTGGAAGACAACGGAGTCTATGTATGTACAGCGAAGAACAGTGGTGGCATCATCAAGATCAACTTCCCTTTATCCGTCAAAGAGCAACCCACCAAGGAAGAACCTGGATCTAAATCTTTTTTTCCGACGAACGAGTGCCTAAAACCCCCAGACAGCGAAGACTGTGGAGAAGAGCAGACGCGATGGTATTTTGACGCCAAGAAGAACAATTGTTTTATCTTTGTGTACGGCAATTGCAACACTAACTTGAACCATTTCGACACCTACGAGTCCTGCATGTTGACGTGTATGAACGGACCAGTCAACATCTGCAATTATCCTGCCCTTCAAGGTCCATGCAAGGCATACGAGCCCAGATGGGCATTCAACAGGCTACTGAGTCAGTGCCAGTCTTTCATTTATGGAGGGTGTGGTGGCAACGAGAACAATTTTGAAAGCAAGGAAATGTGCGAGGAGTCTTGCCCTTTCCCCAAAAACCAAAAGTGCAAAGTTTGCAAACCTCGACAGAAGTTAGTGACGAGCTTCTGTAAAAGTGACTTTGCCATCCTTGGGCGTATCCTAGAACTGACGGAAGACCAAGAATCTGGACATGCTCTCATTTCGGTGGAAGAAATTTTGAAAGATGAGAAGATGGGACTAAAGTTTTTGGGAAAGCAACCACTCGAAATCACTCTTCTAAACATAGACTGGAGTTGTCCATGCCCCAACATCACCTCAGTTAACGGGCAGCTCATCATCATGGGGGATGCACATAACGGCATGGCAGTCCTGCAACCACACAGCTTTGTCGGCATGTCAAGTGCCCGCCGGGTGCGGAAACTCCGGGAAGTCATCCACAATAAAACTTGTGATCTCCTCAAAGAAATTTTAGGACAGTCATGATAAATGGATGACCATCGACCAGGCGTGATTCCTAAAGGAATGTGTATTTCTGAAATTACTAATGTCAACTTTGAATTAAAGGAACCTATGGTCAGAAGTGAAAATATTACACTTGTAGTTCTATTATTGTACATAGGGGCAGTATTATACCAGTTATATTCTTGTACATAGGAGCAGTATTATAGTAGTTATATTCTTATACATAGGAGCAGTATTATAGTAGTTATATTCTTGTACATAGGAGCAGTATTATAGTAGTTATATTCTTGTACATAGGAGCAGTATTATACCAGTTATATTCTTGTACATAGGAGCAGTATTATAGTAGTTATATTCTTGTACATATGAGGTAGTATTATAGTAGTTATATTCTTGTACATAGGGGCAGTATTATAGTAGTTATATTCTTGTACATAGGGGCAGTATTATAGTAGTTATATTCTTGTACATAGGAGCAGTATTATAGTAGTTATATTCTTGTACATATGAGGTAGTATTATAGTAGTTATATTCTTGTACATAGGGGCAGTATTATAGTAGTTATATTCTTGCACATAGGAGCAGTATTATAGTAGTTATATTCTTGTACATAGGAGCAGTATTATAGTAGTTATATTCTTGTACATAGGGGCAGTATTATAGTAGTTATATTCTTGTACATAGGGGCAGTATTATAGTAGTTATATTCTTGTATATAGGGGCAGTATTATATTATATTCTTGTACATAGGGGGCAGTATTATAGTAGTTATATTCTTGTACATAGGGGCAGTAATATAGTAGTTATATTCTTGTACATAGGAGCAGTATTATAGTAGTTATTCTTGTACATAGGGGCGGTATTATAATAGTTATATTCTTGTATATAGGAGGCAGTATTATAGTAGTTATATTCTTGTACATAGAGGCAGTATTATAGTAGTTATATTCTTGTACATAGGAGCAGTATTATAGAAGTTATATTCTTGTACATAGGGGCAGTATTATACCAATTATATTCTTGTACATAGGAGCAGTATTATAGTAGTTCATATTCTTGTACATAGGGGCAGTATTATAGTAGTTATATTCTTGTACATAGGAGCAGTATTATAGTAGTTCTATTCTTGTACATAGGAGCAGTATTATAGTAATTATATTGTTGTACATAGGGGAAGTATTATAGTAGTTATATTCTTGTACATAGGGGCAGTATTATATTAGTTATATTCTTGTACATAGGAGCAGTATTATAGTAGTTATATTCTTGTACATAGGGGCAGTATTATAGTAGCTATATTCTTGTACATAGGGGCAGTATTATAGTAGTTATATTCTTGTACATAGGGGGCAGTATTATAGTAGTTATATTCTTGTACATAGGAGTAGTATTATAGTAGTTATATTCTTGTACATAGGGGGCAGTATTATAGTAGTTATATTCTTGTACATAGGAGCAGTATTATAGTAGTTATATTCTTGTACATAGGAGCAGTATTATAGAAGTTATATTCTTGTACATAGGGGCAGTATTATAGTAGTTATATTCTTGTACATAGGGGCAGTATTATAGTAGTTATATTCTTGTACATAGGGGCAGTATTATAGTAGTTATATTCTTGTACATAGGGCAGTATTATAGTAGTTATATTCTTGTATATAGGGGCAGTATTATAGTAGTTATATTCTTGTACATAGGGGGCAGTATTATAGTAGATATATTCTTGTACATAGGAGCAGTATTATGGTAGTTCTATTCTTGTACATATGGTGCAGTATTATAGCAGTTATATTCTTGTACATAGGAGCAGTATTATAGTAGTTATATTCCTGTACATAGGGGCAGTATTATAGCAGTTATATTCTTGTACATAGGGGCAGTATTATAGTAGTTATATTCTTGTACATAGGAGGCAGTATTATAGAAGTTATATTCTTGTACATAGGGGCAGTATTATACCAATTATATTCTTGTACATAGGAGCAGTATTATAGTAGTTCATATTCTTGTACATAGGGGCAGTATTATAGTAGTTATATTCTTGTACATAGGAGGCAGTATTATAGTAATTATATTGTTGTACATAGGGGCAGTATTATAGTAGTTATATTCTTGTACATAGGGGCAGTATTATATTAGTTATATTCTTGTACATAGGAGCAGTATTATAGTAGTTATATTCTTGTACATAGGGGCAGTATTATAGTAGCTATATTCTTGTACATAGGGGGCAGTATTATAGTAGTTATATTCTTGTACATAGGAGCAGTACTGTAGTAGTTATATTCTTGTACATAGGGGCAGTATTATAGTAGTTATATTCTTGTACATAGGGGGCAGTATTATAGTAGTTATATTCTTGTACATAGGAGTAGTATTATAGTAGTTATATTCTTGTACATAGGGGGCAGTATTATAGTAGTTATATTCTTGTACATAGGAGCAGTATTATAGTAGTTATATTCTTGTACATAGGAGCAGTATTATAGAAGTTATATTCTTGTACATAGGGGCAGTATTATAGTAGTTATATTCTTGTACATAGGGGCAGTATTATAGTAGTTATATTCTTGTACATAGGGGCAGTATTATAGTAGTTATATTCTTGTACATAGGGGCAGTATTATAGTAGTTATATTCTTGTATATAGGAGCAGTATTATAGTAGTTATATTCTTGTATATAGGGGCAGTATTATAGTAGTTATATTCTTGTACATAGGGGGCAGTATTATAGTAGTTATATTCTTGTACATAGGGGGCAGTATTATAGTAGATATATTCTTGTACATAGGAGCAGTATTATGGTAGTTCTATTCTTGTACATATGGTGCAGTATTATAGCAGTTATATTCTTGTACATAGGAGCAGTATTATAGTAGTTATATTCTTGTACATAGGGGCAGTATTATAGCAGTTATATTCTTGTACATAGGGGCAGTATTATAGTAGTTATATTCTTGTACATAGGGGCAGTATTATAGTAGTTATATTCTTGTACATAGGAGCAGTATTATAGTAGTTATATTCTGTACATAGGGGCAGTATTATAGTAGTTATATTCTTGTACATAGGAGCAGTATTATAGTAGTTATATTCTTGTACATAGGAGGCAGTATTATAGAAGTTATATTCTTGTACATAGGGGCAGTATTATACCAATTATATTCTTGTACATAGGAGCAGTATTATAGTAGTTCATATTCTTGTACATAGGGGCAGTATTATAGTAGTTATATTCTTGTACATAGGAGGCAGTATTATAGTAATTATATTGTTGTACATAGGGGCAGTATTATAGTAGTTATATTCTTGTACATAGGAGCAGTATTATAGTAGTTATATTCTTGTACATAGGGGCAGTATTATATTAGTTATATTCTTGTACATAGGAGCAGTATTATAGTAGTTATATTCTTGTACATAGGGGCAGTATTATAGTAGCTATATTCTTGTACATAGGGGGCAGTATTATAGTAGTTATATTCTTGTACATAGGAGCAGTACTGTAGTAGTTATATTCTTGTACATAGGGGCAGTATTATAGAAGTTATATTCTTGTACATAGGGGGCAGTATTATAGTAGTTATATTCTTGTACATAGGAGTAGTATTATAGTAGTTATATTCTTGTACATAGGGGGCAGTATTATAGTAGTTATATTCTTGTACATAGGAGCAGTATTATAGTAGTTATATTCTTGTACATAGGAGCAGTATTATAGAAGTTATATTCTTGTATATAGGGGCAGTATTATAGAAGTTATATTCTTGTACATAGGGGCAGTATTATACCAATTATATTCTTGTACATAGGAGCAGTATTATAGTAGTTATATTCTTGTACATAGGGGCAGTATTATAGTAGTTATATTCTTGTACATAGGAGCAGTATTATAGTAGTTATATTCTTGTACATAGGAGCAGTATTATAGAAGTTATATTCTTGTACATAGGGGCAGTATTATACCAATTATATTCTTGTACATAGGGGCAGTATTATAGTAGTTATATTCTTGTACATAGGGGCAGTATTATAGTAGTTATATTCTTGTACATAGGGCAGTATTATAGTAGTTATATTCTTGTATATAGGGGCAGTATTATAGTAGTTATATTCTTGTACATAGGGGGCAGTATTATAGTAGTTATATTCTTGTACATAGGAGCAGTATTATGGTAGTTATATTCTTGTACATAGGGGCAGTATTATAGTAGTTATATTCTTGTACATAGGAGGCAGTATTATAGTAATTATATTGTTGTACATAGGGGCAGTATTATAGTAGTTATATTCTTGTACATAGGGGCAGTATTATATTAGTTATATTCTTGTACATAGGAGCAGTATTATAGTAGTTATATTCTTGTACATAGGGGCAGTTGTTGTGAAATTGGATTTTGGGCTCCCCCGGTGGCCACTGGTGGAATTGAACTGGTGTGCATCATCCCCTCTGTTCACCTGTTTCCATCAGGATGTGGGAGTCGCTATTTAACCTTGCTCCTCTGTCACTTCCATGCCGGTCAACATTGTAATCAGAAGCCTTTCTGTGCATGTTCCTGCTGCTAGACAACTCCCAGCTAAGTTGGACTTTAGTCCTCGTTTGTTTTTGCATTTTGTTCCAGTTCACAGCTGTAGTTTCGTTTCTGTGTCTGGAAAGCTCTTGTGATCTGAAATTGCCACTCTGATGTTATGAGTTAATACTAGAGTCTTAAAGTAATTTCAGGATGGTATTTTGATAGGGTTTTCAGCTGACCATGAAAGTGTCCTTTCTGTCTTCCTGCTATCTAGTAAGCGGACCTCAATTTTGCTAAACCTATTTTCATACTACGTTTGTCATTTCATCTAAAATCACCGCCAATATATGTGGGGGCCTCTGCCTGCCTATCGGGGAAATTTCTCTAGAGGTGAGCCAGGACTATATTTTCCTCTGCCAGGATTAGTTAGTCCTCCGGCCGGCGCTGGGCGTCTAGGGATAAAAAACGTAGGCAACGCTACCCGGCTACTGTTAGTTGTGCGGCAGGTTTAGTTCATGGTCAGTTTAGTTTCCATCCTTCCAAGAGCTAGTACTTATGTTTGCTGGGCTATGTTCTCTTGCCATTGAGAACCATAACAGGCAGTATTATAGTAGCTATATTCTTGTACATAGGGGGCAGTATTATAGTAGTTATATTCTTGTACATATGAGCAGTACTCTAGTAGTTATATTCTTGTACATAGGGGCAGTATTATAGTAGTTATATTCTTGTACATAGGGGAAGTATTATAGTAGTTATATTCTTGTACATAGGGCAGTATTATAGTAGTTATATTCTTGTATATAGGGGCAGTATTATAGTAGTTATATTCTTGTACATAGGGGGCAGTATTATAGTAGTTATATTCTTGTACATAGGAGCAGTATTATGGTAGTTATATTCTTGTACATATGGTGCAGTATTATAGCAGTTATATTCTTGTACATAGGAGCAGTATTATAGTAGTTATATTCTTGTACATAGGGGGCAGTATTATAGCAGTTATATTCTTGTACATAGGGGCAGTATTATAGTAGTTATATTCTTGTACATAGGAGCAGAATTATAGTAGTTATATTCTTGTATATAGGGGCAGTATTATAGTAGTTATATTATTGTACATAGGAGCAGTATTATAGTAATTATATTGTTGTACATAGGGGCAGTATTATAGTAGTTATATTCTTGTATATAGGGGCAGTATTATAGTAGTTATATTCTTGTACATAGGAGGCAGTATTATAGTAATTATATTGTTGTACATAGGGGCAGTATTATAGTAGTTATATTCTTGTACATAGGGGCAGTATTATAGTAGCTATATTCTTGTACATAGGAGCAGTATTATAGTAGTTATATTCTTGTACATAGGGAGCAGTATTATAGTAGTTATATTCTTGTACATAGGAGCAGTATTATAGTAGCTATATTCTTGTACATAGGAGCAGTATTATAGTAGTTATATTCTTGTACATAGGGAGCAGTATTATAGTAGTTATATTCTTGTACATAGGAGCAGTATTATAGTAGTTATATTCTTGTACATAGGGGCAGTTGTTGTGAAATTGGATTTTGGGCTCCCCCGGTGGCCACTGGTGGAATTGAACTGGTGTGCATCATCCCCTCTGTTCACCTGTTTCCATCAGGATGTGGGAGTCGCTATTTAACCTTGCTCCTCTGTCACTTCCATGCCGGTCAACATTGTAATCAGAAGCCTTTCTGTGCATGTTCCTGCTGCTAGACAACTCCCAGCTAAGTTGGACTTTAGTCCTCGTTTGTTTTTGCATTTTGTTCCAGTTCACAGCTGTAGTTTCGTTTCTGTGTCTGGAAAGCTCTTGTGATCTGAAATTGCCACTCTGATGTTATGAGTTAATACTAGAGTCTTAAAGTAATTTCAGGATGGTATTTTGATAGGGTTTTCAGCTGACCATGAAAGTGTCCTTTCTGTCTTCCTGCTATCTAGTAAGCGGACCTCAATTTTGCTAAACCTATTTTCATACTACGTTTGTCATTTCATCTAAAATCACCGCCAATATATGTGGGGGCCTCTGTCTGCCTATCGGGGAAATTTCTCTAGAGGTGAGCCAGGACTATATTTTCCTCTGCCAGGATTAGTTAGTCCTCCGGCCGGCGCTGGGCGTCTAGGGATAAAAAACGTAGGCAACGCTACCCGGCTACTGTTAGTTGTGCGGCAGGTTTAGTTCATGGTCAGTTTAGTTTCCATCCTTCCAAGAGCTAGTACTTATGTTTGCTGGGCTATGTTCTCTTGCCATTGAGAACCATAACAGGCAGTATTATAGTAGCTATATTCTTGTACATAGGGGGCAGTATTATAGTAGTTATATTCTTGTACATATGAGCAGTACTCTAGTAGTTATATTCTTGTACATAGGGGCAGTATTATAGTAGTTATATTCTTGTACATAGGGGAAGTATTATAGTAGTTATATTCTTGTACATAGGGCAGTATTATAGTAGTTATATTCTTTTATATAGGGGCAGTATTATAGTAGTTATATTCTTGTACATAGGGGGCAGTATTATAGTAGTTATATTCTTGTACATAGGAGCAGTATTATGGTAGTTATATTCTTGTACATATGGTGCAGTATTATAGCAGTTATATTCTTGTACATAGGAGCAGTATTATAGTAGTTATATTCTTGTACATAGGAGCAGAATTATAGTAGTTATATTCTTGTATATAGGGGCAGTATTATAGTAGTTATATTATTGTACATAGGAGCAGTATTATAGTAATTATATTGTTGTACATAGGGGCAGTATTATAGTAGTTATATTCTTGTATATAGGGGCAGTATTATAGTAGTTATATTCTTGTACATAGGAGGCAGTATTATAGTAATTATATTGTTGTACATAGGGGCAGTATTATAGTAGTTATATTCTTGTACATAGGGGCAGTATTATAGTAGCTATATTCTTGTACATAGGAGCAGTATTATAGTAGTTATATTCTTGTACATAGGGAGCAGTATTATAGTAGTTATATTCTTGTACATAGGAGCAGTATTATAGTAGCTATATTCTTGTACATAGGAGCAGTATTATAGTAGTTATATTCTTGTACATAGGAGCAGTATTATAGTAGTTATATTCTTGTACATAGGGAGCAGTATTATAGTAGTTATATTCTTGTACATAGGGGGCAGTATTATAGTAGTTATATTCTTGTACATAGGGAGCAGTATTATAGTAGTTATATTCTTGTACATAGGGGGCAGTATTATAGTAGTTATATTCTTGTACATAGGGGGCAGTATTATAGTAGTTATATTCTTGTACATATGAGCAGTACTATAGTAGTTATATTCTTGTACATAGGGGCAGTATTATAGTAGTTATATTCTTGTACATAGTGGGCAGTATTATAGTAGTTATATTCTTGTACATATGAGCAGTACTATAGTAGTTATATTCTTGTACATAGGGGCAGTATTATAGTAGTTATATTCTTGTACATAGGGGGCAGTATTATAGTAGTTATATTCTTGTACATAGGGAGGAGTATTATAGTAATTATATTGTTGTACATAGGGCAGTATTATAGTAGTTATATTCTTGTACATAGGAGCAGTATTGTAGTTATATTCTTGTACATAGGGGCAGTATTATAGTAGTTATATTCTTGTACATAGGGGGCAGTATTATAGTAGTTATATTCTTGTACATAGGAGCAGTATTATAGTAGTTATATTCTTGTACATAGTGGCAGTATTATAGTAGTTATATTCTTGCACATACGGGCAGTATTATAGTAGTTATATTCTTGTACATAGGAGCAGTATTATAGTAGTTATATTCTTGTACATAGGGGCAGTATAGTAGTTATATTCTTGTACATAGGAGAAGTATTATAGTAGCTATATTCTTGTACATAGGGGCAGTATTATAGTAGTTATATTCTTGTACATAGGGGCAGTATTATAGTAGTTATATTCTTGTACATAGGGGCAGTATTATAGTAGTTATATTCTTGTACATAGGAGCAATATTATAGTAGCTATATTCTTGTACATAGGGGCAGTATTATAGTAGTTATATTCTTGTACATAGGAGCAATATTATAGTAGCTATATTCTTGTACATAGGGGCAGTATTATAGTAGTTATATTCTTGTACATAGGGGCAGTATAGTAGTTATATTCTTGTACATAGGGGCAGTATTATAGTAGTTATATTCTTGTACATAGGAGCAGTATTATATTAGTTATATTCTTGTACATAGGAGCAGTATTATAGTAGTTATATTCTTGTACATAGGGCAGTATTATAGTAGTTATATTCTTGTATATAGGGGCAGTATTATAGTAGTTATATTCTTGTACATAGGGGCAGTATTATAGTAGTTATATTCTTGTACATAGGGCAGTATTATAGTAGTTATATTCTTGTATATAGGGGCAGTATTATAGTAGTTATATTCTTGTACATAGGGGGCAGTATTATAGTAGTTATATTCTTGTACATAGGAGCAGTATTATGGTAGTTATATTCTTGTACATATGGTGCAGTATTATAGCAGTTATATTCTTGTACATAGGGAGCAGTATTATAGTAGTTATATTGTACATAGGAGCAGTATTATAGTAGTTATATTCTTGTACATTGGAGCAGTATTATAGTAATTATATTCTTGTACATAGGGGCAGTATTATAGTAGTTATATTCTTGTACATATGAGAAGTACTATAGTAGTTATATTCTTGTACATAGGGGCAGTATTATAGTAGTTATATTCTTGTACATAGGGGGCAGTATTATAGTAGATATATTCTTGTACATAGGGGCAGTATTATAGTAGTTATATTCTTGTACATAGGGGCAGTATTATAGTAGTTATATTCTTGTACATAGGAGCAGTATTATAGTAGTTATATTCTTGTACATAGGGGCAGTATTATAGTAGTTATATTCTTGTACATAGGAGCAGTATTATAGTAGTTATATTCTTGTACATAGGGGCAGTATTATAGTAGTTATATTCTTGTACATAAGAGCAGTATTATAGTAGTTATATTCTTGTACATAGGAGCAGTATTATAGTAGTTATATTCTTGTACATATGAGCAGTATTATAGTAGTTATATTCTTGTACATAGGGGCAGTATTATAGAAGTTATATTCTTGTACATAGGAGCAGTATTATAGTAGTTATATTCTTGTACATAGGGGCAGTATTATAGTAGTTATATTCTTGTACATAAGAGCAGTATTATAGTAGTTATATTCTTGTACATAGGAGCAGTATTATAGTAGTTATATTCTTGTACATATGAGCAGTATTATAGTAGTTATATTCTTGTACATATGAGCAGTATTATAGTAGTTATATTCTTGTACATAGGGGCAGTATTATAGTAGTTATATTCTTGTACATAGGAGCAGTATTATAGTAGTTATATACTTGTACATAGGGGCAGTATTATAGTAGTTATATTCTTGTACATAGGAGCAGTATTATAGTAGTTATATTCTTGTACATAGGGGCAGTATTATAGTAGTTATATTCTTGTACATAGGGGCAGTATTATAGTAGTTATATTCTTGTACATAGGGGCAGTATTATAGTAGTTATATTCTTGTACATAGGGGCAGTATTATAGTAGTTATATTCTTGTACATAGGGGCAGTATTATAGTAGCTATATTCTTGTACATAGGGGCAGTATTATAGTAGCTATATTCTTGTACATAGGGGCAGTATTATAGTAGTTATATTCTTGTACATAGGGGGCAGTATTATAGTAGTTATATTCTTGTACATAGGAGCAGTGTTATAGTAGTTATATTCTTGTACATAGGGGCAGTATTATAGTAGTTATATTCTTGTACATAGGGGCAGTATTATAGTAGTTATATTCTTGTACATAGGGGCAGTATTATAGTAGCTATATTCTTGTACATAGGGGCAGTATTATAGTAGTTATATTCTTGTACATAGGGGCAGTATTATAGTAGTTATATTCTTGTACATAGGGGCAGTATTATAGTAGTTATATTCTTGTACATAGGGGCAGTATTATAGTAGTTATATTCTTGTACATAGGGGGCAGTATTATAGTAGTTATATTCTTGTACATAGGAGCAGTATTATAGTAGTTATAGTCTTGTACATAGGGGCAGTATTATAGTAGTTATATTCTTGTACATAGGGGCAGTATTATAGTAGTTATATTCTTGTACATAGGGGCAGTATTATAGTAGTTATATTCTTGTACATAGGAGCAGTATTATAGTAGTTATATTCTTGTACATAGGGGCAGTATTATAGTAGTTATATTCTTGTACATAGGGGCCAGTATTATAGGAGTTATATCCTTGCACTAGTTACATGTGACTTTCCTCCTAGCCATTCGCATACTATGCTGCCATCCATGTTGATATTCTTGATTAGTTTCAGGCCGGGCTTTGTACAATGTTGTCAGGACTTGGTATAAATGTGACTTTACAGGGGCCGTATTTTGTTGTACATGTGAGTTTAATTTCCAGTATTCTAGCAAAACATATATTATTTCATTGCTTATATCAGGGGACGCTACATATTTATTTACTAAGATTGATGACTACATTTTGCTGTAGATCATCAGACAGTCCTTACATCCATATATTCAGCCCTGTATGTCCAAAATGTCCTGTTTCAAGACTGGAAGAATCTTGTAATTGTACAGAATGTAACATCCCTGCCGGCATCACTGCATGGCTTCCCATCTCCCCTCTTACTCACCACTCCGGGCCATGCTGTGAGTTCTGTCCTCTGCCGGCTCCATGCTCTGAGCCTCCTGTCCTTGCTTGCTGCATGCTTCCTGGCTGCATGCTTAGGGTGGTGGCCCCCACACTTCCTGTTTCATATAGATACTGTGTGCACCTTCCTAAGGTGTACCCAGCCAATTGCCAAGAGGCATCAGGTACTTAAGGCATCTCCACCCCTAGGGGGATGCCTGAGCAACAAACTTTCTCAGTCTGTATTCTGATACTGAGTTGCCAGGTCCTGTCTTGCTATATCTCTCGTTTCCGCCTCCCAGGGAAGTGAGTACCCTGGTCCATACCTGTATCCTGCGTCTCTCGTTTCTGCCTCCCAGGGGGCTGCATACCCTGATCTGAATCCTTGTTCCTGTACCTTATCCCGTACCTGATCCTGTCTGAACTAGGTCCTATACCTGTGTCTGTTTGTATCCCTATCTGTAGCATTTCCTATCCCGCTGTGTGTTTCCTTGTGCTCACTCCTTCTGCTTTTGCTCTGCAATCTGCGGCTATGCTCTTTCCTCCTCAACCAGCGGTGCTGCTCTTTGCTCTGCATCCTGCGTCTCTGCTCTTTGCTCCGCATCCTACGGCTCTGCTCCTTTAGTCTGCACTGGCTTCTAACGGTTCCTGTCCCTCCAGTCTGATCTGGTTCTACCTGTTCCCTTTTCCCACTCGTACCGGCCTATGTTCCTGTCCTATCCGAACCAGTTCCAGTCCTGCTAGCTGTGCCCACCTGCCTGCCAAGAGTGCCTGCCATGCCCCCCTTCCTGCCAGAGTTGCAGCCGTGTCCACCTGAGTACTAGTCGTTCTCGTCCGTACTTGCCCGCACCTGTCAATAGACTTCCGTTCCCCAGTGGGATCAGCTGCTACGACCAGACACTGCCCTGGAGTGGTACCCGGCAGCTACCTGCTGCACAAGCATGACCTCACCACTAGAGGCTCCAGCGAACACCAAGGTAGCTGCTTAGTCACGTCCCTTCCAGGGTAGTCTGGTTTGTGGCACAGTGGGGCCACAATCTAGCGTAACACAGAACGTACGTTTTATGTGTTTGGGCAAATATGGAATTAGATGCACAGTATCACACAGTATAGGATTAGATATACAGTAGCATGTAAAAGTTTGGTCAAAATTACAGTAACTGTGAACAGTTAAGCAAGCTGAAGATTAAATGATCTCTAAAAGGCTTAAAGATGAAGGCTCTTGGTCTACGAGGACTTGGACAGTAGGCTATGATGGAAAGTAGACAAACAAGGAATCGCACACAACAGAAGCCACATAACCAGGAGGGCAGATGTAGAGGAATACAGATGTAGATAGCAGAATATGAATTGTTTGTATTGCTTACAACAAATTATAGGTTATCCAACAGAAACCAAGCAGAGGGTTAAACAGCAATCACTGGAGTTATTAGTCTCCGCCTTTCAGTTCATGATGCTTATGGCAAACAATAGGTGGACCAGTAAGTCCTGAGGAGCAGCAGGTGATGAGTGAAAATTCACAGGAACCTGAGGAGATGACCGTGGATGATGGCAAACAGCCACCGAACACTTTACAGTCTCAATTCTCAAAGGGGTGTATTGAGAATTGGGCCTGGAGAAATTATATCAATGAGGAACCCCAGGCCACTGGTGAACAGTGCCTCAATTTTGAGACAGACCACTTTATAGGGTGCTAACTTTACACTCCCCTCTATATTTTAGCTTGCATAGTCAAGCGGTCGTCCGGTAGATCATTCAAAGGCAATTTATTTTCTTCATATGGAACCTCATCCCAACAACAAACACCCAATGTCCATTCCCGTAGTTACATCTACTGTAGTTCTCCACAATGTAAGCCAAAAGCTGCAAAGAGCATGCCAGGGAAATTGGCATTAAAGGTGTGTAAATGTCTTAAAGGGTCATTTATCTCATAAAAGGACAGTCTGCCCTCATCATAGTCCAGACATACCTGTAGCCTGTCAGACGATTCAATGTGTGGTACCGGGACGTCTTCATGGTCATGTCTGGCGTAGATTTTATTACCGTATCTGTGCAAACACCAGGATTTGTCACTGTCTCCAATCGGGGACTCCTGCCCCCTCCTGGCTATGCAAGAGTCGCTTACACCGACCCTCCAGCCCCCTTACTCGCTAGTCTTCACCGCCCAGTAATAATTTCCAAAGCTAAAATTCTCCATGCTTAAAACCATAGAATACTCAGCCCTGTCCGATGTTGGGTTTCTGGCCCATCATTGTGTAAGTCACATGAGATGTCGGCATTGTTGTGGTTGTCGGCTCGTACATATAAATCCCTTTCTCCACAGTTGATACTATATCAGAGATGTTTTCAAGCTCAGGTTTTAGGTCTATGGTTGCTCATAGATCACCTTCACATCGAGCCTCCTCTAGTTCTGATGGTCAAACGTTGTGGTGATACAGTCCTGGCAGAAGCTGTGTCCACACGTCAGCGTTACAGGATCTCAATAGATGTCCTTATGGATGGAACAGACTAGCTCATTTGTCAGATCTACGGCCGCCATCGTGAAAGCCCAAAGTACACCGGAGATTTAGCAGTGCTTTGATCTTTTGTGGGTGTCAATAGATTCTTCAGACACCTACAAATAACCAAGCCATTTGTGGATTACAAAGGTAGAACAGATAAGGGAACTCTCCTAGCTTTAAATATCTGACGGAAAAGTGTAAGTTCATCATTCGTAAGCCCGGTACGGTGGACCATGGTGTAGATGCGGCACCTCTACATCAACCCTCCTATGCTGGACCTTTGCTCCCTGAGAATTTGCTTTTATTCTTGAAGATATTTAGGCTCAAACTCAAAGTAGTACAAAGTTTATAAAATTTTATAAAAACGTACGTTCCCTTCCCATGCTGACCTGTATCGCTGGATTGTTAAAGCAGAATTTCCAAACGTAATCAGTTTTAGGTTTAATATCTGAAAAAAATAAGTACAATACTTGCAAAAAAAAGATGAAATGATAAAAAAGACCTAAATACAAGGCAAAAGCAGTATAAAACAAAAGAGATAAAATAAGAAATTTCTTATGATTAGATCGAGGAGCGATTCATTGCAGAGGAGATGGCCACAAGAATGAGAACACATCTACAATTCACGTTGTCTATCCTTGATCTGACCATGAGACTTTCTGGAGGAGATATGGTGAATGGTCTCCTCACCCCTCACCGCTCTTCCTGGCCGGGTAAGATGAGGATGACTAATTCTATGCAAGGAATATAGGTGATGAAACATAATGACTCCTTTATATCATACAGTTGTGCTCAAAAATGTACATACAGCCGCAGAATTTTTGCTTTCTTGGCCTTTTTTCAGAGAATACGAATGATAACACCAAAACTTTGTCTCCACTCATGGTTAGTGGTTGGGTGAAGCCATTTATTGTCAGACTACTGTGTTTTCTCTTTTTAATTCATAATGACAACCCAAAACATCCAAATGACCCTGATCAAAAGTTCACATCCCCTGGTGATTTTGTCCTGATAACATGCTCAGAAGTTGACACAAATGGGTTTGAATGGCTACTAAAGGTAACATCCTCACCTGTGACCTGTTAGCTTGTAATCAGTGTGTGTGCATAAAAGCTGAGTGAGTTTCTGGGATCCAGACAGACTCTTGCATCTTTCATCCAGCCACTGACATTTCTGGATTGTGAGTCTTGAGGAAAGCAAAAGAATTTACAACGGATCTATGGGAAAAGGTAGTTGAACTGTATAAAACAGGAAAGGGATACAAAAAGATATCCATGGAATTGATAATGCCAGTCAGCAGCGTTCACACTGTGATTAACAAATGGAAAATCAGGGGCTCTGTAAAAGCAAAACCACGGTCAGGTAGAGCAACGAAAATGTCGTCCACAACTGCCAGGAAAATTGTTCGGGATGCAAAGAAAAACCCACAAATAACATCAGCTGAAATACAGGACTGTCTGAAAACTAGCGGTGTGGATGTTTCAATATGCACAATAAGGAGGCACTTGAAGAAAAATGGGCTGCATGGTCAAGTCGCCAGAAGAAAGCCATTACTGCACAATGTCACAAAGTATCTACAATAAGCAAAACAGCCCAGAGACAAGCCTCAAAACTTCTGGAACAAGGTAATTTGGAGTGATGAGACCAAAATTGAACTTTTTGGCCACAACCATAAACATTACATTTGGAGAGAGGTCAACAAGGCCTATGATGAAAGGAACACCATTCCTACTGTAAAGCACAGAGGTGGTTCGCTAATGTTATGGGGATGTGTGAGCTACAAAGGCACAGGAAACTTGGTCAAAATTAAAAGAAAGATGAATGCAGCATGTTATGAGCAAATACTGGAGGCAAATGTGCTCATTTGCTGTCATCAGCCTGGAAAGCCTGGAAACTTGGACGTACTTGGACGTTCCAACATGACAACGATCCAAAACACAAGGCCAAGACGACCAGTCATTAGCTACAGTAGAACACAGTGAAGGTTCTGGAGTGGCCATCTCAGTATCCTGACCTCAATATCATTGAGCCACTCTGGGGAGATTTCAAGCGCGCAGTTCATGCTAGACAGCCCAGGAATTTACAGGAACTGGAGGCTTTTTGCCAAGAATAGTGGGCAGCTTTACCATCTGAGAAAATAAAGATCCTCATCCACAATTACCATAAAAGACTTCAAGCTGTCATTGATGTTAGAGGGGGCAATACACGGTATTAAGAAATGGGGTATGTGAACTTTTGATCAGATCATTTGGATGTTTTGTGTTGTCATTATGATTTAAAAAGAGAAAACACAGTAGTTTGACAATAAATGGCTTCACCCAACCACTAACCATGAGAGGAGAAAAAGTTTTGGTGTTATCATTCATATTCTCTGAAAAAGGCCAAGAAAGCAAAAATCCTGCCGGGGTATGTAAACTTTTGAGCACAACTGTATTTTCCCACAGAAACCTCCTAGTGGAATATGACCACCATATCTCAAAGCAGACTTTTTGCCATCCTAGATACTAAACACAACTATGATGCATCCATAATTCGAGTTTATATAACATTTCTGTGGCTTTCCAAGGTCAAAAAATCCTAGCGCTTCAACTCAGAATCAGATTATCATCAATGTGGCATCTGCATTACTGCCGGGTGATGTCTCTGGATGAATGATTGTCCAGAGAAGTTCTGTGTCTACCAGCAGTAAAGCCTCCTGAGACCACTGATGTGTGGGGGCTTCTCATCCATGGAGGGGGATCACTCACAATGTGTCGAGGCTTCTCATCCATGGAGGGGATCACTCACAATGTGTGGGAGATTCTCATCCATGGAGGGGGATCACTCACAATGTGTGGGGCCTTTCATCCATGGAGGGGATCACTCACAATGTGTGGGGGCTTTTCATCCATGGAGGGGGTCACTCACAATGTGTGGGGCCTTTCATCCATGGAGGGGGATCACTCACAATGTGTGGGGGCTTTTCATCCATGGAGGGGTATCACTCACAATGTGTGGAGGTTTCTCATTCATGGAGGGGATCACTCACAATGTGTGGGGGCTTTTCATCCATGGAGGGGTATCACTCACAATGTGTGGAGGTTTCTCATTCATGGAGGGGATCACTCACAATGTGTGGGGGCTTCTCATCCATGGAGGGGATCACTCACAATGTGCGGGGGCTTCTCATCCATGGAGGGGGTCACTCACAATGTGTGGGGGCTTCTCATCCATGGAGGGGTCACTCACAATGTGCGGAGGCTTCTCATCCATGGAGGGGATCACTCACAATATGTGGGGGCTTCTCATCCATGGAGGGGATCACTCACAATATGTGGGGGCTTCTCATCCATGGAGGGGGATCACTCACAATGTGCGGGGGCTTCTCATCCATGGAGGGGGTCACTCACAATGTGTCGAGGCTTCTCATCCATGGAGGGAATCACTCACAATGTGTGGGAGATTCTCATCCATGGAGGGGGATCACTCACAATGTGTGGGGGCTTTTCATCCATGGAGGGGTATCCCTCACAATGTGTGGAGGTTTCTCATTCATGGAGGGGATCACTCACAATGTGTGGGGGCTTCTCATCCATGGAGGGGGTCACTCACAATGTGTCGAGGCTTCTCATCCATGGAGGGAATCACTCACAATGTGTGGGAGATTCTCATCCATGGAGGGGGATCACTCACAATGTGTGGGGGCTTTTCATCCATGGAGGGGTATCCCTCACAATGTGTGGAGGTTTCTCATTCATGGAGGGGATCACTCACAATGTGTGGGGGCTTCTCATCCATGGAGGGGATCACTCACAATTTTAGGGGCGTCTCATCCATGGAGGGGGATCACTCACAATTGTGGAGGCTTCTCATCCATGGAGGGGGTCACTCACAATGTGTGGGGGCTTCTCATCCATGGAGGGGGTCACTCACAATGTGTGGGGGCTTCTCATCCATGGAGGGGGTCACTCACAATGTGTGGGGGCTTCTCATCCATGGAGGGGATCTCTCACAATGTATGGGGGCTTCTCATCCATGGAGGGGATCACTCACAATGTGCGGAGGCTTCTCATCCATGGAGGGGCTCACTCACAATGTGCGGGGCCTTCTCATCCATGAAGGGGCTCACTCACAATGAGCGGGGGCTTCTCATCCATGGAGGTGATCACTCACAATGTATGGGGGCTTTTCATCCATGGAGGGGATCACTCACAATGTATGGGGGCTTCTCATCCATGGAGGGGTTCACTCACAATTTTGGGGGCGTCTCATCCATGGAGGGGGATCACTCACAATTGTGAAGGCACCTGATCCATGGAGGGGATTACTCACAATGTGTGGGGGAATCTCATCCATGGAGGGGGTCACTCACAATGTATGGAGGCTTCTCATTCATGGAGGGGATCACTCACAATTGTGGGGGCATCACAATTATACCTAAGAACATGCCAATGAATAAAGAATGGGATCTAATCATCCTCAACTTCCCCCATCATCCAGGAGCAATGTGGTGATGATGCTTTTTCTGGAACACAAATGGTGCGGATGACTTCTCTATCCACATATGGGCAGATCTATGGGTGACGTCCTCCATTCTGACAGCTAGAACATGACACTAGAGCCAGACATCTGTACCATTTTTGGTCCATTTTCACAAATTAAGGTCCATTTATACTTTTCCTTCAGCCAATCCTTCAATAAGTGTCAGCATTCCCAACGTAGTCCCATACACATCAGTTTAAGACTTCCGAGCTGGAACCTGTTGGTGCAAACACTGCCAAGTGCTCGTTCCCACTCCTGCATATCTTTAAGAATGGATATTCCTAAATATAGATGGATCAGCTTCTGAATACTTGACTTTCTAGTTTTTAGTCACAGAGTTTCTTTCATAAATAATGTTTTTGGACTCATGATTTGCTCAGCAGCTGCTCTGGAGATGGTGGTGATTAGTGACCTCTTCTTCCCAGCACTCGGGGTGACTAAACCCATGGTGGTCCAGTTGTGGACAACATGCCTAGTATCTTATAACTTTCACCCATTTGTCTTTGCACGAATAACCCCAAAGAGCAATTGCAGCGTGAAGGGGCTCAGTGAAGGTAGCAGTGAAGGTGTGTAAGTGCGTTATAGGGTCGCACAGCTCATAAAAGGACAACCTGCCCTCATCATAGTCCAGACAGACCCTCAGCCTCTCGCATGATGTACTGTGGGCTATAGGGATGTCCTCACTATTGTGTCTGGCCCAGTTTGTTCTACCAAACCTTCGCAAACACCAGGACTTGTCGTTGTCCCCAATCATGGACTGGTTGCCTTTCCTGGCTGCACTGCTGTAGCTTACTCCAACCCTCCAGCACCCCGACTCACAAGTCTCCAGGTCCCAGTAACACTTTCCAAAGGCAAATTGTTCTATACTAAAAACCATAGGAAACTCAAACCTGTCCGGCAACTCGGGCTCATTTTGGTTTGAAAAAATCTCTGTGCAAAAGTCTCCAGAAATGTGTAAATTCTGCCCGGCTGATTTTCTATCTAGCGTTATGGCCACTGGTGCAAACGTAAAAATCCCTGTTTTCACACTCTTTATTAAAGATGACAAATATTCCAGCAGAGATTTCAGGTTGATGCCTTCTTGTATTTCGTCCACGTATCGCATCCTTTGGTCTTCGAGTTCTACGACGTCATCACTGTCACTAACGTCAGAGAAGTCATCTACTGACACCTCCATGAGAGTTACCGGCTCGTTCATCCTACAAAGCTCCTCGATGTGTCCAATCTTGTCAGAGAGCTCATCCCTTCTTTTTTGCATCTGCTCGATGATGCCAGAGACTGAGAATAAAACGTCCTCCTTCTGACTGGAGATCTCACTTAGGGCCCTCTCTTGTAGGAGATCCAATTGACTTTTGACATATTCAAAGTGCTTGATGACTCTTTCGGATACGACGGCTGCTTTTTTTATGTAGTTTATGCCTATTTTCTTGCAGACTTTGGATCCTTTTTGTCATCTCCTCTTCCCTTGATGCCAATATCTTCAGAATATTCCTCAGATTCTCCTTCTTGTGCTCAGCGGCTTCATGAAGAGGCTCCACTTGATGCTTCCTGTAATCTCCATCCATCCAGCAGGACACACAGATACAAGTCTCATCCTCCTTGCAGTAATATTCCAGGATCTTCTCGTGGACAGGACACTTTATCTTCCTTAGGTCTATGCTGGGGGGTAATAAAGTGTGCCCCAACGCTGTTTTGTTGTGTCTGGTCACGTGCTTGCTACACATGGAGGTTTCACACTGCAAACAGGATTTTTCTGCAGGAACAGGAAAGTCACAGAAGGTGCAGAAGATCCCGGCCTCCCCTTGGTCAGACGGAGTGCAAGCTTCAGCCATATTCCGCAATTTATGGTTTCTTATGAGTTTCGGCCTTTCTTTAAACCTCTGCAGACATTCGGGACATCTGTAGTCATCTTTGTCTTGATTGTCAAATGTTTTGGTGATACAATCCCGGCAGAAGTTGTGTCCACACGGCAAGGTTACAGGGTCTTTATAAACCTCCATATCGATGCAGCACTTCAGCTCGTCCCTCAGATCTACGGCTGCCATCGCTCAGTGCAGGAGACACCTTTGATCACAGTTTTCAGAGGGCGTAAAAGGAAGTAGCTCAGATATGTAAATTTATAAATGAAGAGGTTTCAGATTGCAGAACAAATCTTCATGGTCCTCGTGACATGGGAGATTAACTTGGGAAAGTCAGCCAAGCCCGTTGCTTTCATTGTCTGGGCAGGTGACACGATCCACGTGAAAATAGTCGAGCTCCAGGTTCACAACTAAAGCTTGAGGACCCTGTGACTCCCTAAAACGTATCTTTTTAACTTTCCAAGTGATATGGACTTTGCTGCTGGGATTTTCAGGACATAACCTCAGAGTGGTCACCATTGTCAACAGCAAAGACATAATGGCAAGACGTGATCTGTGAAGCATGGTCAAACAAGTCTGGGGTCGGACATGTTGAACTCCCAATCCTACCCCTGGCCAGTTGTGCATGCTCAACCATCTCTTAGTCAGGACTGCCGTCATTGATTCTGGTAAGACCGGCTACACCGCTTTGCCAGGAGCTTTTCAATGAACCTGACACAGAGAACTTGCACAAAAGATAGGATTTATCAGCGGGCTCAGACAAGCAAACAATAAATACAAGTAGAGATTATGATTTTTGCAAACCCAAGTTTTCTTTTTCTGCCTAGTTTCCGATGATCTTTACGGTTGTTTTTGTAGAGCCAGCATTGGCGCTATCATGCCAAGAGTAGAGTATGATGAGTCATGCAAAATATATATATATTAATCTACAATGAAAATTGGGATTTCTCATTACACCCCGGGCACGTAGACATGGAACCAATATGAAGAGCTTACAGGAGACCACAGGGTGTCACCTAAAGGAAGTATTGATGTTCAAGAACCAGGAGCCTTCTGCAACATATGACCAGTTTTGTGTCTATGTAGGATCTCCTCTGCTACCACACCTTCCTGGATTCCACATTTGAATGAATGATGTTCCACGTATCCTGATTTTCCCAAAAATAGCTCATTGTGTCTTCATCCTACCTCTCTGTAGAAACTAATTGCTCATTATTGAGCTCAGGTTGTCTTTTAGAAAAAAAATAATCTAGAAAGTCTCATTGGATGGCCTCACACAGTACAGGGTGGTTTAGATTCCTTGATCCTTTCACCTAAGTATTGTGGCCACGTTTTGTGGCCTTTTATTCACATATTTGGAAATTTACTGTCAATAAATCTCATCAACAATTTCAACTCTTTTACCGACTACCGCAGTCTCAACAGTAGCCACATTCTTCATGACAAGTGTCTTTGGTACTTAGTAGCGCTCCTCTGGCTGTTATGACCTACTGTCCCTCTGGCTGTTATGATCTGCTGTCTCTCTGGCTGTAATGACCTGCTAGCCCCCTGGCTGTGATGACCTGCTGTCCCTCTGGCTCTTATGACCTGCTGCTTCTCTGGCTGTTATGACCTGCTGCCCTCTGGCTGATATGACCTGCTGCCTCTCTGGCTTATATTACTGGTTGACTCTCTGGCTGTTATGACCTGCTGCCCCTCTGGCTGTTATGACCTGCTGCCCTCTGGCTGATATGACCTGCTGCCTCTCTGGCTTATATTACTGGTTGACTCTCTGGCTGTAATGACCTGCTAGCTCCCTGGCTGTGATGACCTGCTGTCCCTCTGGCTGTTATGACCTGCTGTCCCTCTGGCTCTTATGACCTGCTGCTTCTCTGGCTGTTATGACCTGCTGCCCTCTGGCTGATATGACCTGCTGCCTCTCTGGCTTATATTACTGGTTGACTCTCTGGCTGTTATGACCTGCTGCCTGTTATGACCCCAATGGCGAGGGTCTCAGAGGAACGTGGAAGTCTGCAGAATACAAAAATCCAGCTCATAGGGCAGTGGTAGCTGGGTTGACCATATATCTACTCCTAACGCCAACACTAGAAGTAGCCGGGGATCATTCCTATGTTGATTCTAGATGACACGCTCCAGCCGGAGAATCTAGCTACCCCTAGTAGAGGAAAACAAAAGACCTTTCTTGCCTCCAGAGAAGGGGACCCCAAAGCTGGATAGAAGCCCCCCACAAATAATAACGGTGAGGTAAGAGGAAATGACAAACACAGAAATGAACCAGGTTTAGCACAGAGAGGCCCGCTTACTGATAGCAGAATAAAGAAAGGTAACTTATATGGTCAACAAAAACCCTATCAAAATCCACACTGGAAATTCAAGAACCCCCGAACCGTCTAACGGTCCGGGGGGAGAACACCAGCCCCCTAGAGCTTCCAGCAAAGGTCAGGATATATATTTGGAACAAGCTGGACAAAAATACAAAACCAAAACAAAATAGCAAAAAGCAAAAAGCGGACTTAGCTGATATAACTGGAACCAGGATCAGTAGACAAGAGCACAGCAGACTAGCTCTGATAACTACGTTGCCAGGCATTGAACTGAAGGTCCAGGGAGCTTAAATAGCAACACCCTTAACTAACGACCCAGGTGCGGATAAAAGGAATGACAGAAAAACCAGAGTCAAAAAACTAGTAACCACTAGAGGGAGCAAAAAGTAAATTCACAACAGTACCCCCCCCCTTAGTGAGGGGTCACCGAACCCTCACCACGACCACCAGGGCGATCAGGATGAGCGGCATGAAAGGCACGAACTAAATCGGCCGCATGAACATCAGAGGCGACCACCCAGGAATTATCCTCCTGACCATAGCCCTTCCACTTGACCAGGTACTGAAGCCTCCGCCTGGAGAGGCGAGAATCCAAGATCTTCTCCACCACGTACTCCAACTCGCCCTCAACCAACACCGGAGCAGGAGGCTCAGCAGAAGGAACTATAGGCACAATGTACCGCCGCAACAAGGACCTATGAAATACATTGTGAATAGCAAACGACACAGGAAGATCCAGACGAAAAGATACAGGATTAAGGATTTCCAATATCTTGTAAGGCCCAATAAAACGAGGTTTAAATTTGGGAGAGGAGACCTTCATAGGAACAAAGCGGGAAGAAAGCCATACCAAATCCCCAACGCGTAGTCGGGGACCCACACCGCGGCGGCGGTTGGCAAAGCGCTGAGCCCTCTCCTGTGACAACTTCAAGTTGTCCACCACATGATTCCAGATCCGCTGCAACCTATCCACCACAGAATCCACCCCAGGACAGTCAGAAGGCTCCACATGACCCGAAGAAAAGCGAGGATGGAAACCAGAGTTGCAGAAAAAAGGCGAAACCAAGGTGGCGGAACTAGCCCGATTATTAACCCCTTCACCCCCAAGGGTGGTTTGCACGTTAATGACCGGGCCAATTTTTACAATTCTGACCACTGTCCCTTTATGAGGCTATAACTCTGGAACGCTTTGACGGATCTTGGCGATTCTGACATTGTTTTCTCGTGACATATTGTACTTCATGTTAGTGGTAAAATTTATTCGATATAACTTGCATTTATTTGTGAAAAAAACGAATATTTGGCGAAAATTTTGAAAATTTCGCAATTTTCCAACTTTGAATTTTTATGCCCTTAAATCACAGACATATGTCACGCAAAATACTTAATAAGTAACATTTCCCACATGTCTACTTTACATCAGTACAATTTTGGAACCAAAATTTTTTTTGTGACGGAGTTATAAGGGTTAAAAGTTGACCAGCAATTTCTCATTTTTACAACACCATTTTTTTTTAGGGACCACATCTCATTTGAAGTCATTTTGAGGGGTCTATATGATAGAAAATACTCAAGTGTGACACCATTCTAAAAACTGCACCCCTCAAGGTGCTCAAAACCACATTCAAGAAGTTTATTAACCCTTCAGGTGTTTCACAGGAATTTTTTGAATGTTTAAATAAAAATGAGCATTTAACTTTTTTTCACACACAATTTATTTCAGCTCCAATTTGTTTTATTTTACCAAGGGTAACAGGAGAAAATGGACCCCCAAAGTTGTTGTACAATTTGTCCTGAGTACGCTGATACCCCATATGTGAGGGTAAACCACTGTTTGGGCGTATGGCAGAGCTCGGAAGGAAAGGAGCGCCATTTGACTTTTCAATGCAAAATTGACTGGAATTGAGATGGGACGCCATGTTGCGTTTGGAGAGCCCCTGATGTGCCTAAACACTGAAACCCCCTACAAGTGACACCATTTTGGAAAGTAGACCCCCTAAGGAACTTATCTTGATGTGTGGTGAGCACTTTGACCCACCAAGTGCTTCACAGAAGTTTATAATGCAGAGCCGTAAAAATAAAAAATCATATTTTTTCACAAAAATGATCTTTTTGCCCCCAATTTTTTATTTTCCCAAGGGTAAGAGAAGAAATTGGACCCCAAAAAATGTTGTGCAATTTGTCCTGAGTACGATGATACCCCATATGTGGGTGTAAACCATTGTTTGGGCGCATGGCAGAGCTTGGAAGGGAAGGAGCGCCATTTGACTTTTCAATGCAAAATTGACTGGAATTGAGATGGGACGCCATGTTGCGTTTGGAGAGCCCCTGATGTGCCTAAACATTGAAACTCCCTACAAGTGACACCATTTTGGAAAGTAGACCCCCTAAGGAACTTATCTTGATGTGTGGTGAGCACTTTGACCCACCAAGTGCTTCACAGAAGTTTATAATGCAGAGCCGTAAAAATAAAAAATCATATTTTTTCACAAAAATGATCTTTTTGCCCCCAATTTTTTATTTTCCCAAGGGTAAGAGAAGAAATTGGACCCCAAAAAATGTTGTGCAATTTGTCCTGAGTACGCTGATACCCCATATGTGGGTGTAAACCATTGTTTGGGCGCATGGCAGAGCTTGGAAGGGAAGGAGCGCCATTTGACTTTTCAATGCAAAATTGACTGGAATTGAGATGGGACGCCATGTTGCGTTTGGAGAGCCCCTGATGTGCCTAAACACTGAAACCCCCTACAAGTGACACCATTTTGGAAAGTAGACCCCCTAAGGAACTTATCTTGATGTGTGGTGAGCACTTTGACCCACCAAGTGCTTCACAGAAGTTTATAATGCAGAGCCGTAAAAATAAAAAATCATATTTTTTCACAAAAATGATCTTTTCGCCCCCAATTTTTTATTTTCCCAAGGGTAAGAGAAGAAATTGGACCCCAAAAAATGTTGTGCAATTTGTCCTGAGTACGCTGATACCCCATATGTGGGTGTAAACCATTGTTTGGGCGCATGGCAGAGCTTGGAAGGGAAGGAGCGCCATTTGACTTTTCAATGCAAAATTGACTGGAATTGAGATGGGACGCCATGTTGCGTTTGGAGAGCCCCTGATGTGCCTAAACATTGAAACTCCCTACAAGTGACACCATTTTGGAAAGTAGACCCCCTAAGGAACTTATCTAGATGTGTGGTGAGCACTTTGACCCACCAAGTGCTTCACAGAAGTTTATAATGCAGAGCCGTAAAAATAAAAAATCATATTTTTTCACAAAAATGATCTTTTTGCCCCCAATTTTTTATTTTCCCAAGGGTAAGAGAAGAAATTGGACCCCAAAAAATGTTGTGCAATTTGTCCTGAGTACGCTGATACCCCATATGTGGGTGTAAACCATTGTTTGGGCGCATGGCAGAGCTTGGAAGGGAAGGAGCGCCATTTGACTTTTCAATGCAAAATTGACTGGAATTGAGATGGGACGCCATGTTGCGTTTGGAGAGCCCCTGATGTGCCTAAACATTGAAACTCCCTACAAGTGACACCATTTTGGAAAGTAGACCCCCTAAGGAACTTATCTAGATGTGTTTTGAGAGCTTTGAACCCCCAAGTGTTTCACTACAGATTATAACGCAGAGCCGTGAAAATAATTTTTATTTTTTTTCTCAAAAATGATTTTTTAGCACCCAGCTTTGTATTTTTACAAGGGTAACAGAATAAATTGGACCCCAAAATTTGTTTTCCAATTTGTCCTGAGTACGCTGATACCCCATATGTGGGGGGGAACCACTGTTTGGGCGCATGACAGAGCTCGGAAGGGAAGGAGCGCCATTTGGAATGCAGACTTAAATGGATTGGTCAGCAGCCGTCACGTTGCATTTGCAGAGCCCCTGATGTACCCAAACAGTACAAACCCCCCACAAGTGACCCCATATTGGAAACTAGACCTCCCAAAGAACTTATCTAGATGTGTTTTGAGAACTTTGAACCCCCAAGTGTTTCACTAAAGTTTATAGCGCAAAGCCGTGAAAATAAAAATTCTTTTTTTTTTTCACAAAAATGATTTTTTAGCCCCCAGTTTTGTATTTTCACAAGGGTAACAGGATAAATTAGACCCCAAAAGTTGTTGTCCAATTTGTCCTGAGTACGCTGATACCCCATATGTGGGGGGGAACCACTGTTTGGGTGCATGACAGAGCTCGGAAGGGAAGGAGCGCCATTTGGAATGCAGCCTTAAATGGATTGGTCTGCAGGCGTCACGTTGCATTTGCAGAGCCCCTGATGTACCCAAACAGTACAAACCCCCCACAAGTGACCCCATATTGGAAACTAGACCTCCCAAGGAACTTATCTAGATGTGTTGTGAGAACTTTGAACCCCCAAGTGTTTCACTACAGTTTATAACGCAGAGCCGTGAAAATAAAACATCTTTTTTTTCCCACAAAAATGATTTTTAGCCCCCCAAATTTTTATTTTCCTAAGGATAACAAGAGAACTTGGACCCCAGAAGTTGTTGTTCAATTTGTCCCGAGTACGCTGATAACACATATGTTGGGGTAAACCCCTTTTTGGGCGCACGGGAGAGCTCGGAAGGGAAGGAGCACTGTTTTACTTTTTCAACGCAGAATTGGCTGGAATTGAGATTGGACGCCATGTCGCGCTTGTAGAGCCCCTGATGTGCCTGGACAGTGGAAACTCCCCAATTCTACCTGAAACCCTAACCCAAACACACCCCTAACCCTAATCCCAACGGTAACCCTAACCACACCCCTAGCCCTGACACACCCATAATTCTAATCCCAACCCTAATCCAAACGTAAATGTAATCCAAACCCTAACCCTAACTTTAGCCCCAACCCTAACTTTAGCCCCAACCCTAACTTTACCTCCAACCCTAGCCCTAACCCTAACCCTAACCCTACCCCTAACCCTAACCCTAAACGTGACTGAAATACGTGGCACTGAAATACGTGGCACTGAAATACGTGGCACTGAAATACGTGGCACTGAAATACGTGGCACTGAAATACGTGATACGTGGCACTTAAATACGTGGCACTGAAACACGTGGCACTGAAATACGTGATACGTGGCACTGAAATACGTGGCACTGAAATACGTGGCACTGAAATACGTGGCACTGAAATACGTGGCACTGAAATACGTGGCACTGAAATACGTGGCACTGAAATACGTGGCACTGAAATATGTGATACGTGGCACTGAAATACGTGGCACTGAAATACGTGGCACTGAAATACGTGGCACTGAAATACGTGGCACTGAAATACGTGGCACTGAAATACGTGGCACTGAAATACGTGATACGTGGCACTGAAATACGTGGCACTGAAATACGTGGCACTGAAATACGTGATACGTGGCACTTAAATACGTGGCACTGAAACACGTGGCACTGAAATACGTGATACGTGGCACTGAAATACGTGGCACTGAAATACGTGGCACTGAAATACGTGGCACTGAAATACGTGGCACTGAAATACGTGGCACTGAAATACGTGATACGTGGCACTGAAATACGTGGCACTGAAATACGTGGCACTGAAATACGTGATACGTGGCACTTAAATACGTGGCACTGGGATGCCTCAATGCAGCACATGGTGTTGACAAACTGCAATACATGAAACAGTGGGAGGAAGATCTAGGTTTCCAACTAACTTTGGAAAATTGGAGACGAAGCTGTGACACAATTTCCAGGGGTAGTCATCAAGCCTCCTTGGCAGAGACATCCATTAAGGTCTTACACAGAACATACCAAGTCCCAAGTAAACTCCACGCTATATACCCCAACATTTCAGATCAATGCTTTAGAGGATGTGGCGCAGTGGGAGATATGAAGCATATTTGGTGGGAATGTCCAGTAGCCTCAGCTATGTGGCAGGAAGTAGGATTAATAATTGGAAAAATGTATGGCGGGACAATACAACCTGACCCGGCCACATTCCTCTTGGGAGCCAAATACCCTGGATTCACTAATAAATTCCACAAGCTGATAGGCCAACTGCTTATGGCTGCTAAGCTACATATAGCTACCAGCTGGAGGTCGCCGTTTCTCTCTGTCCAGACAGTTAGAGATAAAATGAATTCAATCCTCTTATATGAACGTATACATGCGACTAGGGAAGATGTGTGGGAAACCTTCTACCAGGTTTGGAAACCGTGGATAGATCTTAACGCGAACTTAAATCTTGAACAAACCTTGACTCTATCTATTTGAGACTCTATCCTGTGGGAGATTCTGATGACACTGGGGTCGAGCCGGCGTGGGGTGGGGTGCGAGGAGGTGGGAGGCAGAACTCATAAAATGGAACATAGTATGTCCTTGTCTGGTAAATATACTGCTGCTTATCACGAAATAAAGTGCAGCATCTCATTACCCTCCCCATTTTCCCTCTTTTATGTCTCCCCATGTTCTTGTCTTGTCATATTTGTATCTTTGAATTTGAGTTAATATATGTATGTTTTTTCTTATTGAATTCCCATGTAAGGGAAAGTGCTGTTCAATTACTATGTTATTGAAAATAAAAATTATTGAAACTAAATACGTGGCACTGAAACACGTGGCACTGAAATACGTGATACGTGGCACTGAAATACGTGGCACTGAAATACGTGGCACTGAAATACGTGGCACTGAAATACGTGGCACTGAAATACGTGGCACTGAAATACGTGGCACTGAAATACGTGGCACTGAAATACGTGGCACTGAAATACGTGGCACTGAAATACGTGGTACTAAAATATGTGGCACTGAAATACGTGATACGTGGCACTGAAATACGTGATACGTGGCACTGAAATATGTGATACGTGGCACTGAAATACGTGGCACTGAAACACGTGGCACTGAAATACGTGGCACTGAAATACGTGGCACTGAAATACGTGGCACTATGACTGTCAGAAAATGTTCATTAAACGGTTAGGGGTGAGGTTAGGGGTAGAGTTAGGGTTAGGGTTTGGATCCCTTTATCACCTTGATGGTGGTGGGTGGCTTTTCAGTGTGTTTAAATGCATGCGTTTTTAACGCAAACAAACGCATGTGCTTAAAAACGCAAGAAAATACTGCAGGTTGTATTTCTGAAAATGAACGCATGCAGAAAAAAAACGCATGCGTTTGAAAACGCGACCAAACGCGTACAAAAAAACCGCATGCGTTTTCAATGTTAAATATAGGGAAAAAACGCATGCGTTTTTTTGTGCAAAAAACGCTGCAGACAAAAACGCAAGTGTGAAACCAGCGACGCTTTTTATAGCAAAAAAGTTTTTGCGTCTCCACATTTTGAGACCTATAATTTTTCCACATTTTGCTCCACAGAGTCATGTGAGGTCTTGTTTTTTGCGGGACGAGTTGACGTTTTTATTGGTAACATTTTCGGACACGTGACCGTTTTTGATCGCTTTTTATTCCGATTTTTGTGAGGCAGAATGACCAAAAACCAGCTATTCATGAATTTCTTTTGGGGGAGGCGTTTATACCGTTCCGCGTTTGGTAAAATTGATAAAGCAGTTTTATTCTTCGGGTCAGTACGATTACAGCGATATCTCATTTATATCATTTTTTTATGTTTTGGCGCTTTTATACGATAAAAACTAAAATATAGAAAAAATAATTATTTTCGTATCGCTTTATTCTCAGGACTATAACTTTTTTATTTTTTTGCTGATAATGTTGTATGGCGGCTTGTTTTTTGCGGGACAAGATGACGTTTTCAGCGGTACCATGGATATTTATATCAGTCTTTTTGATCGCGTGTTATTCCACTTTTTGTTCGGCGGTATGGTAATAAAGCGTTGTTTTTTGCCTCGTTTTTTTTTTTTTTTTCTTACGGTGTTTACTGAAGGGGTTAACTAGTGGGGCAGTTTTATAGGTTGGGTCGTTACGGACGCGGCGATACTAAATATGTGTACTTTTATTGTTTTGTTTTTTTTATTTAGATAAAGAAATGTATTTATGGGAATAATATATATTTTTTTTTTATTATTTATTTAGGATTTTTTTTTTTTTTTTTTTTACACATGTGGAAAATTTTTTTTTTAACTTTTTTACTTTGTCCCAGGGGGGGACATCACAGATCATTGATCTGGCAGTGTGCACAGCACTCTGCCAGATCGACGATCTGCTGTGCAGGGCTGCAGGCTTACCAAGTGTCTGCTCTGAGCAGACACTCGGTAAGCCACCTCCTTCCCTGCAGGACCCGGATGCCGCGGCCATCTTGGATCCGGGACCTGCAGCTAGGAAGGAGGTAGGAGACCCTCGCAGCAACGCGATCACATCGCGTTGCTCCGGGGGTCTCAGGGAAGCCCGCAGGGAGCCCCCTCCCTGCGCGATGCTTCCCTATACCGCCGGTACACTCATGTTTGATCGCGGTGTGCCGGGGGTTAATGTGCCGGGGGCGGTCCGTGACCGCTCCTGGCACATAGTGCCGGATGTCAGCTGCGATATGCAGCTGACACCCGGCCGCGATCGGCCGCGCTCCCCCCGTGAGCGCCGCTGATCGGTGATGACGTACTATCCCGTCGGCGGTCATACGGGCCCACCCCACCTCGACGGGATAGTACGTCAAATGTCGGGAAGGGGTTAAGGGCAAACTCAGCCAACGGCAAGAATGTCACCCAATCGTCCTGATCAGCAGAGACAAAACACCTCAAATAAGCCTCCAAAGTCTGATTGGTTCGCTCCGTCTGTCCATTAGTCTGAGGATGGAAAGCAGACGAAAACGACAAATCAATGCCCATCCTACTACAAAAGGATCGCCAGAATCTGGAAACGAACTGGGATCCTCTGTCTGACACAATATTCTCAGGGATGCCGTGCAAACGAACCACGTTCTGGAAAAACACAGGAACCAGATCGGAAGAGGAAGGCAGCTTAGGCAAAGGAACCAAATGGACCATCTTTGAGAAGCGATCACATATCACCCAGATAACGGACATGCCCTGGGATAGCGGAAGATCAGAAATGAAATCCATGGAGATATGTGTCCAAGGTCTCTTCGGGACAGGCAAGGGCAAGAGCAAACCGCTGGCACGAGAACAGCAAGGCTTAGCTCGAGCACAAGTCCCACAGGACTGCACAAATGACCGCACATCCCTTGACAAGGAAGGCCACCAAAAGGACCTGGCCACCAGATCTCTGGTGCCAAAAATTCCCGGGTGACCTGCCAACACCGAGGAATGAACCTCGGAAATGACTCTGCTGGTCCACTTATCCGGGACAAACAGTCTGTCAGGTGGACAAGACTCAGGCCTATCAGCCTGAAATCTCTGCAACACACGTCGCAGATCCGGAGAAATAGCTGACAAGATAACTCCATCTTTAAGAATACCAACAGGATCAGCGACTCCAGGAGCATCAGGCACAAAGCTCCTAGAAAGAGCATCGGCCTTCACATTCTTTGAACCTGGTAAATACGAGACAACAAAATCAAAGCGGGAGAAAAACAATGACCAGCGGGCCTGTCTCGGATTAAGGCGTTTAGCAGACTCGAGATACATCAGATTTTTGTGATCAGTCAAGACCACCACACGATGCTTAGCACCCTCGAGCCAATGACGCCACTCCTCAAATGCCCATTTCATGGCCAACAACTCCCGATTGCCCACATCATAATTTCGCTCGGCAGGCGAAAACTTCCTAGAGAAAAAGGCACAAGGTTTCATAACAGAGCAACCAGGGCCTCTCTGCGACAAAACGGCCCCTGCTCCAATCTCTGAAGCATCCACCTCAACCTGAAAGGGAAGTGAGACATCGGGCTGGCACAAAACAGGCGCCGAAGTAAACCGGCGTTTCAACTCCTGGAAAGCCTCCACGGCAGCAGGAGCCCAGTTAGCTACATCGGAGCCCTTCTTGGTCATATCCGTCAAAGGTTTCACAATGCTAGAAAAATTAGCGATAAAACGACGGTAGAAGTTAGCGAAACCCAAGAACTTCTGTAGACTCTTAACTGACGAGGGCTGAGTCCAATCAAGAATAGCTCGGACCTTGACTGGGTCCATCTCCACAGCAGAAGGGGAAAAAATGAACCCCAAAAAGGGAACCTTCTGTACACCAAAGAGACACTTTGAGCCCTTGACAAACAAAGAATTTTCACGCAAAATTTTAAAGACCAACCTGACCTGCTCCACATGCGAATCCCAATTATCAGAAAAAACCAAAATATCATCCAGATAAACAATCAAAAATTTATCCAGATACTTCCGGAAAATGTCATGCATAAAGGACTGAAAAACTGAAGGCGCATTGGAGAGCCCAAAAGGCATCACCAAGTACTCAAAATGACCTTCGGGCGTATTGAATGCGGTTTTCCATTCATCACCTTGCTTAATGCGCACAAGGTTGTACGCACCACGAAGATCTATCTTGGTGAACCACTTGGCACCTTTAATCCGGGCAAACAAGTCAGACAACAGCGGTAAAGGATACTGAAATTTGACAGTGATCTTATTTAAAAGCCGATAATCAATACAAGGTCTCAAAGATCCGTCCTTTTTTGCCACAAAAAAGAATCCCGCACCAAGAGGGGAAGAAGACGGACGAATATGTCCTTTCTCTAGAGACTCCTTGATATATGAACGCATAGCGGTATGTTCAGGTACCGACAGATTAAACAGTCTTCCCTTAGGAAATTTACTGCCTGGGATCAAATCTATAGCACAGTCACAGTCCCTACGAGGAGGCAGTGCACTGGACTCAGACTCACTGAAGACATCCTGATAATCAGACAAATACTCCGGAACTTCCGAAGGCGTAGAAGAAGCAATAGACACAGGCAGGGAATCCCCATGAATACCACGACAGCCCCAACTTGAGACTGACATAGCCTTCCAGTCCAGGACTGGATTATGGGTCTGTAACCATGGCAGCCCTAAAACAACCAAATCATGCATTTTATGTAAAACCAGGAAACGTATCACCTCGCGGTGTTCAGGAGTCATGCACATGGTAACCTGTGTCCAATACTGCGGTTTATTTGCTGCCAATGGCGTAGCATCAATACCCCTAAGAGGAATAGGATTTTCTAATGGTTCAAGAGTAAAACCACAGTGCTTAGCAAATGACAGATCCATAAGACTCAGGGCAGCACCTGAATCTACAAACGCCATGACAGGAAAAGACGACAGTGAGCAAATCAAAGTTACAGACAGAATAAATTTAGGTTGCAAATTACCAACGGTGACAGGACTAACAACCTTAGCTATACGTTTAGAGCATGCTGAGATAATATGTGTAGAATCACCACAGTAGTAGCACAAGCCATTCCGGCGTCTATGAATTTTCCGCTCATTTCTAGTCAGGATTCTATCACATTGCATTAAATCAGGTGTCTGTTCAGACAACACCATGAGGGAATTTGCGATTTTTCTATCACATTGCACCGAATTAGGTGTCTGTTCAGACAACACCATGAGGGAATTTGCGGTTTTGCGCTCCCGCAACCGCCGGTCAATTTGAATAGCCAGTGCCAAAGTATCATTCAGACCTGTGGGAATGGGAAAACCCACCATAACATTCTTAATGGCTTCAGAAAGGCCATTTCTAAAATTAGCGGCCAGTGCACACTCGTTCCAATGTGTCAGCACGGACCATTTCCGAAATTTTTGGCAGTACACTTCAGCCTCGTCCTGCCCCTGAGACATAGCCAGCAAGGCCTTTTCTGCCTGAATCTCAAGATTGGGTTCCTCATAAAGTAAACCGAGCGCCAGAAAAAACGCATTAATATCAGCCAATGCCGGATCTCCTGGCGCCAGCGAAAAAGCCCAATCCTGAGGGTCGCCCCGTAAGAACGAAATAACAATTTTTACTTGCTGAGCAGAGTCTCCAGATGAACAGGGTCTCAGGGACAAAAACAATTTACAATTATTCACAAAATTCCTAAACCTGTCTCCGGAAAACAGTTCAGGAATCGGTATTTTAGGTTCTGACCTAGGATTACTGATAACATAGTCTTGTATGCCCTGCACACGAGTAGCCAGCTGGTCCACACTTGTAATCAAGGTCTGGACATTCATGTCTGCAGCAAGCATAGCCACTCTGAGGTAAAGGGGAAGAAGAAAAAAAAAAAAAACTCAGAATCTTCTTTCTTATAATCCCTCTTCTGCAATGCATTAAACATTTAATACTGGCCTGGCAAACTGTTATGACCCCAATGGCGAGGGTCTCAGAGGAACGTGGAAGTCTGCAGAATACAAAAATCCAGCTCATAGGGCAGTGGTAGCTGGGTTGACCATATATCTACTCCTAACGCCAACACTAGAAGTAGCCGGGGATCATTCCTACGTTGATTCTAGATGACACGCTCCAGCCGGAGAATCTAGCTACCCCTAGTAGAGGAAAACAAAAGACCTTTCTTGCCTCCAGAGAAGGGGACCCCAAAGCTGGATAGAAGCCCCCCACAAATAATAACGGTGAGGTAAGAGGAAATGACAAACACAGAAATGAACCAGGTTTAGCACAGAGAGGCCCGCTTACTCATAGCAGAATAAAGAAAGGTAACTTATATGGTCAACAAAAACCCTATCAAAATCCACACTGGAAATTCAAGAACCCCCGAACCGTCTAACGGTCCGGGGGGAGAACACCAGCCCCCTAGAGCTTCCAGCAAAGGTCAGGATATATATTTGGAACAAGCTGGACAAAAATACAAAACCAAAACAAAATAGCAAAAAGCAAAAAGCAGACTTAGCTGATATAACTGGAACCAGGATCAGTAGACAAGAGCACAGCAGACTAGCTCTGATAACTACGTTGCCAGGCATTGAACTGAAGGTCCAGGGAGCTTATATAGCAACACCCCTAACTAACGACCCAGGTGCGGATAAAAGGAAAGACAGAAAAACCAGAGTCAAAAAACTAGTAACCACTAGAGGGAGCAAAAAGTAAATTCACAACAGCTGCCCCTCTGGCTGTTATGACCTGCTGCAAATGTTATGGATAGTCAGACACCAGTTTTTTGCAGCGTTGCTCTGGAATCTGACATGTATATTATGTGTACTGTTGCTGGGAGCTGGCCGTAATGGTGGGGAAGTTCCCCTTTGACTGTCAAGGACCTGTAGTTTGTATACAAGGGTACGATGGTGTTTTGATTGGGTCACTGATGTCCATGTGACTTCCACTTGCTATTTTTGGAGTGGTGTCAGTAGAGATGGAATAATATCAAGCCTAGACCATCCGGTTATTGGGCCAAAGTGCCATTTCCATCCAAGGACCTTTGTAGAAGCAGCAGATGAAAAATCGGCACAGTCCTCTACTGAGCCTCACATTATTGGATTATAGCAGTCGCCATTAGGAGGTGGTACTACAAGGCGCAGCATGTTTATGGATGTAGGCCCTTGTCCTCCAATTTAGCAGTATCCATGTAATGTGCCAGTCATGAGCGATCTGCTATAAATGAGGCTGGAGGTGCATCAGGGCGTGTCAATGCACTTGGAAGACCCAGTTCAGGTTCTGACACACCCCCAGTGCACCTCCAGCCTCATTTACATATTCAGTCAGTTTATTATTATTTATTTATATAGCACCATTAATTCCATGGTGCTGTACATGAGAAAGGGGTTACAT
Organism: Ranitomeya variabilis; assembly: GCF_051348905.1. Lineage (NCBI taxonomy): Eukaryota > Metazoa > Chordata > Amphibia > Anura > Dendrobatidae > Ranitomeya > Ranitomeya variabilis. The sequence continues at coordinate 752,697,446 of NC_135235.1, read as the reverse complement.
ACAGGGTCCTTGCGGACTTACGGTCACTTCAGCCATCAGCTCCCGATACTGCGGGACTGCCGCCGTGACGGGGCTACCATTTTTCTGGCAGATACAACTTTATGATCACTTTTTATTAAGATCTCTGGAAGGGGAAGGAACAAAAAAATAAAGAATTCTATAATTATTATTAATTTTTAGTTTTATTCTGCACATTGATATGATAAAAAAAGATATATTTTTTAAAGTTTTACCACTTTGTCATGAAAATAATCAGTTTTCTGCAGTTGCACAGGGTGGACGGGGCAACCGGGGCCCCCAGCTACGCTGGCTGAAAGATCATCTGTCCCTGTTGCGCACGACAACCAGTAGCTTTCATTTTCCCACAGCAACCAATCAGAGCTCTGCTTTCATTTTACAACTGCAACCAATCAGAGCTCAGCTTTCATTTTACAACTGCAACCAGTCAGAGCTCAGCTTTCATTTTTAAATCAGCTCTTATAAAATGAAAGCTGCTCTGTGATTGGTTGATATGGGAGACAAGAGCTAGGAGAGGACTTGTAGGGGGAATATATCTGAAATGCGTACAGAATTGGGGGACGTAGGATTAGAAGGGTTCACACAGAATTAGCGAGTATCTGAAGGCGTTTGAGATCTCTCCCTTACAGACTTACGCGCTACATCCCCACATTCTTCATCCCAATTTATTTTTGCTATTGAGACGTCATTTTTTTGTGATGATTTTAAAGCAAGAATCAAGCAGAATACAGGAGTATACAGAGTGATGAGTCTGGAGGACGTATATTCCCAGAGCCCTGGGTACATCGGTGGCCCCTCTGCTGTTACATGACTACTACTCCTGTCAGAGTATGCTGGGAGTTGTAGTATCCTTGCTGGAGAGCTATAGGGACTACGTGTGTGGACTACCAGAGCATAACAAAAGCTTAACGATATGGATATGTCTACCAACAGGACTGGCCCATAGGAGAACAGGAAGATCCCCCGGTGGGCCCTTGGCATCCCATTACGGCCCTGATCTAACCCCTCCGCTTTGTTCGTAGAAGGATCCCCGAAAATAAGTGATCTGAAGAATTATACAACGTTATTTGTGGAAGACATGGTAGCAAATGGACAATGCCACTACTTGGGCAATTAAAAGGGTTGTGCTTCCAACTTACTTACAGATTTTCACCCAACTGTTCCATAACCTAAGAATAACATGGAGGGGTTCGGAGAAAGCGGCCTTGTAGGTGTGTAAGTGTCTGATGGGGTCACCAAGCTCATAAAAAGACAATTGTCCAGCCTCATAATCCAGATACAACCCTATCACAAGACATGATGGCCCCAGAGGTAAGATGTCTTCTACTCCGTCACATCTCACGGAATAATACTGATCCCAATCGGAGTATCTGCTGATGCCCCAGGAGTTGTGTCTTCCTCCAATATATGAGCCAGTGCCTTTTCTGTCTATGCTGGGGTAGCACAGCCCTATACCCCAGTACCCTGATTCGCTGGTCTCTACCTCCCAGTAGTGCCGTCCTGAAGAGAAGGCCCCAGAGTACATAACCTGAAAACTGTCAAACCTCTCCCTTGTATCTGGACGGCTCTGGTCCACTGGTGACCAAGTTGCAGTTTTAAGATCTCCGGAAACATTGATGTAATTATTGGCCGTGTGTACATTGAGCTCCAGGTCTATCAAGTTAGAGCCACAAAACGCTCTCTTCGCCTCATTTATGATATTGGACAGTCCAGAGTGAATTGTGGCCAAGATCAGACCTTCATCCAGATCACAGATGTCCGCGTCCTCCTTGTGTGCCCTCTTCCTAGTACAGAAGTTGTCTTTGTCAGATTCCTTTAAGAAGGAGAGCGGATCCGTCATATTACAGAGCTCCTCGATTCGATGCATATTCTGCGACAGCTCTTTCTTAATTGTCTCTAGCTGATCAATTTGATGAGAGACTGAAGCCAACACTTCTCTTTTCTTCCTGGAAATATCCACCAGAACTTTTCTCTCCAGGTCTTTCAAGTTTCTTCTCGCATCTCTAAAGATGGATGTGACCATTTTGGAATTGGTGGCGGCTCTCTTTCGAGATCTCCCCTGAAGTTCCTTTAGTGATTGACATTTGCTTTCCATCTGGTTGACCTGTAGGTGAAGTATCTCCGCGCACATTAGTAAATCCATCTTCTTACTCCGATGAGCTTCTTCTATGGACTTGACCTGATGTTCATTGTGTGTGCCGGAGAGGCAGCAAGTGACGCAGAGACAGACGTCCTCTGTAGGACAGTAATACTCCAGGTTCTTCTTGTGGACAGAGCATTTTCTTTCTTCTAGTGAAGGCATATGGTCTAGTAGGACGTGTTCTGGTGACCAGTTGTGGACATTTAGATGATCCGTACACAGAGAAGCTTCACATAAAACACAGAATTTAACAGCAGTTGTTGGCAGGTCAAGACAATAGGTGCAAGTTTTGGTTTCAACAAGGGTCAAGGCCTGGAAGTGCAAGAGGAGATTAGAGAGAGCTTCAGATGTTTTTAGCTCCGGTCTCTCCTTATACAGTCTCCGGCATTCAGGGCAGGTATACTCGCCTTCCCAAGTACCACTCTCCTTCATCTGCATGTCCCATGTCTTAGAGATACAGTCCCGGCAGAAACTATGTCCACAAGAAATGGTTACAGGGTCACAGAAAATATCTCTGCAGATACAACATTCCAGCTCTTGTCTCAGCTTCACCAGCGCCATGACTGCAATAAGGAAGTGGGAAAGTGAAGCAGAAATGGTGACTTCTGCAAATAGTTTAACCCTTCGGTGTGATCCTTGGTTTAAACTATTGGACTTCAAGATTACAAAAAGAAAGGACCACATCTGAAAAAAAAAGAAAAAGAAGGTTTTGGACCAAAGAATAATGCCTCCTAGTGTTCAGTGTTTCACAATCCCAAACCCTACAGAGGTCCCCAGCGTCCTCCTTTAAGTCCTCAAACTCCTAAATACAACAACGATGCCTTACCTACTAATTTTTGCTACGATTTTCCACAATTGGGGGAAAAAAAACACAATTTTACCACATTTTTGAAAAAAAACCAAAACAAAAAAATTCATCAGGAACGCATTGCTTGAATGTGGTCTTCAGGCTGCATTCACACATTATTGTTGCATTGTTTTTTTTGTTGTTGACACAATTGCTTTTGCAGCAGTTTTGGGAAATCATGTAGAAATTATTTATTTTATCTGCATTTATAGAAAAGAAAAAAACAACACGTAGGAAACGTGAGAACACAGCCTTCATCTTAAGGCTCTGGCTGAGGTTTGCTTTTTTTTGCCAACTCTTAGTTCTCTACCTAGCCAATGTGAGCTAGATGCTCCTGATCTTAGCTAATGCCACAGTGCCCCATGGTTTTTAAGTATGCTATAATACCACTTAAATAAAAGTGTGCGGCAATATGGAAAACCTCACGATTAAACCAAAAAATGTGTGGGCATCATAAAATCCAAAGACACTGTACAAAGACAGAAAACGGAAGAGGGGACACCTGAAATCCCTGCACTCTCTGTCTCGAATTTATTGGATCTGTCCTAAATTTTGAATCACAATCCAAATTTGTCCCATCCCGAATAGAAAAAGGGACAGGGATTGTGGAAATCCTGCCTCAAAGTGGGCATTCCGGTTGGGCCAGTGATGTTGCTGAGAGAGTTGGGGCATTTCCAAACGGGGTAGAGGAAGGACATAAAGTCCATATGTCCCCAACAGAAATGTTGACAATTGTGTCCAAAAAAGCCCCCAAAAGCTATAAAGGTTTCACTTCAAAAAACATTATCAAGAGATATGGTAGTCAATTGTTCAGTGGCCACGTTAATGGTCCAAAACCACCAAACGTGAGCAAACTACCACCTACCCGTTGGAGTCCCTGGTGCCTCTTCTGATTTTTAGACCCAGTGTGACATCATTGCTGCTGAGTATATCGGATAATAGTCCTTAAGGTCTTGGGTGGTGATGGTATATAGAGTAATATTCCTGGTTGACTAGGGTGATGAGGTACGTGGGTAGTGTTCCTGGAGATCTAGGGTAATGAAGGTATATTACATCCTGTGTGAATGATTGGTGGTGGCAGCTAGTGGTTTCTTTTGTTATTGCGGAGCTGGTAGTATATATATATTCCATGAGTTGAAATCGGAGGTGTATATACCTTACGCTCACTGTGAGTCTCCCAATAACCAGCCTAGTAGTGTAAGCAGTCGTCAGTCAATTGTGTAATTGCCCTAATGATTGCAGGTAGGGGAGTTATGTCCCCTGACAAATTGGTTGCAGCAGTGGGATCTGTGTCATCTCTCCAGTGTTATCCGTGACAGTGAAAGCAAGTGATTAACATTCCTGGTGGTCAAGAATATTGAAATATTTAGGGAAATATTCCTGCTGCTTTAGGGTATTAAAGGTATTGTGGGAAATATTCCTGCTGCTTTATGTTAGTGAAGGTATTTAGGGTAATATTCCTGGTGCTTTAGGGTAGTGAAGTTATTTAGGGTAATATTCCTGGTGAATTTAGGGTAGTGACGGTATTTAGGGTAATATTCCTGGTGAATTTAGGGTAGTGAAGGTATTTAGGGTAATATTCCTGGTGCTTTAGGGTAGTGAAGGTATTTAGGGTAATATTCCTGGTGATTTATGGTAGTGAAGGTATTTAGAGTAATATTCCTGGTGCTTTAGGGTAGTGAAGGTATTTAGAGTAATATTCCTGGTGATTTATGGTAGTGAAGGTATTTAGAGTAATATTCCTGGTGCTTTAGGGTAGTGAAGGTTTTTAGCGTAATATTCCTGGTGAATTTATGGTGGTGAAGGTTTTTAGGGTAATATTCCTGGTGCTTTAGGGTAGTGAAGGTATTTAGGGTAATATTCCTGGTGATTTATGGTAGTGAAGGTATTTAGAGTAATATTCCTGGTGATTTATGGTAGTGAAGGTTTTTAGAGTAATATTCCTGGTGAATTTAGGGTAGTGAAGGTATTTAGGGTAATATTCCTGGTGAATTTAGGGTAGTGAAAGTATACAGGGTAATATTCCTGGTGCTTTAGGGTAGTGAAGATATTTAGGCTAATATTCCTGGTGATTTATGGTGGTGAAGGTATTTAGGGTAATATTCCTGGTTCTTTAGGGTAGTGAATTTATTTAGGGTAATATTCCTGGTGATTTATGGTAGTGAAGGTATTTAGGGTAATATTCCTGGTGCTTTATGGTAGTGAAGGTATTTAGGGTAATATTCCTGGTTCTTTAGGGTAGTGAATTTATTTAGGGTAATATTCCTGGTGCTTTATGGTAATGAAGGTATTTAGGGTAATATTCCTGGTTCTTTAGGGTAGTGAATTTATTTAGGGTAATATTCCTGGTGCTTTATGGTAGTGAAGGTATTTAGGTCAATATTCCTGGTGCTTTAGGGTAGTGAAGGTATTTAGGGTAATATGCCTGGTGCTTTAGTGTAGTGGAGGTATTTAGGTCAATATTCCTGGTGATTTATGGTAATGAAGGTATTTAGGGTAATATTCCTGGTGATTTATGGTAGTGAAGGTATTTAGGGTAATATTCCTGGTGCTTTAGGGTAGTGAAGGTATTTAGGGTAATATTCCTGGTTCTTTAGGGTAGTGAATTTATTTAGGGTAATATTCCTGGTGCTTTATGGTAGTGAAGGTATTTAGGTCAATATTCCTGGTGATTTATGGTACTGAAGTTATTTAGGGTAATATTCCTGGTGATTTATGGTAGTGAAGGGATTTAGGGTAATATTCCTGGTGTTTTAGGGTAGTGAAGGTATTTAGGGTAATATTCCTGGTGCTTTATGGTAGTGGAGGTATTTAGGTCAATATTCCTGGTGATTTATGGTAATGAAGTTAGTTAGGGTAATATTCCTGGTGCTTTAGGGTAGTGAAGGTATTTAGGGTAATATTCCTGGTTCTTTATGGTACTGAAGTTATTTAGGGTAATATTCCTGGTGATTTATGGTAGTGAAGGGATTTAGGGTAATATTCCTGGTGATTTATGGTAGTGAATTTATTTAGGGTAATATTCCTGGTGCTTTATGGTACTGAAGTTATTTAGGGTAATATTCCTGGTGTTTTAGGGTAGTGAAGGTATTTAGGGTAATATTCCTGGTGCTTTATGGTAGTGGAGGTATTTAGGTCAATATTCCTGGTGATTTATGGTAATGAAGTTAGTTAGGGTAATATTCCTGGTGCTTTAGGGTAGTGAAGGTATTTAGGGTAATATTCCTGGTTCTTTATGGTACTGAAGTTATTTAGGGTAATATTCCTGGTGATTTATGGTAGTGAATTTATTTAGGGTAATATTCCTGGTGCTTTATGGTACTGAAGTTATTTAGGGTAATATTCCTGGTGCTTTAGTGTAGTGGAGGTATTTAGGTCAATATTCCTGGTGATTTATGGTAATGAAGTTATTTAGGGTAATATTCCTGGTGCTTTATGGTACTGAAGGTATTTAGGTCAATATTCCTGGTGATTTATGGTAATGAAGTTAGTTAGGGTAATATTCCTGGTGATTTATGGTAGTGAAGGGATTTAGGGTAATATTCCTGGTGATTTATGGAAGTGAAGGGATTTAGGGTAATATTCCTGGTGATTTATGGTAGTGAAGGGATTTAGGGTATTATTCCTGGTGTTTTAGGGTAGTGAAGGTATTTAGGGTAATATTCCTGGTTCTTTAGGGTAGTGAATTTATTTAGGGTAATATTCCTGGTGATTTATGGTGGTGAAGGTATTTAGGGTAATATTCCTGGTGCTTTAGGGTAGTGAATTTATTTAGGGTAATATTCCTGGTTCTTTAGGGTAGTGAATTTATTTAGGGTAATATTCCTGGTGATTTATGGTAGTGAAGGTACTTAGGGTAATATTCCTGGTGCTTTAGGGTAGTGAAGGTATTTAGGGTATTATTCCTGATTCTTTAGGGTAGTGAATTTATTTAGGGTAATATTCCTGCTGCTTTAGGGTAGTGAAGGTATTTAGGGTAATATTCCTGGTGCTTTAGGGTAGTGAATTTATTTAGGGTAATATTCCTGGTGTTTTAGGGTAGTGAAGGTATTTAGGGTAATATTCCTGGTGCTTTAGGGTAGTGAAGGTATTTAGGGTATTATTCCTGGTTCTTTAGGGTAGTGAATTTATTTAGGGTAATATTCCTGGTGATTTATGGTAGTGAAGGTACTTAGGGTAATATTCCTGGTGCTTTAGGGTAGTGAATTTATTTAGGGTAATATTCCTGGTGTTTTAGGGTAGTGAAGTTATTTAGGGTATTATTCCTGATTCTTTAGGGTAGTGAATTTATTTAGGGTAATATTCCTGCTGCTTTAGGGTAGTGAAGGTATTTAGGGTATTATTCCTGATTCTTTAGGGTAGTGAATTTATTTAGGGTAATATTCCTGGTGATTTATGGTAGTGAAGGTATTTAGGGTAATATTTCTGGTGCTTTAAGGTAGTGAAGGTATTTAGGGTAATATTCCTGGTTCTTTAGGGTAGTGAATTTATTTAGGGTAATATTCCTGCTGCTTTAGGGTAGTGAAGGTATTTAGGGTAATATTCCTGGTTCTTTATGGTACTGAAGTTATTTAGGGTAATATTCCTGGTGATTTATGGTAGTGAAGGGATTTAGGGTAATATTCCTGGTTCTTTATGGTACTGAAGTTATTTAGGGTAATATTCCTGGTGATTTATGGTAGTGAAGGGATTTAGGGTAATATTCCTGGTGATTTATGGTAGTGAATTTATTGAGAGTAATATTCCTGGTGCTTTATGGTACTGAAGGTATTTAGGTCAATATTCCTGGTGATTTATGGTAATGAAGTTAGTTAGGGTAATATTCCTGGTGATTTATGGTAGTGAAGGGATTTAGGGTAATATTCCTGGTGATTTATGGAAGTGAAGGGATTTAGGGTAATATTCCTGGTGATTTATGGTAGTGAAGGGATTTAGGGTAATATTCCTGGTGCTTTAGGGTAGTGAATTTATTTAGGGTAATATTCCTGGTGCTTTAGGGTAGTGAAGGTATTTAGGGTAATATTCCTGGTTCTTTAGGGTAGTGAATTTATTTAGGGTAATATTCCTGGTGATTTATGGTGGTGAAGGTATTTCGGGTAATATTCCTGGTGCTTTAGGGTAGTGAATTTATTTAGGGTAATATTCCTGGTGATTTATGGTAGTGAAGGTACTTAGGGTAATATTCCTGGTGATTTATGGTAGTGAAGTTATTTAGGGTAATATTCCTGGTGATTTATGGTAGTGAAGGTACTTAGGGTAATATTCCTAGTGTTTTAGGGTAGTGAAGGTATTTAGGGTAATATTCCTGGTGCTTTAGGGTAGTGAAGGTATTTAGGGTATTATTCCTGGTTCTTTAGGGTAGTGAATTTATTTAGGGTAATATTCCTGGTGATTTATGGTAGTGAAGGTACTTAGGGTAATATTCCTGGCGTTTTAGGGTAGTGAAGTTATTTAGGGTAATATTCCTGCTGCTTTAGGGTAGTGAAGGTATTTAGGGTATTATTCCTGATTCTTTAGGGTAGTGAAGTTATTTAGGGTAATATTCCTGCTGCTTTAGGGTAGTGAAGGTATTTAGGGTATTATTCCTGATTCTTTAGGGTAGTGAAGTTATTTAGGGTAATATTCCTGCTGCTTTAGGGTAGTGAAGGTATTTAGGGTATTATTCCTGATTCTTTAGGGTAGTGAATTTATTTAGGGTAATATTCCTGGTGATTTATGGTAGTGAAGGTATTTAGGGTAATATTTCTGGTGCTTTAAGGTAGTGAAGGTATTTAGGGTAATATTCCTGGTTCTTTAGGGTAGTGAAGGTATTTAGGGTAATATTCCTGGTTCTTTAGGGTAGTGAATGGTATTTAGAGTAATATTCCTGGTGATTTATGGTGGTGAATGGTATTTAGAGTAAAATTCCTGGTGCTTTAGGGTAGTGAAGGTATTTAGGGTAATATTCCTGGTGCTTTATGGTAGTGAAGGTATTTAGGGTAATATTCCTGGTGCTTTAGGGTAGTGAAGGTATTTAGAGTAATATTCCTGGTGCTTTAGGGTAGTGAAGGTATTTAGGGTATTCCTGATTCTTTAGGGTAGTGAATTTATTTAGGGTAATATTCCTGGTGATTTATGGTAGTGAAGGTATTTAGGGTAATATTTCTGGTGCTTTAAGGTAGTGAAGGTATTTAGGGTAATATTCCTGGTGATTTATGGTAATGAAGGTATTTAGGGTAATATTCCTGGTGCTTTAGGGTAGTGAATGGTATTTAGAGTAATATTCCTGGTGATTTATGGTGGTGAAGGCATTTAGAGTAAAATTCCTGGTGCTTTAGGGTAGTGAAGGTATTTAGAGTAATATTCCTGGTGATTTATGGTGGTGAAGGCATTTAGAGTAAAATTCCTGGTGCTTTAGGGTAGTGAAGGTATTTAGGTTAATATTCCTGGTGCTTTAGTGTAGTGACGGTATTTAGGGTAATATTCCTGGTGCCTTAGGGTAGTGAAGTTATTTAGGGTAATATTCCTGGTGCTTTAGGGTAGTGAAGTTATTTAGGCTAATATTCCTGATGATTTATGGTGGTGAAGGCATTTACAGTAATATTCCTGGTGCTTTAGGGTAGTGAAGGTATTTAGGGTAATATTCCTGGTGCTTTATGGTAGTGAAGGTATTTAGGGTAATATGCCTGGTGCTTTAGGGTAGTGAAGGTATTTAGGGTAATATTCCTGGTGCTTTAGGGTAGTGAAGGTATTTAGGTTAATATTCCTGGTGCTTTAGGTTAGTGAAGGTATTTAGGGTAATATTCCTAGTACTTTAGTGTAGTGAAGTTATTTAGGTTGATATTCCAGAGGACTGGAGTGATGAACGTTCTTACAGTAATATTTCTGGTGCACAATGGCATTGAAGGTATATCATCAGGTAATAGTCCTCGAGTTCTAGTCTGCTGAAGGTATAAGTTAATATTCCTGGTGGTCCAGGGTAGTGGATGTTTATAGTGTAATATTCTGGTGGTCTAGAGCAGTGAAGCTACAGTATATAGAGTAATATTGCTGGTCGTGAAGGTATGGTGGGAGGGGGGGGGGGTTATATTCCTGGTGGTCTAGGGTGGTGAAGCCATTTAGAATAATGTTCTTGGTGGTGTAGGATTGTGATGGTATATGGCGTTTCTTGTATCTAATGATATATGGGTAGTTGGTATAAATTCTACAGACGACGTTAGTAAATAAAAAAAGAACCTTTATTGTATTTTTTGGTTTTCAGTGTTTTCTTTACAACATTAAATAATTTTTCTTCTGGTACAAATGTTTGTGGTAATAAAAGTGTCTGCCCTGTTACATAAAATATCAGTCCGGTGATTACAGTCCGAGTGATGAACTTTCCGTTCATTGTGGAATCTGCTAATAATAAGATATAAAACGTTCTAGGCGGCCAGTCCGGCGTCTTTGGCCATCCCATAAAATATCCCTCTGGCTGCGATGAGATTGGTCGGAGTGTCGAATTCGGCAATTTTCCCTTTGTCTAGAACCAGAACCCTGAAATATAATTGATTGCAGAGTGAGAAGTAATAACTGAGCGGCGGGAGGTAAAGGTGGGGGACGGGCATGGAACATAATCATGATGCAGAGCAGTATAAAATATGACCTACCTAGTGTAATCCATGATGGTGTTGAGCCGGTGAGCGATGGTGAGGACTGTACAATCCTCAAACTGCGTCCTGATGGTCATTTGTATGAGGTCGTCGGTTTCCAGGTCAATGGCGGCGGTGGCTTCATCCAGGATCAGGATGCGAGTTTTGCGGAGCAGAGCGCGGGCCAAACACACGAGCTGCCTCTGGCCGACGCTGGGGAAAAAGCAGAAGGTGAGCAGAGGTGGCTACCGGTGACAACCATTCCGGTTGCCAATTTCAGCCAGACAGGTTGTCGATATGACTATGCGGGCTTTGTTCTCCCTGTTACAATTTGCCAAGTTCCTACATACAGCAGCTGAATTATCAGCTTTCTGCATCCCTACGAATTAGCAGGGATGAGCTGCTCTGTTTTTGGTGTTGAATGGACTGGAGGAAGTCAGACCAAGCAGAAGACTTCCCTACCTGAGATTCTCGCCGCCTTCTGAACATTCGTAGTCCAACTTCTCGGTTTGACTGGAAACAAACTTTTTTAAATTCGACAACTCCAGCGCTTTCCAGAGATCGTCATCAGAGTATTTATCAAAGGGGTCGAGGTTCATTCTAATGGTTCCTGAGAAAAGAACTGGGTCCTGCGAAAACATAAACATAAGAGGGTGTTATACTAAGAAACATTGAAATACTACTCCATGCGGTCCCAGCTCTGAGGTCAGTGTAACTTCAGTTCCGAGGTCTGTATGGCAACCGCTTAGAGGTCCATGTGGCTCCAGCTCGGTGGTCCATGAGGTCCCGGCTTCGAGGTCCACATGGCTTCAGTTCAGTGTGGCTTTTGCTCCGAGGTCCGTGTGGCTTCAGCTCCGAGGTCTGTGTGGTTTGAGCTCCGAGGTCTGTGTGGTTTGAGCTCCGAGGGCCATGTGACTCCAGCTCGGCGGTCCATGAGTTCCCAGATTGATGGTCCGTGGGGTCTGAGCTCTGAAGCTCGTGAAGTACTAGCTATGTCATGAGCTGGTAGCCTACCTGAGGGATGATGGTCAGCATAGACCGGAGGTTGTGCAGACCAATTTCCGAGATGTTCACACCATCAATTTTGATGAGTCCTTCCGCTGCTTCCAAGATCCGAAAGAGACAAAGTGTCATGGAAGATTTCCCAGCTCCCGTCCTTCCAACAATCCCGACCTGTAAATGATTTAACAAGTCATATAAAAACCTTGATTTCCACTCTGACCCGTCATGTAATAATCTTATATTTACCTTTTCTCCTCCTTTCACCTCGAGGCTCAAGTTTTTCAGCACCAAATCCAATCCGGGCCGGTAGCGGACTGAGTAGTTTGAGAACTGGACTTCCCCTCTGCTTGGCCAGTCCTCCGAAGGTTTCTTATCTTCTATGCTCCATGGAGCCTGCAGACAGAAGGTAGAAGCCGGTGTGAGCAGAATACAACATCCTCGGCTCTATCATCTTCATCTCCCATTGGGGAACTGATGGAAGCATTGTGCTTCACGTAGAGGCTTCTTAGAGCCTACAGGTCACTCTCTTCTAGGGATCTTGAGATCGTCCTTCTTGGACACATGTCTAATGCTCACAATGAAGAACTCACCTCTGTTTCCGTCTCGGAATATTCTTTGACGCGCTCCACGGCCACAATGTTGGTCTCCAGGTCAGAGGTCATCCTCACCATCCAGTTCAATGACATGGTGACCTTAACAATAAAAAATGGAGATGATCTCGAGGAGTTCTGCCATCATCCATGGTCCATATGAAGACGGGACCCACCTGCAAGGCGTAAGATACTGAGAGACCCACAAGTCCAGGACTCAGATTCTCTCTACCAATCACAGCGAAGAGAGCAGCGAAAAGGACAACACAATTTCCGACAAACTCCACCCTGATTCCGAGCCACCTGGAATGATAAGAACCCCGGAACAACTCACAACTTTCCATAACTTTCTCTTCGCATCATCTAGAATTCAGTCATAACTCTGCGCCAAGAAAGCCACAAGAAAATGGCTGCCAGATGGGGGCACAAACCTCTCTCACACACGGGGGGTGTATACAATTGCACCATGTTTTACCTGGAAATACAATGAAGCAGATTTTGAGCGCGAGGACAGAGTCTGATTGAGCGGCAAAGAGAGAGAGAAGCAGATGTGGCGGCTCCGTTCATGCAGATGGCGAGAGAGCGAGAAAAGGCTGAAGAGAGAGGAAAGGAAAGAGAGAAAGGCAAAGTCAGAAATGGGGCAGGACGGCAGAAAGTGACCGAAAAATCTATGTCACACGCTAACATGTGCAATGTCCACGATAACAGAACGAGCCCTCACCTGCGGACCCCCAGAGCAGTGAACAATATCCAAGCTAACAGGACGGACCCCTCACCTGAGGACCCCCCAGAGCAGTGCGCAATATCCAAGCTAACAGGACGGACCCCTGACCTGCAGACCTCCAGAGCAGTGCCCAATATCCACGCTAACAGAACGAGCCCTCGCCTGCGGACCCCCAGAGCAGTGCTCAATATCCACACTAACAGGACAGGCCCCTCACCTGCGGACCCCCAGAGCAGTGAACAATATCCAAGCTAACAGGACGGACCCCTCACCTGAGGACCCCCCAGAGCAGTGCGCAATATCCAAGCTAACAAGACGGACCCCTGACCTGCAGACCTCCAGAGCAGTGCCCAATATCCACGCTAACAGAACTAGCCCTTGCCTGCGGACCCCCAGAGCAGTGCTCAATATCCACGCTAACAGGACGGGACCCTCACCTGAGGACCCCCCAGAGCAGTGTGCAATATCCAAGCTAACAGGACGGGCCCCTCACCTGCGAACCCCCAAAGCAGTGCCCAATATTCAAGCTAACAGGACAGGCCCCTCACATGCGGACCCCCAGAGCAGTGTGCAATATCTAGCTAACTAGACTAGCGCCTCACCTGCAGACCCCCAGAGCAGTGCGCAATATCCAGCTAACAGGACAGGCCGCTCACCTGCGGACCCCCAGAGCAGTGCCCAATATCCAGCTAACAGGATGGGCCCCTCACCTGTGGACCCCAAAAGCAGTGGATCTGGACAGCGCTGCAACTCTTACACCTGCACTTGTGCCAGTGCGGCCACAACTTGCAGACCCCCAGAGCAGTGCACAATATTCACACTAACAGGACGGGCACGGGCCCCTCACCTGCAGACCCCCAGAGCAGTGCACAATATTCACACTAACAGGATGGGCGCGGGCCCCTCACCTGCAGACCCCCAGAGCAGTGCACAATATTCACACTAACAGGACGGGCCCCTCACCTGCAGACCCCCAGAGCAGTGCACAATATTCACACTAACAGGACGGGCCCCTCACCTGCGAACCCCCAAAGCAGTGTCCAGTATTCAAGCTAACAGGACAGGCCCCTCACATGCGGACCCCCAGAGCAGTGTGCAATATCTAGCTAACTAGACTAGCGCCTCACCTGCAGACCCCCAGAGCAGTGCCCAATATCCAGCTAACAGGACGGGCCCCTCACCTGCGGACCCCCAGAGCAGTGCCCAATATCCAGCTAACAGGACGGGCCCCTCACCTGCGGACCCCCAGAGCAGTGCCCAATATCCAGCTAACAGGACGGGCCCCTCACCTGCGGACCCCCAGAGCAGTGCCCAATATCCAGCTAACAGGACAGGCCCCTCACCTGCGGACCCCCAGAGTAGTGGATCTGGACAGCGCTGCAACTCTTACACCTGCACTTGTGCCGGTGCGGCCACAACCGGCAGCACCAGCGGACGTAGAGAGGGCACAGGGATGGGGGGGGGGGATTTGTGCCAGATGCCAGCAAGAAAAAAAAAAGCAGCAGGAAGAGCCCCCCGATACATAATGTCCGCCCTGATCATACACACGGCGCTTCGCACCTGTTGGACACTATGCCCGGGTAGTAGCTTTTCTGATTTTCATCCACCTTGTGGTCACTGAGTTGGACAAAGCTGCTTTGGCGCCCGTATGCCCGGATGATGCTGGCACCGGTGATGGTTTCTGAGAAGTGGGAGTAGATGGGAGACCTGCTGACTGACTCCAGACGCTTCAGCTGACGGGATGTGGCCACGTAGAATCTCTGCAGAGGCAGTCAGAAATGCAAATATAAAACCTCTCATTCCTATAGGGGAGTATATACAGGTTGGGGAGCTCCCTGTATACAGAGATACATGATAAGATCCTGTCTGCAGCCACCACTAGGGGGAGCTCCCTGTATACAGAAATACATGATAAGATCCTGTCTGTAGTCACCACTAGGGGGAGCTCCCTGTATACAGAGATACATGATAAGATCCAGTCTGCAGTCACCACTAGGGGGAGCTCCATGTATATAGAGATACATGATAAGATCCTGTCTGCAGCCACCACTAGGGGGAGCTCCCTGTATACAGAGATACATGATAAGATCCTGTCTGCAGCCACCACTAGGGGGAGCTCCCTGTATACAGAGATACATGATAAGATCCTGTCTGCAGCCACCACTAGGGGGAGCTCCCTGTATACAGAGATACATGATAAGATCCAGTCTGCAGCCACCACTAGGGGGAGCTCCATGTATACAGAGATACATGATAAGATCCTGTCTGCAGCCACCACTAGGGGGAGCTCCCTGTATACAGAGATACATGATAAGATCCTGTCTGCAGCCACCACTAGGGGGAGCTCCCTGTATACAGAGATACATGATAAGATCCTGTCTGCAGCCACCACTAGGGGGAGCTCCCTGTATACAGAGATACATGATAAGATCCTGTCTGCAGCCACCACTAGGGGGAGCTCCCTGTATACAGAGATACATGATAAGATCCTGTCTGCAGTCACCACTAGGGAGAGCTCCCTGTATACAGAGATACATGATAAGATCCTGTCTGCAGCCACCACTAGGGGGAGCTCCCTGTATACAGAGATACATGATAAGATCCTGTCTGCAGTCACCACTAGGGGGAGCTCCCTGTATACAGAGATACATGATAAGATCCTGTCTGCAGCCACCACTAGGGGGAGCTCCCTGTATACAGAGATACATGATAAGATCCTGTCTGCAGCCACCACTAGGGGGAGCTCCCTGTATACAGAGATACATGATAAGATTCTGTCTGCAGCCACCACTAGGGGGAGCTCCCTGTATACAGAGATACATGATAAGATCCTGTCTGCAGTCACCACTAGGGGGAGCTCCCTGTATACAGAGATACATGATGAGATCCTGTCTGCAGTCACCACTAGGGGGAGCTCCCTGTATACAGAGATACATGATAAGATCCTGTCTGCAGCCACCACTAGGGGGAGCTCCCTGTATACAGAGATACATGATAAGATCCTGTCTGCAGCCACCACTAGGGGGAGCTCCCTGTATACAGAGATACATGATAAGATCCTGTCTGCAGTCACCACTAGGGGGAGCTCCCTGTATACAGAGATACATGATAAGATCCAGTCTGCAGTCACCACTAGGGGGAGCTCCCTGTATACAGAGATACATGATAAGATCCTGTCTGCAGTCACCACTAGGGGGAGCTCCCTGTATACAGAGATACATGATAAGATCCTGTCTGCAGTCACCACTAGGGGGAGCTCCCTGTATACAGAGATACATGATGAGTTTTGTCTCCATCTGGTGGTGAAAGTATAGTTTGCGGCCCCCATAGTAATGCTTTCTTGCTAGGCTCAGCACTCACCTGTACAAAGAAGTAGCTGAATGCCAGTGGTATAATGACCACCGCAAAGAGAGGGGTACTGGACACAATGACAATCATGGTGGAGAGTGAGGTGAAGAACGTGGCCAAGAACATGAAGAAAGTCGGTGGGATGACTTCATCGATTACATAAATGTCCTTAGAAAAGCGATTGATGATGCGTCCGATGGGCGTGGTGTCGTAGAAGGACTGCGGCGTGTGCATCTTATTATCCAGCAGCGCCTCATGTAGTTTCCGGGCCGCGCTGATGCCAGCCATGGCCAGGGTGAACGAGGACACCATCACCAGAACTCCTGATAAAAGAGGAGCACGTGAGACATACGCGACCTCACCCACAACCTCACCAGTGACCTCATCCATGACCTCATCTGTGACCTCACCCACAACTTCATTAGCAACCTCATTCATCACCTCACCCACGACCTCGCCCACGACCTCACCCATTACATCATCCACTACTCACCCACAAACTCATCTACAACCTCATCCATGGCCTCATCCACAACCTCACCCGTGACCTCATCCACGACATCATCTGTGACCTCACCCACAACCTCTCCAGCGACCTCATCCATGACCTCACCTGTGACCTCATCCACGGTCTCACCCGTGACCTCATGCACAATCTCAACCAATGACCACATCCATGACCTCATCTGTGACCTTATCCACGTTCTCACCCATGACCTCACCCGTTATGTCATCCACTACCTCACCCATAAACTAATCCACAACCTCATCCATAGCCTCATCCACAACCTTACCATGACCTCATCCACAACCTCATCTGTGACATCATCCATAATCTCACCCGTGACATTATCCACAACCTCACTTACGATCTCACCCGTGACCTCATCCACAACCTCATCCGTGACCTCATCCATAGCCTCATCCACAACCTCACCATGACCTCATCCATGACCTTATCTGTGATATCATCCATAATCTCACCCGCGACCTCATCCACAACCTCACCCGTGACCTCATCCACAACCTCACTTACGATCTCACCCGTGACCTCATCCACAACCTCACCTGTGACCTCATCCATGTTCTCACCCGTGATCTTATCCACAACCTCATTTACGATCTCACCGTGACCTCATCCATAACCTCACCTGTGACCTCATCCACGTTCTCATCCGTGATCTTATCCACAATCTCACCCGTGACCTCTTCCACAACCTCATCCATGATCTCATCTGTGACCTTATCCACGATCTCACCTGTGACCTCATCCACGACCTCACCCCTGACTTCTTCCATGACCTCACCCGTGACCTTCTTACCCTGCAGCAGTCCCAGCGCGGCGTACACCCCGACTCTCCACTGCGTGTTCTGCTGCGTGCCGTTGATGACCGCCTCGTTGGTCCAGTCGCTCAGCCAAACGTTGGCTCCGATGGCCGACGCATTTTGGCAGCAGTACAGGAAGCAGATGAAGATGGCGACCGCGAGTCCGATCGCCTTGATGTACTGCCAGAACACCGTCATTTTAACCTGAGGGTCACAACGCACAATGTGTTACATCAGTAATCTGATCACCGCGGCCCGTTTTCTGTACGCAGGACCACCGCTCGCACCCTCCCGGTCTGCGCGGTCTCCGTCTGGATCAGTTTCTCCATCTGGGGTTTCTTCGATGTCACCGTTTCTGACAATTTCCTTTCGCAGAGTCTTCTGCGCGTCGACATGGCGTGTGATGGCTCAGTGTCGGAGGAAAGGACGCTGATCTGCCTGGAGGGGAAGGGTAACGGGGGTCACAGCGGAGTCACAGCGGACACAGCGCCCCCCGATGTTGTCACTCCTCCGCTCCGTACCTGATGAACTTCTTCCGGGCCTCATTAGCAATGGGCTCGTTATCCACTAGATCCGTGTGATTACTGAGCGTCTCCTCCGCCAGAAGGACTTCCTCCTCATCCTGGACTGGAGATAAGGTGGAAAGAGTTGTCAGATACAGGGTTGTCAGATGCAAAGTCCCACTGGTTTGGGGGTTGTCGGGCCCAATGTTGTCAGATTGTCTAGTGTGGAGTTGTCAGGTGCGGGGTTGTCACATACAGGGTAGTCACGTATGGGGTTGTCACGTGGGCAGTTGTCACGTACGGGGTTGTCACGTATCGGGTTATCAGGTGCGGGGTTGTCATGTACGGGGTTGTCACGTGGGGAGTTGTCACATACGGGGTTGTCACGTATCGGGTTGTCAGGTGCGGGGTAGTCACGTATGGGGTTGTCACGTGGGGAGTTGTCACAAACGGGGTTGTCACGTATCGGGTTGTCAGGTGCGGGGTTGTCATGTACGGGGTTGTCACGTGGGGAGTTGTCACGTACGGGGTTGTCACGTATCGGGTTGTCAGGTGGGGAGTTGTCACATGAGGGGTTGTCACGTGCGGAGTTGTCAGGGTTGTGAGGTGTCAGGACTGCCACCTACTCGTCAGCTCTTCCTCCTCCACGTTGTCATCGAAGGTGTAGTTCCGGAGGAATTCAGAGAAGGCGCCATTCTGGCTCATCAGCTGCTGGTAGGATCCCGTCTCCGAGACCTCACCGTCCACGATCACCACGATGTGGTCAACTTGTGGGAGGAAACTGATCCCATGCGTGACCAGAAGCCGCGTCTGAGGGGAGAGGATGAGATACAGCTCAGCAGTCAGTATCACACAGGAGAGGATTAGATACACGGCTCAGCAGACAGTATCACACAGGATAGGATTAGATACACGGCTCAGCAGTCAGTATCACACAGGATAGGATGAGATACAGCTCAGCAGTCAGTATCACACAGGATAGGATGAGATACAGCTCAGCAGTCAGTATCACACAGGATAGGATTAGATACACAGCTCAGCAGACAGTATCACACAGGAGAGGATTAGATACACGGCTCAGCAGTCAGTATCACACAGGAGAGGATTAGATACACGGCTCAGCAGTCAGTATCACACAGGATATGATTAGATACACGGCTCAGCAGTCAGTATCACACAGGATAGGATTAGATACACGGCTCAGCAGTCAGTATCACACAGGATAGGATTAGATACACGGCTCAGCAGTCAGTATCACACAGGATAGGATTAGATACACGGCTCAGCAGTCAGTATCACACAGGATAGGATTAGATACACGGCTCAGCAGTCAGTATCACACAGGAGAGGATTAGATACACGGCTCAGCAGTCAGTATCACACAGGAGAGGATTAGATACATGGCTCAGCAGACAGTATCACACAGGAGAGGAGTAGATACACAGCTCAGCAGTCAGTATCACACAGGACAGGATTAGATACACAGCTCAGCAGTCAGTATCACACAGGAGAGGATTAGATACATGGCTCAGCAGTCAGTATCACACAGGATAGGATTAGATACACGGCTCAGCAGTCAGTATCACACAGGATAGGATTAGATACATGGCTCAGCAGTCAGTATCACACAGGATAGGATTAGATACACGGCTCAGCAGTCAGTATCACACAGGAGAGGATTAGATACACGGCTCAGCAGACAGTATCACACAGGATAGGATTATATACATAGCTCAGCAGTCAGTATCACACAGGATAGGATTAGATACACAGCTCAGCAGTCAGTATCACACAGGATAGGATTAGATACACAGCTCAGCAGTCAGTATCACACAGGATAGGATTATATACATAGCTCAGCAGTCAGTATCACACAGGAGAGGATTAGATACACAGCTCAGCAGTCAGTATCACACAGGATAGGATTAGATACACGGCTCAGCAGTCAGTATCACACAGGAGAGGATTAGATACACGGCTCAGCAGTCAGTATCACACAGGAGAGGATTAGATACACGGCTCAGCAGTCAGTATCACACAGGATAGGATTAGATACACGGCTCAGCAGTCAGTATCACACAGGATAGGATTAGATACATGGCTCAGCAGTCAGTATCACACAGGAGAGGATTAGATACACTGGTGGTACACTGGTGGCCCCCGACCCCGGCACTCACTTTCCCGCGCAGTAGGCCGTCAGGTCCGATCACGTTGTCGAAGATGTGTTTGGCCACGTGGGCGTCCACGGCGGACAGAGGGTCATCCAGCAGGAAGACGTCGGCGTTGCTGTAGACGGCGCGGGCGAGGCTCACCCTCTGCTTCTGCCCTCCGGACAGATTGATGCCCTGTGGGGAGAGCGGGGGATCAGACACAGCTCAGAGCAGCACAGAGGATGTCAGCAGAGCGGCCGGTACCTCACCTTCTCCCCGATCTCCGTCTGGTCGCCCCCCGGCAGCACCTCCAGGTCGGTGAGGAGGGCGCAGGCTTCCAGAACCTTCTTGTAATTCTTCTCATTTTCGGCTCGACCAAAGAGGATGTTGCCCTTCAGGGTGGAGTTCTGTATCCAGGCCTGCTGGGGGACGTATGCGAGCGAGCCCTGCGGGGACACAGTGTGACGCCCCCTCAGCTGTGCACAGTACTGACCGGTACCCACCCGCACCGCTGCTACCATCCTCCTGCCCTAGCACAGTGTGACGCCCCCTCAGCTGTGCACAGTAGTGACCGGTACCCACCCGCACCGCTGCTACCATCCTCCTGCCCTAGCACAGTGTGACGCCCCCTCAGCTGTGCACCATCACTGACCGGTACCCACCCGCACCGCTGCTACCATCCTCCTGCCCTAGCACAGGGTGACGGCCCCTCAGCTGTGCACAGTACTGACCGGTACCCACCCGCACCGCTGCTACCATCCTCCTGCCCTAGCACAGTGTGACGGCCCCTCAGCTGTGCACAGTACTGAACGGTACCCACCCGCACCGCTGCTACCATCCTCCTGCCCTAGCACAGTGTGACGCCCCCTCAGCTGTGCACAGTACTGACCGGTACCCACCCGCACCGCTGCTACCATCCTCCTGCCCTAGCACAGTGTGACGCCCCCTCAGCTGTGCCCCATCACTGAACGGTACCCACCCGCACCGCTGCTACCATCCTCCTGCCCTAGCACAGTGTGACGCCCCCTCAGCTGTGCCCCATCACTGACCGGTACCCACCCGCACCGCTGCTACCATCCTCCTGCCCTAGCACAGTGTGACGCCCCCTCAGCTGTGCACAGTACTGAACGGTACCCACCCGCACCGCTGCTACCATCCTCCTGCCCTAGCACAGTGTGACGCCTCCTCAGCTGTGCACAGTACTGAACGGTACCCACCCGCACCGCTGCTACCATCCTCCTGCCCTAGCACAGTGTGACGGCCCCTCAGCTGTGCACAGTACTGACCGGTACCCACCCGCACCGCTGCTACCATCCTCCTGCCCTAGCACAGTGTGATGCCCCCTCAGCTGTGCACAGTACTGAACGGTACCCACCCGCACCGCTGCTACCATCCTCCTGCCCTAGCACAGTGTGACGCCCCCTCAGCTGTGCACAGTACTGACCGGTACCCACCCGCACCGCTGCTACCATCCTCCTGCCCTAGCACAGTGTGACGCCCCCTCAGCTGTGCACAGTACTGAACGGTACCCACCCGCACCGCTGCTACCATCCTCCTGCCCTAGCACAGTGTGACGCCCCCTCAGCTGTGCACAGTACTGAACGGTACCCACCCGCACCGCTGCTACCATCCTCCTGCCCTAGCACAGTGTGACGCCCCCTCAGCTGTGCACAGTACTGAACGGTACCCACCCGCACCGCTGCTACCATCCTCCTGCCCTAGCACAGGGTGACGGCCCCTCAGCTGTGCACAGTACTGAACGGTACCCACCCGCACCGCTGCTACCATCCTCCTGCCCTAGCACAGTGTGACGCCCCCTCAGCTGTGCACAGTACTGACCGGTACCCACCCGCACCGCTGCTACCATCCTCCTGCCCTAGCACAGTGTGACGGCCCCTCAGCTGTGCACAGTACTGAACGGTACCCACCCGCACCGCTGCTACCATCCTCCTGCCCTAGCACAGGGTGACGGCCCCTCAGCTGTGCACAGTACTGAACGGTACCCACCCGCACCGCTGCTACCATCCTCCTGCCCTAGCACAGTGTGACGGCCCCTCAGCTGTGCACAGTACTGACCGGTACCCACCCGCACCGCTGCTACCATCCTCCTGCCCTAGCACAGTGTGACGCCCCCTCAGCTGTGCACAGTACTGACCGGTACCCACCCGCACCGCTGCTACCATCCTCCTGCCCTAGCACAGTGTGACGGCCCCTCAGCTGTGCACAGTACTGAACGGTACCCACCCGCACCGCTGCTACCATCCTCCTGCCCTAGCACAGTGTGATGCCCCATCAGCTGTGCACCATCACTGACTGGTACCCTCCCGCACCGCTGCTACCATCCTCCTGCCCTAGCACAGTGTGACGCCCCCTCAGCTGTGTACCATCACTTTCTGGTACCCTCCCGCACCGCTGCTACCATCCTCCTGCCCTAGCACAGTGTAACCCCCCCTCAGCTGTGCCCCATCACTGACCAGTACCCACCTGCACTGCTGCTACCATCCTCCTGCCCTAGCACAGTGTGACGGCCCCTCAGCTGTGCACAGTACTGAACGGTACCCACCCGCACCGCTGCTACCATCCTCCTGCCCTAGAACAGTGTGACGCCCCCTCAGCTGTGCACAGTCACTGACCGGTACCCACCCGCACCGCTGCTACCATCCTCCTGCCCTAGCACAGTGTGACGCCCCCTCAGCTGTGTACCATCACTTTCTGGTACCCTCCCGCACCGCTGCTACCATCCTCCTGCCCTAGCACAGTGTGACGCCCCCTCAGCTGTGCACAGTGCTGAACGGTACCCACCCGCACCGCTGCTACCATCCTCCTGCCCTAGCACAGTGTGACACCCCCTCAGCTGTGCCCCATCACTTTCTGGTACCCACCCACACCACTGCTACCATCCTCCTGCCCTAGCACAGTGTGACGCCCCCTCAGTTGTGCACAGTCACTGACCGGTACCCACCCGCACCGCTGCTACCATCCTCCTGCCCTAGCACAGTGTGACGCCCCCTCAGCTGTGCCCCATCACTTTCTGGTACCCACCCACACCACTGCTACCATCCTCCTGCCCTAGCACAGTGTGACGCCCCCTCAGCTGTGCACAGTCACTGACCGGTACCCACCCGCACCGCTGCTACCATCCTCCTGCCCTAGCACAGTGTGACGCCCCCTCAGCTGTGTACCATCACTTTCTGGTACCCTCCCGCACCGCTGCTACCATCCTCCTGCCCTAGCACAGTGTGACGCCCCCTCAGCTGTGCACAGTGCTGAACGGTACCCACCCGCACCGCTGCTACCATCCTCCTGCCCTAGCACAGTGTGACGCCCCCTCAGCTGTGCCCCATCACTGACTGGTACCCTCCCGCACCGCTGCTACCATCCTCCTGCCCTAGCACAGTGTGACACCATCTCAGCTGTGCACCATCACTGACTGGTACCCTCCCACACTGCTGCTACCATCCTCCTGCCCTAGCACAGTGTAACCCCCCCTCAGCTGTGCACAGTCACTGACCGGTACCCACCTGCACTGCTGCTACCATCCTCCTGCCCTAGCACAGTGTGACGCCACCTCAGCTGTGCACAGTCACTGACCGATACTCACCCGCACCGCCACCTCACCCTCCATCTTCTCCATCTCACCCAGCAGGGCCGACACCAGTGACGACTTTCCACAGCCTACATGACCGACGATGGCGACAAGCGACCCAGTTGGGACAAGCAGATCGATGCTGTGGGGAGAGGAGACTAAAGGTCACGAAGGCCCAGGCTGCATTATACTGTGAGGGGGCAGCATTATACTCTGAGGGGACTGCATTATACTGTGAGGGGGCAGCATTATACTGTGAAGGGGCTGTATTATACTGTGAGGGGGCAGCATTATTCTCTGAGGGTGCTGCATGATACTGTGAGGGGGCTGCATTATACTGTGAGGGGGCGGCATTATGCTCTGAGGGGGAAGCATTATACTGTGAGGGGGCTGCATTATACAGTGAGGGGGCTGCATTATACAGTGAGGGGGCAACATTATGCTCTGAGGGGGCAACATTATGCTCTGTGGGGGGCTGCATTATACTCTGAGGGGGGCAGCATTATACTCTGAGGGGGGCAGCATTATACGGTGAGGGGGCAGCATTATACTGTGAGGGGACTGCATTATACTGTGAGGGGCTGCTGTTATGATCCTTAGTGGCTGAGGATCACAGAATGGACGAGCTAAGTAACTGAACATGAATGAGCTCTAGGGAGGTGGTAACTGGACTGACCGCAATCCTGATCCTAACCAAACACACTAAAGGTAGCCGGTGAACGTGCCTAAATTACTAGACGTCTCGACGCAGCCTGAGAAACTAGCTACCCCTAGAGAGAAGAAAGTAAGACCTCACTTGCCTCAGAGAAATACCCCCAAAGATATAGGAAGCCCCCAATAGATAATAACGGTGAGGTAAGGGGAAAACACAAACGTAGAAATGAAAACAGATTCAGCAAATGAGGCCCACTAATACTAGAAAGCAGAAGACAGATAGGAAACTGTGCGGTCAGTAGAAAACCCTATACAAAAAATCCATGCTGAGAATACAAGAACCCACCAACTAACGCACCAACACACCAACGCACCAACACACCCCCTCACACCAACTAACGGTGTGAGGGGAGCAACTCAGCCCCCTAGAGCTACCAGCAAGCGAGGAAATCACATATTAGCAAGCTGGACAAGGACAGGTAATAAACCAAAAAACATATTGAACACTGAAGATCAAAAAATGAGCAACAGAAACTTAGCTTCTCCTGAAGAGACTGATGTCATGAGGAATCAGAAGCGCACTGAAAACATTGACAGCAGGCAAGGACTGAAGGTCCAGGTGAGCTAAACAGGAAACCAACTAGCAGATAACGAGACAGCTGATACCAGCCACAAACCTGCAGAATGACAAAAAGATCCACCAGAGGGAGCCCAAAGATAGAACTCACACAGTACCACTTGTGACCACAAGAGGAAGCCCAAAAACAGAGTTCACAACAGTACCCCCCCCTTGAGGAGGGGTCACCGAACCCTCATCAAAACCCCCAGGGCGATCAGGATGAGCAACATGGAAGGCATGAACCAAATCGGCCGCATGAACATCAGAGGCGACAACCCAGGAATTATTATTATTATTATCCTCCTGACCATAGCCCTTCCACTTAACCAAATACTGAAGCCTCCATCTCGAAATACGAGAATCCAAGATCTTCTCCACCACGTACTCCAATTCGCCCTCAACCAGCACCGGAGCAGGAGGCTCAACAGAAGGAACCACAGGCACCACACACCTCCGCAACAAAGACCTATGGAACACATTGTGAATGGCAAACGACGCCGGGAGGTCCAAACGAAATGACACAGGGTTAAGGATTTCCAAAATCTTATAAGGACCGATGAAACGAGGCTTGAACTTAGGAGAGGAGACCCTCACAGGAACATACCGAGAAGACAGCCATACCAAATCCCCAACACAAAGTCGGGGACCCACACCGCGACGGCGGTTGGCAAAGAGCTGAGCCTTCTCTTGTGACAACTTCAAATTGTCCACCACATGATTCCAAATCTGCTGCAACCTATCCACCACAGAATCCACCCCAGGACAGTCAGACGGCTCCACCTGACCAGAGGAAAAACGAGGATGAAAGCCAGAATTACAAAAAAAGGGCGAAACCAAAGTAGCTGAACTAGCCCGATTATTAAGGGCAAACTCGGCCAATGGTAAAAAAGTAACCCAATCATCCTGATCAGCAGAAACAAAACATCTTAAATAAGTTTCCAAGGTCTGATTAGTTCGCTCGGTCTGGCCGTTCGTCTGAGGATGGAAGGCAGACGAAAAAGACAAATCAATGCCCATCTTAGCACAAAAGCTCCGCCAAAATCTGGACACAAACTGGGATCCTCTGTCAGACACAATATTTTCAGGAATGCCATGCAAACGAACCACATTCTGAAAAAATAGAGGAACCAAATCGGAGGAGGAAGGCAACTTAGGCAAGGGCACCAAATGGACCATTTTAGAAAAACGATCACACACCACCCAAATGACAGACATTCTCTGAGAGACTGGAAGATCCGAAATAAAATCCATGGAAATGTGCGTCCAAGGCCTCTTTGGGACAGGCAAAGGCAAAAGCAAACCGCTGGCACGAGAACAGCAAGGCTTAGCCCGAGCACAAATCCCACAGGACTGAACAAAGGAACGCACATCCCGCGACAAGGAAGGCCACCAGAAGGATCTAGCCACCAAATCTCTGGTACCAAAAATCCCAGGATGACCTGTCAACACCGAAGAATGAATTTCGGAAATAACTCTGTTGGTCCATCTATCTGGGACAAACAGTCTCTCTGGTGGGCAACGGTCAGGTCTATCCGCCTGAAATTCCTGCAGCACTCGTCGCAAATCTGGGGAAATGGCAGACAAAATCACTCCCTCTCTGAGGATACCTGCCGGCTCTGAAACTCCTGGAGAGTCAGGCACAAAACTCCTAGAAAGAGCATCAGCCTTCACGTTCTTCGAACCAGGCAGGTACGAGACCACGAAATCGAAACGTGAGAAAAACAACGACCAACGAGCCTGTCTAGGATTCAGCCGTTTGGCAGACTCGAGATAAATCAGATTTTTGTGATCAGTCAAGACCACCACATGATGCTTAGCTCCCTCGAGCCAATGTCGCCACTCCTCAAATGCCCACTTCATAGCCAACAACTCCCGATTACCAACATCATAATTCCGCTCGGCAGGCGAAAACTTCCTTGAAAAGAAAGCACAAGGCTTCATAACCGAGCAATCCGAGCTTCTCTGCGACAAAACAGCCCCTGCTCCAATCTCAGAAGCATCAACCTCGACCTGAAAAGGAAGAGAGATATCATGCTGACATAAAACTGGAGCCGAAGAAAACTGGTGCTTCAGCTCCTGAAAGGCTTCCACGGCTGCAGGAGACCAATTAGTCACATCAGAACCCTTCTTGGTCAAATCCGTCAAGGGTTTAACCACGCGAGAAAAATTAGCAATGAAGCGACGGTAAAAATTAGCAAAACCCAAGAACTTCTGAAGACTCTTAACAGATGTAGGCCGAGTCCAGTCATGAATAGCCTGGACCTTGACTGGTAGAAGGAGAAAAAATAAAACCCAAAAAGGAAACCTTCTGGACTCCGAAGAGACATTTTGAGCCCTTCACAAATAAGGCATTAGCACGCAGGACCTGAAAAACCATCCTGACCTGCTTCACATGGGACTCCCAATCCTCAGAAAAGACCAAAATGTCATCCAGATACACAATCATAAATTTATCCAGATATTCTCGGAAGATGTCATGCATGAAGGACTGAAACACAGAAGGAGCATTAGAGAGTCCAAAAGGCATCACCAAGTACTCAAAATGGCCTTCGGGCGTATTAAATGCTGTTTTCCATTCATCCCCCTGCTTAATACGCACAAGGTTATACGCACCACGAAGATCTATCTTGGTGAACCAACTGGACCCCTTAATCCGAGCAAACAGATCAGACAATAATGGCAAAGGATACTGAAATTTGACCGTGATTTTATTTAGAAGACGATAATCTATACAAGGTCTCAGAGAACCATCCTTCTTGGCCACAAAAAAGAATCCTGCACCAAGAGGGGAAGAGGATGGGCGAATATGTCCCTTCTCCAAAGACTCCTTTATATAACTCCGCATAGCGGCATGTTCTGGTACAGACAAATTAAAAAGTCGTCCCTTAGGGAACTTACTACCAGGAATCAAATTTATAGCACAATCACAATCCCTATGAGGAGGCAGGGCACCAGATCTGGGCTCATCAAATACATCCTGGTAGTCTGACAAAAACTCAGGGACCTCAGCAGGAGTGGAAGAAGCAATTGACACCAAAGGAGCATCGCCATGAATCCCCTGGCAACCCCAACTTGACACAGACATAGCTTTCCAATCCAGGACTGGATTATGGGCCTGCAGCCATGGCAGACCCAACACGACAACATCATGCAAATTATGCAGGACAAGAAAGCGAATCACCTCCTGATGTACAGGAGTCATGCACATGGTCACCTGAGTCCAATACTGAGGTTTATTCTCAGCCAGTGGCGTAGCATCAATTCCCCTCAGTGGAATAGGGAATTCCAAAGGCTCCAGGACCAAACCACAGCGCCTGGCAAACGACAAATCCATCAGATTCAGGGCAGCATCTGAGTCCACAAAAGCCATAACCGAGTAGGATGACAAAGAACAAATTAAAGTAACAGACAAAATGAATTTAGGCTGTATAGTACCAATGGTGACAGATTCAGCGGTTTTTTTTAAGCGCTTAGAGCATGTTGAGATAACATGAGTAGAATCACCACAGTAAAAGCACAACCCATTTTGACGTCTATGACTTTGCCGCTCAATTCTGGTCAGAATTCTGTCACATTGCATAGACTTAGGTCTCTGCTCAGAAAACACCGCCAGATGGTGCGCAGATTTGCGCTCCCGCAAACGCCGATCAATCTGAATGGCCAAAGCCATTGAGTCATTCAGACTAGCAGGCGTGGGGAACCCCACCATAACATTCTTAATGGCTTCAGAAAGACCCTCTCTGAAATTTGCAGCCAGAGCACACTCATTCCATTGAGTAAGCACCGACCATTTCCTAAATTTTTGACAATACACCTCTGCTTCATCCTGACCTTGAGAGAGAGCCAGCAAAGCCTTTTCTGCCTGAATCTCAAGGTTAGGCTCCTCATAAAGCAGTCCAAGCGCCAGAAAAAATGCATCCACATTTAGCAATGCAGGTTCTCCTGGCACCAGGGAGAAAGCCCAATCCTGAGGGTCGCCACGCAACAAGGAGATAACAATTTTAACTTGCTGAGCGGAATCACCAGAGGAACGAGGTCTCAAGGAAAGAAATAATTTACAATTATTCTTAAAATTCAGAAACCTAGATCTATCTCCAGAAAACAACTCAGGAATAGGTATTTTAGGCTCTGACATAGGACTGTGAACAACAAAATCCTGAATGCTTTGCACCCTTGCAGCAAGATGATCCACAAGTCAGACTCTGAATATCCATGTCTGCAGCTGAACTCAAAGCCACCCAGAGATTAAGGGGATGAGAGAAGCTGGACAGACTGCAGCAAAGGGAGAAGAAAAAAAAATAATTTGCATTCAGGACTTCTCTTATCCCACTTCTGCGATGCATTAAACACTTTTTGGCCTGCTGTACTGTTATGATCCTTAGTGGCTGAGGATCACAGAATGGACGAGCTAAGTAACTGAACATGAACGAGCTCTAGGGAGGTGGTAACTGGACTGACCGCAATCCTGATCCTAACCAAACACACTAAAGGTAGCCGGTGAACGTGCCTAAATTACTAGACGTCTCGACGCAGCCTGAGAAACTAGCTACCCCTAGAGAAAAGAAAGTAAGACCTCACTTGCCTCAGAGAAATACCCCCAAAGATATAGGAAGCCCCCAATAGATAATAACGGTGAGGTAAGGGGAAAACACAAACGTAGAAATGAAAACAGATTCAGCAAATGAGGCCCACTAATACTAGAAAGCAGAAGACAGATAGGAAACTGTGCGGTCAGTAGAAAACCCTATACAAAAAATCCACGCTGAGAATACAAGAACCCCCACACCAACTAACGGTGTGAGGGGAGCAACTCAGCCCCCTAGAGCTACCAGCAAGCGAGGAAATCACATATTAGAAAGCTGGACAAGGACAGGTAATAAACCAAGAAACATATTGAACACTGAAGATCAAAAAATGAGCAACAGAAACTTAGCTTCTCCTGAAGAGACTGAAGTCATGAGGAATCAGAAACGCACTGAAAACATTGACAGCAGGCAAGGACTGAAGGTCCAGGTGAGCTAAATAGGAAACCAACTAGCAGATAACGAGACAGCTGATACCAGCCACAAACCTGCAGAATGACAAAAAGATCCACCAGAGGGAGCCCAAAGATAGAACTCACACAGTACCACTTGTGACCACAAGAGGAAGCCCAAAAACAGAGTTCACAACAGGCTGCATTATACTGTGAGGAGGCAGCATTATACTCTGAGGGGGCAACATTATGCTCTGAGGGGGCAGCATTATACTGCGACAGGGCAGCATTATACTCTGAGGGGGCAACATTATGCTCTGAGGGGGCAGCATTATACTCTGAGGGGGCAGCATTATACTCTAAGGGGGGCTGCATTATACTCTAAGGGGGGCTGCATTATACTCTGAGGGGGGCTGCATTATACTCTGAGGGGGGCTGCATTATGCTCTGAGGGGGCAGCATTATACTCTGAGGGGGGCTGCATTATACTCTGAGGGGGCAGCATTATGCTCTGAGGGGTCAGCATTATACTGTAAGAGGGCAGCATTATGCTCTGAGGGGGCAGCATTATACTCTGAGGGGGCAGCATTATACTCTGAGGGGACTGCATTATACTCTATGAGGAGGCTGCATTATACTCTGAGGGGGCTGCATTATACCCTGAGTGGGCTGCATTATACTCTATGAGACGGTTACATTATACTCTGAGGGGGCTGCATTATACTCTGAGCGGGCAGCATTATACTCTATGAGAGGGTTTCATTATACTCTGAGGGGGAAGCATTATACTGTGAGGGGGCTGCATTATACTCTGAGGGGGATGCATTATACTTTATGAGGTGGTTGCATTATACTCTATGAGTGGACTGCATTATACTCTATGGGGGGACTGCATTATACTCTGAGGGGCTGCATTATGCTTTATGAGGGGGTTGTACTATACTCTATGAGGGGGGCTACATTATATTCTATGAGGGGAGTGCATTATACTCTGAGGGGGCTGCATTTTACTGTGTGGGGGGGGGCTGTATTATACTCTGAGAGGGCTGCATTATACTCTATGAGGGGGCTGCATTATATTCTGAGGGGGCTACAATACTATACTCAGGGGGGCTGCAGTATACTCTGAGGGGGGCTGCAGTATACTCTGTGGGTGCTGCTTTATACTCAGAAGGAGGCTGCAGTATACTCTATTGGGTGGCTGCTTTATACTCTGTGGGGCAGCTGCAGTACACTCTGAGGGGGCTGCACTATACTCAGAAGGGGGCTGCAGTATACTCTATGAGAGGGGCTGCATTATACTCAGAAGGGAGCTGCAGTATACTCTATGAGGGGGCTGCATTATACTATATGGGACCTGCATTAACTGTATCGAGGACCATCTGTCCCCATCATTGTTCCTCAGCCAATGTAAAGAGGCCGGGAAACAAGCATTGAACGACTTCAATATTGTCTATTGCTCGTTTAACGGCCTGAACTCAGCACACGTAACTACAGCCAAAATGTTTCTGTGATGGGGCAATATGTCAGCATTTGGGGCCCCAGTTTTTCTAAAACCGGCCCTGAAGGAGGGTCCTGGCCGAGCATGTAACCAGGGCCCTCCGTTCATTATCTCTGGTCAGGGATCGGCACCGGGTGACTCTGCGCCTCTTACTTGCTCAGTACCGGGTCACTGGATCGCGCCCAGCTGAATGTCCCATTTTGTACTGCGATGGCGATGCCTGGGAAGAAAGGACAGAATGGCTGCTGGATTATCAGACTTTCCGGAGTATCAGACTGAAGGCATGCCCCTTTATATCCCGGACTCAGAGCTGTCGGGGGTCTCACCGCTCACTGACTTCTCCTTACTGACCGCACTAGGGTCCAGCTCATCATTGGCCAAAAAGTTCTGTATCCGCTTAGTGGAGACGCTGGCCTGGGGGGGAAGAGAGAATGGGGTACACAAGTCACATCTGTCCTGTAATCCAGCATTCGATAATCTAGAGCAACAACCGACAAACATCTGATAATCCAGCTTTTATGGTTCTGATGGTGGATTAAAGGAATGTTACTGCAATTCTGTCAGAAATGGAGCTGAAAGGTGCCGGATTATTAGATGTTATCAGTATTAGTGGAGCTAACAGGTGCCGGATTATCAGATGTTATCAGTATTAGTGGAGCTAACAGGTGCCGGATTATCAGATGGTATCAGTATTAGTGGAGCTAACAGGTGCCGGATTATCAGATGGTATCAGTATTAATGGTGCTCACAGATGCCGGATTAACAGATGTTTTCAGTATTAATGGACCTGACAGGTGCCGGATTATCAGATGTGATCAGTATTAATGGACCTGACAGGTGCCGGATTATCAGATGTGATCAGTATTAATGGATCTTACAGGTGCCGGATTATCAGATGTTATCAGTATTAATGGACCTGACAGGTGCTGGATTATCAGATGTTATCAGTATTAATGGACCTGACAGGTGCTGGATTATCAGATGTTATCAGTATTAGTGGAGCTGACAGATGCCGGATTATGAGACGTTATCAGTATTAATGGACCTGACAGATGCCGGATTATCAGACGTTATCAGTATTAATAGACCTGACTGGTGCCGGATTATCAGACATTATCAGTACTAGTGGATCTGGCAGGTGCTGGATTTTCATATGTTATCAGTATTAATGGACCTGACAGGAGCTAGATTATCAGACGTTATCAGTATTAAGGGACCTGATAGGTGCCAGATTATCAGACATGGCGTAATTGCTCCATTATACAGTGACTTCGTTGTGGATTATCAGACATGCCGGATTAGCGGACTTTCAGTACCTGGACGAGGTTGCTGATGGCTTGGGGCAGCATGCTGAGTGGAAATCTTAAGATGTTGAAGAGTGAGAGGGAGACGAACGCCTTCTCTGCGTCCAGAATGTTCTTCTCATCCACGGACACGTAGACGGCAAATGTGGTCAGCGCCACCTGGAATACAACGGAGGGGCAGGTGTAATCACTACTACAACCCTCAGCGGGAGTGCTGGTAGCTGTAGTCCCACAGTCTTACCAGGAATGGCGCGCTGGTCCAGGCGAAGCTAGACAGTGCCCCAAGGTACGCAGTCTTCCTCAGGACGCTGAGCTCTCTGCTGCGGATCTCCAGGACTTTCTGGGAGAAGGACGGCTCCCAGGCATAAAGCTTCAGCACCTTCATACCGTTCAGGATCTCGTTCATCAGCTTTATCCGGGAATCCTTGTACTGCATCTGCTCCACCTGGAACCGACAGCGGGGGAGGTATCATGGGATCAGAGCAGTGCAGTACCTGTGATCGCCAGCAGGGGGCAGTGCAGCACTAGTGATTGCAAGCAGGGGCAGTGCAGCACCAGCGATCACCAGCAGGGGCAGTGCAGCACCAGTGATCGCCAGCAGGGGCAGTGCAGCACAAGTGATCACCAGCAGGGGCAGTGCAGCACCAGCGATCACCAGCAGGGGCAGTGCAGCACCAGTGATCGCCAGCAGGGGCAGTGCAGCACAAGTGATCACCAGCAGGGGCAGTGCAGCACCAGTGGTCACCAGCAGGGGCAGTGCAGCACCAGTGATCGCCAGCAGGGGCAGTGCAGCACCAGTGATCGCCAGCAGGTGGCAGTGCAGCACCAACATCTCCAGCAGAGGGCAGAGCAATACCAAAGATCTCCAGCAGGGGGCAGAACAGCACCAGCATCTTCAACTGGGGGCAGTGCAGCACCAGCATCTCCAGCAGGGTCAGTGCAGCAGCTGCATTTCCAGCAGGGGGGTAGTGCAGCACCAGTGATCTCCAGCAGGGGGCAGTGAAGCATCAGAGATCTCCAGCAGGGGCAGTGCAGCACCAGTGATCTCCAGCAAGGGGCAGTGTAGTACCAGCATGGGACAGTGCAGTATCAGCATCTCCAGCAGGGGCAGTGTAGCTCAAGCAGGTGGCAGAGCAGTACCAGCATCTCCAGCAGGGGGCAGAGCAGCATTTCCAGCAGGAGCAGTACCACATCAGTGATCTCCAGCAAGGAGCAAGTGCAGCACCAACATCTCCAGCAGGGGACAGTGCAGCACTAGCATCTCCAGCAGAGGGGAGAGCAGCAACATTATCTCGAGCAGGGGGCAGTGTAGCACCAGGATCTTAAGCAGGAGGCACTGTAGCACTAGCATTTCCAGCAGGGGGCAGTGTAGCACTAGCATTTCCAGCAGGGGGCAGTTTAGCACTATCATTTCCAGACGGGGGCAGTATAGCACCATCATCTCCAGCAGGGGGCAGTGTAGCACCAGGATCTTAAGCAGGAGGCACTGTAGCACTAGCATTTCCAGCAGGGGGCAGTGTAGCACTAGCATTTCCAGCAGGGGGCAGTTTAGCACTATCATTTCCAGACGGGGGCAGTATAGCACCATCATCTCCAGCAGGGGGCAGTGTAGCACCAGGATCTTAAGCAGGAGGCAGTGTAGCACTAGCATTTCCAGCAGGGGGCAGTGTAGCACTAGCATTTCCAGACGGGGGCAGTATAGCACCATCATCTCCAGCAGGGGGCAGTGTAGCACCAGGATCTTAAGCAGGAGGCAGTGTAGCACTAGCATTTCCAGCAGGGGGCAGTTTAGCACTATAATTTCCAGACGGGGGCAGTATAGCACCATCATCTCCAGCAGGGGGCAGTGTAGCACCAGGATCTTAAGCAGGAGGCACTGTAGCACTAGCATTTCCAGCAGGGGGCAGTGTAGCACTAGCATTTCCAGCAGGGGGCAGTTTAGCACTATCATTTCCAGACGGGGGCAGTATAGCACCATCATCTCCAGCAGGGGGCAGTGTAGCACCAGGATCTTAAGCAGGAGGCAGTGTAGCACTAGCATTTCCAGCAGGGGGCAGTGTAGCACTAGCATTTCCAGCAGGGGGCAGTGTAGCACCATCATCTCCAGCAGGAGGCAAGTGTAGCACCAGCATTTCCAGCAGGGGTCCACCAGTTACACCACACCCATAACTAACTAATTTTGGGGGAACATATAGAACATAAGCCCCTATAGTCGTCGTTTACCTGGAAGGCTCTGGTTTTCATGGCAATAAAGGCATTAATGGGGATAAGAAGAACCATGACGGCAACTCCGGCCAACACCGAGGGTCCCAGGTTCTGAAAGAGGAAGGGACTCAGATCTGACCAGTCACATACAAGGAGGAGTGGAGGTATTATCACAGCTTTGTGCTTTCCTCTTACAAGGTGATCACTACCTGCCAGAGGAAGTACAGCGCCAGGCAGATCTGCAGAGGAGCCGACCACAACATGTTCAGGAATATGGTCAGGTCCTGGAAACGCTGAGCGTCCACCGACATCAGATTCACCACTTCTCCCACCGTAGATGAGCGCTTTGCGGCATTAGTGATCACCAGCGACTGAGGAAACAGAGGATGGAACCTTAATGGTGGCACGTAGACTACTTGCCAACAAATCAGACAGAATCTTACAGAAGCACAAGGCGAAACCCAAGGAGACGTCTCAACAATCTCCACACAATGTAAATAAATGTTTATAGCCAAAAATGTGGAACTTTTATGATTTAATGGACTGGACTCCTCTTGTGGAGATGGCAAATGGGGCGGTCACACAGTTCCAGTCCTGCTTATCCCCAGGGAGACACATTCAGGGGGGTTGGATGCCAGAAAAGTACTGGGATCTGACATCTGGACAGCACTCGGTAATCTGCAGGTGACATCTGCTAATCATGGATGGAAGATTCTAAGGATGACATCTACTGATCATGGATGGTAGACTATGGGTGACATCTACTGATCATGGATGGTATACTATGGATGATATCTACTGATCATGGATGGAAGATTCTACAGGTGACATCTACTAATCATGGATGGAAGACTCTAAGGATGACATCTACTGATCATGGATGGAAGACTCTAAGGATGACATCTACTGATCATGGATGGTAGACTATGGGTGACATCTACTAATCATGGATGGTAGAGTATGGGTGACATCTACTGATCATGGATGGTAGACTATGGGTGACATCTACTAATCATGGATGGAAGACTCTAAGGATGACATCTACTGATCATGGATGGTAGACTATGGGTGACATCTACTAATCATGGATGGTAGAGTATGGGTGACATCTACTGATCATGGATGGTAGACTATGGGTGACATCTACTAATCATGGATGGAAGACTCTACAGGTGATATCTACTAATCATGGATGGAAGACTCTAAGGATGACATCTACTAATCATGGATGGTAGACTATGGGTGATATCTACTAATCATGGATGGTAGACTACGGGTGACATCTACTAATCATGGATGGTAGACTATGGGTGATATCTACTAATCATGGATGGTAGACTATGGGTGACATCTACTAATCATGGATGGAAGACTCTAAGGATGACATCTACTAATCATGGATGGTAGACTATGGGTGATATCTACTAATCATGGATGGAAGACTCTAAGGATGACATCTACTAATCATGGATGGTAGAGTATGGGTGACATCTACTAATCATGGATGGTAGAGTATCGGTGATATCTACTAATCATGGATGGTATACTATGGATGATATCTACTAATCATGGATGGTATACTATGGATGATATCTACTGATCATGGATGGAAGATTCTACAAGTGACATCTACTAATCATGGATGGAAGACTCTAAGGATGACATCTACTAATCATGGATGGTAGACTATGGATGACATCTACTGATCATGGATGGTAGACTATGGGTGACATCTACTAATCATGGATGTAGACTCTACAGGTGATATCTACTAATCATGGATGGTAGACTATGGATGATATCTACTGATCATGGATGGAAGATTCTACAGGTGGCATCTACTAATCATGGATGGAAGACTCTAAGGATGACATCTACTAATCATGGATGGTAGACTACAGGTGACATCTACTAATCATGGATGGAAGACTACAGGTGACATCTACTAATCATGGATGGAAGACTCTAAGGATGATATCTACTAATCATGGATGGTAGACTATGGATGACATCTACTAATCATGGATGGTAGACTATGGGTGACATCTACTAATCATGGATGGAAGACTCTAAGGATGACATCTACTAATCATGGATGGTAGACTATGGGTGATAACTACTAATCATGGATGGAAGACTCTAAGGATGACATCTACTAATCATGGATGGTAGACTATGGGTGACATCTACTAATCATGGATGTAGACTCTACAGGTGATATCTACTAATCATGGATGGTAGACTATGGATGATATCTACTGATCATGGATGGAAGATTCTACAGGTGACATCTACTAATCATGGATGGAAGACTCTAAGGATGACATCTACTAATCATGGATGGTAGACTATGGATGACATCTACTGATCATGGATGGTAGACTATGGGTGACATCTACTAATCATGGATGTGGACTCTACAGGTGATATCTACTAATCATGGATGGTAGACTATGGATGATATCTACTGATCATGGATGGAAGATTCTACAGGTGACATCTACTAATCATGGATGGAAGACTCTAAGGATGACATCTACTAATCATGGATGGTAGACTACAGGTGACATCTACTAATCATGGATGGAAGACTACAGGTGACATCTACTAATCATGGATGGAAGACTCTAAGGATGATATCTACTAATCATGGATGGTAGACTATGGATGACATCTACTAATCATGGATGGTAGACTATGGGTGACATCTACTAATCATGGATGGAAGACTCTAAGGATGACATCTACTAATCATGGATGGTAGACTATGGGTGATAACTACTAATCATGGATGGAAGACTCTAAGGATGACATCTACTAATCATGGATGGTAGAGTATGGGTGATATCTACTAATCATGGATGGTAGACTATGGGTGACATCTACTAATCATGGATGTAGACTCTACAGGTGATATCTACTAATCATGGATGGTAGACTATGGATGATATCTACTGATCATGGATGGAAGATTCTACAGGTGACATCTACTAATCATGGATGGAAGACTCTAAGGATGACATCTACTAATCATGGATGGTAGACTATGGATGACATCTACTGATCATGGATGGTAGACTATGGGTGACATCTACTAATCATGGATGTGGACTCTACAGGTGATATCTACTAATCATGGATGGTAGACTATGGATGATATCTACTGATCATGGATGGAAGATTCTACAGGTGACATCTATTAATCATGGATGGAAGACTCTAAGGATGACATCTACTAATCATGGATGGTAGAGTATGGGTGACATCTACTGATCATGGATGGTAGACTATGGGTGACATCTACTAATCATGGATGGAAGATTCTACAGGTGATATCTACTAATCATGGATGCAAGACTCTAAGGATGACATCTACTAATCATGGATGGAAGACTCTATGGATGACATCTAATCATGGATAGTAGACTATACAGGTGTCATCTACTAAGCATGGATGGTAGACTCTATGGTTGACATCTAATCATGGATGGTAGACTCTACAGGTGACATCTACTTATCATGGATGGTAGACTCTATGGCTGACATTTACTAATCATGGATGTAGACTCTACAGGTGATATCCACTAATCATGGATGGAAGACTACAGGTGATATCTATTAATCTTGGATGGAAGACTCTAAGGATGACATCTACTAATCATGGATGGTAGACTATGGGTGACATCTACCAATCATGGATGGTAAACTCTACAGGTGACATCTACTAATCATGGATGGTATACTATGGGTGACATCTAATCATGGATGGAAGATTCTACAGGTGATATCTACTAATCATGGATGCAAGACTCTAAGGATGACATCTACTAATCATGGATGGAAGACTCTATGGATGACATCTAATCATGGATAGTAGACTATACAGGTGTCATCTACTAAGCATGGATGGTAGACTCTATGATTGACATCTAATCATGGATGGTAGACTCTACAGGTAATATCTACTAATCATGGATGGTAGACTATGGCTGACATCTACTAATCATGGATGTAGACTCTACAGGTGATATCCACTAATCATGGATGGAAGACTACAGGTGATATCTATTAATCATGGATGGAAGACTCTAAGGATGACATCTACTAATCATGGATGGTAGACTATAGGTGACATCTACTAATCATGGATGGTAGACTCTACAGGTGATATCTACTAATCATGGAGGGAAGACTACAGGTGATATCTATTAATCATGGATGGAAGACTCTAAGGATGACATCTACTAATCATGGATGGTAGACTATGGGTGACATCTAATCATGGATGGTAGACTCTACAGGTGACATCTACTAATCATGGATGGTAGACTCTATGAATGACATCTACTAATCATGGATGGAAGACTACAGGTGATATCTATTAATCATGGATGGAAGACTCTAAGGATGACATCTACTAATCATGGATGGTAGACTATGGGTGACATCTACTAATCATGGATGGTAGACTCTACAGGTGATATCTACTAATCATGGATGGAAGACTACAGGTGATATCTATTAATCATGGATGGAAGACTCTAAGGATGACATCTACTAATCATGGATGGTAGACTATGGGTGACATCTAATCATGGATGGTAGACTCTACAGGTGACATCTACTAATCATGGATGGTAGACTCTATGAATGACATCTACTAATCATGTATGTTAGACTCTACAGGTGGTATCTACTAATCATGGATAGAAGACTACAAGTGATATCTATTAATCATGGATGGAAGACTTTAAGGATGACATCTACTAATCATGGATGGTAGACTATGGATGACATCTACTAATCAAGGATGGTAGACTCTACAGGTGACATCTACTAATCATGGATGGTAGACTCTATGGGTGACATCTACTAATCATAGATGGTAGACTCTACAGGTGATATCTACTAATCAAGGATGGAGGACTCTAAGGATTACATCTACTAATCATGGATGGTAGACTATGGGTGACATCTACTAATCATGGATGATAGACTCTACAGGTGATATCTACTAATCATGGATGGTAGACTATGGGTGACATCTACTAATCATGGATGATAGACTCTACAGGTGATATCTACTAATCATGGATGGAAGACTCTAAGGATTATATCTACTGATCATGGATGGTAGACTATGGGTGACATCTACTAATCATGGATGTAGACTCGACAGGTGATATCTACTAATCATGGATGGTAGACTCTACAGGTGATATCTACTAATCATGGATGGAAAACTCTAAGGATGACATCTACTAATCATGGATGGAAGACTCTATGGATGACATCTAATCATGGATAGTAGACTATACAGGTGTCATCTACTAAGCATGGATGGTAGACTCTATGGGTGACATCTAATCATGGATGGTAGACTCTACAGGTAATATCTACTAATCATGGATGGTAGACTATACAGGTGACATCTGCTAATCATGGATGGCAGACTCTACAGGTGACATCTAATCATGGATGGTAGACTCTACAGGTGACATCTACTTATCATGGATGGTAGACTCTATGGGTGACATCTACTAAACATGGATGATAGACTCTACAGGTGATATCTACTAATCACGGATGGAAGATTCTACAGGTGACATCTGCTAATCATGGATGTAGACTCTATGGAGAATATCTACTAATCATGGATGGAAGACTACAGGTGATATCTACTAATCATGGATGGAAGACTACAGGTGATATCTACTAATCATGGATGGTAGAGTATGGGTGACATCTACTGATCATGGATGGTAGACTATGGGTGATATCTACTAATCATGGATGGAAGACTCTAAGGATGACATCTACTAATCATGGATGGTAGACTATGGGTGATATCTACTAATCATGGATGGTAGACTACGGGTGACATCTACTAATCATGGATGGTAGACTATGGGTGATATCTACTAATCATGGATGGTAGACTATGGGTGACATCTACTAATCATGGATGGAAGACTCTAAGGATGACATCTACTAATCATGGATGGTAGACTATGGGTGATATCTACTAATCATGGATGGAAGACTACAGGTGATATCTACTAATCATGGATGGAAAATTCTACAGCTGACATCTACTAATCATGGATGTAGACTCTACAGGTGATATCTACTAATCATGGATGCAAGACTCTACAGGTGATATCTACTAATCATGGATGGAAGATTCTAAAGATGACATCTACTAATCATGGATGGAAGACTATGGATGACATCTAATCATGGATAGTAGACTATACAGGTGTCATCTACTAATCATGGATGGTAGACTATGTGGGTGACATCTAATCATGGATGGTAGACTCTACAAGTGATATCTACTAATCATGGATGGTAGACTACAGGTGACATCTGCTAATCATGGATGGCAGACTCTTCAGGTGACATTTAATCATGGATGGTATACTCTACAGGTGACATCTACTAATCATGGATGGAAGACTCTATGGATAACATTTACTAATCATGGATGGTAGACTCTACAGGTGACATCTAATCATGGATGGTAGACTATGGGTGACATCTAATAAGCATGGATGGAAGATTCTACAGGTGACATCTGATAATCATGGATGTAGACTCTACAGGTGATATCAACTAATCATGGATGGAAGACTCTAAGGATGACATATACTAATCATGGATGGAACACTCTATGGATGACATCTAATCATGGATAGTAGACTATACAGGTGTCATCTACTAATCATGGATGGTAGACTCTATGAGTGACATCTAATCATGGATGGTAGACTCTACAGGTGATATCTACTAATTATGGATGGTATACTCTACAGGTGACATCTGCTAATCATGGATGGTGGACTCTACAGTTGACATCTAATCATGGATGGTAGACTCTACAGGTGACATCTACTAATCACGGATGGAAGACTCTATGGATGACATCTACTAATCATGGATGGTAGACTCTACAGGTGACATCTACTAATCATGATTGGTAGACTCTATGGGTGACATCTACTTATGGATGGTAGACTCTACAGGTGAAGACATCTCATAATCATGGATGGTAGACTCTACAGGTGATATCTACTGGTCATGGATGGTTGACTCTACAGGTAACATCTGCTAGTCATGGACGGCAGACTCTACAGGTGACATCTGCTAATCATGGATGGTGGACTCTACAGGTGACATCTGCTAATCATGGATGGTGGACTCTACAGGTGACATCTGCTAATCATGGATGGTAGACTTTACAGGTGACATCTACTATTCATGGATGGAAGACACTAAGGATGACATCTACTAATCATGGATGGTAGACTATGGATGACATCTATTAATCATGGATGTAGACTCTAGAGGTGATGACATCTCATAAAAATACTCAGTAAAAAAGGATTTGGGGGATATGTCAAAAGTAAAAGAAAAGTCAAAGATGCTATAGGATTTGTACAGGATGAAAATGATGAAATGGTAAGAAAGGATGTTGAGAAGGCCGAACTTTTAAATTCCTATTTTGCATCTGTTTTCTCTCAGAAAGGAAATGTAACATCAACTGATTTTCACTGTCCTATTAAAGGAATAGAAGAATCCAGGATATCTATAAACAGAAAGATAATGAAGAAACACTTAGCTAACATAAATTAATTCTAGTCTCCAGGTCCAGATGAATTACACCCCAGAGTACTGAAGGAGATAGCAGAAGAAATTTTTGAACCACTCTCCATAATCTTTGAAAATTCTTAGAGAACAGGAGAAGTCCCAGAAGACTGGAGAAGGGCAAATGTTGTTCCTATCTTCAAAAAGGGGAAGAAGATGGACCCAGGGAACTATAGGCTGGTGGGTCTGACTTCCATACCAGGAAAGATCTTTGAACAAATTATTAAACAACATGTATGTAAGTACCTGGATAAGAATGAAGTGATTAACCAGAGTCAGCATGGGTTTGTAAATAATAAGTCAGACTAACTTAATTTCCTCCTATGACAGAATCACTGGCTGGGTGGATCAGGGAAATGCTGTAGATATAGTATATCATGACTTCAGCAAAGCATTTGACAAAGTATCTCACACCATCCTTATTGAAAAAATGACTAAGTGTGGAATGGACAGATCGGACCAAAATAGTGATCATAAATGGCTGCACATCCAGTTGGAAGAATGTCTCAAGTGGGGTACCACAGGGTTTTGTCCTGGGCCCTGTATTGTTCAACATTTTTATCAATGATTTAGATGAAGAAATTGAGGGTACACTGATTTATTTTGCTGATGACACAAAGCTAGGAGGGATAGCTAATACTAGAGAAGAGAGAGAGGATTCAAAAAGATATAAATAAACTGGAGCAGTGGGCAGCAACTAACAGAATGGTTTTTAACAAGGATAAATGCAAAGTACTACATCTGGGCAATAAAAATGAAAAAAGCATATACAGAATGGGAGGCATAGGGCTAAGCAACAGCACATGTGAAAAATACTTGGGTATACTAATAGATCACAGACTGAACATGAGTCAACAGTGTGATGCAGCAGCAAAAAAAGGCAAATGCAATTCTGGGATGTATTAACAGAAGCATACAGTCTAGATCACGTGAAGTCATTATTGCCCTCTACTCCTCTTTGGTCAGACCTCACCTGAAATACTGTGTCCAGTTTTGGGCACCACATTTTAAAAAATACATAAAAAACTGGAGCAAGTTCAGAGAAAAGCGACTAGAATGGTGACCGGTCTACAAACCATGTCCTATGAGGAATGGTTACAGGATTGGGGACTGTTTAGCTTGCAAAAGAGAAGACTGAGAGGAGACTTAACAGCTGTCTACAAATATCTCAAGGGCTGTCACATTGTAGAAGGATCATCCTTATTCTCATTTGCACAAGGAAAGACTAGAAGCAATGGGGTGAAACTGAATGAGAGGAGACACAGATTAGATATTAGAAAAAACTTTTTGACAGTGAGGGTGATCAATGAGTGGAACAGGCGGCCACGAGAGGTGGCGAGTTCTCCTTCCATAGAAGTTTTCAAACAGAGGCTGGACAGACATCTGTCTGGGATGATTTAGTGAATCCTGCTTTGAGCAGGGGGTTGGACCAGATGACCCAGAAGGTCCCTTCCAACTCTATTATTCTATGATTCTATAATCATGGATGGTAGACTCTACAAGT
Source organism: Ranitomeya variabilis (assembly GCF_051348905.1). Taxonomy (NCBI): domain Eukaryota; kingdom Metazoa; phylum Chordata; class Amphibia; order Anura; family Dendrobatidae; genus Ranitomeya; species Ranitomeya variabilis. Next base: position 752,653,196 of record NC_135235.1, on the reverse strand, counting down.
GATATCTACTAATCATGGATGGTAGACTCTACAGGTGATATGTACTTATCTTGGATCGTAGACTCTATGTGTGACATCTACTAATCATGGATGGTAGACTCTATGTGTGACATCTACTAATCATGGATGGTAGACTCTATGTGTGACATCTACTAATCATGGATGGTAGACTTTATGGGTGACATCTACTAATCGTGGATGGTAGACTCTACAGGTGATATCTACTAATCGTGGATGGTAGAGTCTACAGGTGACATCTACTATTCATGGATGGTAGACTCTATGGGTGACTTCTACTATCATGGATGGTAGACTTTATGGGTGACATCTACTAATCATGGAAGGTAGACTCTACAGGTGACATCTACTAATCATGGATGGTAGACTCTATGGGTGACAACTACTAATCATGAATGGGTGCTGTGGTGCACACCTGTAATCCTAGCTACTATGAGAGGCTTGGGTTGTTGGATCACTTGAGCTTATCAGTTCTGGTCCATTCTGTGCTATTTGGATGGGGGTCTTCTCTATCCTCAGCATCAGTGTGGTGACTCTGAGCCAGCTGCTAGGAGACACTAAGTTGATGGAGGAGGGGGTGTCTCTGGTAAAAAAAAAAAATAAGCCAACCCATGAAGTATCAAAGCACTAGAAAAAATAAAGTACTAATCATGAATGGTAGACTCTACAGGTGACATCTACTAATCATGGATGGTAGACTCTACATGTGACATCTAATCATGGATGGTAGACTCTACATGTGACATCTACTAATCATAGATGGTAGACTCTACAGGTGACATCTCCTAATCATGGATGGTAGACTCTACAGGTGATATCTACTAATCATGGATGGTAGACTCTATGGGTGATATCTATAACTCATGGATGATGAACTCTCCTGGAGATACCTACTAATTATGGATGGTTTAGTCCAGTGTTTCTTAACTCGAGTTCTCAAGACTCACCAGAAGGTCATGTTTTCAGGATTTTTGCTTAGGAAATGGAATTAATGCTTGATCAGGTGAAGAAATTATCACCTGTGCAATACTAAGGATATCCTGAAAACATGACCTGTTGGTGGGTCTTGAGAACTTGAGTTGAGAAACACTCTTATAATCTATGGATGATATCTACTAAACATGGATCGTAGTCTCTTCAGGTGATATCAACTAACCATGGATGGAAGACTATGGGTGTTTTTTACTAAATATGGATTGTAGACTCTACGAGTTATATCTACTATTCATTGATGGTACACTCTGCGGGTGATATTTGTTACTCATAGATGGTACACTCTGGGTTATATCTACAAATAGATGGTACACTCTGTGGGTTATATCTACTAACCATGGATGGTACACTCCGTGGGTTATATCTACTAATGGATGGCACACTCTGGGTTATATCTACTAACGGATGGTACACTCTGGGTTATATCTACTAACGGATGGCACACAATGGGTTATATCGACTAATGGATAGTGCACTCTGTGGGTTATATCTACTAATGGATGGTACACTCTGTGGGTTATATCTACTAATGGTTGGTACACTCTGTGGGTTATATCTACTAATGGATGGTACACTCTGTGGGTTATATCTACTAATGGATGGCACACTATGGGTTATATCTACTAATGGATGGTACACTCTGTGGGTTATATCTACTAATGGATGGTACTCTCTGTGGGTTATATCTACTAATGGATGGTACACTCTGTGGGTTATATCTACTAATGGATGGTACACTCTGTGGGTTATATCTACTAATGGATGGTACACTCTGTGGGTTATATCTACTAATGGATGGTACACTCTGTGGGTTATATCTACTAATGGATGGTACTCTCTGTGGGTTATATCTACTAATGGATGGTACACTCTGTGGGTTATATCTACTAATGGATGGTACACTCTGTGGGTTATATCTACTAATGGATGGTACACTCTGTGGGTTATATCTACTAATGGATGGTACACTCTGTGGGTTATATCTACTAATGGATGGTACTCTCTGTGGGTTATATCTGCTAATGGATAGTACACTCTGTGGGTTATATCTGCTAATGGATGGTACACTCTGTGGGTTATATCTACTAATGGATGGTACACTCTGTGGGTTATATCTACTAATGGATGGTACACTCTGTGGGTTATATCTACTAATGGATGGTACACTCTGTGGGTTATATCTACTAATGGATGGCACACTCTGGGTTATATCTACTAACGGATGGTACACTCTGGGTTATATCTACTAACGCATGGCAAACTCTGTGGGTTATATCGACTAACGGATGGCACACTCTGGGTTATATCTACTAATGGATGGTACACTCTGTGGGTTATATCTACTAATGGATGGTACACTCTGTGGGTTATATCTACTAATGGATGGTACACTCCGTGGATTATATCTACTAATGGATGGTACACTCTGTGGGTTATATCTGCTAATGGATGGTACACTCTGTGGGTTATATCTACTAATGGATGGTACACTCCGTGGATTATATCTACTAATGGATGGTACTCTGTGGGTTATATCTACTAATGGATGTTACACTCTGTGGGTTATATCTACTAATGGATGGCACACTCTGGGTTATATCTACTAACGGATGGTACACTCTGTGGGTTATATCGACTAATGGATGGTACACTCTGTGGGTTATATCTACTAATGGATGGTACACTCTGTGGGTTATATCTACTAATGGATGGCACACTCTGGGTTATATCTACTAATGGATAGTACACTCTGTGGGTTATATCGACTAATGGATAGTACACTCTGTGGGTTATATCTACTAATGGATGGTACACTCTGTGGGTTATATCTACTAATGGATGGTACACTCTGTGGGTTATATCTACTAATGAATGGTACACTCTGTGGGTTATATCTACTAATGGATGGTACACTCTGTGGGTTATATCTACTAATGGATGGTACACTCTGTGGGTTATATCTACTAATGGATGGTACACTCTGTGGGTTATATCTGCTAATGGATGGTACACTCTGTGGGTTATATCTACTAATGGATGGTACTCTCTGTGGGTTATATCTACTAATGGATGGCACACTCTGGGTTATATCTACTAACGGAGGGTACACTCTGGGTTATATCTACTAACGGATGGCACACAATGGGTTATATCGACTAATGGATGGTACACTCTGTGGGTTATATCTACTAATGGATGGTACACTCTGTGGGTTATATCTACTAATGGATGGTACACTCTGTGGGTTATATCTACTAATGGATGGTACACTCTGTGGGTTATATCTACTAATGGATGGTACACTCTGTGGGTGATATCTACTAATGGATGGTACACTCTGTGGGTTATATCTACTAATGGATGGTACACTCTGTGGGTTATATCTGCTAATGGATGGTACACTCTGTGGGTTATATCTACTAATGGATGGTACTCTCTGTGGGTTATATCTACTAATGGATGGTACACTCTGTGGGTTATATCTACTAATGGATGGCACACTATGGGTTATATCTACTAATGGATGGTACACTCTGTGGGTTATATCTACTAATGGATGGCACACTATGGGTTATATCTACTAATGGATGGTACACTCTGTGTGTCATATATACTAATGGATGGTACACTCTGTGGGTTATATCTACTAATGGATGGTACCCTCTGTGGGTTATATCTGCTAATGGATAGTACACTCTGTGGGTTATATCTGCTAATGGATGGTACACTCTGGGTTATATCTACTAACGGATGGTACACTCTGTGGGTTATATCGACTAATGGATGGTACACTCTGTGGGTTATATCTGCTAATGGATGGTACACTCTGTGGGTTATATCTACTAATAGATGGTACACTCTGTGGGTTATATCTACTAATAGATGGTACACTCTGTGGGTTATATCTACTAATGGATGGTACACTCTGTGGGTTATATCTACTAATGGATGGTACACTCTGTGGGTTATATCTACTAATGGATGGTACACTCTGTGGGTTATATCTACTAATGGATGGTACACTCTGTGGGTTATATCGACTAATGGATGGTACACTCTGTGTGTCATATATACTAATGGATGGTACTCTCTTAGGGGTAATATCTACTAATGGATGGTACACTCTGTGGGTTATATCTGCTAATGGATGGTACACTCTGGGTTATATCTACTAACGGATGGTACACTCTGTGGGTTATATCGACTAATGGATGGTACACTCTGTGGGTTATATCTACTAATGGATGGTACACTCTGTGGGTTATATCTACTAATGGATGGTACACTCTGTGGGTTATATCTACTAATGGATGGTACTCTCTGTGGGTTATATCTGCTAATGGATGGTACACTCTGTGGGTGATATCTACTAATGGATGGTACACTCTGTGGGTTATATCTACTAATGGATGGTACACTCTGTGGGTTATATCTACTAATGGATGGTACACTCCGTGGGTTATATCTACTAAAGGATGGTACACTCTGTGGGTTATATCTGCTAATGGATGGTACACTCTGTGGGTTATATCTACTAATGGATGGTACACTCTGTGGGTTATATCTACTAATAGATGGTACACTCTGTGGGTTATATCTACTAATGGATGGTACACTCTGTGGGTTATATCTACTAATGGATGGTACACTCTGTGGGTTATATCTACTAATGGATGGTACACTCTGTGGGTTATATCTACTAATGGATGGTACACTCTGTGGGTTATATCTGCTAATGGATGGTACACTCTGTGGGTTATATCTACTAATGGATGGTACACTCTGTGGGTTATATCTACTAATGGATGGCACACTATGGGTTATATCTACTAATGGATGGTACACTCTGTGGGTTATATCTACTAATGGATGGTACACTCTGTGGGTTATATATACTAATGGATGGTACACTCTGTGGGTTATATCTACTAATGGATGGTATACTCTGTGGGTTATATCTACTAATGGATAGTACACTCTGTGGGTTATATCTACTAATAGATGGTACACTCTGTGGGTTATATCTACTAATGGATAGTACACTCTGTGGGTTATATCTACTAATGGATAGTACACTCTGTGGGTTATATCTACTAATGGATGGTACACTCTGTGGGTTATATCTACTAATGGATAGTACACTCTGTGGGTTATATCTACTAATGGATGGTACACTCTGTGGGTTATATCTACTAATGGATGGTACTCTCTGTGGGTTATATCTACTAATGGATGGTACACTCTGTGGGTTATATCTACTAATGGATAGTACACTCTGTGGGTTATATCTACTAATGGATGGTACACTCTGTGGGTTATATCTACTAATGGATAGTACACTCTGTGGGTTATATCTACTAATGGATGGTACCCTCTGTGGGTTATATCTACTAATGGATGGTACACTCTGTGGGTTATATCTACTAATGGATGGTACCCTCTGTGGGTTATATCTACTAATGGATGGTACATACTGTGGGTTATATCTACTAATGGATGGTACACTCTGTGGGTTATATCTACTAATGGATAGTACCCTCTGTGGGTTATATCTACTAATGGAAGGTACACTCTGTGGGTTATATCTACTAATGGATGGTACACTCTGTGGGTTATATCTACTAATGGATGGTACACTCTGTGGGTTATATCTACTAATGGATGGTACACTCTGGGTTATATCTACTAATGGATGGTACACTCTGTGGGTTATATCTACTAATGGATGGTACACTCTGTGGGTTATATCTACTAATGGATATTACACTCTGTGGGTTATATCTACTAATGGATGGTACACTCTGTGGGTTATATCTACTAATGGATATTACACTCTGTGGGTTATATCTACTAATGGATGGTACACTCTGTGGGTTATATCTACTAATGGATGGTACACTCTGGGTTATATCTACTAATGGATGGTACACTCTGTGGGTTATATCTACTAATGGATGGTACACTCTGTGGGTTATATCTACTAATGGATGGTACACTCTGTGGGTTATATCTACTAATGAATGGTACACTCTGTGGGTTATATCTACTAATGGATGGTACACTCTGTGGGTTATATCTACTAATGGATGGTACACTCTGTGGGTTATATCTACTAATGGATGGTACACTCTGTGGGTTATATCTGCTAATGGATGGTACACTCTGTGGGTTATATCTACTAATGGATGGTACTCTCTGTGGGTTATATCTACTAATGGATGGCACACTCTGGGTTATATCTACTAACGGATGGTACACTCTGGGTTATATCTACTAACGGATGGCACACAATGGGTTATATCGACTAATGGATGGTACACTCTGTGGGTTATATCTACTAATGGATGGTACACTCTGTGGGTTATATCTACTAATGGATGGTACACTCTGTGGGTTATATCTACTAATGGATGGTACACTCTGTGGGTTATATCTACTAATGGATGGTACACTCTGTGGGTTATATCTACTAATGGATGGTACACTCTGTGGGTTATATCTACTAATGGATGGTACACTCTGTGGGTTATATCTGCTAATGGATGGTACACTCTGTGGGTTATATCTACTAATGGATGGTACTCCCTGTGGGTTATATCTACTAATGGATGGTACACTCTGTGGGTTATATCTACTAATGGATGGCACACTATGGGTTATATCTACTAATGGATGGTACACTCTGTGGGTTATATCTACTAATGGATGGCACACTATGGGTTATATCTACTAATGGATGGTACACTCTGTGTGTCATATATACTAATGGATGGTACACTCTGTGGGTTATATCTACTAATGGATGGTACCCTCTGTGGGTTATATCTGCTAATGGATAGTACACTCTGTGGGTTATATCTGCTAATGGATGGTACACTCTGGGTTATATCTACTAACGGATGGTACACTCTGTGGGTTATATCGACTAATGGATGGTACACTCTGTGGGTTATATCTGCTAATGGATGGTACACTCTGTGGGTTATATCTACTAATAGATGGTACACTCTGTGGGTTATATCTACTAATAGATGGTACACTCTGTGGGTTATATCTACTAATGGATGGTACACTCTGTGGGTTATATCTACTAATAGATGGTACACTCTGTGGGTTATATCTACTAATGGATGGTACACTCTGTGGGTTATATCTACTAATGGATGGTACACTCTGTGGATTATATCTACTAATGGATGGTACCCTCTGTGGGTTATATCTACTAATGGATGGTACACTCTGTGGGTTATATCTACTAATAGATGGTACACTCTGTGGGTTATATCTACTAATGGATAGTACACTCTGTGGGTTATATCTACTAATGGATGGTACACTCTGTGGGTTATATCTACTAATAGATGGTACACTCTGTGGGTTATATCTACTAATGGATGGTACACTCTGTGGGTTATATCTGCTAATGGATGGTACACTCTGTGGGTTATATCTACTAATAGATGGTACACTCTGTGGGTTATATCTACTAATGGATGGTACACTCTGTGGGTTATATCTACTAATGGATGGTACACTCTGTGGGTTATATCTACTAATGGATGGTACACTCTGTGGGTTATATCTACTAATGGATGGTACACTCTGTGGGTTATATCTGCTAATGGATGGTACACTCTGTGGGTTATATCTACTAATAGATGGTACACTCTGTGGGTTATATCTACTAATGGATGGTACACTCTGTGGGTTATATCTACTAATGGATGGTACACTCTGTGGGTTATATCTACTAATGGATGGTACACTCTGTGGGTTATATCTACTAATGGATGGTACACTCTGTGGGTTATATCTGCTAATGGATGGTACACTCTGTGGGTTATATCTACTAATGGATGGTACTCTCTGTGGGTTATATCTACTAATGGATGGCACACTCTGGGTTATATCTACTAACGGATGGTACACTCTGGGTTATATCTACTAACGGATGGCACACAATGGGTTATATCGACTAATGGATGGTACACTCTGTGGGTTATATCTACTAATGGATGGTACACTCTGTGGGTTATATCTACTAATGGATGGTACACTCTGTGGGTTATATCTACTAATGGATGGTACACTCTGTGGGTTATATCTACTAATGGATGGTACACTCTGTGGGTTATATCTACTAATGGATGGTACACTCTGTGGGTTATATCTACTAATGGATGGTACACTCTGTGGGTTATATCTGCTAATGGATGGTACACTCTGTGGGTTATATCTACTAATGGATGGTACTCCCTGTGGGTTATATCTACTAATGGATGGTACACTCTGTGGGTTATATCTACTAATGGATGGCACACTATGGGTTATATCTACTAATGGATGGTACACTCTGTGGGTTATATCTACTAATGGATGGCACACTATGGGTTATATCTACTAATGGATGGTACACTCTGTGTGTCATATATACTAATGGATGGTACACTCTGTGGGTTATATCTACTAATGGATGGTACCCTCTGTGGGTTATATCTGCTAATGGATAGTACACTCTGTGGGTTATATCTGCTAATGGATGGTACACTCTGGGTTATATCTACTAACGGATGGTACACTCTGTGGGTTATATCGACTAATGGATGGTACACTCTGTGGGTTATATCTGCTAATGGATGGTACACTCTGTGGGTTATATCTACTAATAGATGGTACACTCTGTGGGTTATATCTACTAATAGATGGTACACTCTGTGGGTTATATCTACTAATGGATGGTACACTCTGTGGGTTATATCTACTAATAGATGGTACACTCTGTGGGTTATATCTACTAATGGATGGTACACTCTGTGGGTTATATCTACTAATGGATGGTACACTCTGTGGATTATATCTACTAATGGATGGTACCCTCTGTGGGTTATATCTACTAATGGATGGTACACTCTGTGGGTTATATCTACTAATAGATGGTACACTCTGTGGGTTATATCTACTAATGGATAGTACACTCTGTGGGTTATATCTACTAATGGATGGTACACTCTGTGGGTTATATCTACTAATAGATGGTACACTCTGTGGGTTATATCTACTAATGGATGGTACACTCTGTGGGTTATATCTGCTAATGGATGGTACACTCTGTGGGTTATATCTACTAATAGATGGTACACTCTGTGGGTTATATCTACTAATGGATGGTACACTCTGTGGGTTATATCTACTAATGGATGGTACACTCTGTGGGTTATATCTACTAATGGATGGTACACTCTGTGGGTTATATCTACTAATGGATGGTACACTCTGTGGGTTATATCTACTAATGGATGGTACACTCTGTGGGTTATATCGACTAATGGATGGTACACTCTGTGTGTCATATATACTAATGGATGGTACTCTCTTAGGGGTAATATCTACTAATGGATGGTACACTCTGTGGGTTATATCTGCTAATGGATGGTACACTCTGGGTTATATCTACTAACGGATGGTACACTCTGTGGGTTATATCGACTAATGGATGGTACACTCTGTGGGTTATATCTACTAATGGATGGTACACTCTGTGGGTTATATCTACTAATAGATGGTACACTCTGTGGGTTATATCTACTAATGGATGGTACTCTCTGTGGGTTATATCTGCTAATGGATGGTACACTCTGTGGGTGATATCTACTAATGGATGGTACACTCTGTGGGTTATATCTACTAATAGATGGTACACTCTGTGGGTTATATCTACTAATGGATGGTACACTCCGTGGGTTATATCTACTAATGGATGGTACACTCTGTGGGTTATATCTGCTAATGGATGGTACACTCTGTGGGTGATATCTACTAATGGATGGTACACTCTGTGGGTTATATCTGCTAATGGATGGTACACTCTGTGGGTTATATCTACTAATGGATGGTACACTCTGTGGGTTATATATACTAATGGATGGTACACTCTGTGGGTTATATCTACTAATGGATGGTACACTCTGTGGGTTATATCTACTAATGGATAGTACACTCTGTGGGTTATATCTACTAATAGATGGTACACTCTGTGGGTTATATCTACTAATGGATAGTACACTCTGTGGATTATATCTACTAATGGATGGTACACTTTGTGGATTATATCTACTAATGGATAGTACCCTCTGTGGGTTATATCTACTAATAGATGGTACACTCTGTGGGTTATATCTACTAATGGATGGTACACTCTGTGGGTTATATCTACTAATGGATGGTACACTCTGTGGGTTAAATCTACTAATGGATGGTACACTCTGTGGGTTATATCTACTAATGGATGGTACACTCTGTGGGTTATATCTACTAATGGATGGTACACTCTGTGGGTTAAATCTACTAATGGATGGTACACTCTGTGGGTTATATCTACTAATGGATGGTACACTCTGTGGGTTATATCTACTAATGGATGGTACACTCTGTGGATTATATCTACTAATAGATGGTACACTCTGTGGGTTATATCTACTAATGGATGGTACACTCTGTGGGTTATATCTACTAATGGATGGTACACTCTGTGGATTATATCTACTAATGGATGGTACACTCTGTGGATTATATCTACTAATGGATAGTACCCTCTGTGGGTTATATCTACTAATAGATGGTACACTCTGTGGGTTATATCTACTAATGGATATTACACTCTGTGGGTTATATCTACTAATGGATGGTACACTCTGTGGGTTATATCTGCTAATGGATGGTACACTCTGTGGGTTATATCTACTAATGGATGGTACTCTCTGTGGGTTATATCTACTAATGGATGGCACACTCTGGGTTATATCTACTAACGGAGGGTACACTCTGGGTTATATCTACTAACGGATGGCACACAATGGGTTATATCGACTAATGGATGGTACACTCTGTGGGTTATATCTACTAATGGATGGTACACTCTGTGGGTTATATCTACTAATGGATGGTACACTCTGTGGGTTATATCTACTAATGGATGGTACACTCTGTGGGTTATATCTACTAATGGATGGTACACTCTGTGGGTTATATCTACTAATGGATGGTACACTCTGTGGGTTATATCTACTAATGGATGGTACACTCTGTGGGTTATATCTACTAATGGATGGTACACTCTGTGGGTTATATCTGCTAATGGATGGTACACTCTGTGGGTTATATCTACTAATGGATGGTACTCTCTGTGGGTTATATCTACTAATGGATGGTACACTCTGTGGGTTATATCTACTAATGGATGGCACACTATGGGTTATATCTACTAATGGATGGTACACTCTGTGGGTTATATCTACTAATGGATGGCACACTATGGGTTATATCTACTAATGGATGGTACACTCTGTGTGTCATATATACTAATGGATGGTACACTCTGTGGGTTATATCTACTAATGGATGGTACCCTCTGTGGGTTATATCTGCTAATGGATAGTACACTCTGTGGGTTATATCTGCTAATGGATGGTACACTCTGGGTTATATCTACTAACGGATGGTACACTCTGTGGGTTATATCGACTAATGGATGGTACACTCTGTGGGTTATATCTGCTAATGGATGGTACACTCTGTGGGTTATATCTACTAATAGATGGTACACTCTGTGGGTTATATCTACTAATAGATGGTACACTCTGTGGGTTATATCTACTAATGGATGGTACACTCTGTGGGTTATATCTACTAATGGATGGTACACTCTGTGGGTTATATCTACTAATGGATGGTACACTCTGTGGGTTATATCTACTAATGGATGGTACACTCTGTGGGTTATATCGACTAATGGATGGTACACTCTGTGTGTCATATATACTAATGGATGGTACTCTCTTAGGGGTAATATCTACTAATGGATGGTACACTCTGTGGGTTATATCTGCTAATGGATGGTACACTCTGGGTTATATCTACTAACGGATGGTACACTCTGTGGGTTATATCGACTAATGGATGGTACACTCTGTGGGTTATATCTACTAATGGATGGTACACTCTGTGGGTTATATCTACTAATGGATGGTACACTCTGTGGGTTATATCTACTAATGGATGGTACTCTCTGTGGGTTATATCTGCTAATGGATGGTACACTCTGTGGGTGATATCTACTAATGGATGGTACACTCTGTGGGTTATATCTACTAATGGATGGTACACTCCGTGGGTTATATCTACTAAAGGATGGTACACTCTGTGGGTTATATCTGCTAATGGATGGTACACTCTGTGGGTTATATCTACTAATGGATGGTACACTCTGTGGGTTATATCTACTAATAGATGGTACACTCTGTGGGTTATATCTACTAATGGATGGTACACTCCGTGGGTTATATCTACTAAAGGATGGTACACTCTGTGGGTTATATCTGCTAATGGATGGTACACTCTGTGGGTTATATCTACTAATGGATGGTACACTCTGTGGGTTATATCTACTAATAGATGGTACACTCTGTGGGTTATATCTACTAATGGATGGTACACTCTGTGGGTTATATCTACTAATGGATGGTACACTCTGTGGGTTATATCTGCTAATGGATGGTACACTCTGTGGGTTATATCTACTAATGGATGGTACACTCTGTGGGTTATATCTACTAATGGATGGCACACTATGGGTTATATCTACTAATGGATGGTACACTCTGTGGGTTATATCTACTAATGGATGGTACACTCTGTGGGTTATATATACTAATGGATGGTACACTCTGTGGGTTATATCTACTAATGGATGGTATACTCTGTGGGTTATATCTACTAATGGATAGTACACTCTGTGGGTTATATCTACTAATAGATGGTACACTCTGTGGGTTATATCTACTAATGGATAGTACACTCTGTGGGTTATATCTACTAATGGATAGTACACTCTGTGGGTTATATCTACTAATGGATGGTACACTCTGTGGGTTATATCTACTAATGGATAGTACACTCTGTGGGTTATATCTACTAATGGATGGTACACTCTGTGGGTTATATCTACTAATGGATGGTACTCTCTGTGGGTTATATCTACTAATGGATGGTACACTCTGTGGGTTATATCTACTAATGGATAGTACACTCTGTGGGTTATATCTACTAATGGATGGTACACTCTGTGGGTTATATCTACTAATGGATAGTACACTCTGTGGGTTATATCTACTAATGGATGGTACCCTCTGTGGGTTATATCTACTAATGGATGGTACACTCTGTGGGTTATATCTACTAATGGATGGTACCCTCTGTGGGTTATATCTACTAATGGATGGTACATACTGTGGGTTATATCTACTAATGGATGGTACACTCTGTGGGTTATATCTACTAATGGATAGTACCCTCTGTGGGTTATATCAACTAATGGATGGTACACTCTGTGGGTTATATCTACTAATGGATGGTACACTCTGTGGGTTATATCTACTAATGGATGGTACACTCTGTGGGTTATATCTACTAATGGATGGTACACTCTGGGTTATATCTACTAATGGATGGTACACTCTGTGGGTTATATCTACTAATGGATGGTACACTCTGTGGGTTATATCTACTAATGGATATTACACTCTGTGGGTTATATCTACTAATGGATGGTACACTCTGTGGGTTATATCTACTAATGGATATTACACTCTGTGGGTTATATCTGCTAATGGATGGTACACTCTGTGGGTTATATCTACTAATGGATGGTACACTCTGTGGGTTATATCTACTAATGGATGGTACACTCTGTGGGTTATATCTACTAATGAATGGTACACTCTGTGGGTTATATCTACTAATGGATGGTACACTCTGTGGGTTATATCTACTAATGGATGGTACACTCTGTGGGTTATATCTACTAATGGATGGTACACTCTGTGGGTTATATCTGCTAATGGATGGTACACTCTGTGGGTTATATCTACTAATGGATGGTACTCTCTGTGGGTTATATCTACTAATGGATGGCACACTCTGGGTTATATCTACTAACGGATGGTACACTCTGGGTTATATCTACTAACGGATGGCACACAATGGGTTATATCGACTAATGGATGGTACACTCTGTGGGTTATATCTACTAATGGATGGTACACTCTGTGGGTTATATCTACTAATGGATGGTACACTCTGTGGGTTATATCTACTAATGGATGGTACACTCTGTGGGTTATATCTACTAATGGATGGTACACTCTGTGGGTTATATCTACTAATGGATGGTACACTCTGTGGGTTATATCTACTAATGGATGGTACACTCTGTGGGTTATATCTGCTAATGGATGGTACACTCTGTGGGTTATATCTACTAATGGATGGTACTCTCTGTGGGTTATATCTACTAATGGATGGTACACTCTGTGGGTTATATCTACTAATGGATGGCACACTATGGGTTATATCTACTAATGGATGGTACACTCTGTGGGTTATATCTACTAATGGATGGCACACTATGGGTTATATCTACTAATGGATGGTACACTCTGTGTGTCATATATACTAATGGATGGTACACTCTGTGGGTTATATCTACTAATGGATGGTACCCTCTGTGGGTTATATCTGCTAATGGATAGTACACTCTGTGGGTTATATCTGCTAATGGATGGTACACTCTGGGTTATATCTACTAACGGATGGTACACTCTGTGGGTTATATCGACTAATGGATGGTACACTCTGTGGGTTATATCTGCTAATGGATGGTACACTCTGTGGGTTATATCTACTAATAGATGGTACACTCTGTGGGTTATATCTACTAATGGATGGTACACTCTGTGGGTTATATCTACTAATAGATGGTACACTCTGTGGGTTATATCTACTAATGGATGGTACACTCTGTGGGTTATATCTACTAATGGATGGTACACTCTGTGGGTTATATCTACTAATGGATGGTACCCTCTGTGGGTTATATCTACTAATGGATGGTACACTCTGTGGGTTATATCTACTAATAGATGGTACACTCTGTGGGTTATATCTACTAATGGATAGTACACTCTGTGGGTTATATCTACTAATGGATGGTACACTCTGTGGGTTATATCTACTAATGGATGGTACACTCTGTGGGTTATATCTACTAATGGATGGTACACTCTGTGGGTTATATCTGCTAATGGATGGTACACTCTGTGGGTTATATCTACTAATAGATGGTACACTCTGTGGGTTATATCTACTAATGGATGGTACACTCTGTGGGTTATATCTACTAATGGATGGTACACTCTGTGGGTTATATCTACTAATGGATGGTACACTCTGTGGGTTATATCTACTAATGGATGGTACCCTCTGTGGGTTATATCTACTAATGGATGGTACACTCTGTGGGTTATATCGACTAATGGATGGTACACTCTGTGTGTCATATATACTAATGGATGGTACTCTCTTAGGGGTAATATCTACTAATGGATGGTACACTCTGTGGGTTATATCTGCTAATGGATGGTACACTCTGGGTTATATCTACTAACGGATGGTACACTCTGTGGGTTATATCGACTAATGGATGGTACACTCTGTGGGTTATATCTACTAATGGATGGTACACTCTGTGGGTTATATCTACTAATAGATGGTACACTCTGTGGGTTATATCTACTAATGGATGGTACTCTCTGTGGGTTATATCTGCTAATGGATGGTACACTCTGTGGGTGATATCTACTAATGGATGGTACACTCTGTGGGTTATATCTACTAATAGATGGTACACTCTGTGGGTTATATCTACTAATGGATGGTACACTCTGTGGGTTATATCTACTTATAGATGGTACTCTGTGGGTTATATCTACTAATGGATAGTACACTCTCTGGGTTATATCTACTAATGGATGTTACACTCTGTGGGTTATATCTACTCATGGATGGTACACTCTGTGTGTCATATATACTAATGGTTGGTACACTCTTTCGGTTATATCTACTACTCATGGATGGTACACTCTGTGGGTTATATCTACTAATGGATGGTACACTCTGTGGGTTATATCTACTAATGGATGGTACACTCTGTGGGTTATATCTACTAATGGATGGTACACTCTGTGGGTTATATCTACTAATGGATGGTACACTCTGTGGGTTATATCTACTAATGGATGGTACACTCTGTGGGTTATATCTACTAATGGATGGTACTCTCTGTGGGTTATATCTACTAATGGATGGTACACTCTGTGGGTTATATCTACTAATGGATAGTACACTCTGTGGGTTATATCTACTAATGGATGTTACACTCTGTGGGTTATATCTACTAATGGATAGTACACTCTGTGGGTTATATCTACTAATGGATGGTACCCTCTGTGGGTTATATCTACTAATGGATGGTACACTCTGTGGGTTATATCTGCTAATGGATGGTACACTCTGTGGGTTATATCTACTAATGGATGGTACACTCTGTGGGTTATATCTGCTAATGGATGGTACACTCTGTGGGTTATATCTACTAATGGATGGTACACTCTGTGGGTTATATCTACTAATGGATGGTACACTCTGTGGGTTATATCTACTAATGGATGGTACACTCTGTGGGTTATATCTACTAATGGATGGTACCCTCTGTGGGTTATATCTACTAATGGATGGTACATACTGTGGGTTATATCTACTAATGGATGGTACACTCTGTGGGTTATATCTACTAATGGATGGTACACTCTGTGGGTTATATCTACTAATGGATGGTACACTCTGTGGGTTATATCTACTAATGGATGGTACACTCTGTGGGTTATATCTACTAATGGATGGTACACTCTGTGGGTTATATCTACTAATGGATGGTACACTCTGTGGGTTATATCTACTAATGGATGGTACACTCTGTGGGTTATATCTACTAATGGATGGTACCCTCTGTGGGTTATATCTACTAATGGATGGTACATACTGTGGGTTATATCTACTAATGGATGGTACACTCTGTGGGTTATATCTACTAATGGATAGTACCCTCTGTGGGTTATATCTACTAATGGATGGTACACTCTGTGGGTTATATCTACTAATGGATGGTACACTCTGTGGGTTATATCTACTAATGGATGGTACACTCTGTGGGTTATATCTACTAATGGAAGGTACACTCTGGGTTATATCTACTAATGGATGGTACACTCTGTGGGTTATATCTACTAATGGATGGTACACTCTGTGGGTTATATCTACTAATGGATATTACACTCTGTGGGTTATATCTACTAATGGATGGTACACTCTGTGGGTTATATCTACTAATGGATATTACACTCTGTGGGTTATATCTACTAATGGATGGTACACTCTGTGGGTTATATCTACTAATGGATGGTACACTCTGGGTTATATCTACTAATGGATGGTACACTCTGTGGGTTATATCTACTAATGGATGGTACACTCTGTGGGTTATATCTACTAATGGATGGTACTCTCTGTGGGTTATATCTACTAATGGATGGCACACTCTGGGTTATATCTACTAACGGATGGTACACTCTGGGTTATATCTACTAACGGATGGCACACAATGGGTTATATCGACTAATGGATGGTACACTCTGTGGGTTATATCTACTAATGGATGGTACACTCTGTGGGTTATATCTACTAATGGATGGTACACTCTGTGGGTTATATCTACTAATGGATGGTACACTCTGTGGGTTATATCTACTAATGGATGGTACACTCTGTGGGTTATATCTACTAATGGATGGTACACTCTGTGGGTTATATCTACTAATGGATGGTACACTCTGTGGGTTATATCTGCTAATGGATGGTACACTCTGTGGGTTATATCTACTAATGGATGGTACTCTCTGTGGGTTATATCTACTAATGGATGGTACACTCTGTGGGTTATATCTACTAATGGATGGCACACTATGGGTTATATCTACTAATGGATGGTACACTCTGTGGGTTATATCTACTAATGGATGGCACACTATGGGTTATATCTACTAATGGATGGTACACTCTGTGTGTCATATATACTAATGGATGGTACACTCTGTGGGTTATATCTACTAATGGATGGTACCCTCTGTGGGTTATATCTGCTAATGGATAGTACACTCTGTGGGTTATATCTGCTAATGGATGGTACACTCTGGGTTATATCTACTAACGGATGGTACACTCTGTGGGTTATATCGACTAATGGATGGTACACTCTGTGGGTTATATCTGCTAATGGATGGTACACTCTGTGGGTTATATCTACTAATAGATGGTACACTCTGTGGGTTATATCTACTAATGGATGGTACACTCTGTGGGTTATATCTACTAATAGATGGTACACTCTGTGGGTTATATCTACTAATGGATGGTACACTCTGTGGGTTATATCTACTAATGGATGGTACACTCTGTGGGTTATATCTGCTAATGGATAGTACACTCTGTGGGTTATATCTACTAATGGATGGTACACTCTGTGGGTTATATCTACTAATAGATGGTACACTCTGTGGGTTATATCTACTAATGGATGGTACACTCTGTGGGTTATATCTGCTAATGGATGGTACACTCTGTGGGTTATATCTACTAATAGATGGTACACTCTGTGGGTTATATCTACTAATGGATGGTACACTCTGTGGGTTATATCTACTAATGGATGGTACACTCTGTGGGTTATATCTACTAATGGATGGTACACTCTGTGGGTTATATCTACTAATGGATGGTACACTCTGTGGGTTATATCGACTAATGGATGGTACACTCTGTGTGTCATATATACTAATGGATGGTACTCTCTTAGGGGTAATATCTACTAATGGATGGTACACTCTGTGGGTTATATCTGCTAATGGATGGTACACTCTGGGTTATATCTACTAACGGATGGTACACTCTGTGGGTTATATCGACTAATGGATGGTACACTCTGTGGGTTATATCTACTAATGGATGGTACACTCTGTGGGTTATATCTACTAATAGATGGTACACTCTGTGGGTTATATCTACTAATGGATGGTACTCTCTGTGGGTTATATCTGCTAATGGATGGTACACTCTGTGGGTGATATCTACTAATGGATGGTACACTCTGTGGGTTATATCTACTAATAGATGGTACACTCTGTGGGTTATATCTACTAATGGATGGTACACTCCGTGGGTTATATCTACTAATGGATGGTACACTCTGTGGGTTATATCTGCTAATGGATGGTACACTCTGTGGGTGATATCTACTAATGGATGGTACTCTCTTAGGGGTAATATCTACTAATGGATGGTACACTCTGTGGGTTATATCTGCTAATGGATGGTACACTCTGGGTTATATCTACTAACGGATGGTACACTCTGTGGGTTATATCGACTAATGGATGGTACACTCTGTGGGTTATATCTACTAATGGATGGTACACTCTGTGGGTTATATCTACTAATGGATGGTACACTCTGTGGGTTATATCTACTAATGGATGGTACTCTCTGTGGGTTATATCTGCTAATGGATGGTACACTCTGTGGGTGATATCTACTAATGGATGGTACACTCTGTGGGTTATATCTACTAATGGATGGTACACTCCGTGGGTTATATCTACTAAAGGATGGTACACTCTGTGGGTTATATCTGCTAATGGATGGTACACTCTGTGGGTTATATCTACTAATGGATGGTACACTCTGTGGGTTATATCTACTAATAGATGGTACACTCTGTGGGTTATATCTACTAATGGATGGTACACTCCGTGGGTTATATCTACTAAAGGATGGTACACTCTGTGGGTTATATCTGCTAATGGATGGTACACTCTGTGGGTTATATCTACTAATGGATGGTACACTCTGTGGGTTATATCTACTAATAGATGGTACACTCTGTGGGTTATATCTACTAATGGATGGTACACTCTGTGGGTTATATCTACTAATGGATGGTACACTCTGTGGGTTATATCTGCTAATGGATGGTACACTCTGTGGGTTATATCTACTAATGGATGGTACACTCTGTGGGTTATATCTACTAATGGATGGCACACTATGGGTTATATCTACTAATGGATGGTACACTCTGTGGGTTATATCTACTAATGGATGGTACACTCTGTGGGTTATATATACTAATGGATGGTACACTCTGTGGGTTATATCTACTAATGGATGGTATACTCTGTGGGTTATATCTACTAATGGATAGTACACTCTGTGGGTTATATCTACTAATAGATGGTACACTCTGTGGGTTATATCTACTAATGGATAGTACACTCTGTGGGTTATATCTACTAATGGATAGTACACTCTGTGGGTTATATCTACTAATGGATGGTACACTCTGTGGGTTATATCTACTAATGGATAGTACACTCTGTGGGTTATATCTACTAATGGATGGTACACTCTGTGGGTTATATCTACTAATGGATGGTACTCTCTGTGGGTTATATCTACTAATGGATGGTACACTCTGTGGGTTATATCTACTAATGGATAGTACACTCTGTGGGTTATATCTACTAATGGATGGTACACTCTGTGGGTTATATCTACTAATGGATAGTACACTCTGTGGGTTATATCTACTAATGGATGGTACCCTCTGTGGGTTATATCTACTAATGGATGGTACACTCTGTGGGTTATATCTACTAATGGATGGTACCCTCTGTGGGTTATATCTACTAATGGATGGTACATACTGTGGGTTATATCTACTAATGGATGGTACACTCTGTGGGTTATATCTACTAATGGATAGTACCCTCTGTGGGTTATATCAACTAATGGATGGTACACTCTGTGGGTTATATCTACTAATGGATGGTACACTCTGTGGGTTATATCTACTAATGGATGGTACACTCTGTGGGTTATATCTACTAATGGATGGTACACTCTGGGTTATATCTACTAATGGATGGTACACTCTGTGGGTTATATCTACTAATGGATGGTACACTCTGTGGGTTATATCTACTAATGGATATTACACTCTGTGGGTTATATCTACTAATGGATGGTACACTCTGTGGGTTATATCTACTAATGGATATTACACTCTGTGGGTTATATCTGCTAATGGATGGTACACTCTGTGGGTTATATCTACTAATGGATGGTACACTCTGTGGGTTATATCTACTAATGGATGGTACACT
Source organism: Ranitomeya variabilis (assembly GCF_051348905.1). Classification (NCBI taxonomy): domain Eukaryota; kingdom Metazoa; phylum Chordata; class Amphibia; order Anura; family Dendrobatidae; genus Ranitomeya; species Ranitomeya variabilis. The sequence continues at coordinate 752,632,017 of NC_135235.1, read as the reverse complement.
CTGTGGGTTATATCTACTAATGAATGGTACACTCTGTGGGTTATATCTACTAATGGATGGTACACTCTGTGGGTTATATCTACTAATGGATGGTACACTCTGTGGGTTATATCTACTAATGGATGGTACACTCTGTGGGTTATATCTGCTAATGGATGGTACACTCTGTGGGTTATATCTACTAATGGATGGTACTCTCTGTGGGTTATATCTACTAATGGATGGCACACTCTGGGTTATATCTACTAACGGATGGTACACTCTGGGTTATATCTACTAACGGATGGCACACAATGGGTTATATCGACTAATGGATGGTACACTCTGTGGGTTATATCTACTAATGGATGGTACACTCTGTGGGTTATATCTACTAATGGATGGTACACTCTGTGGGTTATATCTACTAATGGATGGTACACTCTGTGGGTTATATCTACTAATGGATGGTACACTCTGTGGGTTATATCTACTAATGGATGGTACACTCTGTGGGTTATATCTACTAATGGATGGTACACTCTGTGGGTTATATCTGCTAATGGATGGTACACTCTGTGGGTTATATCTACTAATGGATGGTACTCTCTGTGGGTTATATCTACTAATGGATGGTACACTCTGTGGGTTATATCTACTAATGGATGGCACACTATGGGTTATATCTACTAATGGATGGTACACTCTGTGGGTTATATCTACTAATGGATGGCACACTATGGGTTATATCTACTAATGGATGGTACACTCTGTGTGTCATATATACTAATGGATGGTACACTCTGTGGGTTATATCTACTAATGGATGGTACCCTCTGTGGGTTATATCTGCTAATGGATAGTACACTCTGTGGGTTATATCTGCTAATGGATGGTACACTCTGGGTTATATCTACTAACGGATGGTACACTCTGTGGGTTATATCGACTAATGGATGGTACACTCTGTGGGTTATATCTGCTAATGGATGGTACACTCTGTGGGTTATATCTACTAATAGATGGTACACTCTGTGGGTTATATCTACTAATGGATGGTACACTCTGTGGGTTATATCTACTAATAGATGGTACACTCTGTGGGTTATATCTACTAATGGATGGTACACTCTGTGGGTTATATCTACTAATGGATGGTACACTCTGTGGGTTATATCTACTAATGGATGGTACCCTCTGTGGGTTATATCTACTAATGGATGGTACACTCTGTGGGTTATATCTACTAATAGATGGTACACTCTGTGGGTTATATCTACTAATGGATAGTACACTCTGTGGGTTATATCTACTAATGGATGGTACACTCTGTGGGTTATATCTACTAATGGATGGTACACTCTGTGGGTTATATCTACTAATGGATGGTACACTCTGTGGGTTATATCTGCTAATGGATGGTACACTCTGTGGGTTATATCTACTAATAGATGGTACACTCTGTGGGTTATATCTACTAATGGATGGTACACTCTGTGGGTTATATCTACTAATGGATGGTACACTCTGTGGGTTATATCTACTAATGGATGGTACACTCTGTGGGTTATATCTACTAATGGATGGTACCCTCTGTGGGTTATATCTACTAATGGATGGTACACTCTGTGGGTTATATCGACTAATGGATGGTACACTCTGTGTGTCATATATACTAATGGATGGTACTCTCTTAGGGGTAATATCTACTAATGGATGGTACACTCTGTGGGTTATATCTGCTAATGGATGGTACACTCTGGGTTATATCTACTAACGGATGGTACACTCTGTGGGTTATATCGACTAATGGATGGTACACTCTGTGGGTTATATCTACTAATGGATGGTACACTCTGTGGGTTATATCTACTAATAGATGGTACACTCTGTGGGTTATATCTACTAATGGATGGTACTCTCTGTGGGTTATATCTGCTAATGGATGGTACACTCTGTGGGTGATATCTACTAATGGATGGTACACTCTGTGGGTTATATCTACTAATAGATGGTACACTCTGTGGGTTATATCTACTAATGGATGGTACACTCTGTGGGTTATATCTACTTATAGATGGTACTCTGTGGGTTATATCTACTAATGGATAGTACACTCTCTGGGTTATATCTACTAATGGATGTTACACTCTGTGGGTTATATCTACTCATGGATGGTACACTCTGTGTGTCATATATACTAATGGTTGGTACACTCTTTCGGTTATATCTACTACTCATGGATGGTACACTCTGTGGGTTATATCTACTAATGGATGGTACACTCTGTGGGTTATATCTACTAATGGATGGTACACTCTGTGGGTTATATCTACTAATGGATGGTACACTCTGTGGGTTATATCTACTAATGGATGGTACACTCTGTGGGTTATATCTACTAATGGATGGTACACTCTGTGGGTTATATCTACTAATGGATGGTACTCTCTGTGGGTTATATCTACTAATGGATGGTACACTCTGTGGGTTATATCTACTAATGGATAGTACACTCTGTGGGTTATATCTACTAATGGATGTTACACTCTGTGGGTTATATCTACTAATGGATAGTACACTCTGTGGGTTATATCTACTAATGGATGGTACCCTCTGTGGGTTATATCTACTAATGGATGGTACACTCTGTGGGTTATATCTGCTAATGGATGGTACACTCTGTGGGTTATATCTACTAATGGATGGTACACTCTGTGGGTTATATCTGCTAATGGATGGTACACTCTGTGGGTTATATCTACTAATGGATGGTACACTCTGTGGGTTATATCTACTAATGGATGGTACACTCTGTGGGTTATATCTACTAATGGATGGTACACTCTGTGGGTTATATCTACTAATGGATGGTACCCTCTGTGGGTTATATCTACTAATGGATGGTACATACTGTGGGTTATATCTACTAATGGATGGTACACTCTGTGGGTTATATCTACTAATGGATGGTACACTCTGTGGGTTATATCTACTAATGGATGGTACACTCTGTGGGTTATATCTACTAATGGATGGTACACTCTGTGGGTTATATCTACTAATGGATGGTACACTCTGTGGGTTATATCTACTAATGGATGGTACACTCTGTGGGTTATATCTACTAATGGATGGTACACTCTGTGGGTTATATCTACTAATGGATGGTACCCTCTGTGGGTTATATCTACTAATGGATGGTACATACTGTGGGTTATATCTACTAATGGATGGTACACTCTGTGGGTTATATCTACTAATGGATAGTACCCTCTGTGGGTTATATCTACTAATGGATGGTACACTCTGTGGGTTATATCTACTAATGGATGGTACACTCTGTGGGTTATATCTACTAATGGATGGTACACTCTGTGGGTTATATCTACTAATGGAAGGTACACTCTGGGTTATATCTACTAATGGATGGTACACTCTGTGGGTTATATCTACTAATGGATGGTACACTCTGTGGGTTATATCTACTAATGGATATTACACTCTGTGGGTTATATCTACTAATGGATGGTACACTCTGTGGGTTATATCTACTAATGGATATTACACTCTGTGGGTTATATCTACTAATGGATGGTACACTCTGTGGGTTATATCTACTAATGGATGGTACACTCTGGGTTATATCTACTAATGGATGGTACACTCTGTGGGTTATATCTACTAATGGATGGTACACTCTGTGGGTTATATCTACTAATGGATGGTACTCTCTGTGGGTTATATCTACTAATGGATGGCACACTCTGGGTTATATCTACTAACGGATGGTACACTCTGGGTTATATCTACTAACGGATGGCACACAATGGGTTATATCGACTAATGGATGGTACACTCTGTGGGTTATATCTACTAATGGATGGTACACTCTGTGGGTTATATCTACTAATGGATGGTACACTCTGTGGGTTATATCTACTAATGGATGGTACACTCTGTGGGTTATATCTACTAATGGATGGTACACTCTGTGGGTTATATCTACTAATGGATGGTACACTCTGTGGGTTATATCTACTAATGGATGGTACACTCTGTGGGTTATATCTGCTAATGGATGGTACACTCTGTGGGTTATATCTACTAATGGATGGTACTCTCTGTGGGTTATATCTACTAATGGATGGTACACTCTGTGGGTTATATCTACTAATGGATGGCACACTATGGGTTATATCTACTAATGGATGGTACACTCTGTGGGTTATATCTACTAATGGATGGCACACTATGGGTTATATCTACTAATGGATGGTACACTCTGTGTGTCATATATACTAATGGATGGTACACTCTGTGGGTTATATCTACTAATGGATGGTACCCTCTGTGGGTTATATCTGCTAATGGATAGTACACTCTGTGGGTTATATCTGCTAATGGATGGTACACTCTGGGTTATATCTACTAACGGATGGTACACTCTGTGGGTTATATCGACTAATGGATGGTACACTCTGTGGGTTATATCTGCTAATGGATGGTACACTCTGTGGGTTATATCTACTAATAGATGGTACACTCTGTGGGTTATATCTACTAATGGATGGTACACTCTGTGGGTTATATCTACTAATAGATGGTACACTCTGTGGGTTATATCTACTAATGGATGGTACACTCTGTGGGTTATATCTACTAATGGATGGTACACTCTGTGGGTTATATCTGCTAATGGATAGTACACTCTGTGGGTTATATCTACTAATGGATGGTACACTCTGTGGGTTATATCTACTAATAGATGGTACACTCTGTGGGTTATATCTACTAATGGATGGTACACTCTGTGGGTTATATCTGCTAATGGATGGTACACTCTGTGGGTTATATCTACTAATAGATGGTACACTCTGTGGGTTATATCTACTAATGGATGGTACACTCTGTGGGTTATATCTACTAATGGATGGTACACTCTGTGGGTTATATCTACTAATGGATGGTACACTCTGTGGGTTATATCTACTAATGGATGGTACACTCTGTGGGTTATATCGACTAATGGATGGTACACTCTGTGTGTCATATATACTAATGGATGGTACTCTCTTAGGGGTAATATCTACTAATGGATGGTACACTCTGTGGGTTATATCTGCTAATGGATGGTACACTCTGGGTTATATCTACTAACGGATGGTACACTCTGTGGGTTATATCGACTAATGGATGGTACACTCTGTGGGTTATATCTACTAATGGATGGTACACTCTGTGGGTTATATCTACTAATAGATGGTACACTCTGTGGGTTATATCTACTAATGGATGGTACTCTCTGTGGGTTATATCTGCTAATGGATGGTACACTCTGTGGGTGATATCTACTAATGGATGGTACACTCTGTGGGTTATATCTACTAATAGATGGTACACTCTGTGGGTTATATCTACTAATGGATGGTACACTCCGTGGGTTATATCTACTAATGGATGGTACACTCTGTGGGTTATATCTGCTAATGGATGGTACACTCTGTGGGTGATATCTACTAATGGATGGTACACTCTGTGGGTTATATCTGCTAATGGATGGTACACTCTGTGGGTTATATCTACTAATGGATGGTACACTCTGTGGGTTATATATACTAATGGATAGTATACTCTGTGGGTTATATCTGCTAATGGATGGTACACTCTGTGGGTGATATCTACTAATGGATGGTACACTCTGTGGGTTATATCTACTAATAGATGGTACACTCTGTGGGTTATATCTACTAATGGATGGTACACTCCGTGGGTTATATCTACTAATGGATGGTACACTCTGTGGGTTATATCTGCTAATGGATGGTACACTCTGTGGGTGATATCTACTAATGGATGGTACACTCTGTGGGTTATATCTGCTAATGGATGGTACACTCTGTGGGTTATATCTACTAATGGATGGTACACTCTGTGGGTTATATCTACTAATGGATAGTACACTCTGTGGGTTATATCTACTAATGGATGGTACACTCTGTGGGTTAAATCTACTAATGGATGGTACACTCTGTGGGTTATATCTACTAATGGATGGTACACTCTGTGGGTTATATCTACTAATGGATGGTACACTCTGTGGGTTAAATCTACTAATGGATGGTACACTCTGTGGGTTATATCTACTAATGGATGGTACACTCTGTGGGTTATATCTACTAATGGATGGTACACTCTGTGGATTATATCTACTAATAGATGGTACACTCTGTGGGTTATATCTACTAATGGATGGTACACTCTGTGGGTTATATCTACTAATGGATGGTACACTCTGTGGATTATATCTACTAATGGATGGTACACTCTGTGGATTATATCTACTAATGGATAGTACCCTCTGTGGGTTATATCTACTAATAGATGGTACACTCTGTGGGTTATATCTACTAATGGATAGTACACTCTGTGGGTTATATCTACTAATGGATGGTACACTCTGTGGGTTATATCTACTAATGGATGTTACACTCTGTGGGTTATATCTACTAATGGATGGTACACTCTGTGGGTTATATCTACTAATGGTTGGTACACTCTTTCGGTTATATCTAATATTCATGAATATTACACTCTGTGGGTTATATCTACTCATGGATGGTACACTCTGTGGGTTATATCTACTAATGAATGGTACACTCTGTGGGTTATATCTACTAATGGATGGTACACTCTGTGGGTTATATCTACTTATAGATGGTACTCTGTGGGTTATATCTACTAATGGATAGTACACTCTCTGGGTTATATCTACTAATGGATGTTACACTCTGTGGGTTATATCTACTCATGGATGGTACACTCTGTGTGTCATATATACTAATGGTTGGTACACTCTTTCGGTTATATCTACTACTCATGGATGGTACACTCTGTGGGTTATATCTACTAATGGATGGTACACTCTGTGGGTTATATCTACTAATGGATGGTCCACTCTGTGGGTTATATCTACTAATGGATGGTACACTCTGTGGGTTATATCTACTAATGGATAGTACACTCTGTGGGTTATATCTACTAATGGATGGTACACTCTGTGGGTTATATCTACTAATGGATGGTACTCTCTGTGGGTTATATCTACTAATGGATGGTACACTCTGTGGGTTATATCTACTAATGGATAGTACACTCTGTGGGTTATATCTACTAATGGATGTTACACTCTGTGGGTTATATCTACTAATGGATAGTACACTCTGTGGGTTATATCTACTAATGGATGGTACACTCTGTGGGTTATATCTACTAATGGATGGTACACTCTGTGGGTTATATCTGCTAATGGATGGTACACTCTGTGGGTTATATCTACTAATGGATGGTACACTCTGTGGGTTATATCTACTAATGGATGGTACCCTCTGTGGGTTATATCTACTAATGGATGGTACATACTGTGGGTTATATCTACTAATGGATGGTACACTCTGTGGGTTATATCTACTAATGGATAGTACCCTCTGTGGGTTATATCTACTAATGGATGGTACACTCTGTGGGTTATATCTACTAATGGATGGTACACTCTGTGGGTTATATCTACTAATGGATGGTACACTCTGTGGGTTATATCTACTAATGGAAGGTACACTCTGGGTTATATCTACTAATGGATGGTACACTCTGTGGGTTATATCTACTAATGGATGGTACACTCTGTGGGTTATATCTACTAATGGATATTACACTCTGTGGGTTATATCTACTAATGGATGGTACACTCTGTGGGTTATATCTACTAATGGATATTACACTCTGTGGGTTATATCTACTAATGGATGGTACACTCTGTGGGTTATATCTACTAATGGATGGTACACTCTGGGTTATATCTACTAATGGATGGTACACTCTGTGGGTTATATCTACTAATGGATGGTACACTCTGTGGGTTATATCTACTAATGGATAGTACACTCTGTGGGTTATATCTGCTAATGGATGGTACACTCTGTGGGTTATATCTACTAATGGATGGTACACTCTGTGGGTTATATCTACTAATGGATGGTACACTCTGTGGGTTATATCTGCTAATGGATGGTACACTCTGTGGGTTATATCTACTAATGGATGGTACACTCTGTGGGTTATATCTACTAATGGATGGTACCCTCTGTGGGTTATATCTACTAATGGATGGTACATACTGTGGGTTATATCTACTAATGGATGGTACACTCTGTGGGTTATATCTACTAATGAATGGTACACTCTGTGGGTTATATCTACTAATGGATAGTACACTCTGTGGGTTATATCTACTAATGGATGGTACACTCTGTGGGTTATATCTACTAATGGATATTACACTCTGTGGATTATATCTACTAATGGATATTACACTCTGTGGGTTATATCTACTAATGGATGGTACACTCTGTGGGTTATATCTACTAATGGATATTACACTCTGTGGATTATATCTACTAATGGATATTACACTCTGTGGGTTATATCTACTAATGGATGGTACACTCTGTGGGTTATATCTACTAATGGTTGGTACTCTGTGGGTTATATCTGCTAATGGATGGTACACTCTGTGGGTTATATCTACTAATGGATAGTACACTCTGTGGGTTATATCTACTAATGGATGGTACACTCTGTGGGTTATATCTACTAATGGATAGTACACTCTGTGGGTTATATCTACTAATAGATGGTACACTCTGTGGGTTATATCTACTAATGGATGGTACACTCTGTGGGTTATATCTACTAATGGATGGTACACTCTGTGGGTTATATCTACTAATGGATGGTACACTCTGTGGGTTATATCTACTAATGGATATTACACTCTGTGGGTTATATCGACTAATGGATGGTACACTCTGTGGGTTATATCTACTAATGGATGGTACACTCTGTGGGTTATATCTACTAATGGATGGTACACTCTGTGGGTTATATCTACTAATGGATGGTACACTCTGTGGGTTATATCTACTAATGGATGGTACACTCTGTGGGTTATATCTACTAATAGATGGTACACTCTGTGGGTTATATCTACTAATGGATGGTACACTCTGTGGGTTATATCTGCTAATGGATGGTACACTCTGTGGGTTATATCTACTAATGGATGGTACACTCTGTGGGTTATATCTACTAATGGATGTTACACTCTGTGGGTTATATCTACTAATGGATGGTACACTCTGTGGGTTATATCTACTAATGGATGGTACCCTCTGTGGGTTATATCTACTAATGGATGGTACCCTCTGTGGGTTATATCTACTAATGGATGGTACACTCTGTGGGTTATATCTGCTAATGGATGGTACACTCTGTGGGTTATATCTACTAATGGATGGTACTCTCTGTGGGTTATATCTACTAATGGATAGTACACTCTGTGGGTTATATCTACTAATGGATGGTACACTCTGTGGGTTATATCTACTAATGGATAGTACACTCTGTGGGTTATATCTACTAATGGATGGTACACTCTGTGGGTTATATCTACTAATGGATGGTACACTCTGTGGGTTATATCTACTAATGGATGGTACACTCTGTGGGTTATATCTACTAATGGATGGTACACTCTGTGGGTTATATCTACTAATGGATGGTACACTCTGTGGGTTATATCGACTAATGGATGGTACACTCTGTGTGTCATATATACTAATGGATGGTACTCTCTTAGGGGTAATATCTACTAATGGATGGTACACTCTGTGGGTTATATCTGCTAATGGATGGTACACTCTGGGTTATATCTACTAACGGATGGTACACTCTGTGGGTTATATCGACTAATGGATGGTACACTCTGTGGGTTATATCTACTAATGGATGGTACACTCTGTGGGTTATATCTACTAATAGATGGTACACTCTGTGGGTTATATCTACTAATGGATGGTACTCTCTGTGGGTTATATCTGCTAATGGATGGTACACTCTGTGGGTGATATCTACTAATGGATGGTACACTCTGTGGGTTATATCTACTAATAGATGGTACACTCTGTGGGTTATATCTACTAATGGATGGTACACTCTGTGGGTTATATCTACTAATGGATGGTACACTCTGTGGGTTATATCTACTAATGGATGGTACACTCTGTGGGTTATATCTACTAATGGATGGTACACTCTGTGGGTTATATCTACTAATGGATAGTACACTCTGTGGGTTATATCTGCTAATGGATGGTACACTCTGTGGGTTATATCTACTAATGGATGGTACACTCTGTGGGTTATATCTACTAATGGATGGTACACTCTGTGGGTTATATCTGCTAATGGATGGTACACTCTGTGGGTTATATCTACTAATGGATGGTACACTCTGTGGGTTATATCTACTAATGGATGGTACCCTCTGTGGGTTATATCTACTAATGGATGGTACATACTGTGGGTTATATCTACTAATGGATGGTACACTCTGTGGGTTATATCTACTAATGAATGGTACACTCTGTGGGTTATATCTACTAATGGATAGTACACTCTGTGGGTTATATCTACTAATGGATGGTACACTCTGTGGGTTATATCTACTAATGGATATTACACTCTGTGGATTATATCTACTAATGGATATTACACTCTGTGGGTTATATCTACTAATGGATGGTACACTCTGTGGGTTATATCTACTAATGGATGGTACACTCTGTGGGTTATATCTACTAATGGTTGGTACTCTGTGGGTTATATCTGCTAATGGATGGTACACTCTGTGGGTTATATCTACTAATGGATAGTACACTCTGTGGGTTATATCTACTAATGGATGGTACACTCTGTGGGTTATATCTACTAATGGATAGTACACTCTGTGGGTTATATCTACTAATAGATGGTACACTCTGTGGGTTATATCTACTAATGGATGGTACACTCTGTGGGTTATATCTACTAATGGATGGTACACTCTGTGGGTTATATCTACTAATGGATGGTACACTCTGTGGGTTATATCTACTAATGGATATTACACTCTGTGGGTTATATCGACTAATGGATGGTACACTCTGTGGGTTATATCTACTAATGGATGGTACACTCTGTGGGTTATATCTACTAATGGATGGTACACTCTGTGGGTTATATCTACTAATGGATGGTACACTCTGTGGGTTATATCTACTAATGGATGGTACACTCTGTGGGTTATATCTACTAATAGATGGTACACTCTGTGGGTTATATCTACTAATGGATGGTACACTCTGTGGGTTATATCTGCTAATGGATGGTACACTCTGTGGGTTATATCTACTAATGGATGGTACACTCTGTGGGTTATATCTACTAATGGATGTTACACTCTGTGGGTTATATCTACTAATGGATGGTACACTCTGTGGGTTATATCTACTAATGGATGGTACCCTCTGTGGGTTATATCTACTAATGGATGGTACACTCTGTGGGTTATATCTGCTAATGGATGGTACACTCTGTGGGTTATATCTACTAATGGATAGTACACTCTGTGGGTTATATCTACTAATGGATGGTACACTCTGTGGGTTATATCGACTAATGGATGGTACTCTGTGGGTTATATCTACTAATGGATGGTACACTCTGTGGGTTATATCTACTAATGGATAGTACACTCTGTGGGTTATATCTACTAATAGATGGTACACTCTGTGGGTTATATCTACTAATGGATGGTACACTCTGTGGGTTATATCTACTAATGGATGGTACACTCTGTGGGTTATATCTACTAATGGATGGTACACTCTGTGGGTTATATCTACTAATGGATATTACACTCTGTGGGTTATATCGACTAATGGATGGTACACTCTGTGGGTTATATCTACTAATGGATGGTACACTCTGTGGGTTATATCTACTAATGGATGGTACACTCTGTGGGTTATATCTACTAATGGATGGTACACTCTGTGGGTTATATCTACTAATGGATGGTACACTCTGTGGGTTATATCTACTAATAGATGGTACACTCTGTGGGTTATATCTACTAATGGATGGTACACTCTGTGGGTTATATCTGCTAATGGATGGTACACTCTGTGGGTTATATCTACTAATGGATGGTACACTCTGTGGGTTATATCTACTAATGGATGTTACACTCTGTGGGTTATATCTACTAATGGATGGTACACTCTGTGGGTTATATCTACTAATGGATGGTACCCTCTGTGGGTTATATCTACTAATGGATGGTACCCTCTGTGGGTTATATCTACTAATGGATGGTACACTCTGTGGGTTATATCTACTAATGGATGGTACTCTCTGTGGGTTATATCTACTAATGGATAGTACACTCTGTGGGTTATATCTACTAATGGATGGTACACTCTGTGGGTTATATCTACTAATGGATAGTACACTCTGTGGGTTATATCTACTAATGGATGGTACACTCTGTGGGTTATATCTACTAATGGATGGTACACTCTGTGGGTTATATCTACTAATGGATGGTACACTCTGTGGGTTATATCTACTAATGGATGGTACACTCTGTGGGTTATATCTACTAATGGATGGTACACTCTGTGGGTTATATCTACTAATGGATGGTACACTCTGTGGGTTATATCGACTAATGGATGGTACACTCTGTGTGTCATATATACTAATGGATGGTACTCTCTTAGGGGTAATATCTACTAATGGATGGTACACTCTGTGGGTTATATCTGCTAATGGATGGTACACTCTGGGTTATATCTACTAACGGATGGTACACTCTGTGGGTTATATCGACTAATGGATGGTACACTCTGTGGGTTATATCTACTAATGGATGGTACACTCTGTGGGTTATATCTACTAATAGATGGTACACTCTGTGGGTTATATCTACTAATGGATGGTACTCTCTGTGGGTTATATCTGCTAATGGATGGTACACTCTGTGGGTGATATCTACTAATGGATGGTACACTCTGTGGGTTATATCTACTAATAGATGGTACACTCTGTGGGTTATATCTACTAATGGATGGTACACTCCGTGGGTTATATCTACTAATGGATGGTACACTCTGTGGGTTATATCTGCTAATGGATGGTACACTCTGTGGGTGATATCTACTAATGGATGGTACACTCTGTGGGTTATATCTGCTAATGGATGGTACACTCTGTGGGTTATATCTACTAATGGATGGTACACTCTGTGGGTTATATATACTAATGGATAGTATACTCTGTGGGTTATATCTGCTAATGGATGGTACACTCTGTGGGTGATATCTACTAATGGATGGTACACTCTGTGGGTTATATCTACTAATAGATGGTACACTCTGTGGGTTATATCTACTAATGGATGGTACACTCCGTGGGTTATATCTACTAATGGATGGTACACTCTGTGGGTTATATCTGCTAATGGATGGTACACTCTGTGGGTGATATCTACTAATGGATGGTACACTCTGTGGGTTATATCTGCTAATGGATGGTACACTCTGTGGGTTATATCTACTAATGGATGGTACACTCTGTGGGTTATATCTACTAATGGATAGTACACTCTGTGGGTTATATCTACTAATGGATGGTACACTCTGTGGGTTAAATCTACTAATGGATGGTACACTCTGTGGGTTATATCTACTAATGGATGGTACACTCTGTGGGTTATATCTACTAATGGATGGTACACTCTGTGGGTTAAATCTACTAATGGATGGTACACTCTGTGGGTGATATCTACTAATGGATGGTACACTCTGTGGGTTATATCTACTAATGGATGGTACACTCTGTGGATTATATCTACTAATAGATGGTACACTCTGTGGGTTATATCTACTAATGGATGGTACACTCTGTGGGTTATATCTACTAATGGATGGTACACTCTGTGGATTATATCTACTAATGGATGGTACACTCTGTGGATTATATCTACTAATGGATAGTACCCTCTGTGGGTTATATCTACTAATAGATGGTACACTCTGTGGGTTATATCTACTAATGGATAGTACACTCTGTGGGTTATGGTACACTCTGTGGGTTATATCTACTAATGGATGTTACACTCTGTGGGTTATATCTACTAATGGATGGTACACTCTGTGGGTTATATCTACTAATGGTTGGTACACTCTTTCGGTTATATCTAATATTCATGAATATTACACTCTGTGGGTTATATCTACTCATGGATGGTACACTCTGTGGGTTATATCTACTAATGAATGGTACACTCTGTGGGTTATATCTACTAATGGATGGTACACTCTGTGGGTTATATCTACTTATAGATGGTACTCTGTGGGTTATATCTACTAATGGATAGTACACTCTCTGGGTTATATCTACTAATGGATGTTACACTCTGTGGGTTATATCTACTCATGGATGGTACACTCTGTGTGTCATATATACTAATGGTTGGTACACTCTTTCGGTTATATCTACTACTCATGGATGGTACACTCTGTGGGTTATATCTACTAATGGATGGTACACTCTGTGGGTTATATCTACTAATGGATGGTACACTCTGTGGGTTATATCTACTAATGGATGGTACACTCTGTGGGTTATATCTACTAATGGATGGTACTCTCTGTGGGTTATATCTACTAATGGATGGTACACTCTGTGGGTTATATCTACTAATGGATAGTACACTCTGTGGGTTATATCTACTAATGGATGTTACACTCTGTGGGTTATATCTACTAATGGATAGTACACTCTGTGGGTTATATCTACTAATGGATGGTACCCTCTGTGGGTTATATCTACTAATGGATGGTACACTCTGTGGGTTATATCTGCTAATGGATGGTACACTCTGTGGGTTATATCTACTAATGGATGGTACCCTCTGTGGGTTATATCTACTAATGGATGGTACATACTGTGGGTTATATCTACTAATGGAAGGTACACTCTGTGGGTTATATCTACTAATGGATAGTACCCTCTGTGGGTTATATCTACTAATGGATGGTACACTCTGTGGGTTATATCTACTAATGGATGGTACACTCTGTGGGTTATATCTACTAATGGATGGTACACTCTGTGGGTTATATCTACTAATGGAAGGTACACTCTGGGTTATATCTACTAATGGATGGTACACTCTGTGGGTTATATCTACTAATGGATGGTACACTCTGTGGGTTATATCTACTAATGGATATTACACTCTGTGGGTTATATCTACTAATGGATGGTACACTCTGTGGGTTATATCTACTAATGGATATTACACTCTGTGGGTTATATCTACTAATGGATGGTACACTCTGTGGGTTATATCTACTAATGGATGGTACACTCTGGGTTATATCTACTAATGGATGGTACACTCTGTGGGTTATATCTACTAATGGATGGTACACTCTGTGGGTTATATCTACTAATGGATAGTACACTCTGTGGGTTATATCTGCTAATGGATGGTACACTCTGTGGGTTATATCTACTAATGGATGGTACACTCTGTGGGTTATATCTACTAATGGATGGTACACTCTGTGGGTTATATCTACTAATGGATGGTACACTCTGTGGGTTATATCTACTAATGGATGGTACACTCTGTGGGTTATATCTACTAATGGATGGTACACTCTGTGGGTTATATCTACTAATGGATGGTACCCTCTGTGGGTTATATCTACTAATGGATGGTACATACTGTGGGTTATATCTACTAATGGATGGTACACTCTGTGGGTTATATCTACTAATGAATGGTACACTCTGTGGGTTATATCTACTAATGGATAGTACACTCTGTGGGTTATATCTACTAATGGATGGTACACTCTGTGGGTTATATCTACTAATGGATATTACACTCTGTGGATTATATCTACTAATGGATATTACACTCTGTGGGTTATATCTACTAATGGATGGTACACTCTGTGGGTTATATCTACTAATGGATGGTACACTCTGTGGGTTATATCTACTAATGGTTGGTACTCTGTGGGTTATATCTGCTAATGGATGGTACACTCTGTGGGTTATATCTACTAATGGATAGTACACTCTGTGGGTTATATCTACTAATGGATGGTACACTCTGTGGGTTATATCTACTAATGGATAGTACACTCTGTGGGTTATATCTACTAATAGATGGTACACTCTGTGGGTTATATCTACTAATGGATGGTACACTCTGTGGGTTATATCTACTAATGGATGGTACACTCTGTGGGTTATATCTACTAATGGATGGTACACTCTGTGGGTTATATCTACTAATGGATATTACACTCTGTGGGTTATATCGACTAATGGATGGTACACTCTGTGGGTTATATCTACTAATGGATGGTACACTCTGTGGGTTATATCTACTAATGGATGGTACACTCTGTGGGTTATATCTACTAATGGATGGTACACTCTGTGGGTTATATCTACTAATGGATGGTACACTCTGTGGGTTATATCTACTAATAGATGGTACACTCTGTGGGTTATATCTACTAATGGATGGTACACTCTGTGGGTTATATCTGCTAATGGATGGTACACTCTGTGGGTTATATCTACTAATGGATGGTACACTCTGTGGGTTATATCTACTAATGGATGTTACACTCTGTGGGTTATATCTACTAATGGATGGTACACTCTGTGGGTTATATCTACTAATGGATGGTACCCTCTGTGGGTTATATCTACTAATGGATGGTACACTCTGTGGGTTATATCTGCTAATGGATGGTACACTCTGTGGGTTATATCTACTAATGGATAGTACACTCTGTGGGTTATATCTACTAATGGATGGTACACTCTGTGGGTTATATCGACTAATGGATGGTACTCTGTGGGTTATATCTACTAATGGATGGTACACTCTGTGGGTTATATCTACTAATGGATAGTACACTCTGTGGGTTATATCTACTAATAGATGGTACACTCTGTGGGTTATATCTACTAATGGATGGTACACTCTGTGGGTTATATCTACTAATGGATGGTACACTCTGTGGGTTATATCTACTAATGGATGGTACACTCTGTGGGTTATATCTACTAATGGATATTACACTCTGTGGGTTATATCGACTAATGGATGGTACACTCTGTGGGTTATATCTACTAATGGATGGTACACTCTGTGGGTTATATCTACTAATGGATGGTACACTCTGTGGGTTATATCTACTAATGGATGGTACACTCTGTGGGTTATATCTACTAATGGATGGTACACTCTGTGGGTTATATCTACTAATAGATGGTACACTCTGTGGGTTATATCTACTAATGGATGGTACACTCTGTGGGTTATATCTGCTAATGGATGGTACACTCTGTGGGTTATATCTACTAATGGATGGTACACTCTGTGGGTTATATCTACTAATGGATGTTACACTCTGTGGGTTATATCTACTAATGGATGGTACACTCTGTGGGTTATATCTACTAATGGATGGTACCCTCTGTGGGTTATATCTACTAATGGATGGTACCCTCTGTGGGTTATATCTACTAATGGATGGTACACTCTGTGGGTTATATCTGCTAATGGATGGTACACTCTGTGGGTTATATCTACTAATGGATGGTACTCTCTGTGGGTTATATCTACTAATGGATAGTACACTCTGTGGGTTATATCTACTAATGGATGGTACACTCTGTGGGTTATATCTACTAATGGATAGTACACTCTGTGGGTTATATCTACTAATGGATGGTACACTCTGTGGGTTATATCTACTAATGGATGGTACACTCTGTGGGTTATATCTACTAATGGATGGTACACTCTGTGGGTTATATCTACTAATGGATGGTACCCTCTGTGGGTTATATCTACTAATGGATGGTACATACTGTGGGTTATATCTACTAATGGATAGTACACTCTGTGGGTTATATCTACTAATGGATGGCACACTCTGTGGGTTATATCTACTAATGGATGGTACCCTCTGTGGGTTATATCTACTAATGGATGGTACACTCTGTGTGTTATATCTACTAATGGATGGCACACTCTGTGGGTTATATCTACTAATGGATGGTACACTCTGTGTGTTATATCTACTAATGGATGGTACACTCTGTGGGTTATATCTACTAATGGATGGTACACTCTGTGGGTTATATCTACTAACGGATGGTACACTCTGTGGGTTATATCTACTAATGGATGGTACACTCTGTGTGTTATATCTACTAATGGATGGTACACTCTGTGGGTTATATCTACTAATGGATGGTACACTCTGTGGGTTATATCTGCTAACGGATGGTACACTCTGTGGGTTATATCTACTAATGGATATTACACTCTGTGGATTATATCTACTAATGGATATTACACTCTGTGGGTTATATCTACTAATGGATAGTACACTCTGTGGGTTATATCTACTAATGGATATTACACTCTGTGGGTTATATCTACTAATGGATATTACACTCTGTGGGTTATATCTACTAATGGATGGTACACTCTGTGGGTTAGATCTACTAATGGATGGTACACTCTGTGGGTTATATCTACTAATGGATGGTACACTCTGTGGGTTATATCTACTAATGGATGGTACACTCTGTGGGTTATATCTACTAATGGATGGTACACTCTGTGGGTTATATCTACTAATGGGTATTACACTCTGTGGGTTATATCTACTAATGGATAGTACACTCTGTGGGTTATATCTGCTAATGGATGGTACACTCTGTGGGTTATATCTACTAATGGATGGTACACTCTGTGGGTTATATCTACTAATGGATATTACACTCTGTGGGTTATATCTACTAATGGATAGTACACTCTGTGGGTTATATCTACTAATGGATGGTACACTCTGTGGGTTATATCTACTAATGGATGTTACACTCTGTGGGTTATATCTGCTAATGGATGGTACACTCTGTGGGTTATATCTACTAATGGATATTACACTCTGTGGGTTATATCTACTAATGGATATTACACTCTGTGGGTTATATCAACTAATGGATGGTACACTCTGTGGGTTATATCTACTAATGGATGGTACACTCTGTGGGTTATATCTACTAATGGATGGTACACTCTGTGGGTTATATCTACTCATGGATAGTACACTCTGTGGGTTATATCTACTAATGAATGGTACACTCTGTGGGTTAAATCTACTAATGGATATTACACTCTGTGGGTTATATCTACTAATGGATAGTACACTCTGTGGGTTATATCTGCTAATGGATGGTACACTCTGTGGGTTATATCTACTAATGGATGGTACACTCTGTGGGTTATATCTACTAATGGATATTACACTCTGTGGGTTATATCTACTAATGGATAGTACACTCTGTGGGTTATATCTACTAATGGATATTACACTCTGTGGGTTATATCTACTAATGGATATTACACTCTGTGGGTTATATCTACTAATGGATGGTACACTCTGTGGGTTAGATCTACTAATGGATGGTACACTCTGTGGGTTATATCTACTAATGGATATTACACTCTGTGGGTTATATCTACTAATGGATAGTACACTCTGTGGGTTATATCTGCTAATGGATGGTACACTCTGTGGGTTATATCTACTAATGGATATTACACTCTGTGGGTTATATCTACTAATGGATATTACACTCTGTGGGTTATATCAACTAATGGATGGTACACTCTGTGGGTTATATCTACTAATGGATGGTACACTCTGTGGGTTATATCTACTAATGGATGGTACACTCTGTGGGTTATATCTACTAATGGATGGTACACTCTGTGGGTTATATCTACTAATGGATGGTACACTCTGTGGGTTAAATCTACTAATGGATGGTACACTCTGTGGGTTATATCTACTAATGGATGGTACACTCTGTGGGTTATATCTACTAATGGATGGTACACTCTGTGGGTTATATCTACTAATGGATGGTACACTCTGTGGATTATATCTACTAATAGATGGTACACTCTGTGGGTTATATCTACTAATGGATGTTACACTCTGTGGATTATATCTACTAATGGATGGTACACTCTGTGGGTTATATCTACTAATGGATGGTACACTCTGTGGGTTATATCTACTAATGGTTGGTACACTCTTTCGGTTATATCTAATATTCATGAATATTACACTCTGTGGGTTATATCTACTCATGGATGGTACACTCTGTGGGTTATATCTACTAATGAATGGTACACTCTGTGGGTTATATCTACTAATGGATGGTACACTCTGTGGGTTATATCTACTTATAGATGGTACTCTGTGGGTTATATCTACTAATGGATAGTACACTCTCTGGGTTATATCTACTCATGGATGGTACACTCTGTGGGTTATATCTACTAATGGATGGTACTCTCTGTGGGTTATATCTACTTATAGATGGTACTCTGTGGGTTATATCTACTAATGGATAGTACACTCTCTGGGTTATATCTACTAATGGATGTTACACTCTGTGGGTTATATCTACTCATGGATGGTACACTCTGTGTGTCATATATACTAATGGTTGGTACACTCTTTCGGTTATATCTACTACTCATGGATGGTACACTCTGTGGGTTATATCTACTAATGGATGGTACACTCTGTGGGTTATATCTACTAATGGATGGTACACTCTGTGGGTTATATCTACTAATGGATGGTACACTCTGTGGGTTATATATACTAATGGTTGGTACACTCTTTCGGTTATATCTAATATTCATGAATATTACACTCTGTGGGTTATATCTACTAAGGGATGGTACCCTCTGTGGGTTAAATCTACTAATGGATGGTACACTCTGTGGTTATATCTACTATTCATGGATGGTACACTCTGTGGTTATATCTACTCATGGATGGTACACTCTGTGGTTATATCTACTAATGGTTGGTACACTCTTTCGGTTATATCTAATATTCATGAATATTACACTCTGTGGGTTATATCTACTAAGGGATGGTACCCTCTGTGGGTTAAATCTACTAATGGATGGTACACTCTGTGGTTATATCTACTCATGGATGGTACACTCTGTGGTTATATCTACTAATGGTTGGTACACTCTTTCGGTTATATCTAATATTCATGAATATTACACTCTGTGGGTTATATCTACTAAGGGATGGTACCCTCTGTGGGTTAAATCTACTAATGGATGGTACACTCTGTGGTTATATCTACTCATGGATGGTACCCTCTGTGGGTTATATCTACTAATGGTTGGTACACTCTTTCGGTTATATCTAATATTCATGAATATTACACTCTGTGGGTTACATCTACTCATGGATGGTACACTCTGTGGGTTATATCTACTAATGGATGTTACACTCTGTGGGTTATATCTACTAATGGATGGTACACTCTGTGGGTTATATCTACTAATGGATGGTACCCTCTGTGGGTTATATCTACTAATGGATGGTACACTCTGTGGGTTATATCTGCTAATGGATGGTACACTCTGTGGGTTATATCTACTAATGGATAGTACACTCTGTGGGTTATATCTACTAATGGATGGTACACTCTGTGGGTTATATCGACTAATGGATGGTACTCTGTGGGTTATATCTACTAATGGATGGTACACTCTGTGGGTTATATCTACTAATGGATAGTACACTCTGTGGGTTATATCTACTAATAGATGGTACACTCTGTGGGTTATATCTACTAATGGATGGTACACTCTGTGGGTTATATCTACTAATGGATGGTACACTCTGTGGGTTATATCTACTAATGGATGGTACACTCTGTGGGTTATATCTACTAATGGATATTACACTCTGTGGGTTATATCGACTAATGGATGGTACACTCTGTGGGTTATATCTACTAATGGATGGTACACTCTGTGGGTTATATCTACTAATGGATGGTACACTCTGTGGGTTATATCTACTAATGGATGGTACACTCTGTGGGTTATATCTACTAATGGATGGTACACTCTGTGGGTTATATCTACTAATAGATGGTACACTCTGTGGGTTATATCTACTAATGGATGGTACACTCTGTGGGTTATATCTGCTAATGGATGGTACACTCTGTGGGTTATATCTACTAATGGATGGTACACTCTGTGGGTTATATCTACTAATGGATGTTACACTCTGTGGGTTATATCTACTAATGGATGGTACACTCTGTGGGTTATATCTACTAATGGATGGTACCCTCTGTGGGTTATATCTACTAATGGATGGTACCCTCTGTGGGTTATATCTACTAATGGATGGTACACTCTGTGGGTTATATCTGCTAATGGATGGTACACTCTGTGGGTTATATCTACTAATGGATGGTACTCTCTGTGGGTTATATCTACTAATGGATAGTGCACTCTGTGGGTTATATCTACTAATGGATGGTACACTCTGTGGGTTATATCTACTAATGGATAGTACACTCTGTGGGTTATATCTACTAATGGATGGTACACTCTGTGGGTTATATCTACTAATGGATGGTACACTCTGTGGGTTATATCTACTAATGGATGGTACACTCTGTGGGTTATATCTACTAATGGATGGTACCCTCTGTGGGTTATATCTACTAATGGATGGTACATACTGTGGGTTATATCTACTAATGGATAGTACACTCTGTGGGTTATATCTACTAATGGATGGCACACTCTGTGGGTTATATCTACTAATGGATGGTACCCTCTGTGGGTTATATCTACTAATGGATGGTACACTCTGTGTGTTATATCTACTAATGGATGGCACACTCTGTGGGTTATATCTACTAATGGATGGTACACTCTGTGTGTTATATCTACTAATGGATGGTACACTCTGTGGGTTATATCTACTAATGGATGGTACACTCTGTGGGTTATATCTACTAACGGATGGTACACTCTGTGGGTTATATCTACTAATGGATGGTACACTCTGTGTGTTATATCTACTAATGGATGGTACACTCTGTGGGTTATATCTACTAATGGATGGTACACTCTGTGGGTTATATCTGCTAACGGATGGTACACTCTGTGGGTTATATCTACTAATGGATATTACACTCTGTGGATTATATCTACTAATGGATATTACACTCTGTGGGTTATATCTACTAATGGATAGTACACTCTGTGGGTTATATCTACTAATGGATATTACACTCTGTGGGTTATATCTACTAATGGATATTACACTCTGTGGGTTATATCTACTAATGGATGGTACACTCTGTGGGTTAGATCTACTAATGGATGGTACACTCTGTGGGTTATATCTACTAATGGATGGTACCCTCTGTGGGTTATATCTACTAATGGATGGTACACTCTGTGGGTTATATCTACTAATGGATATTACACTCTGTGGGTTATATCTACTAATGGATAGTACACTCTGTGGGTTATATCTGCTAATGGATGGTACACTCTGTGGGTTATATCTACTAATGGATGGTACACTCTGTGGGTTATATCTACTAATGGATATTACACTCTGTGGGTTATATCTACTAATGGATAGTACACTCTGTGGGTTATATCTACTAATGGATGGTACACTCTGTGGGTTATATCTACTAATGGATGTTACACTCTGTGGGTTATATCTGCTAATGGATGGTACACTCTGTGGGTTATATCTACTAATGGATATTACACTCTGTGGGTTATATCTACTAATGGATATTACACTCTGTGGGTTATATCAACTAATGGATGGTACACTCTGTGGGTTATATCTACTAATGGATGGTACACTCTGTGGGTTATATCTACTAATGGATGGTACACTCTGTGGGTTATATCTACTCATGGATAGTACACTCTGTGGGTTATATCTACTAATGAATGGTACACTCTGTGGGTTAAATCTACTAATGGATATTACACTCTGTGGGTTATATCTACTAATGGATAGTACACTCTGTGGGTTATATCTGCTAATGGATGGTACACTCTGTGGGTTATATCTACTAATGGATGGTACACTCTGTGGGTTATATCTACTAATGGATATTACACTCTGTGGGTTATATCTACTAATGGATAGTACACTCTGTGGGTTATATCTACTAATGGATATTACACTCTGTGGGTTATATCTACTAATGGATATTACACTCTGTGGGTTATATCTACTAATGGATGGTACACTCTGTGGGTTAGATCTACTAATGGATGGTACACTCTGTGGGTTATATCTACTAATGGATATTACACTCTGTGGGTTATATCTACTAATGGATAGTACACTCTGTGGGTTATATCTGCTAATGGATGGTACACTCTGTGGGTTATATCTACTAATGGATATTACACTCTGTGGGTTATATCTACTAATGGATAGTACACTCTGTGGGTTATATCTGCTAATGGATGGTACACTCTGTGGGTTATATCTACTAATGGATATTACACTCTGTGGGTTATATCTACTAATGGATATTACACTCTGTGGGTTATATCAACTAATGGATGGTACACTCTGTGGGTTATATCTACTAATGGATGGTACACTCTGTGGGTTATATCTACTAATGGATGGTACACTCTGTGGGTTATATCTACTAATGGATATTACACTCTGTGGGTTATATCTACTAATGGATATTACACTCTGTGGGTTATATCTACTAATGGATATTACACTCTGTGGGTTATATCTACTAATGGATGGTACACTCTGTGGGTTATATCTACTAATGGATATTACACTCTGTGGGTTATATCTACTAATGGATAGTACACTCTGTGGGTTATATCTGCTAATGGATGGTACACTCTGTGGGTTATATCTACTAATGGATATTACACTCTGTGGGTTATATCTACTAATGGATATTACACTCTGTGGGTTATATCAACTAATGGATGATACACTCTGTGGGTTATATCTACTAATGGATGGTACACTCTGTGGGTTATATCTACTAATGGATGGTACACTCTGTGGGTTATATCTACTAATGGATGGTACACTCTGTGGGTTATATCTACTAATGGATGGTACACTCTGTGGGTTAAATCTACTAATGGATGGTACACTCTGTGGGTTATATCTACTAATGGATGGTACACTCTGTGGGTTATATCTACTAATGGATGGTACACTCTGTGGGTTATATCTACTAATGGATGGTACACTCTGTGGATTATATCTACTAATAGATGGTACACTCTGTGGGTTATATCTACTAATGGATGTTACACTCTGTGGATTATATCTACTAATGGATGGTACACTCTGTGGGTTATATCTACTAATGGATGGTACACTCTGTGGGTTATATCTACTAATGGATAGTACACTCTTTCGGTTATATCTAATATTCATGAATATTACACTCTGTGGGTTATATCTACTCATGGATGGTACACTCTGTGGGTTATATCTACTAATGAATGGTACACTCTGTGGGTTATATCTACTAATGGATGGTACACTCTGTGGGTTATATCTACTAATGGATGGTACACTCTGTGGGTTATATCTACTAATGGTTGGTACACTCTTTCGGTTATATCTAATATTCATGAATATTACACTCTGTGGGTTATATCTACTCATGGATGGTACACTCTGTGGGTTATATCTACTAATGAATGGTACACTCTGTGGGTTATATCTACTAATGGATGGTACACTCTGTGGGTTATATCTACTTATAGATGGTACTCTGTGGGTTATATCTACTAATGGATAGTACACTCTCTGGGTTATATCTACTCATGGATGGTACACTCTGTGGGTTATATCTACTAATGAATGGTACACTCTGTGGGTTATATCTACTAATGTATGGTACTCTCTGTGGGTTATATCTACTTATAGATGGTACTCTGTGGGTTATATCTACTAATGGATAGTACACTCTCTGGGTTATATCTACTAATGGATGTTACACTCTGTGGGTTATATCTACTCATGGATGGTACACTCTGTGTGTCATATATACTAATGGTTGGTACACTCTTTCGGTTATATCTACTACTCATGGATGGTACACTCTGTGGGTTATATCTACTAATGGATGGTACACTCTGTGGGTTATATCTACTAATGGATGGTACACTCTGTGGGTTATATCTACTAATGGATGGTACACTCTGTGGGTTATATATACTAATGGTTGGTACACTCTTTCGGTTATATCTAATATTCATGAATATTACACTCTGTGGGTTATATCTA
Source organism: Ranitomeya variabilis (assembly GCF_051348905.1). NCBI lineage: Eukaryota > Metazoa > Chordata > Amphibia > Anura > Dendrobatidae > Ranitomeya > Ranitomeya variabilis. The sequence continues at coordinate 752,605,870 of NC_135235.1, read as the reverse complement.
CTAAGGGATGGTACCCTCTGTGGGTTAAATCTACTAATGGATGGTACACTCTGTGGTTATATCTACTATTCATGGATGGTACACTCTGTGGGTTATATCTACTAATGGATGGTACTCTCTGTGGGTTATATCTACTAATGGATGGTACACTCTGTGGGTTATATCTACTAATGGATGGCACACTATGGGTTATATCTACTAATGGATGGTACACTCTGTGGGTTATATCTACTAATGGATGGCACACTATGGGTTATATCTACTAATGGATGGTACACTCTGTGTGTCATATATACTAATGGATGGTACACTCTGTGGGTTATATCTACTAATGGATGGTACCCTCTGTGGGTTATATCTGCTAATGGATAGTACACTCTGTGGGTTATATCTGCTAATGGATGGTACACTCTGGGTTATATCTACTAACGGATGGTACACTCTGTGGGTTATATCGACTAATGGATGGTACACTCTGTGGGTTATATCTGCTAATGGATGGTACACTCTGTGGGTTATATCTACTAATAGATGGTACACTCTGTGGGTTATATCTACTAATGGATGGTACACTCTGTGGGTTATATCTACTAATAGATGGTACACTCTGTGGGTTATATCTACTAATGGATGGTACACTCTGTGGGTTATATCTACTAATGGATGGTACACTCTGTGGGTTATATCTACTAATGGATGGTACACTCTGTGGGTTATATCTACTAATGGATGGTACACTCTGTGGGTTATATCTACTAATAGATGGTACACTCTGTGGGTTATATCTACTAATGGATAGTACACTCTGTGGGTTATATCTACTAATGGATGGTACACTCTGTGGGTTATATCTACTAATAGATGGTACACTCTGTGGGTTATATCTACTAATGGATAGTACACTCTGTGGGTTATATCTACTAATGGATGGTACACTCTGTGGGTTATATCTACTAATAGATGGTACACTCTGTGGGTTATATCTACTAATGGATGGTACACTCTGTGGGTTATATCTGCTAATGGATGGTACACTCTGTGGGTTATATCTACTAATAGATGGTACTCTCTGTGGGTTATATCTACTAATAGATGGTACACTCTGTGGGTTATATCTACTAATGGATGGTACACTCTGTGGGTTATATCTACTAATGGATGGTACACTCTGTGGGTTATATCTACTAATGGATGGTACACTCTGTGGGTTATATCTACTAATAGATGGTACACTCTGTGGGTTATATCTACTAATGGATGGTACACTCTGTGGGTTATATCTACTAATGGATGGTACACTCTGTGGGTTATATCTACTAATGGATGGTACACTCTGTGGGTTATATCTACTAATGGATGGTACACTCTGTGGGTTATATCTACTAATGGATGGTACCCTCTGTGGGTTATATCTACTAATGGATGGTACACTCTGTGGGTTATATCGACTAATGGATGGTACACTCTGTGTGTCATATATACTAATGGATGGTACTCTCTTAGGGGTAATATCTACTAATGGATGGTACACTCTGTGGGTTATATCTGCTAATGGATGGTACACTCTGGGTTATATCTACTAACGGATGGTACACTCTGTGGGTTATATCGACTAATGGATGGTACACTCTGTGGGTTATATCTACTAATGGATGGTACACTCTGTGGGTTATATCTACTAATAGATGGTACACTCTGTGGGTTATATCTACTAATGGATGGTACTCTCTGTGGGTTATATCTGCTAATGGATGGTACACTCTGTGGGTGATATCTACTAATGGATGGTACACTCTGTGGGTTATATCTACTAATGGATGGTACACTCTGTGGGTTATATATACTAATGGATGGTACACTCTGTGGGTTATATCTACTAATGGATGGTACACTCTGTGGGTTATATCTACTAATGGATAGTACACTCTGTGGGTTATATCTACTAATAGATGGTACACTCTGTGGGTTATATCTACTAATGGATAGTACACTCTGTGGATTATATCTACTAATGGATGGTACACTTTGTGGATTATATCTACTAATGGATAGTACCCTCTGTGGGTTATATCTACTAATAGATGGTACACTCTGTGGGTTATATCTACTAATGGATGGTACACTCTGTGGGTTATATCTACTAATGGATGGTACACTCTGTGGGTTAAATCTACTAATGGATGGTACACTCTGTGGGTTATATCTACTAATGGATGGTACACTCTGTGGGTTATATCTACTAATGGATGGTACACTCTGTGGGTTATATCTACTAATGGATGGTACCCTCTGTGGGTTATATCTACTAATGGATGGTACACTCTGTGGATTATATCTACTAATAGATGGTACACTCTGTGGGTTATATCTACTAATGGATGGTACACTCTGTGGGTTAAATCTACTAATGGATGGTACACTCTGTGGGTTATATCTACTAATGGATGGTACACTCTGTGGGTTATATCTACTAATGGATGGTACACTCTGTGGATTATATCTACTAATAGATGGTACACTCTGTGGGTTATATCTACTAATGGATGGTACACTCTGTGGGTTATATCTACTAATGGATGGTACACTCTGTGGATTATATCTACTAATGGATGGTACACTCTGTGGATTATATCTACTAATGGATAGTACCCTCTGTGGGTTATATCTACTAATAGATGGTACACTCTGTGGGTTATATCTACTAATGGATGGTACACTCTGTGGGTTATATCTACTAATGGATGTTACACTCTGTGGGTTATATCTACTAATGGATGGTACACTCTGTGGGTTATATCTACTAATGGTTGGTACACTCTTTCGGTTATATCTAATATTCATGAATATTACACTCTGTGGGTTATATCTACTCATGGATGGTACACTCTGTGGGTTATATCTACTAATGAATGGTACACTCTGTGGGTTATATCTACTAATGGATGGTACACTCTGTGGGTTATATCTACTTATAGATGGTACTCTGTGGGTTATATCTACTAATGGATAGTACACTCTCTGGGTTATATCTACTAATGGATGTTACACTCTGTGGGTTATATCTACTCATGGATGGTACACTCTGTGTGTCATATATACTAATGGTTGGTACACTCTTTCGGTTATATCTACTACTCATGGATGGTACACTCTGTGGGTTATATCTACTAATGGATGGTACACTCTGTGGGTTATATCTACTAATGGATGGTACACTCTGTGGGTTATATCTACTAATGGATGGTACACTCTGTGGGTTATATCTACTAATGGATGGTACACTCTGTGGGTTATATCTACTAATGGATGGTACACTCTGTGGGTTATATCTACTAATGGATGGTACTCTCTGTGGGTTATATCTACTAATGGATGGTACACTCTGTGGGTTATATCTACTAATGGATAGTACACTCTGTGGGTTATATCTACTAATGGATGTTACACTCTGTGGGTTATATCTACTAATGGATAGTACACTCTGTGGGTTATATCTACTAATGGATGGTACCCTCTGTGGGTTATATCTACTAATGGATGGTACACTCTGTGGGTTATATCTGCTAATGGATGGTACACTCTGTGGGTTATATCTACTAATGGATGGTACACTCTGTGGGTTATATCTGCTAATGGATGGTACACTCTGTGGGTTATATCTACTAATGGATGGTACACTCTGTGGGTTATATCTACTAATGGATGGTACACTCTGTGGGTTATATCTACTAATGGATGGTACACTCTGTGGGTTATATCTACTAATGGATGGTACCCTCTGTGGGTTATATCTACTAATGGATGGTACATACTGTGGGTTATATCTACTAATGGATGGTACACTCTGTGGGTTATATCTACTAATGGATGGTACACTCTGTGGGTTATATCTACTAATGGATGGTACACTCTGTGGGTTATATCTACTAATGGATGGTACACTCTGTGGGTTATATCTACTAATGGATGGTACACTCTGTGGGTTATATCTACTAATGGATGGTACACTCTGTGGGTTATATCTACTAATGGATGGTACACTCTGTGGGTTATATCTACTAATGGATGGTACCCTCTGTGGGTTATATCTACTAATGGATGGTACATACTGTGGGTTATATCTACTAATGGATGGTACACTCTGTGGGTTATATCTACTAATGGATGGTACACTCTGTGGGTTATATCTACTAATGGATGGTACACTCTGTGGGTTATATCTACTAATGGAAGGTACACTCTGGGTTATATCTACTAATGGATGGTACACTCTGTGGGTTATATCTACTAATGGATGGTACACTCTGTGGGTTATATCTACTAATGGATGGTACACTCTGTGGGTTATATCTACTAATGGATATTACACTCTGTGGGTTATATCTACTAATGGATGGTACACTCTGTGGGTTATATCTACTAATGGATATTACACTCTGTGGGTTATATCTACTAATGGATGGTACACTCTGTGGGTTATATCTACTAATGGATGGTACACTCTGGGTTATATCTACTAATGGATGGTACACTCTGTGGGTTATATCTACTAATGGATGGTACACTCTGTGGGTTATATCTACTAATGGATGGTACTCTCTGTGGGTTATATCTACTAATGGATGGCACACTCTGGGTTATATCTACTAACGGATGGTACACTCTGGGTTATATCTACTAACGGATGGCACACAATGGGTTATATCGACTAATGGATGGTACACTCTGTGGGTTATATCTACTAATGGATGGTACACTCTGTGGGTTATATCTACTAATGGATGGTACACTCTGTGGGTTATATCTACTAATGGATGGTACACTCTGTGGGTTATATCTACTAATGGATGGTACACTCTGTGGGTTATATCTACTAATGGATGGTACACTCTGTGGGTTATATCTACTAATGGATGGTACACTCTGTGGGTTATATCTGCTAATGGATGGTACACTCTGTGGGTTATATCTACTAATGGATGGTACTCTCTGTGGGTTATATCTACTAATGGATGGTACACTCTGTGGGTTATATCTACTAATGGATGGCACACTATGGGTTATATCTACTAATGGATGGTACACTCTGTGGGTTATATCTACTAATGGATGGCACACTATGGGTTATATCTACTAATGGATGGTACACTCTGTGTGTCATATATACTAATGGATGGTACACTCTGTGGGTTATATCTACTAATGGATGGTACCCTCTGTGGGTTATATCTGCTAATGGATAGTACACTCTGTGGGTTATATCTGCTAATGGATGGTACACTCTGGGTTATATCTACTAACGGATGGTACACTCTGTGGGTTATATCGACTAATGGATGGTACACTCTGTGGGTTATATCTGCTAATGGATGGTACACTCTGTGGGTTATATCTACTAATAGATGGTACACTCTGTGGGTTATATCTACTAATGGATGGTACACTCTGTGGGTTATATCTACTAATAGATGGTACACTCTGTGGGTTATATCTACTAATGGATGGTACACTCTGTGGGTTATATCTACTAATGGATGGTACACTCTGTGGGTTATATCTGCTAATGGATAGTACACTCTGTGGGTTATATCTACTAATGGATGGTACACTCTGTGGGTTATATCTACTAATAGATGGTACACTCTGTGGGTTATATCTACTAATGGATGGTACACTCTGTGGGTTATATCTGCTAATGGATGGTACACTCTGTGGGTTATATCTACTAATAGATGGTACACTCTGTGGGTTATATCTACTAATGGATGGTACACTCTGTGGGTTATATCTACTAATGGATGGTACACTCTGTGGGTTATATCTACTAATGGATGGTACACTCTGTGGGTTATATCTACTAATGGATGGTACACTCTGTGGGTTATATCGACTAATGGATGGTACACTCTGTGTGTCATATATACTAATGGATGGTACTCTCTTAGGGGTAATATCTACTAATGGATGGTACACTCTGTGGGTTATATCTGCTAATGGATGGTACACTCTGGGTTATATCTACTAACGGATGGTACACTCTGTGGGTTATATCGACTAATGGATGGTACACTCTGTGGGTTATATCTACTAATGGATGGTACACTCTGTGGGTTATATCTACTAATAGATGGTACACTCTGTGGGTTATATCTACTAATGGATGGTACTCTCTGTGGGTTATATCTGCTAATGGATGGTACACTCTGTGGGTGATATCTACTAATGGATGGTACACTCTGTGGGTTATATCTACTAATAGATGGTACACTCTGTGGGTTATATCTACTAATGGATGGTACACTCCGTGGGTTATATCTACTAATGGATGGTACACTCTGTGGGTTATATCTGCTAATGGATGGTACACTCTGTGGGTGATATCTACTAATGGATGGTACACTCTGTGGGTTATATCTGCTAATGGATGGTACACTCTGTGGGTTATATCTACTAATGGATGGTACACTCTGTGGGTTATATATACTAATGGATAGTATACTCTGTGGGTTATATCTGCTAATGGATGGTACACTCTGTGGGTGATATCTACTAATGGATGGTACACTCTGTGGGTTATATCTACTAATAGATGGTACACTCTGTGGGTTATATCTACTAATGGATGGTACACTCCGTGGGTTATATCTACTAATGGATGGTACACTCTGTGGGTTATATCTGCTAATGGATGGTACACTCTGTGGGTGATATCTACTAATGGATGGTACACTCTGTGGGTTATATCTGCTAATGGATGGTACACTCTGTGGGTTATATCTACTAATGGATGGTACACTCTGTGGGTTATATCTACTAATGGATAGTACACTCTGTGGGTTATATCTACTAATGGATGGTACACTCTGTGGGTTAAATCTACTAATGGATGGTACACTCTGTGGGTTATATCTACTAATGGATGGTACACTCTGTGGGTTATATCTACTAATGGATGGTACACTCTGTGGGTTAAATCTACTAATGGATGGTACACTCTGTGGGTTATATCTACTAATGGATGGTACACTCTGTGGGTTATATCTACTAATGGATGGTACACTCTGTGGATTATATCTACTAATGGATGGTACACTCTGTGGATTATATCTACTAATGGATAGTACCCTCTGTGGGTTATATCTACTAATAGATGGTACACTCTGTGGGTTATATCTACTAATGGATAGTACACTCTGTGGGTTATATCTACTAATGGATGGTACACTCTGTGGGTTATATCTACTAATGGATGTTACACTCTGTGGGTTATATCTACTAATGGATGGTACACTCTGTGGGTTATATCTACTAATGGTTGGTACACTCTTTCGGTTATATCTAATATTCATGAATATTACACTCTGTGGGTTATATCTACTCATGGATGGTACACTCTGTGGGTTATATCTACTAATGAATGGTACACTCTGTGGGTTATATCTACTAATGGATGGTACACTCTGTGGGTTATATCTACTTATAGATGGTACTCTGTGGGTTATATCTACTAATGGATAGTACACTCTCTGGGTTATATCTACTAATGGATGTTACACTCTGTGGGTTATATCTACTCATGGATGGTACACTCTGTGTGTCATATATACTAATGGTTGGTACACTCTTTCGGTTATATCTACTACTCATGGATGGTACACTCTGTGGGTTATATCTACTAATGGATGGTACACTCTGTGGGTTATATCTACTAATGGATGGTCCACTCTGTGGGTTATATCTACTAATGGATGGTACACTCTGTGGGTTATATCTACTAATGGATAGTACACTCTGTGGGTTATATCTACTAATGGATGGTACACTCTGTGGGTTATATCTACTAATGGATGGTACTCTCTGTGGGTTATATCTACTAATGGATGGTACACTCTGTGGGTTATATCTACTAATGGATAGTACACTCTGTGGGTTATATCTACTAATGGATGTTACACTCTGTGGGTTATATCTACTAATGGATAGTACACTCTGTGGGTTATATCTACTAATGGATGGTACACTCTGTGGGTTATATCTACTAATGGATGGTACACTCTGTGGGTTATATCTGCTAATGGATGGTACACTCTGTGGGTTATATCTACTAATGGATGGTACACTCTGTGGGTTATATCTACTAATGGATGGTACCCTCTGTGGGTTATATCTACTAATGGATGGTACATACTGTGGGTTATATCTACTAATGGATGGTACACTCTGTGGGTTATATCTACTAATGGATAGTACCCTCTGTGGGTTATATCTACTAATGGATGGTACACTCTGTGGGTTATATCTACTAATGGATGGTACACTCTGTGGGTTATATCTACTAATGGATGGTACACTCTGTGGGTTATATCTACTAATGGAAGGTACACTCTGGGTTATATCTACTAATGGATGGTACACTCTGTGGGTTATATCTACTAATGGATGGTACACTCTGTGGGTTATATCTACTAATGGATATTACACTCTGTGGGTTATATCTACTAATGGATGGTACACTCTGTGGGTTATATCTACTAATGGATGGTACACTCTGTGGGTTATATCTACTAATGGATATTACACTCTGTGGGTTATATCTACTAATGGATGGTACACTCTGTGGGTTATATCTACTAATGGATGGTACACTCTGGGTTATATCTACTAATGGATGGTACACTCTGTGGGTTATATCTACTAATGGATGGTACACTCTGTGGGTTATATCTACTAATGGATAGTACACTCTGTGGGTTATATCTGCTAATGGATGGTACACTCTGTGGGTTATATCTACTAATGGATGGTACACTCTGTGGGTTATATCTACTAATGGATGGTACACTCTGTGGGTTATATCTGCTAATGGATGGTACACTCTGTGGGTTATATCTACTAATGGATGGTACACTCTGTGGGTTATATCTACTAATGGATGGTACCCTCTGTGGGTTATATCTACTAATGGATGGTACATACTGTGGGTTATATCTACTAATGGATGGTACACTCTGTGGGTTATATCTACTAATGAATGGTACACTCTGTGGGTTATATCTACTAATGGATAGTACACTCTGTGGGTTATATCTACTAATGGATGGTACACTCTGTGGGTTATATCTACTAATGGATATTACACTCTGTGGATTATATCTACTAATGGATATTACACTCTGTGGGTTATATCTACTAATGGATGGTACACTCTGTGGGTTATATCTACTAATGGATATTACACTCTGTGGATTATATCTACTAATGGATATTACACTCTGTGGGTTATATCTACTAATGGATGGTACACTCTGTGGGTTATATCTACTAATGGATGGTACACTCTGTGGGTTATATCTGCTAATGGATGGTACACTCTGTGGGTTATATCTACTAATGGATGGTACACTCTGTGGGTTATATCTACTAATGGATGGTACCCTCTGTGGGTTATATCTACTAATGGATGGTACATACTGTGGGTTATATCTACTAATGGATGGTACACTCTGTGGGTTATATCTACTAATGAATGGTACACTCTGTGGGTTATATCTACTAATGGATAGTACACTCTGTGGGTTATATCTACTAATGGATGGTACACTCTGTGGGTTATATCTACTAATGGATATTACACTCTGTGGATTATATCTACTAATGGATATTACACTCTGTGGGTTATATCTACTAATGGATGGTACACTCTGTGGGTTATATCTACTAATGGATGGTACACTCTGTGGGTTATATCTACTAATGGTTGGTACTCTGTGGGTTATATCTGCTAATGGATGGTACACTCTGTGGGTTATATCTACTAATGGATAGTACACTCTGTGGGTTATATCTACTAATGGATGGTACACTCTGTGGGTTATATCTACTAATGGATAGTACACTCTGTGGGTTATATCTACTAATAGATGGTACACTCTGTGGGTTATATCTACTAATGGATGGTACACTCTGTGGGTTATATCTACTAATGGATGGTACACTCTGTGGGTTATATCTACTAATGGATGGTACACTCTGTGGGTTATATCTACTAATGGATATTACACTCTGTGGGTTATATCGACTAATGGATGGTACACTCTGTGGGTTATATCTACTAATGGATGGTACACTCTGTGGGTTATATCTACTAATGGATGGTACACTCTGTGGGTTATATCTACTAATGGATGGTACACTCTGTGGGTTATATCTACTAATGGATGGTACACTCTGTGGGTTATATCTACTAATAGATGGTACACTCTGTGGGTTATATCTACTAATGGATGGTACACTCTGTGGGTTATATCTGCTAATGGATGGTACACTCTGTGGGTTATATCTACTAATGGATGGTACACTCTGTGGGTTATATCTACTAATGGATGGTACACTCTGTGGGTTATATCTACTAATGGATGGTACCCTCTGTGGGTTATATCTACTAATGGATGGTACACTCTGTGGGTTATATCTGCTAATGGATGGTACACTCTGTGGGTTATATCTACTAATGGATAGTACACTCTGTGGGTTATATCTACTAATGGACGGTACACTCTGTGGGTTATATCTACTAATGGATGGTACACTCTGTGGGTTATATCTACTAATGGATGGTACCCTCTGTGGGTTATATCTACTAATGGATGGTACACTCTGTGGGTTATATCTGCTAATGGATGGTACACTCTGTGGGTTATATCTACTAATGGATAGTACACTCTGTGGGTTATATCTACTAATGGATGGTACACTCTGTGGGTTATATCGACTAATGGATGGTACTCTGTGGGTTATATCTACTAATGGATGGTACACTCTGTGGGTTATATCTACTAATGGATAGTACACTCTGTGGGTTATATCTACTAATAGATGGTACACTCTGTGGGTTATATCTACTAATGGATGGTACACTCTGTGGGTTATATCTACTAATGGATGGTACACTCTGTGGGTTATATCTACTAATGGATGGTACACTCTGTGGGTTATATCTACTAATGGATATTACACTCTGTGGGTTATATCGACTAATGGATGGTACACTCTGTGGGTTATATCTACTAATGGATGGTACACTCTGTGGGTTATATCTACTAATGGATGGTACACTCTGTGGGTTATATCTACTAATGGATGGTACACTCTGTGGGTTATATCTACTAATGGATGGTACACTCTGTGGGTTATATCTACTAATAGATGGTACACTCTGTGGGTTATATCTACTAATGGATGGTACACTCTGTGGGTTATATCTGCTAATGGATGGTACACTCTGTGGGTTATATCTACTAATGGATGGTACACTCTGTGGGTTATATCTACTAATGGATGTTACACTCTGTGGGTTATATCTACTAATGGATGGTACACTCTGTGGGTTATATCTACTAATGGATGGTACCCTCTGTGGGTTATATCTACTAATGGATGGTACCCTCTGTGGGTTATATCTACTAATGGATGGTACACTCTGTGGGTTATATCTACTAATGGATGGTACTCTCTGTGGGTTATATCTACTAATGGATAGTACACTCTGTGGGTTATATCTACTAATGGATGGTACACTCTGTGGGTTATATCTACTAATGGATAGTACACTCTGTGGGTTATATCTACTAATGGATGGTACACTCTGTGGGTTATATCTACTAATGGATGGTACACTCTGTGGGTTATATCTACTAATGGATGGTACACTCTGTGGGTTATATCTACTAATGGATGGTACACTCTGTGGGTTATATCTACTAATGGATGGTACACTCTGTGGGTTATATCTACTAATGGATGGTACACTCTGTGGGTTATATCGACTAATGGATGGTACACTCTGTGTGTCATATATACTAATGGATGGTACTCTCTTAGGGGTAATATCTACTAATGGATGGTACACTCTGTGGGTTATATCTGCTAATGGATGGTACACTCTGGGTTATATCTACTAACGGATGGTACACTCTGTGGGTTATATCGACTAATGGATGGTACACTCTGTGGGTTATATCTACTAATGGATGGTACACTCTGTGGGTTATATCTACTAATAGATGGTACACTCTGTGGGTTATATCTACTAATGGATGGTACTCTCTGTGGGTTATATCTGCTAATGGATGGTACACTCTGTGGGTGATATCTACTAATGGATGGTACACTCTGTGGGTTATATCTACTAATAGATGGTACACTCTGTGGGTTATATCTACTAATGGATGGTACACTCCGTGGGTTATATCTACTAATGGATGGTACACTCTGTGGGTTATATCTGCTAATGGATGGTACACTCTGTGGGTGATATCTACTAATGGATGGTACACTCTGTGGGTTATATCTGCTAATGGATGGTACACTCTGTGGGTTATATCTACTAATGGATGGTACACTCTGTGGGTTATATATACTAATGGATAGTATACTCTGTGGGTTATATCTGCTAATGGATGGTACACTCTGTGGGTGATATCTACTAATGGATGGTACACTCTGTGGGTTATATCTACTAATAGATGGTACACTCTGTGGGTTATATCTACTAATGGATGGTACACTCCGTGGGTTATATCTACTAATGGATGGTACACTCTGTGGGTTATATCTGCTAATGGATGGTACACTCTGTGGGTGATATCTACTAATGGATGGTACACTCTGTGGGTTATATCTGCTAATGGATGGTACACTCTGTGGGTTATATCTACTAATGGATGGTACACTCTGTGGGTTATATCTACTAATGGATAGTACACTCTGTGGGTTATATCTACTAATGGATGGTACACTCTGTGGGTTAAATCTACTAATGGATGGTACACTCTGTGGGTTATATCTACTAATGGATGGTACACTCTGTGGGTTATATCTACTAATGGATGGTACACTCTGTGGGTTAAATCTACTAATGGATGGTACACTCTGTGGGTGATATCTACTAATGGATGGTACACTCTGTGGGTTATATCTACTAATGGATGGTACACTCTGTGGATTATATCTACTAATAGATGGTACACTCTGTGGGTTATATCTACTAATGGATGGTACACTCTGTGGGTTATATCTACTAATGGATGGTACACTCTGTGGATTATATCTACTAATGGATGGTACACTCTGTGGATTATATCTACTAATGGATAGTACCCTCTGTGGGTTATATCTACTAATAGATGGTACACTCTGTGGGTTATATCTACTAATGGATAGTACACTCTGTGGGTTATATCTACTAATGGATGGTACACTCTGTGGATTATATCTACTAATGGATGGTACACTCTGTGGATTATATCTACTAATGGATAGTACCCTCTGTGGGTTATATCTACTAATAGATGGTACACTCTGTGGGTTATATCTACTAATGGATAGTACACTCTGTGGGTTATATCTACTAATAGATGGTACACTCTGTGGGTTATATCTACTAATGGATAGTACACTCTGTGGGTTATATCTACTAATGAATGGTACACTCTGTGGGTTATATCTACTAATGGATGTTACACTCTGTGGGTTATATCTACTAATGGATGGTACACTCTGTGGGTTATATCTACTAATGGTTGGTACACTCTTTCGGTTATATCTAATATTCATGAATATTACACTCTGTGGGTTATATCTACTCATGGATGGTACACTCTGTGGGTTATATCTACTAATGAATGGTACACTCTGTGGGTTATATCTACTAATGGATGGTACACTCTGTGGGTTATATCTACTTATAGATGGTACTCTGTGGGTTATATCTACTAATGGATAGTACATTCTCTGGGTTATATCTACTAATGGATGTTACACTCTGTGGGTTATATCTACTCATGGATGGTACACTCTGTGTGTCATATATACTAATGGTTGGTACACTCTTTCGGTTATATCTACTACTCATGGATGGTACACTCTGTGGGTTATATCTACTAATGGATGGTACACTCTGTGGGTTATATCTACTAATGGATGGTACACTCTGTGGGTTATATCTACTAATGGATGGTACACTCTGTGGGTTATATCTACTAATGGATAGTACACTCTGTGGGTTATATCTACTAATGGATGGTACACTCTGTGGGTTATATCTACTAATGGATGGTACTCTCTGTGGGTTATATCTACTAATGGATGGTACACTCTGTGGGTTATATCTACTAATGGATAGTACACTCTGTGGGTTATATCTACTAATGGATGTTACACTCTGTGGGTTATATCTACTAATGGATAGTACACTCTGTGGGTTATATCTACTAATGGATGGTACCCTCTGTGGGTTATATCTACTAATGGATGGTACACTCTGTGGGTTATATCTGCTAATGGATGGTACACTCTGTGGGTTATATCTACTAATGGATGGTACACTCTGTGGGTTATATCTACTAATGGATGGTACCCTCTGTGGGTTATATCTACTAATGGATGGTACATACTGTGGGTTATATCTACTAATGGAAGGTACACTCTGTGGGTTATATCTACTAATGGATAGTACCCTCTGTGGGTTATATCTACTAATGGATGGTACACTCTGTGGGTTATATCTACTAATGGATGGTACACTCTGTGGGTTATATCTACTAATGGATGGTACACTCTGTGGGTTATATCTACTAATGGAAGGTACACTCTGGGTTATATCTACTAATGGATGGTACACTCTGTGGGTTATATCTACTAATGGATGGTACACTCTGTGGGTTATATCTACTAATGGATATTACACTCTGTGGGTTATATCTACTAATGGATGGTACACTCTGTGGGTTATATCTACTAATGGATATTACACTCTGTGGGTTATATCTACTAATGGATGGTACACTCTGTGGGTTATATCTACTAATGGATGGTACACTCTGGGTTATATCTACTAATAGATGGTACACTCTGTGGGTTATATCTACTAATGGATGGTACACTCTGTGGGTTATATCTACTAATGGATAGTACACTCTGTGGGTTATATCTGCTAATGGATGGTACACTCTGTGGGTTATATCTACTAATGGATGGTACACTCTGTGGGTTATATCTACTAATGGATGGTACACTCTGTGGGTTATATCTACTAATGGATGGTACACTCTGTGGGTTATATCTACTAATGGATGGTACACTCTGTGGGTTATATCTACTAATGGATGGTACACTCTGTGGGTTATATCTACTAATGGATGGTACCCTCTGTGGGTTATATCTACTAATGGATGGTACATACTGTGGGTTATATCTACTAATGGATGGTACACTCTGTGGGTTATATCTACTAATGAATGGTACACTCTGTGGGTTATATCTACTAATGGATAGTACACTCTGTGGGTTATATCTACTAATGGATGGTACACTCTGTGGGTTATATCTACTAATGGATAGTACACTCTGTGGGTTATATCTACTAATGGATAGTACACTCTGTGGGTTATATCTACTAATGGATAGTACACTCTGTGGATTATATCTACTAATGGATATTACACTCTGTGGGTTATATCTACTAATGGATGGTACACTCTGTGGGTTATATCTACTAATGGATGGTACACTCTGTGGGTTATATCTACTAATGGTTGGTACTCTGTGGGTTATATCTGCTAATGGATGGTACACTCTGTGGGTTATATCTACTAATGGATAGTACACTCTGTGGGTTATATCTACTAATGGATGGTACACTCTGTGGGTTATATCTACTAATGGATAGTACACTCTGTGGGTTATATCTACTAATAGATGGTACACTCTGTGGGTTATATCTACTAATGGATGGTACACTCTGTGGGTTATATCTACTAATGGATGGTACACTCTGTGGGTTATATCTACTAATGGATGGTACACTCTGTGGGTTATATCTACTAATGGATATTACACTCTGTGGGTTATATCGACTAATGGATGGTACACTCTGTGGGTTATATCTACTAATGGATGGTACACTCTGTGGGTTATATCTACTAATGGATGGTACACTCTGTGGGTTATATCTACTAATGGATGGTACACTCTGTGGGTTATATCTACTAATGGATGGTACACTCTGTGGGTTATATCTACTAATAGATGGTACACTCTGTGGGTTATATCTACTAATGGATGGTACACTCTGTGGGTTATATCTGCTAATGGATGGTACACTCTGTGGGTTATATCTACTAATGGATGGTACACTCTGTGGGTTATATCTACTAATGGATGTTACACTCTGTGGGTTATATCTACTAATGGATGGTACACTCTGTGGGTTATATCTACTAATGGATGGTACCCTCTGTGGGTTATATCTACTAATGGATGGTACACTCTGTGGGTTATATCTGCTAATGGATGGTACACTCTGTGGGTTATATCTACTAATGGATAGTACACTCTGTGGGTTATATCTACTAATGGATGGTACACTCTGTGGGTTATATCGACTAATGGATGGTACTCTGTGGGTTATATCTACTAATGGATGGTACACTCTGTGGGTTATATCTACTAATGGATAGTACACTCTGTGGGTTATATCTACTAATAGATGGTACACTCTGTGGGTTATATCTACTAATGGATGGTACACTCTGTGGGTTATATCTACTAATGGATGGTACACTCTGTGGGTTATATCTACTAATGGATGGTACACTCTGTGGGTTATATCTACTAATGGATATTACACTCTGTGGGTTATATCGACTAATGGATGGTACACTCTGTGGGTTATATCTACTAATGGATGGTACACTCTGTGGGTTATATCTACTAATGGATGGTACACTCTGTGGGTTATATCTACTAATGGATGGTACACTCTGTGGGTTATATCTACTAATGGATGGTACACTCTGTGGGTTATATCTACTAATAGATGGTACACTCTGTGGGTTATATCTACTAATGGATGGTACACTCTGTGGGTTATATCTGCTAATGGATGGTACACTCTGTGGGTTATATCTACTAATGGATGGTACACTCTGTGGGTTATATCTACTAATGGATGTTACACTCTGTGGGTTATATCTACTAATGGATGGTACACTCTGTGGGTTATATCTACTAATGGATGGTACCCTCTGTGGGTTATATCTACTAATGGATGGTACCCTCTGTGGGTTATATCTACTAATGGATGGTACACTCTGTGGGTTATATCTGCTAATGGATGGTACACTCTGTGGGTTATATCTACTAATGGATGGTACTCTCTGTGGGTTATATCTACTAATGGATAGTACACTCTGTGGGTTATATCTACTAATGGATGGTACACTCTGTGGGTTATATCTACTAATGGATAGTACACTCTGTGGGTTATATCTACTAATGGATGGTACACTCTGTGGGTTATATCTACTAATGGATGGTACACTCTGTGGGTTATATCTACTAATGGATGGTACACTCTGTGGGTTATATCTACTAATGGATGGTACCCTCTGTGGGTTATATCTACTAATGGATGGTACATACTGTGGGTTATATCTACTAATGGATAGTACACTCTGTGGGTTATATCTACTAATGGATGGCACACTCTGTGGGTTATATCTACTAATGGATGGTACCCTCTGTGGGTTATATCTACTAATGGATGGTACACTCTGTGTGTTATATCTACTAATGGATGGCACACTCTGTGGGTTATATCTACTAATGGATGGTACACTCTGTGTGTTATATCTACTAATGGATGGTACACTCTGTGGGTTATATCTACTAATGGATGGTACACTCTGTGGGTTATATCTACTAACGGATGGTACACTCTGTGGGTTATATCTACTAATGGATGGTACACTCTGTGTGTTATATCTACTAATGGATGGTACACTCTGTGGGTTATATCTACTAATGGATGGTACACTCTGTGGGTTATATCTGCTAACGGATGGTACACTCTGTGGGTTATATCTACTAATGGATATTACACTCTGTGGATTATATCTACTAATGGATATTACACTCTGTGGGTTATATCTACTAATGGATAGTACACTCTGTGGGTTATATCTACTAATGGATATTACACTCTGTGGGTTATATCTACTAATGGATATTACACTCTGTGGGTTATATCTACTAATGGATGGTACACTCTGTGGGTTAGATCTACTAATGGATGGTACACTCTGTGGGTTATATCTACTAATGGATGGTACCCTCTGTGGGTTATATCTACTAATGGATGGTACACTCTGTGGGTTATATCTACTAATGGATATTACACTCTGTGGGTTATATCTACTAATGGATAGTACACTCTGTGGGTTATATCTGCTAATGGATGGTACACTCTGTGGGTTATATCTACTAATGGATGGTACACTCTGTGGGTTATATCTACTAATGGATATTACACTCTGTGGGTTATATCTACTAATGGATAGTACACTCTGTGGGTTATATCTACTAATGGATGGTACACTCTGTGGGTTATATCTACTAATGGATGTTACACTCTGTGGGTTATATCTGCTAATGGATGGTACACTCTGTGGGTTATATCTACTAATGGATATTACACTCTGTGGGTTATATCTACTAATGGATATTACACTCTGTGGGTTATATCAACTAATGGATGGTACACTCTGTGGGTTATATCTACTAATGGATGGTACACTCTGTGGGTTATATCTACTAATGGATGGTACACTCTGTGGGTTATATCTACTCATGGATAGTACACTCTGTGGGTTATATCTACTAATGAATGGTACACTCTGTGGGTTAAATCTACTAATGGATATTACACTCTGTGGGTTATATCTACTAATGGATAGTACACTCTGTGGGTTATATCTGCTAATGGATGGTACACTCTGTGGGTTATATCTACTAATGGATGGTACACTCTGTGGGTTATATCTACTAATGGATATTACACTCTGTGGGTTATATCTACTAATGGATAGTACACTCTGTGGGTTATATCTACTAATGGATATTACACTCTGTGGGTTATATCTACTAATGGATATTACACTCTGTGGGTTATATCTACTAATGGATGGTACACTCTGTGGGTTAGATCTACTAATGGATGGTACACTCTGTGGGTTATATCTACTAATGGATATTACACTCTGTGGGTTATATCTACTAATGGATAGTACACTCTGTGGGTTATATCTGCTAATGGATGGTACACTCTGTGGGTTATATCTACTAATGGATATTACACTCTGTGGGTTATATCTACTAATGGATATTACACTCTGTGGGTTATATCAACTAATGGATGGTACACTCTGTGGGTTATATCTACTAATGGATGGTACACTCTGTGGGTTATATCTACTAATGGATGGTACACTCTGTGGGTTATATCTACTAATGGATGGTACACTCTGTGGGTTATATCTACTAATGGATGGTACACTCTGTGGATTATATCTACTAATAGATGGTACACTCTGTGGGTTATATCTACTAATGGATGTTACACTCTGTGGATTATATCTACTAATGGATGGTACACTCTGTGGGTTATATCTACTAATGGATGGTACACTCTGTGGGTGATATCTACTAATGGTTGGTACACTCTTTCGGTTATATCTAATATTCATGAATATTACACTCTGTGGGTTATATCTACTCATGGATGGTACACTCTGTGGGTTATATCTACTAATGAATGGTACACTCTGTGGGTTATATCTACTAATGGATGGTACACTCTGTGGGTTATATCTACTTATAGATGGTACTCTGTGGGTTATATCTACTAATGGATAGTACACTCTCTGGGTTATATCTACTCATGGATGGTACACTCTGTGGGTTATATCTACTAATGAATGGTACACTCTGTGGGTTATATCTACTAATGGATGGTACTCTCTGTGGGTTATATCTACTTATAGATGGTACTCTGTGGGTTATATCTACTAATGGATAGTACACTCTCTGGGTTATATCTACTAATGGATGTTACACTCTGTGGGTTATATCTACTCATGGATGGTACACTCTGTGTGTCATATATACTAATGGTTGGTACACTCTTTCGGTTATATCTACTACTCATGGATGGTACACTCTGTGGGTTATATCTACTAATGGATGGTACACTCTGTGGGTTATATCTACTAATGGATGGTACACTCTGTGGGTTATATCTACTAATGGATGGTACACTCTGTGGGTTATATATACTAATGGTTGGTACACTCTTTCGGTTATATCTAATATTCATGAATATTACACTCTGTGGGTTATATCTACTAAGGGATGGTACCCTCTGTGGGTTAAATCTACTAATGGATGGTACACTCTGTGGTTATATCTACTATTCATGGATGGTACACTCTGTGGGTTATATCTACTAATGGATGGTACACTCTGTGGGTTATATCTACTAATGGTTGGTACACTCTTTCGGTTATATCTAATATTCATGAATATTACACTCTGTGGGTTATATCTACTAAGGGATGGTACCCTCTGTGGGTTAAATCTACTAATGGATGGTACACTCTGTGGTTATATCTACTCATGGATGGTACACTCTGTGGTTATATCTACTAATGGTTGGTACACTCTTTCGGTTATATCTAATATTCATGAATATTACACTCTGTGGGTTATATCTACTAAGGGATGGTACCCTCTGTGGGTTAAATCTACTAATGGATGGTACACTCTGTGGTTATATCTACTCATGGATGGTACACTCTGTGGTTATATCTACTAATGGTTGGTACACTCTTTCGGTTATATCTAATATTCATGAATATTACACTCTGTGGGTTATATCTACTAAGGGATGGTACCCTCTGTGGGTTAAATCTACTAATGGATGGTACACTCTGTGGTTATATCTACTCATGGATGGTACCCTCTGTGGGTTATATCTACTAATGGTTGGTACACTCTTTCGGTTATATCTAATATTCATGAATATTACACTCTGTGGGTTACATCTACTCATGGATGGTACACTCTGTGGGTTATATCTACTAATGGATGTTACACTCTGTGGGTTATATCTACTAATGGATGGTACACTCTGTGGGTTATATCTACTAATGGATGGTACCCTCTGTGGGTTATATCTACTAATGGATGGTACACTCTGTGGGTTATATCTGCTAATGGATGGTACACTCTGTGGGTTATATCTACTAATGGATAGTACACTCTGTGGGTTATATCTACTAATGGATGGTACACTCTGTGGGTTATATCGACTAATGGATGGTACTCTGTGGGTTATATCTACTAATGGATGGTACACTCTGTGGGTTATATCTACTAATGGATAGTACACTCTGTGGGTTATATCTACTAATAGATGGTACACTCTGTGGGTTATATCTACTAATGGATGGTACACTCTGTGGGTTATATCTACTAATGGATGGTACACTCTGTGGGTTATATCTACTAATGGATGGTACACTCTGTGGGTTATATCTACTAATGGATATTACACTCTGTGGGTTATATCGACTAATGGATGGTACACTCTGTGGGTTATATCTACTAATGGATGGTACACTCTGTGGGTTATATCTACTAATGGATGGTACACTCTGTGGGTTATATCTACTAATGGATGGTACACTCTGTGGGTTATATCTACTAATGGATGGTACACTCTGTGGGTTATATCTACTAATAGATGGTACACTCTGTGGGTTATATCTACTAATGGATGGTACACTCTGTGGGTTATATCTGCTAATGGATGGTACACTCTGTGGGTTATATCTACTAATGGATGGTACACTCTGTGGGTTATATCTACTAATGGATGTTACACTCTGTGGGTTATATCTACTAATGGATGGTACACTCTGTGGGTTATATCTACTAATGGATGGTACCCTCTGTGGGTTATATCTACTAATGGATGGTACCCTCTGTGGGTTATATCTACTAATGGATGGTACACTCTGTGGGTTATATCTGCTAATGGATGGTACACTCTGTGGGTTATATCTACTAATGGATGGTACTCTCTGTGGGTTATATCTACTAATGGATAGTACACTCTGTGGGTTATATCTACTAATGGATGGTACACTCTGTGGGTTATATCTACTAATGGATAGTACACTCTGTGGGTTATATCTACTAATGGATGGTACACTCTGTGGGTTATATCTACTAATGGATGGTACACTCTGTGGGTTATATCTACTAATGGATGGTACACTCTGTGGGTTATATCTACTAATGGATGGTACCCTCTGTGGGTTATATCTACTAATGGATGGTACATACTGTGGGTTATATCTACTAATGGATAGTACACTCTGTGGGTTATATCTACTAATGGATGGCACACTCTGTGGGTTATATCTACTAATGGATGGTACCCTCTGTGGGTTATATCTACTAATGGATGGTACACTCTGTGTGTTATATCTACTAATGGATGGCACACTCTGTGGGTTATATCTACTAATGGATGGTACACTCTGTGTGTTATATCTACTAATGGATGGTACACTCTGTGGGTTATATCTACTAATGGATGGTACACTCTGTGGGTTATATCTACTAACGGATGGTACACTCTGTGGGTTATATCTACTAATGGATGGTACACTCTGTGTGTTATATCTACTAATGGATGGTACACTCTGTGGGTTATATCTACTAATGGATGGTACACTCTGTGGGTTATATCTGCTAACGGATGGTACACTCTGTGGGTTATATCTACTAATGGATATTACACTCTGTGGATTATATCTACTAATGGATATTACACTCTGTGGGTTATATCTACTAATGGATAGTACACTCTGTGGGTTATATCTACTAATGGATATTACACTCTGTGGGTTATATCTACTAATGGATATTACACTCTGTGGGTTATATCTACTAATGGATGGTACACTCTGTGGGTTAGATCTACTAATGGATGGTACACTCTGTGGGTTATATCTACTAATGGATGGTACCCTCTGTGGGTTATATCTACTAATGGATGGTACACTCTGTGGGTTATATCTACTAATGGATATTACACTCTGTGGGTTATATCTACTAATGGATAGTACACTCTGTGGGTTATATCTGCTAATGGATGGTACACTCTGTGGGTTATATCTACTAATGGATGGTACACTCTGTGGGTTATATCTACTAATGGATATTACACTCTGTGGGTTATATCTACTAATGGATAGTACACTCTGTGGGTTATATCTACTAATGGATGGTACACTCTGTGGGTTATATCTACTAATGGATGTTACACTCTGTGGGTTATATCTGCTAATGGATGGTACACTCTGTGGGTTATATCTACTAATGGATATTACACTCTGTGGGTTATATCTACTAATGGATATTACACTCTGTGGGTTATATCAACTAATGGATGGTACACTCTGTGGGTTATATCTACTAATGGATGGTACACTCTGTGGGTTATATCTACTAATGGATGGTACACTCTGTGGGTTATATCTACTCATGGATAGTACACTCTGTGGGTTATATCTACTAATGAATGGTACACTCTGTGGGTTAAATCTACTAATGGATATTACACTCTGTGGGTTATATCTACTAATGGATAGTACACTCTGTGGGTTATATCTGCTAATGGATGGTACACTCTGTGGGTTATATCTACTAATGGATGGTACACTCTGTGGGTTATATCTACTAATGGATATTACACTCTGTGGGTTATATCTACTAATGGATAGTACACTCTGTGGGTTATATCTACTAATGGATATTACACTCTGTGGGTTATATCTACTAATGGATATTACACTCTGTGGGTTATATCTACTAATGGATGGTACACTCTGTGGGTTAGATCTACTAATGGATGGTACACTCTGTGGGTTATATCTACTAATGGATATTACACTCTGTGGGTTATATCTACTAATGGATAGTACACTCTGTGGGTTATATCTGCTAATGGATGGTACACTCTGTGGGTTATATCTACTAATGGATATTACACTCTGTGGGTTATATCTACTAATGGATATTACACTCTGTGGGTTATATCAACTAATGGATGGTACACTCTGTGGGTTATATCTACTAATGGATGGTACACTCTGTGGGTTATATCTACTAATGGATGGTACACTCTGTGGGTTATATCTACTAATGGATGGTACACTCTGTGGGTTATATCTACTAATGGATGGTACACTCTGTGGATTATATCTACTAATAGATGGTACACTCTGTGGGTTATATCTACTAATGGATGTTACACTCTGTGGATTATATCTACTAATGGATGGTACACTCTGTGGGTTATATCTACTAATGGATGGTACACTCTGTGGGTTATATCTACTAATGGTTGGTACACTCTTTCGGTTATATCTAATATTCATGAATATTACACTCTGTGGGTTATATCTACTCATGGATGGTACACTCTGTGGGTTATATCTACTAATGAATGGTACACTCTGTGGGTTATATCTACTAATGGATGGTACACTCTGTGGGTTATATCTACTTATAGATGGTACTCTGTGGGTTATATCTACTAATGGATAGTACACTCTCTGGGTTATATCTACTCATGGATGGTACACTCTGTGGGTTATATCTACTAATGAATGGTACACTCTGTGGGTTATATCTACTAATGGATGGTACTCTCTGTGGGTTATATCTACTTATAGATGGTACTCTGTGGGTTATATCTACTAATGGATAGTACACTCTCTGGGTTATATCTACTAATGGATGTTACACTCTGTGGGTTATATCTACTCATGGATGGTACACTCTGTGTGTCATATATACTAATGGTTGGTACACTCTTTCGGTTATATCTACTACTCATGGATGGTACACTCTGTGGGTTATATCTACTAATGGATGGTACACTCTGTGGGTTATATCTACTAATGGATGGTACACTCTGTGGGTTATATCTACTAATGGATGGTACACTCTGTGGGTTATATATACTAATGGTTGGTACACTCTTTCGGTTATATCTAATATTCATGAATATTACACTCTGTGGGTTATATCTACTAAGGGATGGTACCCTCTGTGGGTTAAATCTACTAATGGATGGTACACTCTGTGGTTATATCTACTATTCATGGATGGTACACTCTGTGGGTTATATCTACTAATGGATGGTACACTCTGTGGGTTATATCTACTAATGGTTGGTACACTCTTTCGGTTATATCTAATATTCATGAATATTACACTCTGTGGGTTATATCTACTAAGGGATGGTACCCTCTGTGGGTTAAATCTACTAATGGATGGTACACTCTGTGGTTATATCTACTCATGGATGGTACACTCTGTGGTTATATCTACTAATGGTTGGTACACTCTTTCGGTTATATCTAATATTCATGAATATTACACTCTGTGGGTTATATCTACTAAGGGATGGTACCCTCTGTGGGTTAAATCTACTAATGGATGGTACACTCTGTGGTTATATCTACTCATGGATGGTACACTCTGTGGTTATATCTACTAATGGTTGGTACACTCTTTCGGTTATATCTAATATTCATGAATATTACACTCTGTGGGTTATATCTACTAAGGGATGGTACCCTCTGTGGGTTAAATCTACTAATGGATGGTACACTCTGTGGTTATATCTACTCATGGATGGTACCCTCTGTGGGTTATATCTACTAATGGTTGGTACACTCTTTCGGTTATATCTAATATTCATGAATATTACACTCTGTGGGTTACATCTACTCATGGATGGTACACTCTGTGGGTTATATCTACTAATGGATGTTACACTCTGTGGGTTATATCTACTAATGGATGGTACACTCTGTGGGTTATATCTACTAATGGATGGTACCCTCTGTGGGTTATATCTACTAATGGATGGTACACTCTGTGGGTTATATCTGCTAATGGATGGTACACTCTGTGGGTTATATCTACTAATGGATAGTACACTCTGTGGGTTATATCTACTAATGGATGGTACACTCTGTGGGTTATATCGACTAATGGATGGTACTCTGTGGGTTATATCTACTAATGGATGGTACACTCTGTGGGTTATATCTACTAATGGATAGTACACTCTGTGGGTTATATCTACTAATAGATGGTACACTCTGTGGGTTATATCTACTAATGGATGGTACACTCTGTGGGTTATATCTACTAATGGATGGTACACTCTGTGGGTTATATCTACTAATGGATGGTACACTCTGTGGGTTATATCTACTAATGGATATTACACTCTGTGGGTTATATCGACTAATGGATGGTACACTCTGTGGGTTATATCTACTAATGGATGGTACACTCTGTGGGTTATATCTACTAATGGATGGTACACTCTGTGGGTTATATCTACTAATGGATGGTACACTCTGTGGGTTATATCTACTAATGGATGGTACACTCTGTGGGTTATATCTACTAATAGATGGTACACTCTGTGGGTTATATCTACTAATGGATGGTACACTCTGTGGGTTATATCTGCTAATGGATGGTACACTCTGTGGGTTATATCTACTAATGGATAGTACCCTCTGTGGGTTATATCTACTAATGGATGTTACACTCTGTGGGTTATATCTACTAATGGATGGTACACTCTGTGGGTTATATCTACTAATGGATGGTACCCTCTGTGGGTTATATCTACTAATGGATGGTACCCTCTGTGGGTTATATCTACTAATGGATGGTACACTCTGTGGGTTATATCTGCTAATGGATGGTACACTCTGTGGGTTATATCTACTAATGGATGGTACTCTCTGTGGGTTATATCTACTAATGGATAGTGCACTCTGTGGGTTATATCTACTAATGGATGGTACACTCTGTGGGTTATATCTACTAATGGATAGTACACTCTGTGGGTTATATCTACTAATGGATGGTACACTCTGTGGGTTATATCTACTAATGGATGGTACCCTCTGTGGGTTATATCTACTAATGGATGGTACACTCTGTGGGTTATATCTACTAATGGATGGTACCCTCTGTGGGTTATATCTACTAATGGATGGTACATACTGTGGGTTATATCTACTAATGGATAGTACACTCTGTGGGTTATATCTACTAATGGATGGCACACTCTGTGGGTTATATCTACTAATGGATGGTACCCTCTGTGGGTTATATCTACTAATGGATGGTACACTCTGTGTGTTATATCTACTAATGGATGGCACACTCTGTGGGTTATATCTACTAATGGATGGTACACTCTGTGTGTTATATCTACTAATGGATGGTACACTCTGTGGGTTATATCTACTAATGGATGGTACACTCTGTGGGTTATATCTACTAACGGATGGTACACTCTGTGGGTTATATCTACTAATGGATGGTACACTCTGTGTGTTATATCTACTAATGGATGGTACACTCTGTGGGTTATATCTACTAATGGATGGTACACTCTGTGGGTTATATCTGCTAACGGATGGTACACTCTGTGGGTTATATCTACTAATGGATATTACACTCTGTGGATTATATCTACTAATGGATATTACACTCTGTGGGTTATATCTACTAATGGATAGTACACTCTGTGGGTTATATCTACTAATGGATATTACACTCTGTGGGTTATATCTACTAATGGATATTACACTCTGTGGGTTATATCTACTAATGGATGGTACACTCTGTGGGTTAGATCTACTAATGGATGGTACACTCTGTGGGTTATATCTACTAATGGATGGTACCCTCTGTGGGTTATATCTACTAATGGATGGTACACTCTGTGGGTTATATCTACTAATGGATATTACACTCTGTGGGTTATATCTACTAATGGATAGTACACTCTGTGGGTTATATCTGCTAATGGATGGTACACTCTGTGGGTTATATCTACTAATGGATGGTACACTCTGTGGGTTATATCTACTAATGGATATTACACTCTGTGGGTTATATCTACTAATGGATAGTACACTCTGTGGGTTATATCTACTAATGGATGGTACACTCTGTGGGTTATATCTACTAATGGATGTTACACTCTGTGGGTTATATCTGCTAATGGATGGTACACTCTGTGGGTTATATCTACTAATGGATATTACACTCTGTGGGTTATATCTACTAATGGATATTACACTCTGTGGGTTATATCAACTAATGGATGGTACACTCTGTGGGTTATATCTACTAATGGATGGTACACTCTGTGGGTTATATCTACTAATGGATGGTACACTCTGTGGGTTATATCTACTAACGGATGGTACACTCTGTGGGTTATATCTACTCATGGATAGTACACTCTGTGGGTTATATCTACTAATGAATGGTACACTCTGTGGGTTAAATCTACTAATGGATATTACACTCTGTGGGTTATATCTACTAATGGATAGTACACTCTGTGGGTTATATCTGCTAATGGATGGTACACTCTGTGGGTTATATCTACTAATGGATGGTACACTCTGTGGGTTATATCTACTAATGGATATTACACTCTGTGGGTTATATCTACTAATGGATAGTACACTCTGTGGGTTATATCTACTAATGGATATTACACTCTGTGGGTTATATCTACTAATGGATATTACACTCTGTGGGTTATATCTACTAATGGATGGTACACTCTGTGGGTTAGATCTACTAATGGATGGTACACTCTGTGGGTTATATCTACTAATGGATATTACACTCTGTGGGTTATATCTACTAATGGATAGTACACTCTGTGGGTTATATCTGCTAATGGATGGTACACTCTGTGGGTTATATCTACTAATGGATATTACACTCTGTGGGTTATATCTACTAATGGATATTACACTCTGTGGGTTATATCAACTAATGGATGGTACACTCTGTGGGTTATATCTACTAATGGATGGTACACTCTGTGGGTTATATCTACTAATGGATGGTACACTCTGTGGGTTATATCTACTAATGGATGGTACACTCTGTGGGTTATATCTACTAATGGATGGTACACTCTGTGGGTTAAATCTACTAATGGATGGTACACTCTGTGGGTTATATCTACTAATGGATGGTACACTCTGTGGGTTATATCTACTAATGGATGGTACACTCTGTGGGTTATATCTACTAATGGATGGTACACTCTGTGGATTATATCTACTAATAGATGGTACACTCTGTGGGTTATATCTACTAATGGATGTTACACTCTGTGGATTATATCTACTAATGGATGGTACACTCTGTGGGTTATATCTACTAATGGATGGTACACTCTGTGGGTTATATCTACTAATGGATAGTACACTCTTTCGGTTATATCTAATATTCATGAATATTACACTCTGTGGGTTATATCTACTCATGGATGGTACACTCTGTGGGTTATATCTACTAATGAATGGTACACTCTGTGGGTTATATCTACTAATGGATGGTACACTCTGTGGGTTATATCTACTTATAGATGGTACTCTGTGGGTTATATCTACTAATGGATAGTACACTCTCTGGGTTATATCTACTCATGGATGGTACACTCTGTGGGTTATATCTACTAATGAATGGTACACTCTGTGGGTTATATCTACTAATGTATGGTACTCTCTGTGGGTTATATCTACTTATAGATGGTACTCTGTGGGTTATATCTACTAATGGATAGTACACTCTCTGGGTTATATCTACTAATGGATGTTACACTCTGTGGGTTATATCTACTCATGGATGGTACACTCTGTGTGTCATATATACTAATGGTTGGTACACTCTTTCGGTTATATCTACTACTCATGGATGGTACACTCTGTGGGTTATATCTACTAATGGATGGTACACTCTGTGGGTTATATCTACTAATGGATGGTACACTCTGTGGGTTATATCTACTAATGGATGGTACACTCTGTGGGTTATATATACTAATGGTTGGTACACTCTTTCGGTTATATCTAATATTCATGAATATTACACTCTGTGGGTTATATCTACTAAGGGATGGTACCCTCTGTGGGTTAAATCTACTAATGGATGGTACACTCTGTGGTTATATCTACTATTCATGGATGGTACACTCTGTGGGTTATATCTACTAATGGATGGTACACTCTGTGGGTTATATCTACTAATGGTTGGTACACTCTTTCGGTTATATCTAATATTCATGAATATTACACTCTGTGGGTTATATCTACTAAGGGATGGTACCCTCTGTGGGTTAAATCTACTAATGGATGGTACACTCTGTGGTTATATCTACTCATGGATGGTACACTCTGTGGTTATATCTACTAATGGTTGGTACACTCTTTCGGTTATATCTAATATTCATGAATATTACACTCTGTGGGTTATATCTACTAAGGGATGGTACCCTCTGTGGGTTAAATCTACTAATGGATGGTACACTCTGTGGTTATATCTACTCATGGATGGTACACTCTGTGGTTATATCTACTAATGGTTGGTACACTCTTTCGGTTATATCTAATATTCATGAATATTACACTCTGTGGGTTATATCTACTAAGGGATGGTACCCTCTGTGGGTTAAATCTACTAATGGATGGTACACTCTGTGGTTATATCTACTCATGGATGGTACCCTCTGTGGGTTATATCTACTAATGGTTGGTACACTCTTTCGGTTATATCTAATATTCATGAATATTACACTCTGTGGGTTACATCTACTCATGGATGGTACACTCTGTGGGTTATATATAGTAATGGATGGTACACTCTGTGGGTTATATCTACTAATGGATAGTACTCTCTCTGGGTTATATCTACTAATGGATAGTACACTCTCTGGGTTATATCTACTCATGGATGGTACACTCTGTGGGTTATATATACTAATGGATAGTACACTCTGTGGGTTATATATACTAATGGATGGTACACTCTGTGGTTATATCTACTATTCATGGATGGTACACTCTGTGGGTTATATCTACTAATCACGGATAGTAGAGTCTCCAGGTGGAATCTATTAATCATGGATGGTAGACTCTGCAGGTGACATCTACTAATCATGGATGATAGACTCTACGGGTGATATTATAGATGGGTGCAGAACCCATAGACCCATAATATGATATATGCTTTTCTCACCTTCCTGTAAATGATCCCAGTGATAGCGCTTCTTAAACGCATTCCCGTGACGAAGCTGTATTGGAAATGTTGGTGGAGTATCAAAGTTTGGGCTATAGAGGAGAGGAACATCAAGACCGCAATACAGAATCCCCACCAGGCGGGAGCTTGGCCATCCTTGATGAACATGATGAGAATGCTAGAACAGACAGGGTGTAAATGGTAATGAAGACAGTATAAACACTGCTCCAATGATCACTAATGTGATCTAATCGGCCCCATAGATGTTGTGAGAGTTACACACCTTAGTAACTGGGGGTTCACAAAAGCAAAGAGGTCTTGAAACAGCTTGAAGAAGGAACCGATTAAAAAGTAAGGTCCAAATGTCTTCACCAGAACTTTTATGAAGGACGGCTCTTTGTTCTTTTTGCTGTTCTCGATCAGAACATCAGACTCGGTGGGCTTCTCATCCACATGGTTTAGCTCTATGTCCTGAGTCTTAATGAACGTCACTTCACTTGTCCTGCAATATAAAAGAGCCATGGGAGATTTTGTAGTTCTGCCTTCTGTGCTGATCCACAGGAAGGAAACATGGACGATAGTCAGAGGACCCATCTCAGTATAAGCTATTCCCAATACTAGATGAGTGGTGTCCTCATATGTGACACTTAAAAAAATAGCTTTTATGATGATGCTACCATATTACTTGAATACATATGGGGCTCGAAAAGGAAGTTTTTTTAAACACCCTAGAAGGATTGATATATGAGCTTTTATGTTGAGAGCTTAGATATTTGCGAGAACCTTAGCCAAGACTTGGTTGCTCATGGAGGTTGACCCACCACAGTGTGGTCACGTGATATATAATGTACCTTAGCTTGTTCTTCTCATTTTCCCATTCTTTAATCAGTTTGGAAACAACTATTTTTGAGGTATCATCTTCATTTAAAGTCCAGAGGTCTTTGTCTTCCAGAGGTCTTTTGTAGCCCAAAATGGCCATCCTAAGAGGGTAGAAAATGTCAAGTCAATCAGAAATTGACATAATATCAAGGCCTTTAGTGGTGAGTATGAGATATGAAAGGCTGCAGCACTTGGGTGGGAGATGGTCATCAACACAAGGCTGTCTTCGTGAGTGGTACTCACTGATGGGCATCGAGAGATCTCAAGAGCTTGTTAAAAGTCAGTAGAAAGTTTAAAAGTTGTTAATTAGTCAGTAATGAGCTGGGGAAGGTTTTGAGGTTGTCAATCACTTACTGATGGTCATGAGAAGGTCTCAAAGGCTTCCTGATGAACAGGGAAGGTCTACAGTCTGTCACTCACTGATGGGCATGGGAAGGTCTCAGGGTTGTCAAACACTGATTGGAAGGCCTAAAGATTAGTAACTCATTGATAGGCACAGAAATGCCTCAAGGCTATCACTCATGGGTGAACAGGGAAGGTCTCAATAACTCACTGATGAGCAAGGGAAGATCTCAGGGCTGTCAATCACTCACTGATGGGTGGGAGAAGGTCTCAAAACACTGACTGATAAGCAAGGGATGGTCTAAAGGCTTTTCAGTCACTCAGTGATGGTCAGGGTATGGATTCAAGATTGTTCATGGGCATCCAGGGAGATTTCTAGGAAGCCCTCAAAAGGAAATAGCCTTTGGCCAGAAATGACTGCTCTGGATCTTCTGCCCACCTAGACTTGTTGAGGGTAACACTTACTTGGTGAACCACCAAAACGTTAATCTTGATAGAAATCCAGCGTCCGACTCTGGGCTGGGATTCTGCAGAAGAGATTTTAATGTCATTCATTATAGGGCAAATTGTAGATCAGTAGATTATATAGACGTAGTGGTGTGTATTGACTCACGCTGTCCGATCTGACGGGAGAGAAGAATGGTGGTGCCTCCTTGAAACAGGAGAGAATAAGCTCCACCACAAGCAGCGAAAAATAAATAAAGAATGTGGTGAAGCGGAATCGATCTGTTACGCCCTAAACACAAGAAGGAGACAAATATCGGTCCTGGGATCATTCATAGTGTAGGTCTCTGGGTGACCACAACTCCATCAACTCCTCATTACCTCATTGACTGAAGACAAGACTTTGGAGCGGAATGGGATAATGGCAGACAGTGTAGCTAGAAACCAGAATATTATCAGCACCCCTGAAGACTGGACGCCCCGCAGCCTCTCGTATTGGATAAGTATAGTCGCCGTGATCTGAAAAAATGCAGAACGTCAAAATAGGCCTTCTAACAATCACATGTCTAGGTCTACTCCACCAGCCACATCAATATCTACACCCTGCATGGCATGAACAGTCAGAAATGAGTGTAAACATTGACGCGGATGGTGATCCATGAGAATTTCCCATCTACGGATCACTCCGAGAGACGTTTCTCTGTCTATACCGATCACACCGGGAGACGTTCCCCCGTCAATACTTATCACTTCGGGAGATGTTCCTCATCTATACCGATCACTCTGGGAGTCCTTTCTCCGTCTATACAGACGTTCCTTGTCTATACTGATCACTTCGGGAGATGTTCTCCGTCTATACTGATCACTCCAGGAGACTTCCCTCATCTATACTGATCACTCTGGGAGACATTTCTCCGTCTATACCGATCACTCCAGGAGACGTTCCCCGTCTATACTTATCACTTCGGCAGATGTTCCCTGTCTATACCGATCACTCCGGGAGACGTTCCCCATCTATACCGATCACTTCGGGAGACTTTCTCCGTCTATACTTATCACGTAGGCAGATGTTCCCTGTCTATACTGATCACTCCGGGAGACATTACCCATCTCTACTGATTACTCTGGGAGACTTTCCCCGTCTATACGATCACTCCGGGAGATTTTCCCCATCTATACCGATCACTCCAGGAGACGTTCTCCATCTATTCCGATCACTCCGGGAGATGTTCTCCGTCTGTACCAATCACTCCGGAAGACGTTCACCGTCTATATAAATCACTCTGGAAGACGTTCCCCTTCTATACTGATCACTCCGGGGACATTTCCCGTCTATACCGATCACTCCAGGAGACATTACCTGTCTATATAATTCACTCCGGCAGACGTTCCCCATCTATACCGATACCCATAGCATAAAAACCTGGATACAAACCATAGTTATTCCGACGATCAGCGGTGTGACGAAGTACACCGGGGGAGGGGGCTGATTCTGGATCAGAGTATGGAAAGAGTAGAACAGGTCAGCCCAGCAGACGCACCACAGCAGTACTCCGAAGAGCTGCAGAGCAGAAAGCAATGTGTTACCCAACAGTAAAAACCATGAGTGATACATCGACGGCTCTCGCCCTCCTACCGTCTTGGCTTTGCTCAGCATGGACAGCACGATGTATCCCCTCCGGTTATACTTTAAATAAATAATATAGAATGGCAGCGAGACCCAGAGGTAGATGACAGGGGTCCAGGCGACCACCGTGTTCTGGAAGCATGGCGTCAGGTCCGGTCGCTCCGTGTACAATGTCAGGTTAGAGTCCTGAAAAAACAAAACAGTGACTGTAGTGGGGTCCCTGACCCACCAGAACTTACTACCATGGGTCTACATACAGGATCCATGAATAGCTGACAGCCTCATTGCTGATAGTTTCCATATAATACCAGAATTCTAGTATAACTGAAATGTCACAAATAAGATCCATTATTAGCAGTTAACCTTGTTGATTGCTTCCATATACTACCAGAATTCTAGTATAATTTAAATGTGACTGTGATGACACAGCATTGTATCTTAATTAACCAGAGGTCTATTTTCAGTAATCCAGGAGGAATCTATCGGTATATGTAGACTATTGAATTTATGTGTTTGTTCTTTGGTTGGGCAAAAAAACACAGATTTTTGTTCGTATAAGCCTGTAATATTGACTTTTAAGTTGATATTTGATGTAACATATTATGCTGTTATCCTGAATGAATGAGATGCAGGGTAACTGAACAATGATGTTTGCTGATATGCTGATTAAACATTATCCAGGTCAGCTAGTTTGTTGATTTGCAACACAGAGAAGTAAAAACTATTCAAATTCATAAAATAGTCAAACAATGCGAGTTAATTTCAACACATCTTCCTCTTGACCTCTGGATGCTGGCTTAAAGGACAACAGTTGTGAGCTATATAATTGGGATATGCCTCTAACAATATTCATCTAGACAGCCCAGAGATCCAAAGAACCAGAGACTCCAAAACCACAGTCAGTCAGGAACACTCTACAGGATAGCTGCCAGATCATGGCTCCATCATGAAGGGACACGGATTTGACATTCTACAGGATGCCAGCTTAGGGGACCATGGCCCCAGCTGGAAGAATACAGATCTGCTCCATTCACCATCAGTGAACCATGGATACGGTTGGGATAGTCAGGATTTGGAGTCACTGGTCGTTTCGGATAAGCCAGTTTGGGACCATCCGGTCATCTGGCCCCATGGAGACGTTCAGAGAAGCCAGGTTGGAACCCTCCGGTCACCTGGCCCCATGGAGACGTTCGGACTGTCATCTTCCTACGCTTGTCGCTACCTTCTCTCTGTGCATGCCACAGGTGGGGTAGTCATCAAGTAACAGCTGCCATTATCCTGGCGAGTCAGCGTGGAGACTCTGTAATGTGCACCATTTTGGGTACTGTGCTGGGACTGTTCTATGTGTTATCTGCCTGTTTTTGAATAAGTAAAGTGTTGCCACACTGTTTTACCCTCACTGTGTTGTCTGAGTAGCATTGGATAGCAGGTGTTCAGTGGGATGACCCCTGGTACATGCGGTTTCAGGTTAGTGGACTAGAGCACCCGCTGACCCCGTGTCTCCACAGTGACAAATAAGATCCATTATTAGCAGTTGACCTTCTTATTGATGGTTTCCATATAGCAAGAGGAGACAATTCTAGTAAAAGGAAACTGAAAGTGGAACAATGAGATCCATCAACAGCATCAAAACTGCTTGTTGATAGTTTCCATATAATACCAGAATTCTAGTATAACTAAAACGTGACAAATAAGATCCATTATTATCAGTTAACCTGCTTGTTGATAGTCTCCATATGGCAAGAGCAGACCATCCTAGTAAAAGGAAACTGAAAGTGACACAGTGAGATCTGTCAACCTGCTTGCTGATAGTTTTCCTTTAGTAACACTCTTTTTTATGTAAAATTAGCAAAATGAGGAATAAGGTGATAAATATGGAGCAGAGAGAAGACGGATTTTATATCTTCCCGGTAATAATAATGTCAGGTCGCTCCGGTGTCTCTGGACGATACCGCGCCCTGGTTTCCAGCAGATCTCACATTACCACCGACTGCCCTCATTAAAGGCAATGAAGCGGCTGAGCCAAGGGCTGATGAATACCCGGATTGTTTCCTAATATAAAGCAGACCTGGGCGCCATTCCTCTCCGCCAGGCCGCCGCAGACTCTTCAGGGAAACTCTAAAAGCATTTTCTTTTCACAATTTCTAAGACTTCTGAGCAGATGGGAGGTGCGGAGCAAGAAACATGCCTGCGGGCTGAATACTGAACCTAAAGAATTTCAGAAAAAGACAGATACAAAAGCTAAAACAACTCCCTGACAGGTTCTCAGTTAACTCATTCTGCAAATTTATTAATGAAACCCAAATGCAAAAATCCATTAAGTAAAAATAATAAATAATTAACCCCTTCCTCCTGAAAGTGCCTCTATCCTATTTATAAGGAGGGGGGAGAGGACATTTATGGGGAAGTGAAATTAATATGGGCTTTACAAAATGAAGCTTTGTATGAACAGTTCTCTAGTCCGGCACTCAAGGAGCATTGACTTTTGCCTTTTGTTGATCTCATCCTGTTTTTTAAATAATATGCAAAAGGAAAAAAGAGGAACAAACAAGAAAAAAAAAGACATAAAAAAGAGCGGAGGACAATGGAGAAGTGTCGTTACAGTCTCACCATGCAAATCACGGCTTATTATAAGCCTCACGTTCCAGAGCTATAGGCCCGTCATACGCGACGTCTCCAGAGGGGGCGCCGTGTTAATGGAATTAGTGGTTCTTTAGGATAAAGACTTCAAAAGTAAATTCTCCTCCCGCCTACCACCTAACAATATCCTGGCACGAGGCCGAACCTGCGAGACGTGTCTGAATGAGCTCATAGACGAGTGGCAGAAAGCCCAAATGTAATAATAGTGACTGATGACGGTAATGTAATAGTCAGCCCGTAATGTAGAGCAGAGGCCCGGGCTCCCGGAGAGCGATACATCTGGATAACTACGCTCTTGTGAAAATGTCCTACACGACAGCTCAATGTTATATATTGTTACTGCTGTTACTGGAGAGAATCCTTCACAAGTACTGGAGTGATGAGCTGTAAACATATCTCATCCTCTTATTGCTACAAATTAATTTAATTGGTTATATAGCTTTATTATTTCTCTAACCAAACCCATATGCACTTCTCTTACTGTAAAGAATCCTTTCCAAACCTAAGAGTCACACAGCATGATACTTTATGGTGGAAACATATCTCGCCATTATAGTGTTGGGAGCGTTAAGAATACATTTTGTTGGTTTCAACTCTTTCAACATCTACATTTCCACTGCTCTTACTGTAAAGAATCCATGATACATTATGCAGATGTTACATTTTAATGCCGCATTTTCATACAATCCCACTAGATTTTTACCGAAAGTGAGCTGAAAACACCTTAATCCATAGCTGTTCTGCTCTTACTGCAAAGAATCCTGTATCTATGAAGATATCCTACAGGTTCTTTACTACTGTTAATATGAGTACTCCACATTTCATATCTTTACTGCTCTTACCGCAAAGACTTTGAAGGCAGGCTTGGATGATTTCCAGTATCAGTGACCATGTTCTGCAAATTAATAGGGATGTCCTATCTTTTCCTCCATGGAAGACTCCTTTTGGTGTCAGAGGAGATAAGATGCCCACTGAGGGGTCCATGTAGAAGGATGAGATGAATAGCCATCATCAAAATGGTCTCAGTGTGTGACTACAGTGGTCACTTGCGAGTGAGTGTACCCGATGTTATTGGCTCAGAGTGAGCAGCATGGACCCAGAGGCGCTGATGCAGCTGAGCAGGAAAACAGGATGGTATGTGGAACAGCAATGACCGGTACAGCTTGATTTTCTGGGCGGCAGGGAAATCAGTGGAGCTCCCTGGAAGTACTGGATGCAGCAGAACCAAATGTGCAGACAGCACCTTGATGCAGGAATATGAATAGTACACAGGAACAGCAGAGTTGAGTAGGTAATCGGGCACCGTGCAAGAGCGCAAATAGCACACAGGAAAAGCAGGAATTAGTAGGTAATCAGGCACCTTACCAGAGTGCAAAAAGCACACACAGGAATAGCATATATGAGTAGGCAATCAGGCACTTTGCAAGAATGCAATGACCACACAGGAACAGCAGTGATGAATAGGCAAGCAGACACCTTGAAAGACTGCAAAGAGCACACAGGAATAGCAGAGATGAGTAGGTAGTCAGGCACCATGCAAGAATGCAATGACCACATAGGAACAGCAGTGATGAGCAGGCAAGCAGACACCTTGCAAGAGTGCAAAGAGCATACAGGAATAGCAGAGATGAGTAGGCAATCAGGCACCGTTGCAAGAACACATAGGAATAACAGAAATCAGAAGGCAATTGGGGACCTTGCAATGGGGCAATGACTACACAGGAACAGCAGAGATGAGTAGGCAATCAGGTACCTTATTGCAGCAGAGTTGAGGGAACAGACAGCACCTTGGAATAGAAGGTATCTTAAGGCTGCAAAGTTGATAGTGTGGACAGAGCCTTGGAATTGTAGAGGCGAGTAAACTAGCAAATATTTTGAAACAGCAGAGCTGAGAGTGCAAACAGCACCAGGAACTGCAGAGCTGAGTTGGTAGAAGGATCTAGATATTTGGTGGCACTCAGGAACAGCCGAGTAGATAGTCAGGCACCAGGCCGTAGCAGAGCCAAGTAGGAAGTGTGGCTTGACTCCAGGAAAGCATGAAGTAACAGTGTGCCCTACTATCTGAACACTCAGGTAATGATGATGATGGGCTATTATAGCAACTCGTCACAAGCTAGCACTGTGAGAATTGTACATGGGAAGGAAGAACCAGAACCTAGCGCTGGAGCCGGGACAGATCAGCACAGACAGAAAGTAGCAAAATGGTGATCATTCATGGCAGCAACTAGTAGGTACTGGTGCATGTATGGCATAGGGCACAGTTCAAAGGCTTCGTGCTATTAGCACAAATGTATAGTCCTAGTGGTGTAACCTATTAGGATCACAGGACGAGTATCGTGAAGCGACCAGCGTTGCAGTTTCAAGAGTTCCATCAATCATTTCTAGGCATGAGCAAAGATTTTCTAAACCTCAGAGAGAACATGTGAGGAATCATGTGGCTGTGAGCTTCTCACCGCAACTCTACGACCCCTTCCTCTTTCTGAGACACCGTACAATAAAGTCACACACAGAAGGTTATCATTTATGGAGAAAGACCACGAAAGGGAACAGTAGATATATGAGACCCTGTCCTGCCTCTCCCTGGAGGAGTCAAGAGACTGACTCGGAAACCATTTGTTCTTCTCCCAACCAGAAGACATTGAGGAACCATTGACTTCCATACTTAGATTGCCATCCTGATCGAACAGAAGTGAGTCTAGAAATCGTCATATAGGTGGCCCTAATGTGGGTAAATAGGTCCCATCTCTATCTTCTCGTAACGACTTCCTGTGTACACAGTGCTATCACCCATCAGATAACTGCGGCAGAGAAGACAAAGGGATATTATACAATATCATGGGCGGATGTGGAGTAAAGAGCACACATGAACAGCAGAAATGAGTAGGAAATCTGAACGATCAATGCCAGGTGCAAAGGTGCAAGTGCTGATCTCCTCCACCTTCACTCTATTTCTGGAACCTTAAGCCCATGTGAGACCAAACATTCAGTGTCTCCCTCTTCCATACCACAATGGTTGCTCACTTTCCCCAGTCCCACACAATCGGTGCCTTGGGGTGATCCTCGACTCAGCCCTCTCTTTCAAGCCTTATATCCAAGCCCTTGCCTCCTCCTGCCGACTCAAACTCAAAAATATTTCCCGGATCCATGCATTCCTTGACCATGAAACCACAAAAACACTAGTGCACGCCCTTATCATTTCCCGCCTTGCCTACTGCAACCTCCTACTCTCTGGCCTCCCCTCTAGCACTCTGGCCATACTCCAATACATCCTACACTCTGCTGCCTGACTAATCCACCTTTCTCCCCGTTATTTCCCAGCCTCTCCCCTATGCCAAGCCCTTCACTGGCTTCCTATTGTCCAGAGGCTCCAGTTCAAAACCTTAACTATGACATACAAAGCCATCCACAACCTGTCTCCTCCATACATCTGTGACATGGTCTCCCAGTACTTACCCACACGCAACCTCCGATCCTCTCAAGATCTCCTCTACTCCCCTCTTATCTCTTCTTCCCACAACTACATACAATACTTCTTCCGTGCTTCCCCCATACTCTGGAACTCTCTACCCCAACACATCAGACTCTCGCCTACCACGGAAACCTTCAAAAAGAACCTGAAGACCCACCTTTTCCAACAAGCCTACAACCTGCACTGATCCTTAGCCTATTGAACCTCCGCACAACCAGCTCTACCTTCTACTAGTGTATCCACACCCATCCCCTGCAGACTGTGAGCCCTCGCGGGCAGGGTCTTTTCTCCCTCTGTACTTGTGTGTGCCTTGTTTTGCTCATGTTTATTGTACTTGTCTATATTTGCCCTTTCCACGTGTAAAGCGCCATGGAATAATTGTCACTATAAAAATGTATAATAATAATAATGTCTACGATAATATCCGATAAACTATACCATCATTTTCCATAAATCCTTGGATCATTTCGTGTATGGGTGAATTACTTGGATATGATCACCATTATCTGCCGAGCTCCACCAATGACTGAGATGGTAGGATGCAGACTTCCCACTGCTCCTGATGAGTAGAGCGCTCTCCAACCTCCATTATTTAGGTCTTCGATGTTTTTAACACTTTTTCGTAAGAACATTGCCCTAATTACTTCATCAAGGAGAACCAGTACCTTCCCAGAATCAACCAGAACATCACTCAATATTGACGAGGAGCAAAAATTCTGAGACTATGCTGTCCACAGTTGATGGCCTTTGGTTTGGCTTCTAACCTGAGTCATGTTTCGAAACTCCTTATGTTGGACATTGACTTAAAGGGCAGACATCCTTGGGGGCAGTAGAGAGACTGTTCTCTTCTTTTGGGAAGCATCATCCAAAACGCACTCCCTACTCTCTGGATCTGCACCAGGAAAAGTGATAAACATGTTTTCCCCTGCAATGTGATCTGGTTCGGATGAAGACGAAGACCTGCAGTCATGTAGTGTGTTTACTGTGCAAACACATAAATGAGTCGTCTAATGAGATGGAGACGTATGGTACATATGGAGCCCGAGTTCAATGACCTCGAGGACACTCATGCCTACAGCGCTTCCAAATTTGCAACAGTGTTGGGACTCTTGCCGGTTCTTGAAGTGGTGTCAAGTTTGGAAAACCCATTTTCGTGTAACCTATTAAGGAATTACAAGTTGATAGGTCCTCTGTCCTGGATTCTCGTCTCTTGGAGTAGACGGTGTCTCTCTCTGGAGGACCAATTCTGTCTGCTTTTGTGCAGATAACCTTTGGTTTGGATGGACACGGTGCAATGCGCTGTAAGAAAATTGAACACTTCCTATGAAATGCTGATTACTGGAGTTCTCAATGGAGGAACAAGTTGTAATCAGCTTACTTGCCCTTCTAGCAAGTAGGGATTGTCCAAAGTCTAGACACCTTATATGCTTACAGTACCACAAATTAGGCATGTATCCAAGAGATTGAGAGGAGCATACAATCGGAACGACCTTCTGACCATGACATGATCTCTGTGGACCTCCACAATAGGCCAGATGTGGCCATCTTCTGCTATAACTTTCATCGACAACATTTTGTAATAAATTTGACATCCAGAAGATATTGATAAATTTGAGTATTTGACATCTCTCAGCGCTGTCTTCGGCCCTTGATGGATCTGTCCGCTGTGTTAATATTTATTTCTGATTAATGTTCTGTTACGAGGCTCCTGGGGTGATGAAATATCGAATTCTCTGCTTGATGAGGTCATCGGCGTTCTAATATATGTGCATGTACATTTATTTCCAAGGGCGGTAATGTAATTAATCAGGGGAGAAATTGCTACCAGGTCTCATGTCTGGACTCAATCTTCACTTTCCTCTCAGATGTTTTTGCATTACCGTCTGATCACTGGGTACTAGTCGGAGGTCTTCAGTTGACCCTGATCACTGGGTACTAGTCGGAGGTCTTCAGTTGACCCTGATCACTGGGTACTAGTCGGAGGTCTTCAGGGTCAGAAGTGGGGTTGCCATATATCCACAAAACAAGGGACTAAGGGCCCCTTCACACTGGTCGATTCTGCTACGATTACGACGCATTTGCGTCATATTCGACATCGCAGTATGAGCTCGTAGCCAGCGGTCACACTCTACGATGTTAACGCTTTTTCTGACGTAGTTGCGATGTGAACGTCACGCGTCGCAATCGTACGCTACCCTTCACACCGCCATAGTCCTACGACTCCGAGCGTGACGTATTACCAGCATGGGCGTGCTAAAACGTCACGCCCAATCAGGAGACAGGTATGCGGAAGCCCAACCCACGTAGTCGCATTACGAGCTCGTATGACCGCCGTCACATACTACGATTTCGACCGCCACAGCGAGACATTTACGACGAAAGAAAGTTCTGCTCTTTCTTTCACATCGTACGATGCTGGGCTGCGTCGCAGATCGTAACGCCATGTCACACTTTGCAACCTCGGAACGAGGACGGATAAACGTCACAAATCGAACGCTCGTTCAGACTTTGATTGCACAGTGTGAAGGGGCCCTAACTGTACATGAGTAAAAGATACCAACCATTGGTATCACCACAGTCAGATTGAATTATCCCATTCTGCAGATCAGTGAAAAGATTGTGACCTTTCCAGGCGCAATCATCAGAAAAATTACAGCGCTGCCGCTATGTGCTAAAAACGGGCTGTACACAAAGAGGATGTAATGTGACATAATCGTTTTGTGCAGGAAATAGTAAACAAATGTAGGAACCAAAAACACAATCCAAACATCCCTTAAGATGTGTGAGAGATAAATAACAGATAGAAAGATAGATTATTTAGCCTTCAGATATAATAATCACCACTAGTTAGTAGACTGTGTCGGTACCGCTCTATAGACATGTTTTTGGCGGCCTGCTGCCAGCTGTGAGATATTTTGGCTGTAGTTTCTCTAGTTTTGAGGAGTTCTCTACTTGGTTGTGCTTCACAGCACAGATCTTCATCTCCTCAAGTTCTTCTTGAAGGATCTGCAGTACATTTGTGGCACCAGTCATGGTAGGAGACGCCAACTAATCTACTGTTATTTAGGAACCTTTCAGATATAACTAATCACCACTGGTCAGTAGACTGTATCGGTCCGCTCTATAGACATGTTTTTGGTGGCCCTCTGCCAGCTGTGAGATATTTTGGCTGCAGTTTTTCTAGTCTTGAGGAGTTCTCCACCTGGTTGTGCTTCACGGCACAGATCTTCATCTCCTCTGTTCTACTTGAATGATCTGA
The DNA here is from genome assembly GCF_051348905.1 of Ranitomeya variabilis. Lineage (NCBI taxonomy): Eukaryota > Metazoa > Chordata > Amphibia > Anura > Dendrobatidae > Ranitomeya > Ranitomeya variabilis. Next base: position 752,562,151 of record NC_135235.1, on the reverse strand, counting down.
AGTACATTTGTGGCACCAGTCATGGTAGGAGATGCCAACAAATATACTGTAAGGTCTACAGCCCATGTTCTTGATTGCAGTATAAAATTCTACAGTGTGAGCAGAATGTAGTGATGCACCAGCTGATTTCTGACAATCCTACATGACCTGACAGATGGGTCACCTGTGTCAAATGTAGAGCTTCCGGTTCTTCTTGGCACCACGTAATCAGTGGTAATATTTTTAGAAGGTCTACTCGGGATGTATGGTCAGTTATGTACTTCATACTTGTCAGTGTTGAGACACAACTCCCTCACACAATCTTTAAAGTCGAGCGTCACTTTAAGAAGCCTTTGACGAAGTCATGACACGGCCCCAATTAGAAGCCACTGTGTCATTACCCCAGCTTGGTTCTTCTCTGCTGCGCTCTGCAGAGACGTTCTAATCCCATTAACCTGCTTATTTTCCACCCACGAAGGACTGAATGTCAACAGCAGGCGTCTGTGAATAGAAGAGGTGGGTGGAAAATGAGCTGCACGTATAATAGGTCCCAAATACTTCTCCAGCTGCCAGATCACAGACAAAACCCAGCTGCCGTGGAGAATATTAATGTTATTTTTGAGGTGTAATGACCTCCGTATTCACAGGGAGGTGCTGTGCCAGGACCATTGCTCAGAGTGGGACATCTTGTCTTTTAGACATCTTTCTTCATCGATGGGTCCTACAAACAGTTTAGAATATCTAAAGAAGGGTCAAGCCTGCCTCCACGTTGTCTCCTGTCCATGTGGGAGCCCATTGTACATATGTGGGCTCAACAGGTACATCTCCAGGCCAGACGTTCTAAAGGGGCAACCATCATGGCTGAGGAGGTCTTAGCTTAGGTGGTGGAGTAGACACACGTGAACACATTGACACAGACATAAGTCAACTGTAGGGTTACATTACCTATCCAACACCAGGTTCTGCTTTGTCCTTCCTTTGAATGTCTAGTACAGTTTGTATTATCACCTCTGATGGCATCCACTCAGACTTTTTAATGTCATCTTGCTAGCATTATGAGTGACTAAACCATCTCTTTGGGCTCTTCTACCTCAAGGTGCCCGTCTGCTAATCCGATGACTCTGCTATACCAAGGTACCTGTCTGCTAACTCGGCTTTACTAATTGAAGGTGCTGTCTGCACACTCGGCTCTCCTGTTCCGAGGTGCTGTCCACATTCTCGATTCTGCTATTTCAAGGTACCTATCTGCCAACATGATTCTGCTCCTGTTTGTACATTTAGCTACACTGTTCATCCATGTGCCACCAATTAAATCCAGCTGTCAACTCACTGATGCAGTGCAGCTGCCGCAAATGTTGTCCGGCTCATCCAACTATGTCAACATCTCTAGTCCATGGTTCTCACCTTGACCTATGCCATCTCACAAGGTGAGACATAACAGATCATGATCTCTACCTCCTCTGCTCAGTGATGTCTCCTTACAGCTTTCACATGGCCCCAGAAACCTGAGCTTACCATGCCCGAAGGATGAAGGCATTGAGAGAATGGGGTGAGGGGCTTTGAATCCCACTGTTACTTTGCTTGGCTCATGGTTATACTCCTCCTTTTACACTTTCTTCACATAAATATAATGAATAATATACAACCACGGACGCTGCTAACAAAACCACGCTGTGTGACGGTACTGTCCTGGAGGTGGCCTCACTACGCCCCATAATAAAGGCCTCACCCACGAATGTACCAGCTGGGGTGGGCAGACGTGGTATAATATAATTACCATTCTTAGTAATCGCTAAACAGAGCCTCGGAGCTCAACAAGATTGGGGACCTAAAACTGTGGTGAATGTATTCATATAAAAAAATGGCGGATGGTTCAGAATGACAATGTGACCATTACATCAAACAATGTTCTGCACCCCTGCCTAAAATGTGTGCAATTACTGTGCAGCGTTGGACTTTAATCTCCGCAAGGCACAAATATGAATAAAATGCTGTATATTATGAAATCGTCTCCGACTCTGCGATCGTCCTGGGCCCTGAATCTTTACCAGGAAATTTTTCTTATAACAAGACCTTTGACCTTCTAAGCAACCAGGACAAGAAGCAGATATGCTCCTCCTAATGCAGAAGCTCCTGCTTATAGACAAGCTCCTCCTAATAGAGAAGTTCCTCCTCTAGATAAGCTCCTACTAAGAGAAGATCCTATTAATACAGAAGCTCCTCCTCTAGATAAGCTCATCTAAATAGAGAAGCTCCTGAGTATAGAAGCTCCTCCTCTAGATAAGCTCCTACTAAGATAAGATCCTATTAATACAGAAGCTCCTCCTCTAGATAAGCTCATCTAAATAGAGAAGCTCCTCTGAGTATAGAAGCTCCTCCTCTAGATAAGCTACTCATAATACAGAATCTCCTCCTTATAGAGAAGCTCCTCCTCTAGATAAGCTCCTACTAAGAGAAGCTCCTCCTAATACAGAAACAAGCTCCTACAAATAGAAATTCCTCCTCTTGATAAGCTCCTCTAAATAGAGCTCTTCCTAATACAGAAGCTCCGTTCTAGATAAGCTCCTCTAAATAGAGAAGCTCCTCCTCTAGATAAGCTCCTTCTAAGTGAAGCTCCTCCTAATACAGAAGCTCATCCTCTAGATAACCTTCTCCTAATACAGAAGATCCTACTCACAGAGAAGCTCATCCTCTAGATAACCTTCTCCTAATACAGAAGATCCTACTCACAGAGAAGCTCCTCCTCTAGATAAGCTCCTCTTAATAGAGAAGATCCTCCTCCAGATAAGCTCCTCCTAATAAGAAGAAGCTCCTCCTCTAGGTAAGCTCCTCCTAAGAGAAACTTCTAATACAGAAGCTCCTCCTCTAGATAACCTTCTCCTAATACTGAAGCTCCTACTAATAGAGAAGCTCCTCCTAATGCAGAAGCTCCTCCTCTAGATAAGCTCCTCTTAATAGATAAGCTCCTCCTAACAGAGAAGCTCCTCCTCTAGATAAGCTCCTCCTAAATCAGAAGCTCCTCCTCTAGATAAGCTCCTCTTAACAGAGAAGCTCTTCTTAATAGAGAAGCTCCTCCTCTAGATAAGCTTTTTCTGATAC